>NC_059378.1:25814141-26500391 GCF_019703515.2 Myxocyprinus asiaticus
ATATATATATATATATGTATATATATATATACGCATACACACACAACATTTAAACCCCACAACCCCCCTCCCCAACCCCCAACCCCGCCTCCACAAAAAAAAAATCCTGTGGTCACACATAAGTAAATATATACATACACATACACACACATACATACATATATATATATATATATATATATATATATATATATATATATATATATATACATATACACACACATACATATACATACCTATACACACATAATAATCATACTCACTTAAAAAACTATACTACAATACTCTCTCCACACCCCACCCGAGAGCCCCCCAAAAATTCCAAATACCTGCCCCATTTCCAGACAAACAAATCTAAATCACCCAGTCTTCCCAATGACACCTCCTCATAAGCCGCTACCCTCCCCATCTCCGTGCACCACTCCGGATATGGGGGCGCACCAGCTGACCTCCAACCCCTCAAAATAACCTGTCTGCCGATCATCACACAGGTCAGAACCCAGTTCTCAATATGGCCATCCCCCACATCGATGACCGCCCCATCGCCCAGAACACAAAGTCTGGGGCAAAACGAAACCCGAGTGCCCACCACGTCGCATACAAAATTCTGAACTTTCGACCAGAATTTCTGGATCTCGACACACCACCAAAAAATATGGTCCATGTATCCATCCTCCGACTGGCATCTCCAGCAGGTGGGTGTGTCTTTAAGACCAAGCCTATACAGTCTAGAGGGGGTCCAATAAAATCTATGCAAAATTTTGAATTGTATAAGAAGCACCCTTGCATCTCTAGATGTAGACTTAATGTTTTTAAGAATCTTAGCCCACACTCCTTTCTCCAATGCCAAGTTGAAATCTTTCTCCCATACTCTCTTGAGAGAAGTTAAGGCTCCATCCCCCAGACTCTGAATTAACAGGGAATAGTACACTGATGCCTCATGACCTTTTCCAAAGCTGCAATCACCTCTCCCAAAGCATCTGTCTCCTTAGGGGGGTGTGTGCTACTCCCAAAAATAGTACAAAGCAGGTGGCGCAGTTGTAAATACCTATAAAACTGAGGTCTGGGGATCCCAAAATGTTGGACCAAGTTTTCAAACGATCTCAACACTCCACTTTCATATAGGTCACCGAGTGTAGCAACCCCCCTCACAATCCACTCTGGCCAGCAGAAAGGGGACTTGCCAATACACAATCTTGGGTTCTGCCATATGCTTGAGGCAATATATATATAAGTGTCCAATTTAAACAATCTGGACGCTTTAGTTCATACCGAGTGTAAATGTGAAATAACGGGGTGTAACTTAACTTTTCCGATTAATTTGACAGAGATGCTTTGTAATGGCAAAATACAGTAGGGGCAAGGACTGCCTGTTCAATAACAAACCAGGGAGGGGCTCTCTCAGGTGGAAGTGACCAATGAGCCAAATGTCTGAGACTGAACGCATAGTAATAAAACAAAATCTTGGGTAGGCCTAGCCCACCTTTGTCTATTGGCCTATGTAATTTATTAAAATGCAATCTGGGACGTTTACCATTCCAAATGAAGGACTTCGCTATGCTATCAAATTGCTTGAAGTAAGAGAGGGGGACATCTAGAGGGAGAGACTGTAGCAGGTAGTTAAATTTTGGAATACAATTCATTTTAATAACATTAACCTTCCCAATCATCGATAAATGTAATGAAGCCCACCTGCCCACATCGCTCGAAAAACTTTTTATTAAAGTGTCAAAATTAACACTAACTAAATCAGACAAATTTGCTGGGAATAAAATCCCAAAATACTTAATGCCCTGTTTGGGCCACTGGAAGGCACCTGACTGGAAAGCCGTTTCTGGACAGTATGCTGTCAGTGCCAAAGCTTCAGATTTAGACCAATTGACTTTGTATCCTGAGAACTTGGAAAAGGAATTAATAATTCTGTGGAGGCAAGGCATAGATCTAGTAGGTTCAGAGACAAATAATAAAATATCATCTGCATAAAGCCGAAGCTTATGCGCCACACCTCCTGCCACCACCCCTGGAAAATTATCCTCCTTTCTTATTGCAGCTGCTAATGGTTCCAGGGCAAGAGAGAACAATAATGGGGAAAGAGGGCAACCCTGCCGAGTGCCCCTATCCAGAGTAAAATAATCTGAAATTAATCCATTTGTTTGTACCGCTGCTACAGGCTGTCTATAAAGTAACTTAAACCAACCAATAAATGTACTCTCGAACCCATACATTTCCAAAATCTTAAAAAGATAATCCCATTCTACCATATCAAGTGAGAGTGACTGGAGACTGATCATTCGCACATGATATTGATGAGATGCCTGATGTTATCAGAAGAGCTGTGGCCCCAAATAAAGCCCACCTGATCTATATGTATAAGAGATATCATAACCTTACTTAATTGGTTAGCCAAAATTTTTGACAACATTTTTACATCTAGTTGGATCAGGGAGATTGGATGGTAACTTTTACACTCGCTTAGATCATTGTCCTTTTTAAGAATCAGACTGATCCGGGCTTGCATCATGGTTGGAGGAAGCTTTCCATTCTTTAATGATTCAGTATAAACTTCTAACAAAAGTGGAGCCAGTTCTGTAATATAGGATCTAAAAAATTCTGCAGCAAAACTATCTGGCCCCGGAGTCTTGCCAGTAGGTAGGGACTTAATTACCTCATCAAGCTCCTCCAAGGTTATAGAATCAAGAGAGTTTTTTTGCTCAGTCTTCAGTTTAGGAAGATCTAATGGTTCCACAAATTTTCTAATATCATCATCAGTAGACGAAGACGTAGAACTATAAAGATCAAGATAGAACTCTTTAAAGGCATTATTAATGTTGATGGCTGAGGTAAAAATTTCACCACCAGCAGATTTCACTGAGGGAATGATCTCTCTCTGCTTTATATATCTAGCCAAAAGCTTCCCTGCTTTGTCCCCCGACACAAAGTATGACTGTCTTGCCCTGAATACCCAAAACTCCACTTTCTACGACAAAATAATATTATATCTATATTTCAATCGGGTCAATTCTCTGAGGCCATCAGATGACATACGGCACTTCAGCATACTGTATGATCCAACCCCTAAGAACTGCCTTAAGTGCCTCCCATGCCATGCCCACAGAGGATACCGAGAACCAGTTGGTCTCCATATAAATATTGATTTCAGTCTTTAACATTTGTTGGAAATCAGGATTTTGCAAAAGGGATACATTAAGGCACCAACTATATGATTTATTTTTCTCTATATGTGGCAACACCTCTAAACTCACCAGGGCGTGATCCGAGACTAAAATGTTTCCAATTGAGCAATCAACAACAGATGAAATGAGGGATTTGGATATAAAAAAAAAATCTATTCTAGAATAAATCTTATGGACTGATGAAAAAAATGTATAGTCTCTACCAGATGGGTTCAAAAGTCTCCAAAGATCTGTAAGACCAAGATTTTTACACATCCTGTGAAGCGTCAATGTTACTCTAGGGGGCTTACACACTTTTGCTTCACTATGATCAATCAAAGAGTCCATCAAAAGATTAAAGTCTCCTCCCAAAATTATATCATGAGGGGTGCCAGCGGCTTGCAACATCCTTTCAAGATCTATAAAAAAGCCCTGATCATCAGCGTTAGGTGCGTAAATATTAGCCAAAATCAGACTTTGCCCCTGAATTTCTGCTAAAACAATAATGATTCTTCCTAATTTATCATTAAACTGTTTGAGAAATTTGAATTGTAAATGTTTATTTACCAATATAATGACTCCCTTGCTCTTACTTTAGCCAACACTAAAGAAAACATGTCCACCCCATATCTTCCCAAATTTTTCAGCTTCCTGCGGGGAAAGATGCGTTTCTTGAAGAAACATAATATCATATTTCTTTTTAAGAAAAGAAATAACCTTCCTTCTTTTTATGGGGTGCCCCAACCCATTCACATTCCATGTGGAGAGAGATAGTACACTCATATTAACATTTGACATTTTGATATAATAGAAAAAATTAATTGTGTGCCAAAGACAAAATTATGAAGACCACATTTCAACATTAACGCAACAATAAAACCCCGAACAAAACAAACAGAAAAAAGAAAAACGTGCACATTAACCCCGTGCACGACAGCGCCAACCGGCGTCAATCCCTTTAAACTCAAAGAGTCCATGTACGCCTACGAGAGCCCCCACGACAACTTTGCCATCGGATTGCTCAATTTTGCCTCACAAATTTGTAAGGCAAAATTACATAACATCAAATATTTTGTAAAACAAACCCCAGCCAATAGGCAGAATAAACACAAAGAACGTGTAGACTCATTCACGGAACTGTCTCAAAGGTGTGTTCCTTCACAAAACAAATTCCAGCCGATATAAAGCCGTTCAGTTTCCTCAGTCAGACAAACGAATCTTCAGTGAGCCAGCTGATGAGTGCAGCAGATAACATAATCATTCCAATGTCCCACAACAATACTCCACAAATCATACTCCAGCCAACAGGAGGCATAAGCACAAGGAACTGACAGATTCATCCATAACTGTCCCGAAGTAATGTTATTTAACAAAACAAGCTCCAACCGCTAGGCGGAACCAGCACAAAAGGAAACGAAACACGCATCCCGGTTCCTCGGATGGTCAAGAGTCAATTCACTCGGAGGCCGCATAAAAGTATATCCCATGATTTACACAGTCTGCCAACTTTATAAAAGATATCCTTTGTGTGGGCATGTAGATGTTTTGCGGTCATCCGTAGTGTCTATTCTCAATCTGCCCGGGAACTTCATTGTAAAAGTGATCTTCTGTCAAAGCAAAAGTTTCTTTAAGGAAAAGTGTTAATCCACAAAACAACTCCAAACTCCAACCACTCGGCGGAGCCAATGCAAAAAGAAACAAAAATGGTGCCCAGCTTCCTCCGAAAGCCAGAGCATGTACAGTGAGCCAATCCACTCACAAGAAAAACACCCAATGGTTACTCACCCATTGTTTCAATAAAAGACATTGCCTGATTGGGACATGAAAATACTTTGCTGCCATCCTTGGTGTTTATTCTCAGTCTGGCCGGAAACATCAGAGCAAAAGTGATCTTCCGCTGATGTAAGAGTTTCTTGCATTCCTTAAACCAATCGCGTTTTTCTCGTCAAGTTCGCAAAGTCCGGGAACAAGAAAATATTGTAATTCTTCCAAGAAAGCTTTCCTTTGCTCCTCGGCTGGCACAACACGAGATCTTTATTGGATGATTTCAAAAATTTGGCCAGAATCGATCGGGGCCTGTCTCCCTCAGCAGATCTGCGAGCCAGGACTCTGTGAGCTTGCTCAATTTCCAGCTTGTGGCTTGTTATGTCGAGCAGACTTGGGAAAAGCTCGTCTAGGAATTTCACTATATCTCTGCCCTCCTCATGCTCAGGAATTCCAACAATTCAAATGTTATTCCTGCGGCTTCTATTCTCAAGATCTTCAAGCTTTTCAAGAACACGTTCCAAATCAACTTTGGTCACGGGCGAATTAGCGGCTAATTCCCTCTCTGATGCCTCCAAATAATCAATTCGTTTTTTTAACATCTGTCATTCTTGTGACTAGCTCAGAGAATTTTTTTTCCATCGCCGTAATCGATCGCCGTATTACAGCGAGATCCTCCAATTCCGCATGTACCTTCGTCAACATCACCGACATGTTGGACAGTTGACGCTGGATTCCTTCTCCCACCGCACTATCCAAATCAAGTCCCCAGTCCACAGGCCTGTCTGGGCTTTCATCTTGAACCCGTAAGTGTCTTTTAATGTCTCCAGAGCCCAAGGATTTTGACTTATTGGCCATGTTTACCTCAAACAGTAAATGTGTAATTGGGTGTATCGAATTTCACCGGGTTATATCATGAAAATAATTTAAAAAAATTAGCAAAGTGCACAGAGCTTTCTCTCACACGTCTGCCCTTCGCATGGCGTCACGTGGCTCTTTTCTTTTTTTTTTTTTTATAAATTCACAGTATGCCCACCTCTTCAGACACTACTACACCACTGGGTGACAGATATACTGTACCAAGTCACCACTACTCTCTCTCTCTCTGATTCCTTGTCACATGGAGCTCGCCAAAATAACAACAGGACTACCGCGTGAGCATAAAAAATCACAATAGAGTGATTTAGGTTATGATTCGTGGAGTATCTTTACCTAGTGAAAGTGTGTGATTGCGAATTTATTCCCTGGAGGCTTGCTGTAGAATGTATATGTCCATATTCAGCTTTCAGTGAGTAAAGAAACTACATTCAATAAAAAAAGACCTCCAATTTCTGATGTCGTTTGTCATTTTAGTGTAGGAGAAAAATGCAGGAAAAGCACTTGGTGACAGAATCATTTTGGATTACAATCTGCGTTTGTGATTATATGCAGCTGAGTTTGATCGCAGATGAAAATGTTCAGATAAGCATGACCTCTTGTCAGTTCTTCAGTAAAAGAAGAAGCTCATTGGTCACTTGATGCAGGGCCATAACCACAATATACTCTGAGGGGTTCAAGTCCTCCCCAATAATTGATATCCTTGTTGCTGTTCTGCTGCAGTCCATTATCCAACGGCATCTAGCTGTCATTAAGTTGAGGCAGGAATAACATAATGGTTTATTCCCTGCTAGTAGTCTAACACTGCATGTCAATGTCACAGCCAATCAAATAGATGAAGGCAGGGCTCAAGTTTAAGACACAAAGCAGGAACCATGTGGATTATTCCAGCACTGCATATCAGTATCAGCAGTTCAGGTTACATTTACACATCTGGCAGATGCTTTTATCCAAAGTGACTTACTGTGGCCTTATTACAGGGACAATCCCCCTGGAGCAACCTAGAGTTAAATGCCTTGCTCAAGGACACAATGGTGGTGGCTGTGGGGATTGAACCAACAACCTTCTGCTTACCAGTTCAGTGCTTTAGTCCACTACACCACCACCACTCCATGATGACTTCTATTGTGCTTTTAGGTTTTGGCAAGGACAGTGTCATATATTCTTAATGCAAACATTATTAGGTAATAATTTAAAATCAATTTAAGATTTTATAAATAATTTCTTTATGTCTTTAATTAATTCTGAATTTTGTACGGCATCTCCTAAAAGTCTACTTTTAAAAGAGACATTTTATTTTGATGTCTTGTCAGGTTTGTGCTCACAAAATGAGCCAACAGTTAAAGTAGTTCACCTAAAAATGGAAAATTTACTTTTACTCACTCATTTACTCACCCTTATGTTGTTATGATGTTTTTCTTGGAACATAAAAATAGATATTTTAAGCAGCTCAATTCCATAGAAATAACAGTTTATAGTGAGCAGAAGCTGTCAAACTTCAAAAAAGGACAAATACTATAAAACACTATTAAAGGTTCAGAATAAAGACATCATAACAGTAGTCCATATGACAAGTGCACTATATCCAAGCTTTCTGTGGCCATATAGCAGCTATGTGTTGTATGGGCTACTTTTATGATATTTTTATAATGATTCTTTCCCCCCCTCTTTGCACCTTGACAGCAGTGGTCAATATGAACTGTTTTTGTATGGAAAATATTGTGTTATGAGTCCACTGGGAGGAAAAAAACAATGAGGGACAACTTGAGGGCAGTAAATAATTTTGTGTATACACCATCGGTCTCACTGCATATTTTAGTTTTTCACATATGACAACTGGACTTCTGAAGCAAATGGTCAAACTCCTCTTCTGTCGAGCAAGGGCTCGTGGGCAATATTAGCTGAAAAAGTGTTCTTGGATCCACACTTCGAAAATCTACCAGAAATAGTTGACCATCCGGTCAACTTTGGGACACTTGTATCCTCATACTATGATTTGGGAAACCCTCATTCTAATCTCAGATACTGTTTAGGGTGGATAGGGTGCAGACTGGAACGTGTTGTAGCTATTTTCCCCTAACTTGTCTTTAACATTTAAATGTAATTCGAATTTTGGTCATAAATAAGTAAAAACAACTTGAATGTAGTTTCTCATCCCTGTTGACAGCCCTGCTGACAATATTAACAGATTGCTAAAAATTTTTAATGTAAGATGTTATTTGACGGAAGTGGTCTTGACTGAATTTAGGGATAACTCAATTAACTTGGCCATCATCTATGAAAAGAAATTTAACAAAACTATTACAGTCAGTATTTTCATAAAGTTTGACAAAGCATAAGTTGTGTATAAATGCATAAATGTGTTGGTGTTTAGCAGTGAAGAATGTTTACAGCCCCTTACAAAAATTGAGAATTCACTGCAAATTTGCAGCAAATTGTCCATTGTTGCCAAAGGTTTGCCGGAGGTTTACCACTACCGGTGAAAAGCTGCAAACTTCTGGCAAACATTTGCGGCAAATCACTAGCTCATTTACATGTGAAAATAACGAGCGGCAAATTTGTGACTAGTTTGCGGCTAGAATATAATTTTTTGTAAGGGGCATTATAAGTACAGTGCATCCGGAAAGTATTCACAGCGCTTCACCTTTTCCACATTTTGTTATGTTACAGCCTTATTCCAAAATGGATTAAATTCATTATTTTCCTCAAAATTCTACAAACAATACCCCATAATGACAACGTGAAAGAAGTTTGTTTGAAATCTTTGCAAATTATTAAAAATATAAAACAAAAAAAAATCACATGTACATAAGTATTCACAGCCTTTGCCATGACACTCAAAATTGAGCTCAGGTGCATCCTGTTTCCACTGATCATCCTTGAGATGTTTCCACAACTTGATTGGAGTCCACCTGTGGTAAATTCAGTTGATTGGACATGATTTGTAAAGGCACACACCTGTCTATATAAGGACCCACAGTTAACAGTGCATGTCAGAGCACAAATCAAGCAATGAAGTCCAAGGAATTGTCTGTAGACCTCCGAAACAGGATTGTATTGAGGCACAGATATGGGGAAGGGTACAGAAAAATGTCTGCAGCACTGAAGGTCCCAATGAGCACAGTGGACTCCATCATCCTTAAATGGAAGAAGTTTGGAACCACCAGGACTCTTCCTAGAGCTGGCCACCTTGCCAAACTGAGCGATCGGGGGAGAAGGGCCTTAGTCAGGGAGGTGACCAAGAACCCGATGGTCACTCTGACAGAGCTCCAGCATTTCTCTGTGGAGAGAGGAGAACCTTCCAGAAGAACAACCATCTCTGCAGCACTCCACCAATCAGGCCTGTATGGCAGAGTGGCCAGACGGAAGCCACTCCTCAGTAAAAGGCACATGACAGCCCGCCTGGAGTTTGCCAAAAGGCCCTTGAAGGACTCTCAGACCATGAGAAACAAAGATTGAACTCTTTGGCCTGAATGGCAAGCGTCATGTCTGGAGGAAACCAGGCACTGCTCAACACCTGGCCAATACCATCCCTACAGCGAAGCATGGTGGTGGCAGCATCATGCTGTGGGGATGTTTTTCAGCGGCTGGAACTGGGAGACTTGTCAGGATCGAGGGAAAGATGAATGCAGCAATGTACAGAGACATCCTTGATGAAAACCTGCTCCAGAGCGCTCTGGACCTCAGACTGGGGTGAAGGTTCATCTTCCAACAGGACAACGACCCTAAGCACACAGCCAAGATAACAAAGGAGTGGCTCCGGGACAACTCTGTGAATGTCCTTGAGTGGCCCAGCCAGAGCCCAGATTTGAACCCGATCGAACATCTCTGGAGAGATCTGAAAATGGCTGTGCACCAACGCTCCCCATCCAACCTGATGGAGCTTGAGAGGTCCTGCAAAGAAGAACGGGAGAAACTGCCCAAAAATAGGTGTGCCAAGCTTGTAGCATCATACTCAAATAGACTTGAGGCTATAATTGGTGCCAAAGGTGCTTCAACAAAATATTGAGCAAAGGCTGTGAATACTTATGTACATGTGATTTTTTTTTTCTTTTCTTTTTTTATTTTTAATAAATTTGCAAAGATTTCAAACAATCTTTTCATGTTGTCATTATGGGGTATTGTTTGTAGAATTTTGAGGAAAATAATGAATTTAATCCATTTTGGAATAAGGCTGTAACATAAAATGTGGAAAAAGTGAAGCGCTGTGAATACTTTCTGGATACACTGTTCACGTTATTTCACTGTACCTCTAGAAAAGTCCCACCCCTTTATTAATTTGACTGGCTGGGAAATATTCCAACCTGGCTGAAATGAAGATTCTGATTGTTTTTTCAGTTGACTCAGAGTTATCTTTCTTGGCTGTGCCTTCAGGTCAGTACTCTGTGCACTTAGAATATCTGTATGTTTTAAAAAATAAAAATTTAAAATTTACAACCACAAAAAACACAACTCAGGGCATCAAAAAGTGTCGGCTCAAATGTCACCTCAGCCAAGTTGTTCTGGCTGCCTTGGTTACTTAACATTACTCATATTTAGGTGTGCATATGGTTTATGCTTGACTACTGCCTGACATAAAATGTTCCAATTAATTTGCTGTCTTATGTTTAGTATAATTTTCCCATCAAGGATAATAAGTTTGTTATGTCTGACCAAGTCAGTCCACACCTGTGTCTACTTCACCTCAGAGAAACAGCATTGACTGTTTGGCATCTGTAGCTTCATTCAGACAGCCTCTGAATCACAATTAGTGTAACATCATTGCCTGCACGTTGAGAACATTATCTACTGGCTCTGACTCAAACCAGAGCTGCAAGAACTGTACAAAAAACCTCTCTAGGTAAAACCAAATCGATGGCTCTCGTCCATGAGCATTGAATGCAACTCTTAATAATGGAGTTAGCGCAACACCATCAAAAATGCTCATTGGCTGGCTCCACAGCACTGCATGGTGTGTTCGAGTAGGTCAAGGTTTCAAATGTAGAACAATAAAGGCTCAGTCTATAACATGTAGACAGATCACAGGGCCGCTCAAATCTGCTTATGTTGTTTATTTGCTCCTGTATTGTAATTCTGTGCACTCTTCAAATTTCTCTCATTAAGAGGTCAGTGCATTGTGGGTTTGGGATATGGGGCATTTAGTCATCAACTGATAACAGCAAACATTTTGTAACAGCTTTGTTAGCTTTGGGTGGAGGACACATGATTGTGTTTGAAACATTTTATGCTCAAAACTCTTTCCGATATATATATATATATTTATTTCAGATTAAGCTAGGACATTTATAAAAGGTTCCCTTTTATTTATTTATGTGTTGTTATACACAAATAAATGAATTTAATTAAATGAATTACTTTAGAAAAATCTGTTTAAAATCATGTATAGTCACATGAGATGAAGAATACAGTCATATCACTACTGTAGTGTAATAATATTTTAGATGGAGCATGTCACCTCATGAGGGCAGATTAAGATCATATGACCAGCAGAATACTGCTTACTTTATTATTTAACATTTTTCTTATTTCTAATATATATATATATATATATATATATGAGTTATTTTTTTATTTTATTTTTTGGCTGCCAAACATTGTCAGTTTCAGCATCAGTAGCATTATTATACTGATGTGACTCATAAATCAATTATTTGTTCGTTCATTATGTGTGACAGTTCATTGTGCGTAATGATAACTCTGTCTCCATTGTCATGGTTTTAAATACCAGCCTGACAATAAAGCTGTCTATAGAGGGCTGTAGTGCTAGTTTGTAGTGTAACTACTTTTTCAAAAGAGTAGCTTGATTGTATATCAACTGCTTTGAAATTGTAGCTTGCCAAAATGCCAGCCACTCATTGTTTAAAGTAGCCTAGCTTTCCGTGGCACCCACGCACAACTCACCACGTGCCTCACCGAGAGTGAGAACCACATTATAGTGACCATGAGGAGGTTAACCCATCGTGACTCTACCCTCCCTAGCAACCAGGCCAATTGGTTGCTTAGGAAGCCTGACTAGAGTCACTCAGCACGCCCTGGATTCGAACTTGCGACTCCAGCCATTTGCATTTCTGAAGAAATTTTGATGAATAATAATACTGAGATTTCAAATTATAGTCAATAGATTTTGAGGTGGTATAAATCAGTCATAAAACTTTTTTTTGATACTGAAATATTCTGAACTCAGCTCACCAACCAAATGTTAAATAATACATCAAATCAATAGTCCTTGCAGTTAATGAGCAGTTGATTTTGTAATTGCAAATTTGAGAGAGGGATGGATTTTACTGCCAAGTTAGATATCAATGTGAGACAGCTGCAGTTTATTTCTCTATCCCAGAATACTCATAACTTAGCAACACAGCATTACATTGGCAGAAATGCCTGCATTCACATTCAAAAGCCACAAAAAGTTATTTATAATTAGCTTGGAGGTTTACAAACTTCTGGTATTGTACCATTTTATAATGAAATACATTTTACTTTGGTTAATTGTGACAGGTTATTGCTTAACACTTTGCAAATCAGTTGTGAACTTTAATGATGCAATGAGTCAACATAAAATCAAAATGGAAACTATTTACTTAATGCACAATCCTTGTCTTATTCATCAGTGCACGTTATTAAAAAGAGAGAGAGAGAGAGAGAGATCTTTGTATGCATAATCGCATTAACAATTGTTTTCTGATTAACAATTTTTATTGATTCACATTTTGAAGACAGAAAAACAATACATATATACAGTATATATATATATACACACACACACACACACACACACACACAGAATCAACAATTAACCCCCACTATTACCCCTCCCAATCCCTAACCCCACCCTGGCCCCCAACAACATCCCAGTGGTCATACATGATTATAGACACAATAATAATAACAATAATAAAAAATAATAATCACATCCAGAAACACCAGATATCCACCCCATTTCCCCACAAACAAGTTCATGTTCCCCAGTCTTCTAAATGACCCTTCTTCAAAGGCCGCCACCCTCCTCATCTCCAAGCACCACTCCTGAAATGAGGGTGCTCCAGCCGACCGCCATCCCCTTAAAACAATCTGTCTGGCGATCATGACACTGGTTAGGACCCAACTCTTTATGTGTCTATTCTCTACGTCGATGACTGCCCCATCGCCCAAAACACAGAGTCTGGCGCTAAATGAAACCTGAGTGCCCAGTACGTTACACACAAAACTCTGAACCTTCAACCAAAACACCTGGATCTTAACACTCCACCAAAAGACATGGGTTACGTCTTTATCCTCTGACTGGCATTGCCAGCAGGTGGGTGTGTCTTTAAGACCAAACCTATACAATCTAGAGGGGGTCCAATAGAATCGATGTAAAATCTTGAATTGCATAAGGCGCACCCTTGCGTCTCTAGATGCTGACTTGATGTTTTTAAGAATCCTAGCCCACTCTCCCTCCTCCAATACCAAGTTTAAATCTTTCTCCCATAATCTCTTGACAGAAGTTAAAGCTCCATCCCCCAGACTCTGAATTAGCAGGGAGTAAAACAGTGATGCCTCATGACCTTTTCCAAAAGCAGTAATTACCCCTCCCAGAGTGTCTGCCGCTCTAGGGGGTGTATGCTACTCCCAAAAATAGTACAGAGGAGGTGGCACAGCTGTAAATACCTCAAGATCTGGAAATCCCAAAATGCTGAACCAAATTGTCAAAGGATCTCAACACTATGCTCTCATATAGGTCACGTAGACTCATGTAGTAACCCCCCCTCACAATCCATTCTGACCAGCAGAAAGGGGACTTATTAATACATAATTTTGGGTTCAGCCATATGCTCGAGGCAACATTTAAATAAATGTCCGAATTATACACTCTGGACACTTTTGTCCATACCGAGTGCAAATGCGAGATAACAGGGTGTAATTTAACTTCTCCAGTTAGTTTGATAGAAAGGCTTTGTAATGGCGAAATAGAGGCAAGGACTTCCTGTTCAATACAAAACCAGGGAGGGGCTCTCTCAGGTGGAAGCCAATAAGCCAAATGTATGAGACAGTACGCATAATAATAAAACAAAATCTTGGGTAGGCCTAACCCAACTTTGTCAATTGGCCTATGCAGCTTACTGAAATGTAATCTGGGATGTATACCATTCCAAATGAAGGACTTCGCTTTGCTATCAAATTGCTTGAAATAAGCGAGGGGGACATCTATAGGGAGAGACTGTAACAGGTAGTTGAATTTTGGAATACAATTCATTTTAATAACATTAACCTTCCCAATCATCGATAAATGTAATGAAGCCCACCTGCTCACATCGCTCAAAAACCTTTTTATTAAAGAGTAAAGTAATCTGAAATTAATCCATTTGTTTGTACTGCCGCTACCGGGTGTCTATAAAAGTAACTTAATCCATCCAATAAATGTACTCCCAAACCCGTACATTTCCAAAATCTTAAAAAGATAATCCCATTCTTCCATATCAAACGCCTTTTCGGCGACAAGTGAGATGGCAGCGACTGGCGTCTGATCATTCGCCACTGACCACATGATATTGATGAAACGCCTAATGTTATCAGAAAAGCTACGGCCCGAATAAACCCCACCTGCTCGATATATAAGAAATTTCATAACTTAATCGGTTAGACAAAATTTGACAATATTTTTACGTCTAGCTGGATCAGGGAAATTGGATGGTAACTCTTACACTCGCTTGGATCTTTGTACTTTTTAAGAATCAGACTGATCTGAGCTCGTGTCATGGTTGGCGGAAGCTTTCCATTCTTTAATGTTTCCGTATAAACGTCTAGCAAAAGTGGAGCCAATTCTGTAGCATAAGATCTAAAAAACTCAGCGGCAAAGCCATCTGGCCCCAGAGTTGCCTGTAGGCAAGGCCTTAATTACCTCGCCAAGCTCCTCCAAGGTTATCTTAGAATCAAGAGAATTTTTTTGCTCAGTCGTCAGTTTAGGAAGTTCTAATGGTTCCACATAGTTTCTAAAATCTTCATCAGTAAACAAAGACGTGGAACTATAGAGATCAAGATAGAATACTTTAAAAGCATTATTAATATCAATGGCTGAGGTAAAAATTTCACCACCAGCAGATTTCACTGAGGGAATGGTAGAAAAAGACTCTCTCTGCTTTATATATCTAGCCAAAAGCTTCCCTGCTTTGTCCCCCGACTCAAAGTATGACTGTCTTGCCCTGAATAGCCAAAACTCCACCTTCTGTGACAAAATAGTATTATATCTGTATTTCAATTGGGTCAATTCTCGAGGCCATCAGACGATATTCGGCGCTTCAGCTCTGCCTCTGCACTTTTAATATTCCTTTCCAACTACACGAGTTCTTGTGCTTTGAATTTTTTGATGAATGAGGCATACTGTATGATACGACGCCTAAGAACCGCCTTGAGTGCCTCCCAAGCCACGCCCACAGAGGATACTGAGAACCAGTTGGACTCCATATAAACATTAATTTCAGCCTTAAACATTTGTTGGAATTCAGGATTTTGCAAAAGGGATACATTAAAGCGCTAACTATATGATTTCTTTTTCTCGTATGTGGCAACATCTCTAAACTCACCAGGGCGTAATCTGAGACTAAGATGTTTTCAACTGAGCAGTCAACAACAGATGAAATGAGGGACTTAGATATATATATATAAAAAAATCTATTCTAGAATAAATCTTATGGACTGATGAAAAGAATGCATAGTCCCTACCAGAAGAGTTCAAAAGTCTCCAAATATCTGTAAGACCAAGATTTTTACACATCCTGTGAAGTGTCAGTGTTGCTCTAGGGGGTTACACACTTTTGCTTCACTATGATCAAGGACCGAGTCAATCAAAAGATTAAAGTCTCCTCCCAATATTATATTTGAGGGGTGCCAGTGGCTTGAAACATCCCTTCAAGATCTATAAAATAGCCCTGATCATCAGCGTTAGGTGCGTAAATATTAGCCAAAATCAACCTTTGCCCCTGAATTTCTGCTAAAACAATAATGACTCTTCCTAATTTATCTTTACTCTGTTTGAGACATTTGAAGTTTAGATGTTTACTTATCAATGTAATGACTCCCCTGCTCTTACTTGAGCCAGCACTAAAGAAAACATGCCCACCCCATATCTTCCCAAATTTTTCAGCTTCCTGCAGGGAAAGATGCGTTTCTTGAAGAAAAACTATATCATATTTCTTACGTTTAAGAAAAGTAATAACCTTCCTTCTTTTTATGGGGTGCCCTAACCCATTAACATTCCATGTGGAGAGAGACAATCCACTCATCATAACAACTGACATTTTGACATATTAGAACAAATAGATTGCATGTCAAAAAAAAAATTATAAAGACCACATTCCAACATTAGTGCAACAGTCAAACCCTGATGTTCCCCCAGAACCAAACAAACAGAAAAAAAAAAAAAAAAACAACATGCGCATTAACCCCGTGTACGACAGCACCAACCGGCGTCCATACCTCAAAACTCAAACAGTCCATGCACGCCTACAAGAGCCCCCACGACAACTTTGCCGTCGGATTGCTCAAGTCCGGTGTTTCTATACAAATTCTGCGAGACAGAATTACATAACAGAAGAAAATCTATAAAACAAACTCCAGCCAATAGGCGGAACCAGCACAAAAAGAAACAAAAAAGGTGCCCAGTTTCCTTGGACGGTCAAGTGAATGTTCAGTAAGTCAGGCCCACTCAGCTGCAAAGTGAGTATCACACAATGACTTAATCACTCCATTGACTTTATGAAGGACAATGCTTGTTGGGGACATGTAAATACTTTGCGGCCATCCTTAGAATCTATTCTCAATTTGAAATTGATGTAAGAGTTTCTTGCATTCTTTGAATTGATCACGTTTCTCTCTTGTCGAATTCGCAGTCTGGGAACAAGACAATTTTGTGGTTCTTCCAAGAAAGCCTTCCTTTACTCCTCACAAGATCTTTATCGGATGATCTCAGAAATTTGGCCAGAATTGATTGGGGCTTCAGCTTGAGCACGTATGTGTCTTTTAATATCTCCAGAGCCCGAGGATTTTGAATTCTTTGACATATTGTCTTCCTAGAACAGTTAAGAATAGAGTCTGACTGGTTTATGACACAAAAAGTATTAAAACTAGCAAAGTGCGCAGAGCTCACCATTCACACGTCCGAACCTCACACGGTGCCACGCGACTCTCCTCCATTAACAACTTTAACAACTTTTTGCACCTCTGAAACAACTTTTCAAGTGATATCACCTACAGGTAGGCCTTGCGGGCTATAGAGTGCAACAGTGCCCGCCCGCTTTTTCAGTTGTCTGGGTTTCATAATTTGTTTTTCCCCCATTCATTTTTCCCCATAGACTTTTCATAAAATCCTTCATAAAAGAGTTGTAAGCCATGTAAATCACAACATCACAAACTTTTTTTTTTTTTTAGGCAAAAAAGTATTTGAAAATCAGACAAAAAGACAAAAGGTACAAGACTGTGTACTTACCATCTTTAATGAGGGCACGGACTACAAACTCATGAAGCGTTGCAAATGATGTCATTGAAAAAAAATGATGTGAATATAACTATTTATTTTAGGTTGTTGATAAGTAAAGAAACAATATATTTTACATTTATTGCAACTGATATCTACAAATAGATACATAGTTTAAGGGTGAAGAGACACCGATACAATTACGTCAATCACAGTGTGTCATGTGAGTGAGCGGTCGCTCTGAGGCACATTTCTCAGGCTTGGTTGGCAACAGTTCTCTGACTGGTGAATCTTGCTCTGCTGGACCATGGGTATTGTAGTTGTTTACCATGAATTTTGCTATCAAACACGATTTTTAAACAAAGAAGTTGAAATAACGTGGATGGATGGCTTCAGTGGAAGCAAATACCGTCAATGAACAACCATGGAGCTCACAGTAGGTCTGTCTTTTAAGGTTTATAAGTTATCATTGAAAATCAAATCATCTATGAAAAAATTTCTGGTATTTTTACTTCTGGAACTAGACTATTGCACTCTGTTGGTTAATGTCAAGGTGATAGATTTTACAATGCATTACCATTGATGCTCTTAGCTATGGCAGTCTATGCAGCCTTGTGAGCTCTATTTGCATTTGATTGCTAATTAGACACTGGACTTTCAATCAACGTATTGAAAGTCCCCCCCCCCCGAAGCTTCTCTGTATGATAATTGGTTGTGCTCTCAAATGGGCGGGACTTTGCAACAAATGGCCAATAATTAAAATAGTGATGTGCATGATTGACAGCAAATGAATAGCACAGCTGTTGAGTGCACAAAGTGTGTTTGGCAACTCGGATTTACACTAACAGTTTTTGCAATCTGACTTAATGCAATTATTTCAGCTTTCATAATAAAATATTCTGCCTACTTGGATGCAAAAATAGTTCTGAGCTCAAGTAATTATTTTCGTTAAGTCATTTCACTGTTTGAGTACTTTGAGCAGCTTTGGGAGAAACATTGCAGACACCAAAAACCATCTATGCTTCCCCACTTTTAAAAAGCACTAGCCGCCACTGCTACTGGTATGTTACACCTACTTTTCAAGATCCAATAAATTCCTGATTAATTAAATCAAGTACCGCTCTACATGGGGGTGTGTAAAGAATGTCAGAATATTCATTATTTTAGTGAAATATTCCTTTAAGGTACAAAAGCATGATCTTAGTTTTTTTTAAAGCATTTTGTTTCTGCATTACTTACAAGCATTTATTTAAAAATGTGTATTTAATGCAGCAGGTTGTATTCTTGTAGTGTGTACTTCTGATAAAAGTGGAAAAGCATTCGCAGAGAATTAGAGGACTGATTTGACATTTGATTTGAATTCAAGAGATGTGCAATCAAGGACTGATTAAAGCAACAATATATCATCTTGTGATAAATAGCACTGAAGAGACACCATAATATGACATAAAAAACACATGATGTTCAAATGCACTACTTCTGGGATCAACTTCTGTTGCTTATTCATGTTTTTAAGATGTTACAGACATTACAGCTGATTTTCTGTAAAGCTGCTTTGGAACAATGTGTATTGGAAAAAGCACAAATACAAATTATTTGACCTAATTTAACTTTTATGTTACGTTTTTTTTTTTTTCTCCCTCTTTTTATTTTGCCAACAAAATCTCAATGTTCTCTCTTCGCACTGTCAAACAAACAAGTGATAGCCAGTGCTGAAGCATTTTACCAATCAGAAATTAGCATAATTAATTCTAAATCTAAGTACTGATTACCATTGTCCCATGTCTGCCAACCATGTTGAGTGGTTCAAACGTCATCTCCAGCCTGAAATGAAACTTTTGATCGGAAGTTTGGATTGAATGCACTTGGCTTCAAAGGAAAGGTATAGGATGCTCTCTTGCTCCCTATTTAGTGCATAACTTAACCTCCAGTGTGCTGTCTGTGTGCACTGGTCTCAAAACAGTTTGAAATACACCTTATTTTCATCCTAACTCCATATAAAACCTCTGAAAGCAAAACAAATGTTCTCAATGTGAAAATGCACAGTAAATATAGGATTTGTAATGAAGACCTAGTGCTATTGTCCACTATAGTGTACATTGTGTTTTGCAGCATGGCGTTTCACGATACATTACTCAAATTAAAAAAATAAAATGGCATATCGGGTCAGTTAATAACGGCTGACCAGAATTTGACCATAAAATAACCAGTCTCATCATTGGTTGAACCATAAAGTGACATGTCTGTGATGGAATCTCATTTTATTTGTATTTTATTTTCCTCAGTAGAATTACTTAATGTTGCACAGCTCTCTTTGATAATTAGGTTGTCCATCTTAAAAGCATAAAAGAAACAGTCCCCTCTGTGCCTGAGAACAGTAATTAATAACAATGTAATGACTGTCCCTTGGCATGAATGAAATAGCCATCTCTTTTGCTCAATACCTCTACTGGTTTCTGCCACCCTGAAGGAACAAATTGGCTCTAAGTCACCCCTTCCTGCCAGCAGACTCTCTGTTGACTTTGTTTTATTCATCTTATTCATCTATGCATGTTCTCACAATATTTCTCTAGGGCTTGTTTAAAGCACTTTCATGAAACATGAGCTGTCTTGCAGGATTCTTATTATTTTTTTATTTGGTCTGTCGTATGGCAATGTTTTATGAGAGATTTTTTTTTTTTTTACTATTATAACATACTCAAGAATTTGACAGGGAGGTTAGATTAGTGAAATGCCATTTTGACACTTTTAAGCTTGTATTTCTGTAACTTAAAATCATCAAGTTGAAAACCCCATTAAAATCAAAATTGGAATTTTGTGGTATTTAGTCCATGTCAGTTAGCTTTAAGGTAGTGTACTCCTAAAGACAGCCCGTTTTTACTCTGTGACCATGTGCTACACGGACCGCATTGGCTGTTGCACACCATCTCCATGTATATATCACTGTCTCCCACTGAATGAGTTTACATGCAAGCATTTTAAATGTTTTCAATTTAATTATTGCAGTCTGTATGCAGCCTTTGAGCACTCTATGAAAGGTTAGTATACTGACATGAGAACAAGAGCAATGTCCCTCACTTTAGGAAAGCAGTAAATTCAGCGGCTGTGAATTGAGGCCCATTACCAGTCACTATGCACTCCGGGTTCCCATAAACACTTTTTTCCATGGCTCAGCAGGAAAGGGCACAGGTTGAAGTGAAGCAGGATGGAGTTGGCTGGAGGAAATGAGGTCCGTAAAGGACTCGTACATCTGTGGCCACCAGTACAGGTTGAGTAACCATTGCTTTGTGCACACAATGCCCTGGCGACCCTTGCGTCACATATGATGCAATGACACAGGTGCAACGAGACGTGATCCTCTAAAAATATAGTCATCCGTTGTGGACAGTTCATGTCTTTTTAGAATGGTAGCCTTGCTGTATCTGTGTGTGCAACTCACCCATTTTGAGGCAGGAGGAGGAAGCAACGGCAAACTCTCTCAGGGTTATAGTGGTCAAGGCAGAGGTAAGCATAGCTACTATTGCAGGCTCAGCAGACAAAAGGAAGACGTGACAAGTAATGGTGCACCGATCGATCGACCAACAATCTAAATCGGCCGATCTTTGTCTTAAGTCTAAGTGCCAAGAATAAGGGCAGATCTTTATTGCAGCATGCAGGGAATCACACATACACTGCTACTCTAATGAATGAGCGCTTTCTCAGCCCTTGATGCTTGACAGTGTGGCCTCTGGAGGGTGAACTGTTGGCAATTCTAAGTATTCATGAATTTAAACTTTTAGACATGCTGTTATTCAGATGAATATGCAGGTTTGTTTTTAAAAATGCGTAAGAATTACATGTGTATGAATATTAAGTAGTCTATTTTCTAGAGTCATTATAGTAGTAATTCCGGAGGATAAAGAGACTGCAAATGGGTATAAAAACGAATTAAACAACAAATAAAGATGCGTGTACAAATCTGAGTATACGCAATGTAACATGAGTAGTGAAAATCAGACGTTGTGTTGAGCGATAGAGACTGTTTGAGCACTTTCAGCTTCACTCCCTTCAATATGCTCACTCACTGGCTGCGTCTCGTTTGGAAGGCTGCATGTTAGGTAGGACGCATCCTTTGAAGGCTGCAGTATACAGTGTCATCCTTTAAACAAACCTCGTTTAAACGAGATGGACTTCGTAGGACAAACGGAAACGGAACGTATCATGGTCGCTATGACAGCACGCCACTCTTTAAAAAGCGCAAGCACTTTGAGTGAGAAGGGAACAAAGTTCCTCTGGAAGGTAATGTATGAGGTACATTTGAGGAGAGTTATGATGTAAAGAGAAAAGAAAATAGATTTTACAGTTGTACTTTTAGTCTAATTATATATAAATATAATTATACATTATATACTCTGCACCGATCTACTGAGGTACTTCATCTTGGGAATTAACATTCCTTGTGTTTGAACATCAAATTTACGGGCAAATTGGTGTCATTTTTTTAGACATTTCCGTTGAAGCAAAGAATTGTGGGTTGTGACACCTCATGCATCCTCTGAATTCCCATGAAAGGAGGTCGCATTCGAAGGCTGCATTCGAAGTGTCCTACTGGCTTTTCTGAAACGAGACAGCCTCGATGACGTCTGTGGCCAACAAATGCAACCTCCGGAGGATGCATCCTTCCAAACGAGACACAGCCGCTGTGTCAATCAAACATGAGCACTCTCCAGGTGCTCTCAATATCTCATCAGTCACTCATCTCAGCGCTATTCTGTGAGGATCCCAATTTAAATCAGATTAATATTGGTCACATTACCATTAATCACAGCAATTAAATTTTAACCATAACAGCACCTCGTCTTCACGCATTTGCTTAATAATTAGTGATTTGTGTTACAGCAAAATGCCAAAGACAGTAAACAAATCATAGATATTAATGACTTCTCACTGGAGCAGTTTTAGAGCTTGTAATGGATATATTTGTCTTATTTTTTAACGTATCTCTTTTGTGTGTGATGCTCTCGTGGTTTTTACTGCTTACCAGTATGTCACAATAACCTTTTGATATTGACAACAGAACTATTCATCGCCGTTTCAAAACAAATAAATGTTAGCAATTCACAATTAATGTGATTTTAATGTAATGTTTATAACTTTTTAAAAAGGTTCCATTCGTTAACATTAGATAATGCATTAGGTATCATGAACAATACATTTTTACAACCTTTATTAATTAAAATGTTAGTTAATAAAATTACAATTGTGCATTGTTAGTTCATGTTAGTTCATAGTGCATTAACTTATGTTAATTAATACAACTTTTGATTTTAAAAATGTAATAGTATATGTTGTTACTAACATTAACTTAATTCATGTTAACTACAGTAATGTTGTTAAATAATGTTAACAAATGGAACCTTTTTGCAAAGTGTAATTTTAATGTGTGGGGGCATAAACATATAACTGCACAATATAACTTGAAAAAGTGTGGCAAAATGCACTTTTAAAAAAAATTGTTATTGGTATCGGCCGATCTTAGTGTTTAAAAATCGGAGATTGGTATTGGCCTCAAATTTCCTGATTGGTGCACCACTAGTGACAAGCATGTCAAGTAATGTGAATTTCTGACCCCATAGGTATGTTCTCCATTTCTCTACTGCCCAAACGCATCCAAGAACCTCCTTCTCAACATTTGCGTTTGTGCAGAGTGAGTGTTCTTGACGCGATTGCAATGGCACATTCAATGTTATCTAGGTGTCTCTGCGAGAAAAGAGTGCTGAGGACGTAATCAGAGGCCTCAGTCGATATTAGCGTGGGCAGATCAGGGTCATAAAGACCCAAAGCTGTACTGTCTACCAGTAACTTTTACTTAATAAAAAAAAATAATAATAACAACTTTTCTCTTGGACCAGGAGAACTCTGCATCTTTTCCGCAAGGAGGTTCACAATAGCTCAACCACAGAGGTGAAATTTGGAATAAATTTACTGTACCTTGACAGCAGGCAGAGGAAAGAGCGTGTCACTCGGAGCCTGTGCCTACAGGATGGCAGACAGGTGCTGTTTGTCGGCTGGATACAGTTCGCTGTGTCACAGCTCAGCGGTAAGATGGTTTGTCTGAAGTGATATTTGGATTCATTTAGTCCAGTGCAGGTGTTGCAGGACAGCCCTCAGAGAGCGTTTGTGTTCTTCAGTGGTGCTTCCCCATAAAATAATGTTATCCAAGTTATTTGCCACATTCGGTAAGTCTTGTAAAACGGTGCTTATTATTTTCTGGAATACTGACAGTGATGAAGCCAGCTCACATGGGACCTGTCAAAATCTACATAATCTGTCTATATTTGGCAAAGGATAACTGTCGATCATGATGGCTTTGAGTTCTACACACAGGTGGATGCCACCTGTTTTCTTTTGTATGACAATCAATCATCGAAAACCCAAGGTGAAGCATCAATTTTCTCAATTATCCCCACCTTGAGAAGGTGATCTAACTCGTTAGATACAGCAGAGCACACCGACAGTGGTAAGCGATGCTGTTTTTGGCGATCCAGTGTAACACTGTCTGAGAGTTCTACCTTATGAACACATCCCAGTGGGCTTGGAGGAGAGGCTAGTGTAGAGAGGCACATTACAGCAACAGAAGAGGCCTGAGATCCACCAAGAGGAAGAGAAGACAGCAGGCATTGGCCCTTGAAGTGCAAGTGTGAATGTGACCAGATGAGCAGATACTGTAGATGGCTGAAGGGGTACGGCACTGAAGTTTGGAAGCAAATATGGATTTTGGTCTGCTTCAACATGAGCCGAGTTGTTCTCTGGTTAATATGCCTGCAATGACACATGCATTGGAGGTGGAGAATGAAGCACCACCTGCCAATTGAGACTGGCGTGATGTTATAGGGTTTCAGAAATCGGTACTCCTGAAAGGAGCGCCCATAGCATCCTGACTGACTTGAAAAGGAACTAAAGGTTTTAATCGCTCAAAATCTTCCTACTCCATGAAGGCTGTAGACTCATATGTCATTCAAAAGATGCATCCGAACTTGAGCTTGTTGCTGTCAGACACAAGAGCCAATGGCATTTGACATTGCTGTCATCAAACCAGTGTTGTAACGCTTCTTGAGATGGCAATTTTTGCATATTAAAACGAGTGCAGGATTTGTTATGGCAGACATCATGTAACATCCGAGGCTGTTACCCATCCTACCAATCACCTGAGGGAGCCCTCTCCCGAATACTGATGATCACCCATTTCTTCTCTGCTCATTTCCTGTTTTACTACCAGATTTACTACCTGTGCCTGGTTGGACTGTCTTTTTGGTTTATTGGATTTAATCACCTGCTTAACTTCTACATCTCTCTGCCTGCCGATTTGGATTTTTTGCTTGTATTCTTTAATAAACTTCCTGCACATGGATCCAAACATCATCTCCATGGCCAGTTCATTACAGAATACTTTGCCTTCCATGGATCCAGCAGAAGTTTCACAGCTCCAGGCCATATTCGCAAACCAGTGCGAGGTTTTAAAGGGTTATCAAGACCAGCTGAACAACTTACGAGCCACCAACGAATGTTTGACTCACTACATTCATTCACTGCCAGAGCTCCTAATGTTAAACTGGTGAGCTTTGCTCTCCCTGACAAGTTTGATGGTTCTGCTGATAAATGCCGGGGTTTTTTATGACAATGCAAAGTATATTTTTCTAATCAACCTGAATCATTTAATCAAGACGCCAAGAAATGTGCATTTATGATGTCGCTGCTTACTGGTAAAGCACTCGTTGGGCCGCCGCTGTTTGGGACAAAGATCTGCAAATCCAGGCCTCGTTTGACTACTTCATTCAAGAAATCCATGAAGTCTTCGAGTATCCAGCGGGTGGCCAAGGTATCTCTGTTCAGCTGCTTCATCTATGCCAGGGTCATCGATCAGCAGCGGATTATGCAGTTCTGTTCAGGACACTTGCGGTTCAGAGTGGATGGAATGATGTCGCTCTGAAAACTGTTTTCCGTGAAGGGCTTAACCTAAAACTCAGGATGGAACTGACCCGCAAGGGTGAGAGTACTACTCTTTCTGAATTCATAACCATGACTATCAAGATGGATAACCTGCTTCAAAATGCTCCACGGTCTCGGTTTCACTCCGCCTCTAATTCTACAGTCTCAGTACAGGCACAGGCATCCACTGTGTCACCCGAACCCAAGCAAGTTGCTTACGCTCGAGTTGCTATGATGGAACGCCAGCATTGATGCAATGAAAAGCTTTGCTATTATTATGGTTTACCAGGTCATCTCAATGCTGCATGCCCACACAAGAAATCAAGTTCCCCTGAATCAAGGCAGCAAGTGAGTACCACGAACATTGTATCACCCATTTTTCACAGTTTTCTATTACCTGTAGAGGTTTCCATTGGTGATCATGTAGGATGTTTTACAGCACTAGTGGATTCTGGGGCTGCTGTGAATCTCATAAATCAAGAGATCGTACAAGAACTCAACATACCCACCATTCAATGCTGCCCAACTATTAACATCACCACTGTTGACAACGCTCCAACTGGTTTTAGATTCCAAGATCTATACAAAGCTTGATCTAAGAAGTGCTTATAACCTCATCAGGATCCGAGAAGGAGATGAGTGGAAAACTGCATTCGTCACCACCAGGGGTCACTATGAATATCTGATCATGCCGTATGGACTTGCGAATGCCCCCTCTGTTTTCTAGTCTTTTAATCAATGAGATTTTCAGAGACTTACCGAATCATTGTGTGGCGGCCTACATTGACGACATCCTCATCTACTGTCAAGACAAGGAACAACATATACAGCATGTCAAGACAGTCTTATCACGTCTCTAGAAACATCAGCTATTTGTCAAGGCAGAGAAATGTGAGAGTTTCATACCTCCCATACCACATTCCTAGGTTACAGTATCAGCCACCAAGGTGTAAAAATGGATGTCTCTAAAATAGCAGCAGTTACCGAATTGCCTCGAACTACAATGGTTTCTGGGCTTTGCCAACTTCTATTGCTGTTTCATACGAAGCTACAGTATCATTGCAGCACCACTCACGTCATTGCTCAACAGAAAGCCCAACAAGTTACCATGGAACAATGCCGCATTCCAAGCCTTTGTCTCCCTCAAGTCAAGCTTCACAATCTCTCCTATACTTAAACATCCCGACCCAAATATTCCCTTTGTCGAAGTGGATGCTTCAGATTGCGGGATTGGAGCGGTCCTGTCACAACGTCACGGTACCCCAGGCAAGCTTTATCCATGTGCCTTTTTCTCCAGAAAGTTGAACTCAGCAGAATGAAACTATGATGTGGGGAACAAGGAATTACTTTCCATGAAGGCAGCACTCGAAGAATGGCGTTACTGGTTAGAGTGGGCAGTCCACCCGTTCCAAGTTATCACTGATCACAAGAACCTGGAATATATCAAGGCAGCCAAGAGACTGAACCCACGTCAAGCCCGATGGTCATTGTTTTTCACCAGGTTCAATTTCACCATCACTTACCGCACTGGCAGCAAGAATAGCAAAGCAGATGCATTTTCATGCAGGCATGATCCACCCCACATCCAGCCTCATCCTGGATCAATTCTACCACCACCGGTCATCATTGCACCTACTCGTTGGGACATCATGGAAGAGATACAACAAGCTCAACAACACGAACCGTCCCCACCTAACTGTCCCCCAACCAAACACTTCATCCCACAAGCTCTGCGTCAGAGAACTATCCAATGGGTCCACACTTCTTTGAGCACAGGTCACCCTGGCATCCAAAAACTACTACCCTGGTACGTAATTCTTTCTGGTGACCATCTTTAATTCATGATGTTACTAACTATGTGAAGTCTTGTCAGGTGTGTGCCCAATCCAAGATCCCTACAGAACAGCCCACGGGATTGCTCTAACCTCTACCTATACCTCAAAGCCCATGGTCCCACATGTCCATCGATTTCATCACTGACCTGCCAAACTCCAATGGATACACCACCATTCTGGTAATGCCTTCCAATGCATGCTGGGCTACCAACCCCCAATGTTCCCTTTGTCAGGAGAACCTTCTATGGTGCCAGCAGGGGACGATTGGATTAGGCGAAGCGAGAGGGTGTGGGACAGTACACATGTCCGGCTACAGCGAGCGGCCCAAGCACAACGCTTTCAGGCTGACCGGCGGAGGCACCCCCATCCCAACTATCAGCCTGGACAGAAGGTCTGGTTGTCCACAAATGATCTCAAGTTGCGGCTACCCTACAGGAAGCTCAGTCCCAGGTATGGGAGTTCTTTCAGAATTATCCATCAAATAAACCCAGTTACTTACCTTTTGGAGCTTCCTGCTAACTACCACATCTCTCCTTCCTTCCATATGTCCTTGCTGAAACCCGTCCACCCGGTGTCTGGCCCTGGAAACACGTCCAAGGTGGTTACCCATCCTACCAACCACCAGAGGGAGCCCTCTACCGAATACTGATCATCACCCATTTCTTCTCTGCTCATTTCCTGTTTACCTCATGCATAAATAGCCATTCATCTCCATTGCTCATTGCGAAGTATTGCCAGTTAACCCTGCCTTACCAGGTGTTTTTCCATTGCCGACTGTTTCATGTTATGACCATTGCCCGTTTTTCTGGATTTACTACCTTTTGGATTACCCTTTACTTTGTTTGCCTGGACTGTCTTTTTGGTTTACTGGATTTAGTCGCCTGCTTAACGACTACATCTCTCTGCCTGCCGATTTGGATTGATTGCTTGTATTCTTTAATAAACTTCCTGCACATGGATCCAAACATCATCTCCATGGCCAGTTCATTACACATCAGGGGAACGTGATCATTTAATAAAGACTTAAATTTGGGTCTGTTCTGCACACAAAGCAATCAGAAGACTGGGAGTACACCCAGATAGAAACAACTCACTTCAACAGAGCAGAATGTGTACAGAAAACAACAAATTAAATATGAACTATTGTGAATAAAATACTGCGAGTTCAAATGATATGAAAATTATACCTAACATATTTTATGATGATATAATTCGGATGCCCTTTATGTCAGTCTATTGATGCCAAAGTTTTCTCAAAGCAATTTGCTTGCCGGCAGCGTCGGCAAACAGACGCTGAAGTTTGCTTTTTCTGTCTACAAATTGACAAGTGGGGGTCTTACACAAGTGTTCATATTAGGTAATACCTGCCTTGGGAGGGAGAACAGGTTGTATGTTGATGCATACAAATGAAAATTGATTAATATCATTCTTTATGGTGTTCATTTGGTAAAAAAAACAAAACAAAAAAAAAAAAAGTAGAAAACATGAATCTAAATGGACAACAATGGCTGTTGGGTTGAAATTATGGTTCCTCACCCTTTTATGCCATTTAAGCATAAATAAATGAGTATCAAGATATATATTGAATGTCATCTAAAAGGCAAAAAATACTGAGATATGACTTGTTTAGCCACCTAACCCCCAGCCCTTTCAGAAGAATTGTCTCTGTTGATGGTGAGAGGAAGTCCCTTAGGACCAAGACATGACAAGAAATGTTTCTACAGCTTTATGTCGATGGCCTCAGAAAGTGTTTGGAGTTGAAAAGGCTGCGGCATCGATCCAGTGCCTCAAATCGCCAGGCTTTTCAAAGCCACACCCCCATATACATCAAGGTTCTCTATGAGTGGATTTGCTTGGATATGCCTACAGGGGAAGAATACCATCACAAAAGTCGACAGATAGCATTCGCTCACCAGGGCTATTTAATAGGATTTTTCTTTTTCTTGTTCTCTTTTCTTCTTCTTCCAAGTCTCTTATGAAAAGCAGAACTACAAGCAATAAATGGTAATACATGAACTGCACATACCACAGGACATTATGGCATTATTATTATAGGCATTATTACTTGATGCGTTTTAAAACGTGTAACAGTTCGGGAAAGGAGGATGTAGGAACCAGAGTAACAAACAACAAGACTTTAACACAAATGCTGAACTGAAAACATAATGACACATTGACGAACACACACACAGAGTAGCTGTGTGCGTCTCTCTCTCTCTCTCTCTCTCTCTCTCTCTCTCTCTCTCTCTCTCCTGGCATCCCTATCTCCCTCCCGCTGATTAGGCAACTCAGTGCTGGACGTGCATCCTTACGGCCCGGCCACACCCTCACACACTACTCAGGACAGGGCGCCATCCGGACTGGCTTACTCCACCCCCCATCTCTGGAGGGTAGACGCTGCCCTTCTGGCCGTTCCACCACCCGATGGTCCTTTTGACCTCCTGAGAATCTGAGACAGACGAGGGGAGAGGGAGAGAGAAAGAGCGAGCGGGAGAGACAGAGAGAGAGAGAGAGAAAAGAAAACACTCTTCTTCGGCTCCCGCAGGCAAGCCGCCCACCCGGTCCTCAGCCGCTCCTCCGCTTCCTGGAGGACGGCAGCGACTCCACCTTCCCCTGGCAGACAGCAATGGCTCCTCCTCCTCCTGGCGGACAGCAGCGGCGAGTTCTCCTGAACAGCGTGCCCTTCTTCCTTTCCTGGATTTCGGCACCAGTGCAACAGTTCAGGAAAGGAGGATGCGGGAACCAGAGTAACAAACAACAAGACTTTAATAAACACAAATGCTGAACTGAAAACATAATGACACACCCTCCTCCTCATCACAACATGTATTAGATTCTTCTTAAAGGGATAATTCACCCAAAAAATTTATGTCATCATTTACTCACCCTCATGTTGTTCCAAATCCAGCATGAATTACTTTCTTCACTGGAACACAAAAGGAGATTTTAGGGATTGTTAGCCACAGTCAGTGCTCATCATTAAAGAAGCCCTATTATGCTTCATGGATTTTACCTTTCCTTTAGGGTGTAATATAGCTCTTTGTGCATGTAAAAGGTCTGCAAAGTTACAAAGCACAAAGTCAGCGTAAAATGGAGTTATTCTCTCCCACAGACAACACTGCTCATGAACTACAAGAAACAGGCTGTTTGTTGTCCAGCCATTTCTTCCGTAAAGTATCTACGTTACTAACATATTTGCATAATACCCGCCCAAGGGCTATTTTGGCCCACCCTCAAACAAATGTAGATATAGCAGAGGCCAGGATGAGTTGGGTTAGTGTTGTCACCATGTTGAGAAGATGCTGTTTTATTCACTGCGAAAACAAAACCTCTTTGTTTGGACTTCCAAAAGGCAGACGAATTGAAGTATCAGTGGTTAATTTATTTTTACCACTATTCCTCAGCAGTACAACCACAAACAATGCCGGATTTTCAAGACAGTTACTCCTGAAAGATGGTGCAGTTCCCACATTGTTGGGACAATCTGGCACTTCAGAATCACAACCTGTAAGTAGGCTTGATTATTTGTGGATTTATCTGCTACTGAGAGTTAAAATGCAGAGTTGCGTGTTGTTGCTACAGTGTACACCCAGTGCACAGCTGTAGGCCTCTGCTAATATGCTAGCCAATGTTAGTGTTGGAATAGTTTTGCTAATCAGCTGCAGGCCCACTTTTACCTACAATTGTGTAGAATTATGCAGATTGTTTGTCGTTCTTACTATCATGAACAGTGATCAAGTGTGGAGATGGATTTATTTTTTACAAACGGTCATTTTACGTCTGCAAATCCACGGTAGTGCTCGGCTAACTTTATGTAATGTTATTGTTTTGGTAAGGGTTTCTGTTCAGCTGTGGGCCGGCTTTTACCTAAAACTGTGTAACAGAGTCTTGCATAATTATATAATTACAACCTGTAATGTTACAGCCGCCATCCACAATAGTCCACAGTTAACTTGCTCACCAACTCTCTAACACACCTGGTAATGTCCAACCAGGAGTAAGCCTCTATTCTCCGTTCATAGCTCTGGTGACAAAAGTTTGGCTACAGCCATTCCAGCAAAAGATGACAAACGTAGATGCACTATGTGACTTTTATTTGAAGCTTTGTTAGGTTAACAATAATCAACAATGTACTTGTAAGAAAGCTACAAAATTAAGTTACCACTGTGAAACATCCTGCTCAAGTCATGCTTGCGCAGGTGGTTCGGGTCGATCAGCTTGTTCTTCCAAACTTTCATTATCGGACTCGAACACAAACTGGTACGGCAAAAACGGACACCACTGTTACCATAGTTACACTAGTGTTTACAGCTGTTAAGGAAGCATGAAACTCAGTTATGGTAAGGGCCATTACATTTCCGACACGCGGTTGACCAATCACAACAGACTGGGCCAGCTAACCAATCAGAGCAGACTGGGATTTTCGGAAAGGGGGCTTTAAAGAGACAGGAGTTAAATCAGAGCATTTGAGCCAGATTATAAAGAGAGAGGAAAAGCAATGTACAGTATGAGAAAATTAATGTGTTTTTTTAACATTAAAGCATGTAAACCTATTCTAGTAGACCCCCAAAATAAAATTATGAACCTGTAAATTAGCCTGATATGGGCTCTTTAATTGTAGAGATAAAAAAAAAAAATGCAATGAAAGTGACAGGTGACTGAGGATAACATTCTACCCAACATCTATTTCTTTTTTTTTTTTTTCTACAGAAGAAAGTCATATGGGTTTGGAACTACATGAGGGTGAGTGAATAATAACAATCATTTTTTATTGGATATTGGCAGGATCCAGTGTTGTTATCCTCAGTCAAAAGTACAGACAATAGTTTGGTTAGGCTATTTTTAACCACATGAAATACAGTATGTCATGTCGATCCTGAAGGCCCCCCAACACTATAGATGTCTCCATAATTTAAAGCACCTGATTCAACTAATCAGAACTCCAAGACCTAAAACTGATGTGTTAGATAAGGGAGGCATCCAAAATGTGTACTGCTGGGGTCCTCCAGGAACAGGGTTGGGAAATATTGCACTAGAGGCTATCCTATATTACACACTTGTATGAAAAACTAAAGTATTGTAGTTAGAGTTTTTTTTATTTATTTATTTTTTTTTCCCTTTTCTTCTAGGACACCAAATGACCTTGGACTGTCACTTGTGCCCCCTAAAATAATAATAAAAAAAAAAAAAATATGTTATTATTAAGTGTATGATGCCCTGATCATTGGGATTAAGGGATCACCCTTTGATATAAGAATTTGAGAAAGAACGTATTCAGGGATTGTTGAAGGTTGTGGGTCCTGAAACATTTCCCTATAAACAATAAACAAATCACTAATTAATTGGGAAATTGGATACTGAAACATACTAACACTCTGTGTTTGGATGTTCCACTGGTAATGCATTCACAATGAATTTATAAATAGCTAAATAGAGTTTATAAATAGAGTTCAGTCAACCAAACTAAAGACACCCCACATAAAATGCACCCAAATCATATTTGCTAATACATTCTAAAGTATCTGCATATATGCTTTGATAGCTTTTTAGAGTGTGAATTTGATTGCATTTTACTTTATAGAAGCATTTCATATTCGCCATTTCATTGTTAAACTCATTTGAGGCCTGTACCTTTGAATAATTTGAAATGAGTCCCCGACTGTGCCAATTGCCCAAAGCAATTTGTCTATGATGAAGAACTATTTAATGAGAGAATAAGAGATCTGCAAAATAGATGGGACTATCTATTTACACAATGATAGTGGGGGGACTGTATCAAACCCTTATCGGGCCCGTTGGATTTGCCATAGTTCCAACCCCCTGTGCAGATTCACATCATTCTGGGTCAAAGCCATTTTCTGTAATTTTCTCATGAGAATGGAAAATTGGAAGTATTAACGTAACACGTAGAATCACAAAAACGACAAGTAGAACCATCTACTTAACGACACGAGTGCATTTAAATAACATACTTTCATTCTGTATGTTCAATAAACGTCATTGTGTGAGGCTATGTCATGGTCTCCGATTGTTTTTGACGATGACAGTACTTGCTGTATTGGCTCCCTTTAATATTAAAAGAAAGAAGCTAAATGTCAAAACACAGCATGATACACAATAGTGGTTCTTAACTGGTGGGTCATGACCCAAAAAGTTGATTGCATGTTTTAGCATTCAGCAGACATGGCATACCTCTTAAAAGGAAGAGTAAAACGCTTCACATAGCTTTTGTTTATGACAATGGTCGCACATCCTATCGAACTCTACGATATTTTGGCACAAATCCATCCGTCACTTGGTAAAACCATTGATAAAAAGCACCTCATTCACGACCAAAACAAGTCTAATTATACTTCATTAAAATCAGCATGTCTACTAAGAGACTTAACAGTGTTTAAATATCATGAACGTTTTCCCCTCAAATGACAACAAAGCATATCATTCTGTGAACTGCTGTGCATGACCATAAAGGGAATCAAAGCCTTGGATTCCAAAGATGTTGCCTGCTGAACCAGTGTTTTGTACATATCATCCCTCTTCTCTGGAGGAAGCCAAAACAAGCAAAATTTTGGCATGGTGGTTGTAGCCATTTTTGCTTAATGACTGCTCAATATGGCATCAAAGCGACTAAGTGCTTTAAGGACTTCATTAATGATGTTAGCTGTGTAAGATACATGTGGCAATTTGTCAGAAATTGAGGCTTAGGATTGTTGGAATGAGGAACCCAAGGTAGCACCATTTCTCCCCCTGTAAAAGATCAATCGATTGGGCAAGGTGGTAACACATCCATATACTCTCTATGAAAAGTCACCTCATGTGGGTGTAGTCTGGTCACCAGAGCTTGACATTAACACCCGCCAACCCACCAAATGAGGGTAGAAATCAGCAAAATCGGATAACTCCAATCACCCTTACTAGCCACTGGCGGGTGGCCACAGCCAAAGCAAAATAAATTGTATTCATCTCACGTCCAGTGTTTTATAAGCAGTAAATATGCTTCTCATATCTGACACGTGCATCTCAGCGGGGAGAATGAGGTATGGTTTCGTGTGAACCGCTGCAGCACACATCAGCATGCTCCAGAGATAGAACCAGAGCTCTGGGACAGCACAGAGTGAAACTTGCATGATTCAGTTGGGCTTTGATCTCAAGGTGACTGGTGGAGACCACAAAACATTGCGGTCAAGCAAGCTGCGGTTTGGAATTCCAGTCAAGCCAGTGGCAACTAAAATCTGAATGAGCGCCTATTAGTAGAATTTTAGTAACATGCGGGAGGAACAGAAATACATACTTTCTGACTCTAATTCCACTGAATTAAATACAGAATCTTAAAAGGTGCACTCAGTAAATTTTCCCTCATTACAAAAAGTTGTACTCCTTAAGAAATTAATTGTAATGTTGAAACATATATATAAAATCATGTCCACTCACATGAGATGAAGACTCTAGTCATCTCAGTAACCTAATAAAAGCTGTTTTATTGTACATGGAGAGGGTCCCCTCATGGGGGCTTCCATGTTAGAATCACATGACAAGCGGAATACAACTTGCTTAATCTTAGTAACCGCCCAGTTACTGGACACTTTCACTTATGGATTAAACTAATCCGGGCTGACTGTGAATATAAAATTTCTAAAAAAGGCATCAGTAACTGAAAACTATTGCATTTGAACGATGCTGTATCCACACTGCTAGGTGTCAGTGTAAGTCAAAGACGACATGCATAAAAAATGACTTAGTGCACCTTTAACATAATAACAGGACAACGAGTTTTATGGGTTTGTGAGGTGTTGGTGTTTGTTAATGTTTACACTTCGTATTTTTTGTTCTTTATGTAAAGATGTATGTGAAAGGTGAATAAGTCTTTTATGTAGTATCTTTTTGAATAGAGTATGCATTATACTTAGTTTATTGCATTAACATCAGATAATATAATCAATTAAGCATTTTTTTTTTTTATCAAGGATCTCTAATTGTAAGTATCATTCATTTCCGTCTTTATATAAACTTATTGAACTGTAAAATATATATATATATATATTATATATATATATAAAAATCATCTTTATTTCAAAGAAAAACAAATTAATTATTGCAGAGCACCACTCATGAGTTGGTGCTATAGCCAGAATAAAGAAATGTGGTCATTATAAAAAGATTGTCTCTTGCTTTGTCATGAAAAAAAAAAAAACAAAAAAATAAAAAAATAAAAAACACACCATTTTAAATGATTCATGATTAAATGATATTTTTTTTAAATGCATCACTCTACAAGCTATCATTCTATTAAATAAAACAAAATGGTTTGAATTTGTATTGTTTTAAAAAAAAAAAAAAAAGTATTTGTCAATTCTCAGGTCAAGCATGTGTAACAAGTGTGCCAAAAAGCAAAACAAAAAAAATTAATAATTTAAATAATTTTAAAAAGAATGTTTGTTCCTTGATTTCATTTCATTGGTGTTATTAATGTTAAAAACTTGTATTTTGAAAATACAAAAAGTTGTAAAAAAAGCACTTACAAGGTCAAAATTCAGAGGAAGAAGCGGCTGCTCAAATGTGCATACAGTAATTATTCCACACTGTTGAAAAAGTGATTAATTTACATTTTTACTGTAATCTTTTCACATGGTTCATAGTGAAAATGAATGCACATTTCTTGCAAGGAACCTCCCACACTATCTGAACTATGAAAAGGAAGCCGATTTATCTTATTAAATTGAAGATGCCACAAAGTCATCACAAGGCTCAAATTAAGACATTATTTTTCTCAACTTCAGAGAACTACAAAATAGTGAATTCAAATAAGTTATAAAAAAAAGCCAATTTCTTTCAAGGGACCTCCTATATAATCTAAACTAAACAGATGCACAGGTAGCTGTAATAACCTGCTAGACATTACTGCCTGCCGCACCTCCACCAGTGCCTTCAGCCCAGCTGTGGGGTCATCAGGCGGGAGCCACCTATTTCAATGTTTTGCCCAATTAATCCCAGAACATCTCCTGGTGGTGGGACAGTGGTCAGAGACGTCTCCCTGCCACCCCCCGCAGCTGGACACCGGATCCTCTCCAATGCCTCTTATCCTTGTCTTCCCATCCAGACATCCTTCCTTCACAAATTACTTGCAACCAGGTTTCTATATGTCATAATACCTCAACACTACCATACGTGCCACAGAGATGCATACTCAGTGCCCTACTGGCACTGGCACCGTATCCCTCGATAACTCAGTGCCGCCGGTTCCGTATGGCATACTACAGCACAATTTCTCACCACATATCACCCAGGTTCCCTATTCCTCAGTTTCCTACTGCTGAACCCCCCACTTTTTTGTCCTTCCTTCTTAACCATAGCCAGAAACTACCCTTCCCAGCTTCCTCTGCCAATTCCTTCAAATACTTTTTTAAAGCTGCTTCTACGATGCCAATGTCTCTAAATAGGTGCTGCATTGATGTTCCCATAAATCCTCAACACCCAACCTCCACAGGGTAGGTGGCAGTCCCCCATCCATTATCCCTGCAATCTGCGGCCAGATCAGCATATTTTAGCTTCTTCCTCACAGGCTGTCTCCAGACCCTCTTCCCATGGAAGAACATTAAGCTCAATCATTACTATTTTCCAAACTGAAGTCGACCACAACACTACATCCAGCCTCAAGGAGGTATTGGCAACCTCGGTAGGAAATTTTAGCTGCTGGCCAAGGTCGACCATCATTGACCAATCACTTCCAGGTGCCAAACATGATCTGGCTTCCCTCCATGCTGTTCCTTGTGTGGCACCTCCCTTTTTAACAAAATCAACACCCTGCCTCTGGGGAGCATGTTGCCTTTGTTTGCCTTCACTCTATGCACCTCCAGGTTCTCTGCCAGCTTCCACAGGACCTGATCATGCCACACAGTCCTTGTGCTAGGGCAGTTTTGCACCAAACCAATATTTGCTACAAGTTTGCTCTTGGGGCTTCACAAAGGGGGCAACTCTCCTCTTTGCCATACCACAAATTCCAAATTCCCAGGGCTTGGTAGGGTATTGTAGCTGGATCTTATTAGAAAACTTAGCCTGGCCTGGGGTACCTTCCACAGGTCAGCCCATCCTAACACAGATGTCCCCACCCATATGGTCCAGTGCCCTTGCTGCTGCTGGCTGACTGCCCTAACCTTATAGCCTTCCTCTTCCATCCTTGTTACTTCAGTAACAACCATTGCTTTCCTCTGTTTTTGGAGGCTGCTGACCACAGTTTGGGAGTCACCACCCATCCAAGGCCTGTTCTTCCTGACTGTGATCTTCCAACAATCTCTTGATGCTTCAGTCTTAAAACCGCCTGGTTTACGTCCTCCTCTGCCTTCCAAGTTCTGCCTGTTTGAACTTGACCTGCCCTCATTGCCTGGTCTGTCAATTCCCGTAGGTCCAAAACAAGCCTGGTCTTTTCCTGCTTCAGCATCAGAATCAGCTTTATTGCCAAGTGTGCTTACACATACAAGGAATTTGTCTGGGTGACAGGAGCTTCCAGTGCACAAACAATACAGCAACAAGACAGAGATAACAATAAAAAGAATATAAATTATATATAGAAATATGTAGGACAGACACGCGTGTGTATATATACAGGTGCATCTCAATAAATTAGAATGTCATGGAAAAGTTCATTTATTTCAGTAATTCAACTCAAATTGTGAAACTCGTGTATTAAATAAATTCAATGCACACAGACTGAAGTAGTTTAAGTCTTTGGTTCTTTTAATTGTGATGATTTTGGCTCACATTTAACAAAAACCCACCAATTCACTATCTCAAAAAATTAGAATATGGTGACATGCCAATCAGCTAATCAACTCAAAACACCTGCAAAGGTTTCCTGAGCCTTCAAAATGGTCTCTCAGTTTGGTTCACTAGGCTACACAATCATGGGGAAGACTGTTGATCTGACAGTTGTCCAGAAGACAATCATTGACACCCTTCACAAGGAGGGTAAGCCTCAAACATTCATTGCCAAAGAAGCTGGCTGTTCACAGAGTGCTGTATCCAAGCATGTTAACAGAAAGTTGAGTGAAAGGAAAAAGTGTGGAAGAAAAAGATGCACAACCAACCGAGAGAACCGCAGCCTTATGAGGATTGTCAAGCAAAATCGATTCAAGAATTTGGGTGAACTTCACAAGGAATGGACTGAGGCTGGGGTCAAGGCATCAAGAGCCACCACACACAGACGTGTCAAGGAATTTGGCTACAGTTGTCATATTCCTCTTGTTAAGCCACTCCTGAACCACAGACAACGTCAGAGGCGTCTTACCTGGGCTAAGGAGAAGAAGAACTGGACTGCTGCCCAGTGGTCCAAAGTCCTCTTTTCAGATGAGAGCAAGTTTTGTATTTCATTTGGAAACCAAGGTCCTAGAGTCTGGAGGAAGGGTGGAGAAGCTCATAGCCCAAGTTGCTTGAAGTCCAGTGTTAAGTTTCCACAGTCTTTGATGATTTGGGGTGCAATGTCATCTGCTGGTGTTGGTCCATTGTGTTTTTTGAAAAGCAAAGTCACTGCACCCGTTTACCAAGAAATTTTGGAGCACTTCATGTTTCCTTCTGCTGACCAGCTTTTTAAAGATGCTGATTTCATTTTCCAGCAGGATTTGGCACCTGCCCACACTGCCAAAAGCACCAAAAGTTGGTTAAATGACCATGGTGTTGGTGTGCTTGACTGGCCAGCAAACTCACCAGACCTGAACCCCATAGAGAATCTATGGGGTATTGTCAAGAGGAAAATGAGAAACAAGAGACCAAAAAATGCAGATGAGCTGAAGGCCACTATCAAAGAAACCTGGGCTTCCATACCACCTCAGCAGTGCCACAAACTGATCACCTCCATGCCACGCCGAATTGAGGCAGTAATTAAAGCAAAAGGAGCCCCTACCAAGTATTGAGTACATATACAGTAAATGAACATACTTTCCAGAAGGCCAACAATTCACTAAAATTTTTTGTTTTTTTTATTGGTCTTATGATGTATTCTAATTTTTTGAGATAGTGAATTGGTGGGTTTTTGTTAAATGTGAGCCAAAATCATCACAATTAAAAGGACCAAAGACTTAAACTACTTCAGTCTGTGTGCATTGAATTTATTTAATACACGAGTTTCACAATTTGAGTTGAATTACTGAAATAAATGAACTTTTCCACGACATTCTAATTTATTGAGATGCACCTGTATATATGCATGTACAATATACAAATAGGTTATATACAGAAGCAAAGGAATGTAATGGCAGAAGAGGTATGGTATGTTGGATAAATAAATAGACTAAGTAGCACAGAGTGAGTAAAATTTTAATATGAAGCCTTTTGCTGTAGAGACTTGGAGTATTATGTGTCCAAAATCAGCACAAGGCTCGGGATTTTGATTTTTATCTAACTTGAAGACTTGTGGAAAGGTGGATTCATATATAAATTCAAGTATAAAAAACAAATTCCCATTTCTTGTGAGGGACATCCCACACCATCTAAGCCCTGAATATAAAGCCTATTTACTCTGGAAATGTGGAGTAGGATCCATCCAATGTTACCAAAAAAAAAAAAAAAAAAAGGATTCTCAAATATAGAGACCCAAGGAAAGGTGAATTAAAATATAACATACAAAACATATAATACAAAAATAATTTCCATTTCTTGCAAGGGACCTCCCCCACACTATCTAAACCCTCAAAATGAAACATAATTTCTGTGGCAATTTGAAGTAAAATGCATCCAATGTCACCACAAGGCACAAAGACATTGTGGTTTTTCTCAAAGACAGATGGAAAGTAAAAAAAGACTGAGTAGAAAAAAAAAAGACTGAATTCCCTCAAATTCAGGGTCCTGTTGAAAGGCGAAATCAAATAAGTAGAAAACAATTATTTCCCATTTCTAGCAAGGGACCTCCCACACTATCTAAACTCCAATACGAAACATATTTACTGTGGCAATTTGTAGTAAAATGCATCCAAAGTCACCACAAGGCACAAAGACGTAGTGGTTTTTCTCAACTTCAGTGATGTATGGAAAGCTGAATTCAAATGAGTAGAACAAATTACTGCAAGGGACCTCCCACACTATCTACACTCTTAATATGGACCATATTTACTGTGGGAATTTTTATTAAAATGCGTCCAAAGTCAACACAAGGCACAACAACATTGTGATTTCCCACAAATTCAGGGTCCTGTGGAAAGGTGAAAACAAACAAGTAGAAAAAATTCATACCCATTTCTTGCAAGGGACCTCCCACACTATCTAAACCGTCAATATGAACCATCTTTACTGTGGCAGTTTTTATTAAAAATGCATCCAGACAACTCAAGGATCAAAATACATGATTTCCCTCAATTTCAGGGTCCTGTGGAAAGGTGGATTCATATATAAATTCAAGTATAAAAAATAGTAGTCAAATAAGTAGAAAAAAAAAAATGAATGACCATATCTTTTCAAATTTTGTAATACTCTGACATGTCTCATTTTCACTGGCACACCAAACAGTAAATCAAAATATAACAGACAACAAAGGGCCTGAAATGAGCCATTTTGGTATTTTTTGTTACTTCGTGTCACTGCCACCTTATAATGAATAAATTATGATGCATTTCTACATTATTATCTGTAAATAGAAACTGTTGTGAGACCATCTGAAGTGTTTTTTTTTTCTTAAATCTATACATTTAAGTTTAAACGCATGCACTGTAAACACTTTTCTATGTGAAATTCTTGACAATTTAAAAGGAAAAGACTTTAGCTGTGTCCCAAACAACACACTATACACTTACAAAATGTACTAAGCACTCAGCCATGTAGTGTATGAATTTTCAAAGTGTAGTATTGTCCCAAATGGAACACTTAATTTTTTTTTTTTTTTTTTACTACAAGGAAGTTCGCCATTTAACAGCTGATGGAAGTGATGTTTCAAACCCAAGCGTTGTGTTGCCGTTAGCTTTAGCACTATCCACCCTCAGTTCAACACTTATATCTCAATAATATACATATTCACACAGCATGGTATGATAAAGCTTTTGTAAGACAAAACTCACTTTTGTAAGGTGCTGTCTTCACAGAAGTTTTGCTAGTTGTCATATTCTCCATTATTTACAATTGTTTTGCCAGATCACCATCGCTGCAAGTAACTCCGCCCCTTCTGCTATGTACAGCAAGCCAGTGTGCTGGGTGCACGAAGTGTCCAACATTCCACACTCCGTTTTGACTGTTGAAAAAGTGCGTCATCCGTGTACTCATAGTACACTTCTTTTTGTTGCATTTTCAGTATAAACATAATACTCGTACTACTTACACTTCAAAATGACATAAAATAATAAATGTAGAAGTGTGCGGATTGGGACACACCTTTTGACTTCCATGTTTCCAAATAAAATAAAAAAAAAATCCCCTACAGAGGCTATTAATATTACAAATAATATGAATAATAATTGTTGTTAATGTTACTATGATTATAATTTATCATAATTATTCTAATTGTTTCTCATTATGCACGTGTACATGAAGGTTTACTTCAAATAAAGCGATAACAATAATTCTAGGTAAAAAGATTCAGTTGCATGTGAACAAACAGTGGACTGTGCAGTGACATCAATTTACACAAAGCAGTAAAAATGTGAAGAACATGTAGAACACAGTTTAGTACATGACTCACCTACTGTCATTGAAATAGAAATCCTGCAGGTTAACGTAATAGTGTAAAGCGTATTGCAGTTACTGTGGTTTTCTTGTATAAGGGTTTGAATAGTACACAAAACTGTAAAGACTTTTGAAAGTGGCTGAACTTGTTACTCAGCTTCCGTTATTGTCATACTATGGTCAACCATAAAACAGAGTGCATCAGCAGATACCTATTCAATGAAGTGATCTCCATACAAGTTATCCTTAGCAGGCTTCAGAGAACAACATCCAATAGAACATTTAGTCCAACTGTGCACATTTTCCAGAAATTTTGATATATTCTCATTTACGTCATAAAAAATTATTTGTCAATTTTACACTAAATTATGCGATATGATCCGCTGACATGCTGTAATTCTTTCATAAGTTGATTTTCAAACCTCTACGAAGCTGGAAGGTGCACAAGTTCATTTCTCTGTCCAAATATTGTCAAGATAAAGAGGAAGTTATGACATCATGCATACCTCAGTGCCCACATGACAGGGACTTCCCCATCCCATACTAGGATAAATTACATAAAGCATAAAACCAATCAGCTGACTGCTGAGACTTATTGTAAATAAATAGACGATTACAAAAATATATGGTTTGTCTATTATTTCCATGCAGTCTCTGGTATCTGTACAGTATATGATTACTGACAGTTCTGTAGCTGTAATTGCAGAAGAGCTGTACACCTGCTATCATCTTCACCAATCTGCTTTCTGCCTCATATGATCGGAATCCACGTGAGCTAATTAAAACGCACTGCTATAACAACTCTCATGATTGGAAGTAAAATATATGGACAAGATAATGTTTATTTTATAATGTCTGCTATTCTGCATTTAGGCGCTAATGCTATTTGCGGCCAGAATCACAAAACATGGTCTTGGAAAATGATTAATATAACTAATAGTTTTAAAGTTATCATCTGTAAATTTGAAATAGAACATTGTCAGACTTGTGGCTTCTCCATTATGTTTCTATGCATCAACAAGGTCAGTGTCATATATAATTTCATATAAATATTTAATAAAAAAAAAAAAAAAATATATATATATATATATATATATATATATATATATAAATAAAAATAATAGCTGACCACTTTACAATACATGTGAGCTTTAACAAATTTTTTCTTCATGACATTGATTTTTACTTTTTAACAACAAACTTCCAAGTGTCTCCTTTCAAAAGAGACCAAAATTATGCCTATAATACAATGTGGGGATGAACTACAGCCATTGTATTTTGAGTATGTCCTTTTGGGCTTGTGCTCAAATCAAGGGGACACACTTCCCACGTGGTCCTTAAACACTTGCGTTACCAAGGTAACAACTGACGTATTCTTGTGTACATTCGAAGTCTGTTTTCAGCACCACAGTGGAAAAAAATTCCGTAACCATACTGGCTGGCCCGAATCGGCACAGAACAGAATGGTTTCGTAACAAAAACAGTTCGGCCCAATGGCAGATAAAAGGCTAATGTCTTTGTGCCTTGTGGTGACTTTGGGTGCATCTTACTCCAAACTGCCACAGTAAATATGGTTCATACTGAGGGTGTAAATAGTTTGGAAGGTCCCTTGCAAGAAATGAGAATTCATTTTTTCTACTTATTTGATTTCACCTTTCCACAGGTCCATGAAGTTGAGGGAAAGCACAATGTCTTTAAGCATTGTATTGACTTTGGACGCATCTTACTCCAAATTGCCACAGTAAATGTTTTTCATCTTGAGGGTGTAGATAGGGCGGGAGTGCCTTTGCAAGAAATGGGCAGTAATTTTTTTTCTACTTATTTGATTTCACCTTTCCACAGGTCTCTGAATTTGATAAAAATCATAATGTCTGTGCATTGCGGTGACTTTGGACACATTTTAATAAAACTTGCCACAGTAAATATGCTTCATATTGGGGGTGTAGATAGTGTGTGTGTGTGTGTGTGTGGGGGGGGGGGGGGGCTCTCTTGCAAAAAAATGGGCATTCATTTTTTCTACTTATTTGAATTCACCTTTCCACAGGTCCCTGAAGTTCAAAACAATCACAATGTCTTTGTGCCTTGTGGTGACTTTATAACCGCTGTCTCGACCTTGCATAAGCATCAGCTATAAATCTGATTTATAGGGGAGGGACCCACTAACTATTTTATCTGTCTGTGCTTAAAACAATAAGGCAAAAGTACACCATATACTCTGAAAGATGACATAAAACCAATGCACCAAATGTAAGTAAAGTTTGCTCACTCAAAACAGTTCATTTGTGAATTATACCCTTTTATCTCCACACCACATTGAAAAACAGACACCATATACACAATGCATATCAGCAGTATGAAAGAAATTATATAATCTTATCTGTATGATGAGAATGATGACGATGAATGTCCTCCCCAAACAACGCATGAAGAATACACAAGTCCGTGAATGAAAGCGTTCGTGGTTGTAATACAAATAGTTTTCCCTGTGCAAAATATATTCCTTAGTGCCGTGGTAAATCCAATCAAAGAGTTCTTATATTCCTTATTGCGGCTTGATCCACTTAAGAATCTGCTAAAGGTGCATACATAAAGTTTGAAAGCCTCAAGAGTTCATGAATCACACACCCAAACGCTGCTCATAGTCCTCACTATGATACATGTGGTGAATAAACATTAAACTCAGACTTGTTAAATCCTTTTCAGATTGAGCATAATGCCTGTGAAGTCCTTCTACAAGTAAAATCAGATAAATCCCATTTAGAAAATAAATGTACAATGAATCCAGAAACATACAATAAACCCAAGAAAAGAAACCAATGCTTACTTCAGATTGAGCTTTAAACGCAAGGTTTCCCAATCAGGACAGTGGTTCAGTGTTAGGAGCGTTAAGCCATGGTTACTTTCACCATTACAAAAACTGAGTTCTTCTACTACCCACACCTGTCTTATACTTGAGAGTACTGCTCTCTAGTGCCCTCTTACGGTGAGTAGTTAAATTAAGAGAAAAAAAAAAAAAAAAACATGTAAACAGGTGCATGACTGTTACAAATTTGGATGTATTTTAATAAAAATTGCCACAATAAATATGGTTCATATTGAGGGTGTAGATAGTGTAGGAGGTCCCTTGCAAGAAATTGGTATAAATGTTTTCTACATATTTGATTTCACCTTTCTACAGGTCCCTGAAATTAAGGAAAATCACAATGTCTTTGTGCCTTGTGGTGACTTTGGATGCATTTTATTAAAAAAATTACACAGTAAATATGTTTCATATTGAGAGCGTTGATAGTGAGGGAGGTCCCTTGATAGAAATTGGTATTCATTTTTCTACTTGTTTGAATTCACCTTTCCACAGGTCTCTGAAGTTGAGAAAAATGTCAACGTTTTTAAGCATTGTTTTGACTTTCGACACATTTTAATTAAAAAAAAAAAAATGCTAAAGTAAATATGGTTCATACTAAGGGTGTAAATAGTGCGAGAGGTTCCTTGCAAGAAATGGGCATTCATATTTTCTACTTATTTGAATTCACCTTTCCACAGGTCCCTGAAGTTGAGGGAAAGCACAATGTCTTTGTGCCTTGTGGTGACTTTGGGCGCATCTTACTCAAAATTTCCACAGTAAATATGTTTCATATTGAGGGTTTAGATAGTTTGGGAGGTCCCTTGCAAAAAAATGGGCATTCATTTTTTCTAATTATTTGAATTCACCTTTCCACAGTTCTCTGAAGTTGAGAAAAATCACAATGTCTTTGCGGTGAATTTAGATGCATTTTATTACAAATTGCCACAGTAAATATGCTTCATATTCATATTCCTGCCTTGTGCACCTGATAATTTGGTTCTTTTTTTCACTCATTTTGTCCACATATGATAAGGATCCGATTATAATATAATCGTGTAGCGCTAGTGCTCTCTGTCATTTTGCGCCCTAGGCAACCGCCTATGTCGCCTATGCCACGGGTCGGCCCTGCTTGGTAGAATGTTTAATTTGTTGTATCATCTATAATGCAGTAAACTGTAAGTATAAGCATCCCCCAATTTTAAAAAAGCAAAAAAAAAAAAATAAAAAAATAAAACTTTTAAAAATAGTCACATAGCTAAATTACAAAGTACAAAATGGCGAAGTTCAAACATTGATAAGAACACCTCAAAAACACATAATACACATTGTCGTGCTATGATGTTAAGATTTGCTGTCCAACTCAATGAAATAACAATCAGAAAGCACGTCTTTCTGTTCCTCCCGCAAGTTATCATAATTCTATTAATAGGTGCACACTCAGATTTTATTTGCCGCTGAATTGACCATGAAATTCCAAACCGCGGCTGGCTTGACCTCAGTCACAAAACTTATGTGGCCCATTTGAATTCTACAAAGAACATTCTAGTAAAAAGTTCTATATGGAGGAAGTTGAACCTCTCAAACTGTATACAGCCCTGAGATTAAACAGCACTGACAAGGCAAAGAGATAACAGTCGCCCTGCATAAACTTTTTCAATTACAAGTTTTTTTTAAATACACATCATCATCCAAACTAGTTGGTAACTGGTATAGATGCATATCAAATTGATTAGGGCGAATCTATAAGACTTAATTTTTATTAATAATAATTAGTAATTATATAATAATTATTACCTTTATCTTGATCCAAAACCTGAGGATTTTCATGGAAAAAGATGCAATGAAAGTAAATAGTGACTGAGTTTAATCTACTTAACATCTCCATATAATTATCCATTTTGTACTCCATGGAATTAGTAACTGTGAAAGTTGTAGTTAAAGGTTTCTAAACATGTTTAAGCTCTTAGCTTTTCATAACAAATACTATTGTTGATTTTTTTTTAGGAAGACTATCTGTATTCACCTAACCACAGTAATGTGGAGCCATCCATGGTCTTACCTGTGGCAATGGCTTAATCATTACAAATGCCGCTGTTAAAAAATGAAAGAACAGTGGTAAACTTTCATAAAGACAAGTACATTTTAGAATGTGTTAAAAGGTTACAGTCTCCAGTTAGGTGTGTGCGACACATCTTTGATAAGTGGGAAGTAGGGCTACTTTGTGTTGTAGTGTATTTCATGTATTTTTGTACATGTATTTCACTGATTTTTGCAGCAAGGACAACAAAAAAGGCTGTCTTTTAACTCGTGCACAGGCCAGTGCTGCAGACTTCTTCTCCATATTATCCCTCTAAATCCAGTGGAATGTCATACTGTCAGGATTATATGCGTTTTTGTTCCATGCCATGTTTTGTTCCTGTCATGTGATCTTGTCATGTGGTCCCCTGGTCATGTGATTTCATGTTTTCCCTCCATGTTCATGTGTCTTGTATTCATTGGTTTATTGTCTAGTGATCTTGTTATCAGTTCTGTCTTTTCATTGGTTAACTTGTTTGTCTTGTTACCCTTGCCCATGTATTTAAGCCTCATGTTTGCCATTATCCATTGTCAGGTACTGTGTGTGAATGTACTTTGTTGAATTAGTCAAGGTCAAGGTCAAGGTCAAGTCAAGTTAAGTTTATGTCAAGTCGTGTTATGGTCAAGTTTGATCGAGTTGAGATTGAATCCTCCTAGACCATGCCTGATCCCCTCTTGGGATCTCTCTGTGGTCCTACCTACCCTACAGAGAGCCCCGTTTGAGCCCCTGGAGCAGACCGAGCTCAGCTCTCTGTCTCTGTAGACGGCCCTCCTGGTGGCTCTCACTTCCATTAAGAGGGTGGGGGACCTGCAGGCGCTCTCTGTTACCAGCGAATGCCTGGAGTTCGGGCTGGCACACTCTCATGTGATCTTGAGACCCCAGCCCGGTTACGCACCTAAAGTTCCCACCACTCCTTTTCGGGACCAGGTGGTGAACCTGCAAGTGCTCCCTTCAGAGGAGGAAGACATGGCCTTGTCGTTGCTATGTCCAGTTCACGCCCTGCACATCTATCTGGGCCACACGCAGAGCATTAGACGATCGGAGCAGCTCTTTATCTGTTTTGGAGGACAGCAGAATGGGAAAGCTGTCTCCAAGCAGAGGTTGGCCCATTGGATTGTGGATGCCATTTCTCTTGCATACCAATCTCAGGACTTGCCGTGCCCTTTGGGGGTCCGGGCGCACTCCACTAGAGGTGTTGTGTCCTCCTGGGCACTGGCAAGGGGGGGCCTCTCTAGCAGACATATGCAGAGCTGGGGGTTGGGCTACACCCAATACCTTTGTGAGGTTTTATAATCTACGCATAGACCCGGTTTCGACCTGAGTGTTATGCGGTAACAGCAGGTAGACCGGGTGGCCGGTTGGGTGTACCGCTTGCATTGCGCCTTTCCCCTTTTACAAAGGTGATAATGTGCACATTTTGTCCACAACAATTCCCCATACCGGTGAACTCCGGATGCCTCTTTAATTCTTTAGCACTGTCCGGTGACGAACTCGGCGGAGGAGTAATGCCACCAGGCCCAGTACTTGTGGTATTCCCCTTTTCAGGTGAGCCCGTGTGCTTGGGCTCAGTGCTCCATGCATGGTGATTCCCCTTTGGTAATCGCGTATTATGAGTTTCCACTGTTCGGTTTCCCCCTTAGGTGAAACCTGTGTTTCCCCTCGTGAGAGCTTTCTTGGTCTCAGCCACTGTGCTGCGTACCCTCTCTGTAGATAGGGTTCTCCTGTGGTATCATTCCATATGTGTACTTCCCTGTTGGTAAGTCCATGTGAGGTATGCTCCACATGTTAACCTCCCTCCGGCAGGATGTGGTCTCTGTAGTGCTCTCCATCCTGGAGAGGGAAGAGCACTTCCCAGCGCTATTCTAGAAAGTGCTCGGCGGGAGATTGCTTAACAGCAAATTAAGAAAGGCACCGCCGGTAGCCTACTTGGGTAAGTGCCTTCTCCCCCCTTAACGGCACTAGTGAGACGCCTTACATAACTCGCTGGAAGGTCACAACATGGTTGAGTGCTCACTGCGAGGCATGCAGCAGCTTGCCTGTGTCCACTCTTCCGTGCCTCGTGACACGGTTCAGCACCTGCAGCATTTCCTATAGGAACCAGCCACTGACATGGCCAGGACTCTCTATCGGCTCCTCATCATAAATCTGAATGAGTGATGCACGCCATCTCCTTTTATACCTGTATGTTCGGGGCGGAGAGTGGCATGCAAATTCCACTCGCCAATTTTCATTGGCCTTTTCTATTTTAAGCAAAGGTGATTGAGGCTCTCAAGATCGAACCCCTAGTGTCACTACATCGACACAACTTCGAGTGAGTGACAGACAGGGAACAGCCATTTTTGTAACATTTTTATATAGGGCTACTTTTTTATGCAATTGTGATGAGATAAATAAAAATACAAAAAAATTAATAAACCTGAAACCTGAGATTGCAATCTGTCTGCTCATTTCAAAAGTCCACCACAAGCCACTGTTATCACCATCATCATCATCATTACTATAACTGTTGAAATGCTGTCTTTCCTCTGCTTGCTCATATCATGATCCACAGTCAAACAGTTTATGGGTGATTTTTTTATTTTGGGAGGATTTTAAAGAAAAAACAAAAACACAATAACAATAAAACACTTTTAATCTCAACTATAAAAGTATCAAAATCAGATAAATTCTCCATTGCTCTTTTTTTTCCCTAAGAGCTTAAAAAAAATTTCAATTAATTTGGAATTAATTTGTACAACCTGGATGTGTACAGCTTGCTGTCCCTGATGCTACTGACATTACATCACAAAAAGCATTTCAGAGAACAACTGTTGGGGTTCGGGATTAGATCTGCCGCTCTGTGAGGATGTGTCTGTTCTCCGTGTGTTTGTTGTTGTTTCTCTGTTATGACAGTTGTCATGTGCTTTGGCACGGGCAATTGTCTCATCAAGATAATTACTCGCACGGCACCGCTGTTATCACCTCCACCAGTGGCTCATTTCCCCTGGTCTATTTAGCTTGCCCTCTCTTTTCAGTGTTTGTCAGATTGTTGCAATGTGTTCATAGCCAGACTAGACCCAGTTTATTGCTTACTCTGTTTGTCAATCTGTTACCTGTTTTGTTAGTTGGCCGGTTTTCCGCCGGCATTCCTCTGTTCTTGACCCCGCTATTTATTAAGCAGATGTCTGGGTAACTGTTTTTCTCTCTCTCTCTCCCTGCTCTGCCAGCCCTAATTTTCCCTTCCTCCTTTTCTCAGACACTGTTTATTTTATACACATACATCCAAAAGGTCACCAAATTAGTCAACACAACTAACACAATCATCCGATGCATGCAGACATGTTTGTTTACAATAGTGGCTATGCTGTTTTCATTCATCACAAAAATAGCTACTCAAACAGTCTTTTCAAGCATATGCAGGGTTGGGAGGGTTACTTTTGAAATTTATTCCACTACAGAATACATGCTCTAAAATGTAATTTGTAATGTATTCCGTTTGATTACTCAACATCAGTAATGTATTCTAAATACTTTGGATTACTTCTTCAGCACTGGTAGATTTTTTCACTTGTTTTGACTATAAACACTTTGCCAGTACTGTAAAAATACACGTGCTAAAAGTACATTCTCTGAAAAACATAAATATCTTATGCAGTGTTGTTTCTAAAACAAGATTAATCAAATTGATCTTGTTTTAAAGATTTTTAGATATTTTTACAGGAAAACTTTTACAATAAAAAATTATTATCAAGAATACGATTTTTGCCCTAATATCAATGGTCTTACTAGGAAAAAAATTTATTATGATCCAACGTGAATTTTCTTGATAAAAAATAAAAATATGATCGTTCTGTAACGATTAAGACAATGTATTTACATGCATTCTATTAGTATGCAGGGTACCTTTAAGATGCTGACCATTTCATTTGCATATGCATGTGCTGTGTGATTAGAGCGTTACTACTCAGTAGTGATGGGAAGATCGGATCATTTTACTGACTTGAATCTTTGAGTCTTGGTCAGCAAAATGAACGAATCTTTATTCAAGTCATTTTGTTCATTTCTTTCATTTGAACAGAATTAAATTAAAATGTTACATTTTCAATAGCCAAATCCCCCCCAATACGTCTGCTTACGCAAACTTTGATTATAGTCCCAATAAGGAAAAATTTATAATGCAGCAAAGGACAAATTATGAGAAACAGAAAGATTAGTTCACCTCTAGAATCTTCTTGTCAGAGTTGTTCATTCTTTTTTCACTGCATAGCATATACGGCTGTCACGTGACAAAAGAACGAATGACTCGGACCAGAAGACTCGAGAGGTGAACTTTCTGTTTCCTGTGTGAGCAATGCATAGCATATATGGCTATCACGTGACAAAAGAACGAATGACTCGGACCAGAAGACTCGAGAGGTGAACTAATAATTTCTGTTTCCTGTACAGCGCCTGTGCGGATTTCACGTAACAAACAAACGGAGGTTGCGCAATGCACATGCGAATGAATGAATCACTCTCTGAGACTACTCGTTCTTCTGAGTCACATAAAAGATTAGTTCAAAATGAACGAATCGTTCATGAACGACCCATCACTACTAAGTCTGTGTGCAGGTGCAGGAGGATGATGACCGTTCTGCTCTCCCTGACCTTTATTATACTTTTATGTTTTATGACGTTAATGGTTTGTTAATTTTGTCATGTATGAGAAGAGTGTGCAGCCTGTGTATCTGCCATTAAATGTGTGGAATACAGACTTTTGCTATTTGGCTCCGTGATTTGTTGGACTAAACCATTTATCTCCGGTGAAAAGCGTTGCAGTGAATTACAGTGAAATAGCATTTTAGCTTAGTGTAAAGCTGACAATTTACACAAGGTTTATTTATATTTCTTCTGCTCCAAACTTACTTCTCTGTCTGCTTGTATGAATGTTACACATCATAAGAAAATGTTTCACCGCTGTTCAAATGCACTTTGGATCGCATCATTTATATGTATAAATGTTTTCCATCTGAAAGGACTAAATATTAAATGAAACAAATGACGATAAAATGCAAAGTAATCTCTTCAGTAATCAAAATACTTTTTGAATGTAACTGTATTATAAATACCAATTATTTAAATTGTAACTGTAGTGGAATACAGTTACTTATATTTTGTATTTTAAATATTATATGTATATGTATTTTGTTACTCCCCAACCCTGAGCATATGATACATTTATTTTATGTAACAGACGATAACAGTTTATTTACTCATATACTCCTAGTCAAAACATCTATGAGCGCGATCATCCCGTGCATGCAGCCGTCTGCTTATTAGGTGATAGCGGTTGTCATTCAGACAAACAGCAACTTAAACAGTCTTTTCAAGCTTATGATACCTTTATCTGAAACAGCTAAACTTATCACAAAACCACCATGATAACTGTTTATAACTCGTATACTCACAGTCAACACATAGTCGCGATCATCCTATGCACGCAGCCGTCTGTTTACATAAAGCTGGTGCCACATTAGCAGACTGAAAACAACTCATTTTGGCTGAGGGTGTCACATGCAGACTGTTTTGCTGAGATCTCGCTCTCTTCATTTGGAGGTGTGACACACTTGCCGATTAAAAATGGTGAAGGGTTGACACTCGTACCAACTCAACGCAACTCTCTCTCTCTCTCTTATTCCGTCCCGTGGAGCTCACTGAAATAACAACTGGAGTACCGCGTGAACATAAACAATTGTAAAAGAGTGATTTAGGAAGCGATTCATGGAGAAACTGTACCTTGTGAAAGTGTGTGATTGTGTATTTATCCCCTTGAGGCTTTTCTTAGAATGCATATGTCCATATGCAGATTTCAGTGAGAAAAGAAATTGCGTTAAATAACAACAGACTGTTGTGCCTCTGCTTTCTGAAAAACGCTTGGTGACAGAATCGTATAGATTGCAATCTGTTTGTGGTGATATGCAGCTGAGTGCGTTTGCAAATGAAAACATTGAGAAAGAGAAAAATCATTGGTCACTTGAAGAGAACACAAGAGCCCAGAGCAATTTTTTCAGACATGTTGAATCCTTTATTTCAGTTGCTGGAACAATTAACTCAGCAGGGAGTCCCGACAGTCAAATAATTAATGACCTCCTGTTGGCAGACGTGAATGCGCGCATAGTCTCCCTCCGCCTGGATTGTGATTATGTTAATGAATAACAGTACAGTAGAAATAACCAGTTTGTTCATAGGTTTATTATAGAATATACAGTATTTTAATTTTTTGGACAAGAAATCAAGAATTCAATAAACTACTTGCCTGCTCTAGTGCCTGCTGTGCAGTGTCACGTACAGAAATAACTCACTCTTGGGGACACTACAGGGGAATTTAGACCTTACTCATGAAAAAGTTTAACTACTTATCTATTTGTACATAACAGAATATTTTGCAATAAAAGTAAAATATATTGTTTCTATACTTATAATCAACAACCTAAAATCAATAGTTTTATATATTATCATATTTTATTATTCAATTACATCATTCGCAATGCTTAATTGGATCATAGACTGTGCCCTCATGAAAGATGGTAAGTACACAGTCTTGTACCTTTGTCTTTTTGTCCGGTTTTGAAATAACTTTTTTGCCTCAAAACAAAGTTTGTGATGCTGTGATTTACCTCAGAGCTGGTTGGTTTGGTTCATGGCTTACAAATCTTTTATGAAAAGTTGATGGGAAAAATACTCCCAGAACCTAGACGGCTGAATAAGTGGTCGGGCACTTTTACACTCTCTTAGTGTTAACTTATGTTAACAAGTTAAACTTGTTAACTTGTGTTAACAAGTTAAAGAAAATAATGGCTATTACCATCACACATAACATTAAAGTCCACTCCATCTACACATACTGTACACACATTAGGCTATATCAAAATATATGTTGAACGGGGGGGGGGGGGGGGGGTCGATCGTTTTGCTGCTACAATGCAAAAATACAGAATGTTCCTGGCTAATTCAGGACAGTTGCCCACAACTGAGATTATGCAAACCAGGGGATTTCAAAAGATTTCAAAGTAATGCATACAACTCCAGTGGTTTAATCAGTGTCTTCTGAAGTGATCTAGTTGGTTTTGGGGGAGAACAGACCAAAATATAACTCCTTTTCCACAGTACATCCATTGCAGTATCTAGGCATGATCACAATTTCAAGCTCGATTACGTATCCTTGTGCTTGACACATGCAGAGCGCTAGATGGTGCTATAGGAAGTGTAATCAAGCTTGAAATCATGATCATCAAGGTGACTGCTGTCAAGGATACACTGTAAAATGTAAAAGTTGGAAAACCAATTGCCTTAAAAAATCAAGTAAATATACTTATTTGGCTCAAGTTAAGTGGACTATTCCTAGTTCATTTTACTTGAGCCAAATAAGTACATTTACTGGCAATCGGTTTACATACTTTTTTTTTAAGTGATTGTGGCGATCAAGGGGTACAGAGACAACAAAATAGAAAAAAACAATATCAATAAATGAAACCAAAAGGTGTAGTGCAAAAAAACACTATTTCAACAGGCTGACTACGGCACCATGGAGGCCTGATACCGGGGAATCACCCTAGATAAGTTAAGAGCACAAAGGGCTCACAGGTTTGTATCAGTTGGAGTCAGGCACGAGACATGAGTAGGGTACAAAAGATAAAATAAATTTTATTGAATAAAATGATCCAGCAGCTAGCAACAGCAACCAATCATCACAAAAGTTGCAAAATACAAAACAAGAAAAAAATTAATACATTATTTTTAATTTTAAATATGAATTGGGGTCGGCCTGCAAGATCACTCACCCCAAGAGGTCTTCCCTGACTTCCTAAAAAAAAAAGAGAGGGCACCGCAGCCACACATGCACACACTTGGCACACGACACCTCAGTACTGCGCACAGCAACCACTACAAGCACCACCAACAGGAGGAAGAGGAGGAAAACAGAGATCAGGTTGCCTATCTTCTTGCCGCCCTAATTCTGTAACAAAAAGAAAACAAATCATACGACACACGAAAAGGAACAGACATACACAACAGCATTCAATTTAAACGAACATAACTTAAACAAGGAGAGGACAACCCTCCATAACCCAAAAATAAGGGATGGGGTCAACAGAAAGAAAACAAAATAATTATTGGACCCAAAAGCACACAGCACTCCCATCAATAGTACAAGGTACCATTATACAAATAATAATAATAATACAGAGATGTACTCTCATCACATTTTGGGGGAATACATACCAAGCTGTTACCTTGTAATTATCACATGGAGCACCCTTGAGTCAATAGGAATTCAGTTAAACACACAAAACAGACCAAACACATACATCAAATCAAAGAAACCATCTCATATATCCACAGATTACAAGGCAAAAACAAACGCAACATAAAACAAAATCAGAGTTTAAAGTAAAACAAAAAGAATCAAACCAAACAATAAAAATAGACACAGTGATGACTGGAAGAAATGAGCATCAAGCACACCCAGAATGAGTCTCATTACGTTCTGGATGACCAATATTAGTCCGAGCTAGAATGAAGGAAACCACACAGTTAAACGCTCTTATCTGTGTGAACAACAGACAGTAGTCAGCGATGAAGTTGAAGCGGCATCGCAGTGGAGACAGTCACTAGTCCAGATTAGTCCGACAGTGCAGCTCATGCTGTGAAATCGTTAACACTCAGGGAAGTACCCGCAGCAAAACAGTCGTTCAAGTGGCGGCAACATAATTTATCGTAGCCACTCGTTAAACACTCAGATTAGCCCACCGCAACATTAGCCAGGCATATTGGAAACACCTGAAAGATATTTACTATCATACAATGCTCCTCGTTCCCTTCACGGAAAGAAGCTTGCAGACGGAGGCAATCATCGGCGAGGGTCCACCGTATATTTCCTCAGTCCATTCTAGAGCACTCGCACACAGTACCGGAAAGGCAGTGACGCAATGACGCTTAGGATGACGCACATTCAGGTAGCACACACACGGCGTATTTATAGCCTACGTAACCAGGACTAATCACTACCTGATGATCAACATCAGGTGGAGTAAACGCCTACTGCTACAATCTACCCCCCCCACCCCCCCGCTTCTCATTGTCGTCCCAAAAATGAAATTGCCATCTAAAGCCCACAACCAGGGGTGACCTAGTTCCAAGGCCTAAATAAAGCCACAACAGGATTGGACCCCAGTACAGGAGAGTTAACGGCTCCAGTGTCCACCCCCCCCTCACGGCTCATGGAAGGTGATGCATATTGGAATGCTGCCCAGCCCCATGAAGTCCCATCCACCGTGGGACTACTACCATGGATTCGGCTGTCTTGGGGATGCGGCCAGTAAAACAGATGGTTGACTCATATCTCCGTTACCGCTATTCTCCTCCACAAGTAGCACAATGGAAATGTCATCAGGTGGAGTGGCGGCTGTCACAACTACCAAAGAAGGAATGCCTGCAGCGATCCCTTCACAAACCGCTGGGGCGACTTCAGGTACTACATAACCAAAGTCCACATCCTCAAATTCTTCCTCAGCCACCAATTGAACTGGCGCCTCTATCGGACTATCAGGAGACTCCCCTGATACCACCACACTGCAGATTCGGGGCTTCAACAATGAACGATGGACTTGACGTATCTTATTCAGTTTATCCGATGGAGCCACCGTATACACAGTGCCCCCTGCTTGAGGTGCCTTGACTACTTGATACATGGTAGAACTCCATAAATCCTGAATCTTACGATGCCCCTGCACTGCATGTTCGCGCAAGTAAATCTGCTGACGCTCACACAAAGGTAATTCCCTTACCTGCCGATCATATGCAGCCTTACGTCGACTCGCAGCAGCCTGTAGTTGTGCTCGAGCACCCTCAAATGCCACCTGCAACCAGGCTTGGTGCTCCTCAACCCACTGGTGCACCTTACGTGCAACTGGCTCTTGTACCCAACCAAGCAGGAAGTCTACCGTCAGCCTCGGTTCTTGTCCAAACATTAGGAAATAAGGGCACTTGCCGGTAACTTGGTGAGGGGTAGTATTATAGCAGAAGAGTACCTGTGATAAACAGGATGCCCAGTCTCTCTTCCTCCCAGTATGCAAGGTTTACAGCAAATTGTTCAGGGTTCCATTAAATCGTTCGCACGGGCCATTACCAGCTGGGTGGTACAGAGTGCTACGAGACTTGGTCACTTGGTACAGGCTGCACAGCTGTTGGATCAAAACAGCCTCAAAATTGCGGCCCTGGTCAGAGTGGATCCGCCCAGGAACCCCAGACTAAAGAAACACTCCTCCACCAGAACTCGGGCAACAGTCTCTGCCCGCTGGTCGAAGATAGGAACAGCCACAATGAACTTACTGAATACATCGGGAAGGCTCTAAGTCTGCAAAATCAGTAGCAACAACCTCATTGGGCCTCGACGCTAACAGGTGCCCCATATAACTCCGAGCAATCGGAGGAGCATCCTTGGCCAGCTGACACCGCTCACATTCTTGGACCCAATGGGCAACATCAATAGACATGCCCGGCCAGTAGCACCGCTGCCGTACCAATTCAAGGGTGTGCTTGATGCCCTGGTGTCCATGTTGTTGGTGCAACTGTGTCATCACCTCTGACCTTAGTACCTTGGTAGCACTAGCTGAAGTACCTCTTCCCCCCCATCAGGGCGGAATACTCTGATAAAGGAGGCCCTCTTTCTCTACCAACCGATCCCACTGCTGGAGAAGGGTCAAAACCAGCTTGGACAAGTGTCGCCGTTCTGTAGACCCTGGGCATTGCTGCTGTCGCCAGAACCTCAAAACCTCCCTAATATCGGGGTCTGCCTCCTGCGCACTTAAATCCGGGCCAGAATGGCTAGGCAGGGCCTGAACTGCCCCTGATTTAATCAAACCCACAGGCTCTGCAACTGCAGCTCATTTCAGCAATTCTGGTACTATCAGACCCAGAAGCCAGTTATCCCCTTACTTATGGGCAGCGGGATTCTGGTGCGAAAGTGCATCTGCATTCTGATTGGATCGGCCGGACCGATAGTGGATTTCAAAGTCAAACGCTGCTAATTTGGCCACCCACCACTGCTCGGTAGCTCCAATCTTAGCGGTGGCCAAGTGACTGAGTGTGTTGTCATCGGTTCGTACAATGCATTTATGACCTAGAAGGTACTCGCGGAATTTTTCGGCCATGGCCCATTTAAGAGCCAAGAACTCTAGTTGCATCGAACTTTACATGGCTGTATTATGTTCGGTGGGCCTAAGGTTATGACTCGCATAGGCGACCAGATGAATCTTACCTTCAAACTCCTGCGAGAGTATCGCTCCTAGCCCTACATGGCTGGCATCGACCTCCAAAAAAAGGAGGCCTCGCGAAATCCGCATATGCCAGAACAGGTGCTGTAGTGAGCCGGTGCTTGAGGGCTTCAAAAGCCTCCTCACACTGCTCAGACCAGACATCAATCAACTCCTGCCTATTCTTCTTACCTGACTTACCTCCAGTTAATTCGGCCATCAATTTGTGCAATGGAGCAGCCAGCTTTGTGAATCCTTCTATGAAACGCTTATAATAGCTGGCAAAACCCAAAAAGGCCCGTAGCTCGGACACCGTTAAAGGACGAGACCACTGAGCTACCACCTCGATCTTACCAGGGTCCGTCGCTACCCCCTGGGCAGAAATAACATGCCCCAGGTACCTGACTTCTTCCCGAAAGAATGCACATTTCTCCAATTTAGCCTTAAGGATTTAGCCTTAAGGCCCTCAGCTTTTAAACCACCAAGCACTACCCGTAACATCTGCAGATGTTGCTACACAGACAAGGAGAATACGATTATATCGTCAAGATGCAATAAAACAGATTCGCTGATCTCCAAAAAGTCGCTCCACCAATTGCTAAAACTTACTTGGCGCGTTACAAAGGCCAAAGGGCATGCAATTCCATTCAAAAAGCCCAAATGACATACAAAAAGCGGTCTTTGGTCGGTCGAATTCAGAGATAGGGACTTGATTATACCCGCTGGCCAGATCTAACGTGGAAAACCACCAGGCCCCTGTCAATGAATCCAATGTCTCCTCAATCCGTGGCAGTGGAAAGGTGTCCTTACGAGTCTTAGAGTTAAGTTGACGGTAGTCTACGCACATGCTCAGACTACCATCCTTCTTCTTAACTAACATGATTGGTGACGCATATGGGCTACAGCTCTCTCGGATAACTTGTGAGTCAAGCAACTGGTTAATATGAGTTTTCACTAACTCATATTCCGAAGGTGGAATTCACCTATACCGTTGTCGGATGGGAGCGTTATCAGTTAGTGGAATCTCATGAGACAGCAGGTTAGTACAACCCAAATCTCCCTCATGCATTGAAAACACACTTTGGTACTCTCGAATTAGGGCCTTAACTTGTGCCCGTTCTTCGACCGATAACCCCCCCCCAAACTGATTCAATCTGTTCAATTACAGGCAGAAAAAGGCCGCTGTGGAGGGCAAGGGGGAAGGCGTCAACTGATCTGAACGAGGGGATCGACGGCGAGAATTGTGGATTTGGTTGTGGGCGAGGGCTTGCGTGAGCTGATTTATCTGCTGTTGTTGAAGTTGCAACAATTCCCGCAGCTCCCTTAACTTGGATGATTGGTTCCCATGACTCAAACCTACACCAGCCCCTCCTTGCACCCCATACTGAATTCCACCCAATAATGGAACTGAATGACTCTGACCTCACGCACCACCTGGCGTTCCCACCTAATTGCCTCTGCCCGAACCTCTAACAATGTTACAGTGGGCTGTCATCAAATCAGCTGCTTAAGTTCCCTGCAAAGAGCTTTATCAGACACACATTCAACAAATTGATCCCGTATGACAACATCGGCATTAGAAATGGCGTGTGGCGACCGACCTTTCACTTTCTCTAGGAGACTCATCAGGGCTAGCGAAAACTCTAACGTCTCACCCTCCTGCTGCCTCAAAGAGAAAAAGGCTTCTGGTAAAGCAATGTACGACTCAGAACATCCGTACAGCTCGCGCAATGCTGAAATAATCTTACTGGGATCACTCTTTTCTGTTTCCAGCCGGTACTTAATCTCTTCACGAGCTTCCCCTTCAGGATGGTCAAACAAAAAGAAAGCTTGATCTGCAGGAGAAAGATTACGTATGCACATACATGCTTGGGCTTCAACCCATTGGTTGATACTAACGCCCCCTTTACCACTAAATTTAGGACAATGTCTGTCTCTTGGTATGAACACAAGTCTCTCAGTTACCGTGGCACCAATACCAACTAACTGTGGCGTAACCGGTGGTGCTGTACTAGAAGAGGCTGCGCCAGGATCAGGCAATCCAGCTGATACCTGCTCCTGTAGCAGTCTCTCGTTATCTGCTTCAACTGGGCTACTAAATCCCTCATCACTTGTAACTCCTCCATAATTTTAACAGAGGATTCACTTACCACAGGGCCCAGAAAAAAAAAAAAACTCACCTACCAGTCACCACTGCTCTACAACAGAAAAACAAATACAAAACATACGAAACTCAAAACTTCCTACCCATGTCTCATCCTTTGACTACACAACCGAACCCTGCCGACCTATGCCAGATTGTGGAAATCGAGGGGTACAGAGACAATAAAATAAAAAACAATAATAAAAAAAAAAAAAAACAATAAATGAAACCAAAAAGTGTAGTGCAAAAAAACACTATTTCAACAGGCCGACTACACCACCCCAGAGGCCTAACACCAGGGAATCACCCTAGACAAGTTAAGAGAACACAAGTCTCATAGGTTCGTATCAGTTGGAGTCAGGCATGAGACATGAGTAGGGTACAAAAGATAAAATCAATTTTATTGAATAAAATGATCCAGTAGCAAGCAACAGCAACCAATCATCAGAAAAGATGCAAAAATACAAAATAAAAATACAAATAAAAAAAACATAAGGTTAAATAATAGACTGTACAGTGTAGGGTTGCCAACTTTCTACCAGCTAAATACGGGACATTCCAGCTTTAAATATGGAACACTTTTTTTCCAGCAGGTGTAATGAGACTGTAGGTCCCGCCTTGAAGGGAAAAATTACAACATTACCCTGGAAGACCTAAAAGTGAAAGGATCTTGGTCCCCACTCCAGTGCTCTGAGCCTCAGTATGCACAGTATGTGTATATGTTTTAGCTTACCTATTGTATGATATACTACAGGAATAGGAAGTGTAGGCTTCTGGCAATTAGGTATCAATACGGCGGCTTCCTGAAGTATAAGAAGGTGATGCAAAGTAATAACTCAAGTTCACATTCCCACCCTCCTAAACCTAATAGCGTAAGTGAGACGCCCCTACTCCAAGGTAAGTTCCACAAATAACTGTCAGCTGTATTACTTTTAACAATTAATAATTTATTTTTTCCTTCCTTAGGAAACTGGAATTTCTTCTGAAAAGATTGGTTACAATTGAATAAAGTAATAAAATAAAACAATAAAACAAATAACAAGTTCTCTGAAAATGTCTTCTAACCTTGGTAAACCTTCAAAGGTTTAACAATTTCAAACACTTTTATATAACACCTCAGATATGTTCCCCAAAATATATTTCAATATCAGGACACGTAAATTGATTTACTAACAACACTGGGTGTTTCAAACAAAACTCTGAATTATATCAAGGACTCTTGTAGTTCAATTCAAATGATTCACTTCAAATAATTCTGATGAACTCTGATGACCTTTGTAACTTTGTTCAAATGACTCTTATGAATCAACTTATGATTCAGTTTCCTTTTGACTCAGTTCTCACATCAAACAGTTCAAATTCCCAGTTCAAACTCTCAGTTCAAACAAACGCTCAGTTCAGTTCAGTCTATATCAGTAAAGTGTTCATATGTGTGTGTGTGTAAAGAACATTTGTACCAGACTGTAACAACGATGACTTTGATGCGTTGACTGTGCGATGACTTGTGATGACTGGTGATTTGTGATGACTTGTGACTTGTGATGACTTGCAACAATGAGACAAACAGCTGAGACAGGATGGTGAGGAGATGTCGTCAGGAGGGCAGGGCAATAAACACAAAAGAGAACACCAGAGAAGCCTCAGCGCAGCCCAGGAAATCTCGGGAACTTTCTGGAACAAAATGGCGCAGCTCAGCCACAGCACGCACGCGACCTGCCTGAACAGGGTCCGACCCACAAAAAAAAAAAAAAAAAAATTGCTTCTTGAAAGCAAAACTTGATCGAAGGCAATTGTCAGACTCTCCCAAAATGCCAAAATACAAAAGAAAAGAAAAAAGAAGAAGAAGAAAAAAAAGAAATCACTCTGTGAAAAACTAACTTTTCATTCTAGCGCACTGACAAGTGCAATTAAGTTATTCGCTGAAAGAAAACAATGTCTCCTGATCTATGGCACAGTTCATAGATGACTCAGAAATGCAGCATGATTCTTAAAAAATGCTTAAATTCAGCATGAAGCCAGAAACAACAGTGTTCTGAATTAAATTCACGGCTCAAGCAACTCTCTCTCTCGTGCTCTAGGCCAGTCTCTAACATCGTTCTCCATTCGATGACGCAATCAACCGAATTTCTGCTTCAACTACGTCTCCAGTTTCACACGATCACGTCAGTGTACACTTAACTCACGAAACTTAAACTGACCGTGTACTACTGTCTTCCATTACATTTCCAGCTGAAAAAAATTTAGACTTCTTACACAGCGATCACGGCGTGTCTGCTTCGTAATCCCTCTCTTCCCCACACAGCGGAGACCACAACCCAACAAAATAAAAGTCTCTTAGAGAAAAATATCACCGTTACACAGGGCTCCAGCATGAGACACCATCTTTAATGGTTAAAGAGGTCCACCTAAAGCTTGTTTACATAGAAACAACTGAAAACAGCGCGGACAGACGCAAAAATGTGTTCGCTGTGAACAGCCCCTAATATGTTTAAAATTAAAACCACTTTAATACAACATCCTTGAAAAAAACTAATTTCTATCAATCTTCAATTTTAATAAACACTAGTTTTTTGCCAAAAGAACAAAGCTGCCTTTTCCATTTTTAAAGCTCAAAGCTCAGGCTTCCTGTTAACAATTTGGGTCATCAGTGTGTAGACAATAGGCTATATGACTATTGTATCAAAAATAGCATTTTATATGTTGTATAATAAAAAATAAAAAAAAAAATGTTCCCACTAAAAAATAGATGTACAAGTCTTAGTAGTCACCATGCATTATAATAGATTTTTCTTGGAGAGAAAACACTTAACATGAAATAGTGTATTTCTCCTTGGATTACAGTGTCGTTGTTTTTGCAGTAAATAGTGTTTATCATAAGGGAAACGTAAAAAAAATAAATAAAAAAAAACTATTTTTACTAAACCTATACTAATGTAAGGATTACCAGGGTGACCACCAGGGGTTGCGATGTATTGTTTATTGTTCATTTAGTTTCTTTAATTTGTTTATGGGGTTTGTAGTTCTTTTTCATGGTCTTTGGTCCTTGTGTTCACTAGTGTCAGGTGTCCCTCGTTTCATCATTAGTCTCTGTGTATTTAATCCCTGTGTTTTCTTGTTATGTCTATTCAGTCTGTAATGTGCTTTGTGTTCTAGTTTTGCATTATTTTGAGTGGTTTTTCTGAGTTTTTATTAAAAACTGCAATTGGATCATGCCTTCTCCAGTCTGCCATCATTATAGCTATATTGTACGTATAAAGTGCTGTAGTTTTTCTCACCATCATTTAGCTGAATCTCTCTTCCAGAATGAGCACTGAAATATGCAACTACTAGTGATTTTGAAATCACAATGATGAGAAGCAATTATCATGTACTCAAATGCTGTATGTTTGACAAAATTCTCCTGCTTCTGACTAGAAACATGACAGAAGACGTGCGCTGATTTTTATTGATCTTTTCCTAGGCCACTTGTCAAGTGTAGCGTCCGTGTAACATTTAAAAGCTGATATCTCACACAACTCACTTGAAAGGTGTGTGTTTAAGGTCCATTTTCCTGATTTGTGAAACATTTTCAGCAGTTTGGGTGTGAGTCACTAAAATACAGGACAAACGGCACAACTTTGTTCCCTCAAATACGGGACGACTCCGTATTTACAGGAGAGTTGACAACCCTAGTCAAGGAGACTGCTGTACAAAGTTTTTTTTTTTTTTTTTTTTTTTTTCAGCAGGCATCGTTGTGATAAGCAGCCATTTCAATGGCCTGGCCTTGTTTGCCTCTAGAGGAGATATCCAGCTGCAGCCCCGCAACACCAGCAGTCTCAGGGCAGGGGTGAAGGTGGAGCTATGACATGCTATTTTCATGTTAGAATTTTATTTGATTGCAATATAAAACACATTTTACTAAGCTAGTGTGTGCTTTATCAGCCCTTTTGTAAGTGTTGAAACAACCACATGTTAATGTTAAAAAGCAGTCTCCAGGCAGGCTGTACACATAAAAATAGACTAAATTTAGGAGGTGAGACGTGATATGGCTGATATAAGTTTAATGGAAGATGCTTAAATGTACATCCAGTCATTTTTTCCTCATTCAAAAAAGTTTAACCCCTAAAGACATGAATTGTAATTTTGCAATTTATGTAGGAAATCATGACCCCTCACATTATAATGAAGACTCCAATCATAGCAATAACCTTATAAAAACTGTTTTATTCTACATGGAGAGGGTCCGCACATGGGGGCTGCCATTTTAGAATCACATGACCAGCCGAATACTGCTCTCTAAATCTCAGTAACCGTCCTGTTATATGACACTTTCACTCATTGTTTAAAGTAATCATGGCTGACTGCAAATACTAAATTTCTACAATGGCAACTGACACGGAAAAATATTGATTTGAAATGATGCTACATCCAAGCCCCTAGATGTCAGTGTAAGTCCAATATGACACAAAGACAAGTTTCTGAATGCACCTTTAAATATTTTATATTACATTTTTAACCTCATCAGACAATGCAAGTAAACGTTGGTAAAATAAACTCAGCAAAAAAAGAAACGTCCTCTCACTTTCAACTGCTTTTATTTTCAGGAAGGGTACCACATGAGGGAGGAGGATGTCTTCCCTGTAACGCACAGCATTGAGATTGCCAGCAATGACAACAAGCTCAGTCTGATGATGCTGTGACACACCACCCCAGACCATGACGGACCCTCCACCTCCAAATCAATCCCGCTCCAGAGTACAGGCCTCAGTGTAACTCTCATTCCTTTGAAGATAAACGCGAGTCCGACCATCACTCTTGGTGAGACAAAACTGCAACTCATCAGTGAAGAGCACTTTTTGCCAATCCTGTCTGGTCCAACGAAGGTGGGTTTGTGCCACAGGCGATGTTGTTGCCGGTTATGTCTGGTAAGGACAAGCCTTACAACAGGCCTACAAGCCCTCAGTCCAGCCTCTCTCAGCCTATTGCGGACTGTCTGAGCACTGATGGAGGGATTTGCATTCCTGGTGTAACTCGGGCAGTTGTTGTTGCCATCCTGTACCTGTCCCACAAGTGTGATATTCGGATGTACCAATCCTGTGCAGGTGTTGTTACACATGGTCTGCCACTGTGAGGAGGATCAGCTGTCCTTCCTGTCTCCCTGTAGCACTGTCTTAGGCGTCTCACAGTATGGACATTGCCATTTATTGCCTTGGCCACATCTGCAGTCCTCATGCCTCCATGACCTTAATTGCCTACCTTAACGACCATTCCACAGGTGCATGTTCATTAATTGTTTATGATTCATTGAACAAGCATGGAAAACATTGTTTAAACCCTTTACAATAAAGATCTGTAAAGTTATTTTGATTTTTACAAAATTATCTTTAAAATACAGTGTCCTGAAAAAGGGACGTTTCTTTTTTTTTTGTTTTTGTTTTTTTGCTGAGTTTAGTAGGCTACAATAAAATTATAAAGTAAAAACAAAAAGAATGAGGATTCAGTAGTGATGGGGATGCAGTATACTTTATTAAACACAAAATAATATAACATTTACAATAATCCAAGTCATTTCTTTATGAAAATGTAGTTTGTTTGGCAGGAAATCCATCCTCGGATGCTGCTGGTTGGACACTTACTGCGTTGACTTAATACATCAGCTCCGCCCCAACTTCCACCCAGAGACTGCAGCCCTAGTGCTTCTGCCTTGAAACTGCAGCTGCTGCAGAGCCGCAGCTAGGAACTACTGCTCTAGAGCAGATTGATGAGAGACGCATGTTATTTGCACATGCGACAGGAGGTAACTAGTTAAGACTCACTTGAGAGAAACATAACTGTAATTAAGAAGCTGACTATATCACTTTATGTAAGGAGATTTTGCTATTTCTTTAGTTATTAATTAAACATGGTATTCCTGCTAGTAATTCCAATTTTTACAAAATGTATCTGTAATCTGATTACTTTGTTTTTTAATGTAACTTCGATTACAGTTACAAGTAATTTATATTTGTATCCTGATTATGTAATGCCATTACAAGTATTCTGTTACTCCACAAGCCTGGTTATAGATAGTCATACAGGTGTCAGTGGAGTCTTGGGAAGCACCGGGGATTTGAAGTCAATGTAGCTCTATGCAGTTAAAAAGTAATGAACCCAGGAAGTTCTCACAGTATTTAGGAGCAGAGAGCTCACCTCTGCCTGCACTCTTTTCATTTTAAGTATCAGAATAATCTGTCAGGCGCATATTGCCAACCTGTAGCAAATCAATTTTCACTCAGAAAATGGTACAAATGGGGCTCAGTGCCAGCGCACAAAGTACCTACCCTTGAAAACGTTCTTGGTGTGTGTCTATCTATGAAGTCATGCCTAACTGCAGGGTCAGACTGGCCATCAGGAGCAGCGGGAGTTTTCCAAGTGGGCCGCTGGGTAATTTGGCCGGCCCATTACTACGCAAGTACCGTCCTACAGGCAAAATAGGCAGCCGCCCTTGGCAGGGGTGGACTTGCCATCATGAGCAGCGGGAGTTTTTCCGGTGGGCCGCTGCTACGCAAGTACCAGCCCATCCTTCAGGGAAAAAAGGCAGCCACTCTGGGCTCCGACTTGCCAATGCAGACCCCATTACTGAGAAAAAAATTAATGAACTGTAAGATAATGCCAACAAAACTGCTTTTATTTTGAAAATATCAAATGACTTTTATTTTGGATTGATTTACCCATTGTAAGCACATTTCCGCTTAAACAATAATTCAGTGCCTGCTGTGGACCTCATTTTTTGACATACAAATCACAGTAATGGTGACAACCAAAGAAAACATTAAGTATGAGCTCTGAATAATCACAAAATGACAAATAACTGCAAGTTAATACAAATACAATAACAGCAGCATATATAAAATCTGCAAACAGTAAAGCTATGAGCAGTACATAGTAATTTGCATAATTTATTCATAACGCAGGGAGCTGAAGTGCAGTTTGCTGAATATTGCTCACGCCTGATAAAAATGCAGAAAATTAGATTACTTTATGGCAGTTTGAGTCATTTAGGCTTACTTTGTTTAAAGGATAGCAGAAACAGTGCTTATAAAAGCATAGGGCTTTTCACTTTTTCTCAAGAATAATCTGGGGAAGGAATTAAAACACTGCAGATATAAAGATGCAACAAACTCCCATAGAATGAAAATATGAGTGATTAATCTGCAAAGATCTACACTTTAAGAGGTATGTTTATTATTTTGGCATATATTTATATTTGTTTATATTTATACAGTACTGGACAAAAGTCTTGGACACATAAGATGTTTAAAAAAAAACATATCTTTAGTTATCTTAAAATTGTTATTTATATCTTCAGCTTTAGTGTGTCATTAGGAAATATAAATTTAAGACTTTTGCAAATAGAATAAAATAGAAGAACAGGAAGCCCTGCAACAGATGGCATGACCCCCACAGAGCCCCCCACTGAACATCGAGTCAGTCTGGGATTTCATGATAGACAGAAGCAATTGAGACAGCCTAAATAGAACTGTGGTGAATTCTCCAAGAAGCTTTGAACATCCTATCTGCCAACAACCAAGAAAAACCTGTGTCTAGGTGTACCTAGGAGAATTGGTGCTTTTTTGAAGGCAAAGTTGGTCACACCAAATATTAATTTAGCTTTATGTTTACTGGACTTTGTGTGATGTTAAATTTTAAATTAAAACTATTTATGGCATCAGTTTTGAAGACATCCTTACTGTTAAATTTTTCACAAGTGCCTAAAACTTTTGCACAGTACTGTATATGTACATATTCTGGCTAACTTTGTTTTCATTGATTTCTTTCTTTTTTTTTTTCTTTTTTTTTTTTATAAACATTTACACATAGTTAAGTGGGTAATTGAAATGAAATTTTAAGCACTGTCATCAGTGTCCTGCTGTGTGACATAATTTTATGATCTTTTATAAATGTTTATACTTATATTTTATATTATTATTATACTTGTTTCCACAACCTCATATTAACTAAGACAATAGTTTATTTGCACTTCTAGAAAAAAGTTGAAAGGTGATTAAGATCTTTAAAATCTTTGAATAAATGCTGAGTTGTCACAGCACATTAAATACACATTTTCCCTTGAACTTTCATGTACATTTTAACCTAACATCTGTATGTTGGGGAAAAAAAAGTTTTCAGGCTGTAAAGTGCTTATTGTTTAGTGCTTCTCTAAAAAATCCAGTTTAATATGTTTTAAAGTTGACAATTTTTGCACTGGTGAGGCCTGATGTCATGATTAGCAGTCAATAGAAATGTTTTTTTTATTTTTTTATTATTGAGCCGGAAAATGAAATCAACGAGCCAGTGTGTTATGGTGTTGTGGGCCGGGTTTGGTGGGCCGCTCTGGGCCAGAAAGTCCAGGGCCACTTTTTAGTCCCAGTCCACCCTTGCCTAATTGAGTCATTCCACTTATTGAAGGTGATTAATTAATTTGACATATCTCTGTTTGAGTCTAGATCATGCTGTCTGTTCATTTGGGTTTTAATTAAAGCATTGACCGGGATAATGTTTCTAAATAACAAGGTGACTCGTACTGAGTAGAAGATCTGCTGTTCTTATTTACCACCAATGCTTAAGATCCATCATGATCAAATAAATTGTTAGATATGCTAAGATTCCACTGGATACCTGCAAGTTTAACTGTGGCCGATTTTAACTACGTCCTGTTAACAAAAAACGTGTTGAGAATCCCTATTAGACACAAGTTCTAAAAATATATTGTGACACCACATGCTTAACAAAATGTATACAAGTACGACATATTCCTGGATTAATATATTTTGCTGGTCCAGAAAATAATAGTCCTATCGATCAGACAATGCACTTAATGTACATGTTAGGAATTATAGGAATTATAATTTGGGTTTGGGTTAGGGCTAGTGTTAATGCCTGGACAACATTCTTGTCTGCCAGTCACTGTGCGGTCTATCATGATGTGCTAACACGTGATCTCATGAGTATTTATAGGTAAAGTCTGGTATTATGACATATACAATTTTGTAAGTTTGCATAGACAACAAAACATACAATATTAACATATTGACAGTATCTGAAAAGTAAACCCTTTTATTCTTCAACAACTTTAGAGATGCCCACAACTCAACTGAACTTTGTCTGACATTAAAATATCTGATTTTGGCAGCTTGCATGAATAATAAATTCCTGGTAAGGATTATACTGTAAATCAATGTAGTTTTAACACCTGACATTAATTTATATAGATAAACATGTAATTAGGCCCTTTGCACTAAGAAAAGTGAATAAAATGCAGACTTCTGCTCTGTCCATCTTACCACTGATCTACAAAAACCCCTGGACCGACTGTGGCTAATTTCCGGCTAGCCATAAATGAATGAAAGTGGATAAGGGCGCACTAGCTAGTTGTCACTGCCATTCTATGTTCTTTGTAGATGCATGTAGAACCAAAAGGAGATTTTCTGTCATACACAGTTTTAACCCTTAAATGCATGGTAATTTCCCCAAACACTCTTACATATTTGGGTCTTTAGAGACTATCAAAAATGGATGTACATAATGCCCAGATAGTGTCACATTTTCAAAATATTTCAAGACAATTTTATATATATATATATATATATATATATATATATATATATATATATATATATATATATATATATATATATATATATAGTTGTGCTCAAAAGTTTGCATACCCTGGCAGAAATTGTGAAATTCTGGCATTGATTTTGAAAATATGACTGATCATGCAAAAAACAAAACAAAAACAAACTGTCTTTTATTTCAGGATAGTGATCCTACGAAGCCATTTAGTATCACATAGTTGTTTGGCTCCTTTTTAATTCATTATGATAACAGAAATCACCCAAATGGCCCTGATCAAAAGTTTACATACCCTTGAATGTTTGGCCTTGTTACAGACACACAAGGTGACACACACAGGTTTAAATGGCAATTAAAGGTTAATTTCCCACACCTGTGGCTTTTAAAATTGCGATTAGTGTCTGTGTATAAATAGTCAATGTGTTTGTTAGCTCTCATATGGGTGCACTGAGCAGGCTAGATACTGAGCCATGGGGAGCAGAAAAGAACGGTCAAAAGATAAAGGTAATGGAACTTTATAAAGATGGAAAAGGATATAAAAAGATATCCAAAGCCTTGAAAATGCCAGTCAGTACTGTTCAATCACTTATTAAGAAGTGGAAAATTCGGGGATCTCTTGATACCAAGCCAAGGTCAGGTAGACCAAGAAAGATTTCAGCTACAACTGCAAGAAGAATTGTTCGGGATACAAAGAAAAACCCACAGGTAACCTCAGGAGAAATACAGGTTGCTCTGGAAAAAGACGTGGTTGTTTCAAGGAGCACAATACGACAATACTTGAACAAAAATGAGCTGCATGGTTGAGTTGCCAGAGAGAAGCATTTACTGCTCCAATGCCACAAAAAAGCCCGGTTACAATATGCCCGACAACACATTGACACGCCACTCAGCTTCTGGCACACTGTAATTTAGAGTGACGAGACCAAAACAGAGCTTTATGGTCACAACCATAAGTGCTATGTTTGGAGAGGGGTCAACAAGGCCTATAGTGAAAAGAATACCATCCCCACTGTGAAGCATGGTGGTGGCTCACTGATGTTTTGGGGGGTGTGAGCCCTAAAGGCACGGAGAATCTTGTGAAAATTGATGGTAAGATAAATGCAGCATGTTATCAGAAAATACTGGCAGACAATTTGAAGTCTTCTGCACAAAAGCTGCACATGGGACGCTCTTGGACTCTCCAGCACGACAATGACCCTAAGCACAAGGCCAAGTTGATACTCCAGTGGTTACAGCAGAAAAAGGTGATGGTTCTGGAGTGGCCATCACAGTCTCCTGACCTTAATATCATCAAGCCACTCTGGGGAGATCTCAAACGTGCGGTTCATGCAAGACGACCAAAGACTTTGCATGACCTGGAGGCATTTTGCCAAGACAAATGGGCAGCTATACCACCTGCATAGACAACTATTACAAAAGACTGCACACTGTCATTGATGCTAAAGGGGGCAATACACAGTATTAAGAACTAAGGGTATGCAGACTTTTCAACAGGGGTCATTTAATTTTTTGTTGCCATGTTTTGTTTTATGACTGTGCCATTCTGTTATAACCTACAGTTGAATATGAATCCCATAAGAAATAAAAGAAATGTGTTTTGCATGCTCACTCATGTTTTCTTTAAAAATGGTACATATATTACCAATTCTCCAAGGGTATGCAAACTTTTGAGCACAACTGTATGTGTGTGTGTGTGTGTGTATATATATATATATATATATATATATATATATATATATATATATATATATATATATATATATATATATGTGTGTGTGTGTGTGTGTGTGTGTTTTATTTTTCATAAATGCAGCAAATCAGGACAAATCTAAAACATGATTCATTTTTTTCACACTGAAATTTCATGAGATGCAACTGGCTATCAAACACATATTGAGCTACACACAGGGCCATGGCAAGGTAATCTGGGCCCCCTGACTGTATTTTGGTCTGGGCCCTTTTCCTATTAAAAATAAAATTTAGAATTTGTTGTGGGCCCCCTGGACCTATGGGCCCATAGAATCATTACCACCTTTCACACCACTAGCTACGGATCTGTCTACACATAACGCATAATCTTCACATAAGATACATATCAGCTACAGTAACCTAAGTTACACATACTTTACGCATATATATTTTCTCAGGCACTTATTAAGTCTAAATAGATGAACAACTTGCATAATTTCATTAGTACACCCAAATGACAATAGTCATATACTGTTCGTGTGTTACACTTGCTATAGTTTACTTCAATGTTGTTTCTACATCGGCTAGCAATGTCAAATGTTAAAAAATCAATCACTGAAACCTCATCGCCACCATGAGTGAGAAATAACAAGTATAATATTGTGACGTAAAGTGTGGTGGGTGGTTGAATTAATGCAGGGGATTTCCATTTCCCAGGATGCTCAGCATAGGGCTGGAATGTGTTAAAAGTAAGCAGTTAAGCGTTAAATAAGAGGTGTTTAGGAAGAAATTCAGTAAATATGGATATTTTTTATGTTCTGTTATGTTAGGGTTGAAAAGAGGTGTTTTTATTTCAGGGATATTCTGTTATAGTAAATATTGGGGGCTTTTACACTGGGCACATTTGCTGCGGTTCGATTCTGAGTGCGTTTGTTCCGCAGTGTTGATCTGGTTTCACACTCACTTGATTCTACTGAACCCCGGTCCATTTGCGTTCATCTTACGTCATCACAAACACGCATGGAAAACACAACGCAACTCATCATACTTTTTGTTTTTTTGTTATTTTGGTGCCATTATGCACAGCAGAGTGAATGACAAATGCGTAAATGTGTGCTTCATGGCGTGACTCATCAGATGTCCAGGGGAAGGTGGCTTGCTGCTGCTCACAAACGGTGTTTTTTGAGGAGACAGCTGATTGCAAGGAATTCATTTGCATCTTTGTTTACACCACACGCTTACGCTCGTGTCCAAGGTGAAGTTATCGCCAATGTCATCTCCTATTATACCCTATATTTATAACCTATAATAGTATTTATATATAGTATTTATAAGGTGTATAAATAGATGGACAGACAGACAGTATTTATAGTGTTGAGACGGGTCGCTTGTGGGTTTTGTGCCGAGAACTGCATCAAGTTCGTCGAACCACATGAACTTCTTTTTTACATCAACGGAGCTGCATGTTTTACACAACTCGACTCTTATTTTCAAGTATTGCTGACGAAGCTTTTTTACCTTGAAACGACATTGCTCACTGGTTCTGTTGAACCCAGACTCCTTCAATTTTGCACTTAATGCAAAAACGTCTGCATTATTTTGAGTTTTCTTTAACTGCTCCTGAATGTTTTCTTCTCCCCATATCTGAATTAGGCACCTCACCTCTTCTGTGTTCCACAATGTTCCCCTGCCACTCATGGTCCTTGTGTGTTGTCGAAACTAATGATGTCGTCATCGGCTAAAACACATGCGCAGGTTACTTTACTTCCTGAATGAGTGCGCACCCGAGTCTGAGTTGCTTTCACATTTACGCAAATTGCACTACAGTTCCATTGCACCCGAACTCAGACCACCTCCTACAGGTAGTCTCGGGTTCGGTACCGCGGTGCGCTCCCCGGTCCGCATGACAGCTTTCACATTACCAATTTTTCATGAGAACCATGCTCTGTTTCGAACTAAACTGCCAGTGTGAAAGCACTCTTAAATATATATGAAATATTCATAAAAAAAATATAATTTATGGAAGTGCAAAAAAAAACAAAAAAAAAAACTTGATACTCTCTAAAGACCCTATACACTTTTTGTACTTATACACTATTTACAAGAGGTTTGGGCACAACTCCAAAAAAATAAATGAGGCACAGGGGGGTAGAATGAGGTCCACCTTAAATGCAAATGTTTATGTAAGTAGTTATAACATATATAATATATGTGTCAGCCTTCCAAGTTAGGCAGGGGATCGAGGGATCGGTGATCATTTTGATCAGTCGATTTTTGCTTTAAAAATAAAATTTGTTTATTGAAAAAAACTCAAACCAAAACTATCTCTAAATTCAAATTACATCTCAAACTAAACGAAAAGGCAATTCAAATAACGAAGTGGTCAAAATTTTTAACTTCCTCCACCTGCCCCATTTGCAGTGACACAAGTACCCATGTACTAACAACAGGTGGAGAATTACCATACAAATGAAGAACATACAGACAATTATAAATGTAAACAACAACAACAACAATAATAATAATACAAATAAACCACCACTACGAGAATTTAACACAAAATTTCCACTTTCATAGAATGGCTACAACATTCCAGCCCCTAATTGTTGTTCACAAGCAATTACAACATAAAGTACATCAGTAGCCGTACAAACATTAAGACATCTAAATATACAGACATTTTTTATATTCTCATTTCGTTTTGATATTTTGGTCTATTTCAATTCCACTGTTTACTCAAATTAATTGCATTTTAGTCCTTTCACTTTCAAAAACACAGCCTTTAGTCCTTAAGAAATAGTCCCTTTGGGAAAATAAATAAATAAAAAAAAATTTCAATGTATGTGGTCAGGTGTAATGTGTGCACTTGTCAGGGTATGTGAGTCAGTGTAAATGTAGAGTCAAAAGTTTCATTACTTAAAGAAAAAAGTGGAATGCTGCACTGCTTCCAGTAGTAGGTATAGCTTATTGAAGGGTCTTTCTAATTCATTTGTTTTTGTCCTCAGGCGAACACGATGGACAAATCCTTTAGAATCTGCCATTGCTTTGGTGATGCGTCCCATGGGCCATGAGTTTCTATGTGAAGTTTCATCCATTACTAGTACTAGATCTCCAATTTTAAAACTGCAGCGTTCTTTGTTCCACTTCTGATGTTCCTGCATCATAGGGAGATATTCTTTCACCCATCTCTTCCAGAATAAGTCTGCTAAGTACTGAACTTGTCTCTAACATCTTGGAATGTATAAATCCTCTTTCTTAAACAGACCAGGTGGTAGGACTGGTTTTGCTTTGAGTTGGAAGAGATGGTGTGGTGTAAGTGCTTTGAGATTGTTAGGATCGTCAGAATATGGAGTGATTGGATGATCATACAGAATAGCCTCTACCTTGCATAACACGGTGTGTAAGGCCTCATCATCCAGCACAACAGTTGCTGGATGATAAGGCCTTACACTACAGAGCAAAGCAACTTCTTGACTTGTTGGACCAAACACTCCCAAACACCTCCGTGATGTGCACCATAAGGGGGTGTTGAAAGTTCATTTTATTCCATCAGGAATGAGAGCGACTTTCCTTTACTTGGCCTCTTCGACATAAAAATCTTCTGATTGCATTGATACAAGAATCTGTATCAAGGGTGTGTGCCACTTCAATGTGAATTGCACAGCATGTCAAGCACGTAAATATGACACAATATATCTTTTAACAGTGTTTCTTCCTCTATGACCAATCTTTTCATGTACATGTTGAAGAATGAGCTTTGAAACATGAATGTATTTAGTAAGATTGCAGGATGTTTTGTTTCTTCAGGCAGAGCTGATTTACTTAGTCTCCTGCCCACTCTTAAAATTACACCAACAATTTTTGGGTCAAGCTTGTACAGATGACTTGATCTTTTTACAGTGCCTTTATTCAGAGCATCTATTTCCTCATTGAAATGCTGTTTTTGTACAAAGCACACAATGGCCTTTTCTGCTTTAGCTAAGTCTTCAACAGAAAGTGTTGAAAGGCTCAGGTTCTCAAGGTGTTGCTGTCTGGGTTTCTGCTTTTCACAGTTCTTTTATTTATTGATTTTCCTCTGCATTCTTTTTGCTTTTGTTTGCTGTTGAAGAACTTTTATGAATTTGTGAATCCATGCCACTGCTCTTTTAAGGTGCATCCAATTAGAGATGTAGTTCAAAAGTCTGCTAGTTGGACAATCCTTTCCGTGTATCACTGTGGCACAAGCAGAGATCTCTTTTCTTAACTCTGGATCATAATCAAAGATTAAGCTCACTTCTTCCGTTGTTCCTGGCCAGTGAGATGGCTGTTTTGATAGAAAGTCTGGGCCACAGATCCATGCTTTAGACCAAAGGAAAACATCAGTCTTCATGCCTCTTGAGGCTGCATCTGCAGGATTCAGATTAGAACTGATGTACTTCTACTGTGAGGCCTTAGAATGGGTTCAGATGATGGAGATCCTATTTGCTACAAAGGTTTTTAACCTTTTTGTAGTGTTGGCAATATACTTCAGAACAGTTGTGCTGTCTGACCGGAAGGTAGATTCATCCATATGAAATTGCAGCTCCGTATTCAAAATTCTGTCCAAGCGTACAGCTAAGACTGCAGCTGCAAATTCCACTCTTGTTATGGTTTTGTTTTTAGTGGTGCTACTTTGACTTTTCCCATGAGAATGCAACACTCATTTCTCCTTTGCCATTTAACAATCTGAGATAAGATACATCCCCATATCCAACCTCACTTACATCTGAACAATTGTGCAACTGTGCAGCTGTCACGTTGCCAAAATCTTTGGATGTAAAACATCTGTTTACGCTGAACATACTCAAAGGAATTAACTCATTCAGCCATCTTTGCCACCTTTGAGCAGTGTCCAATGGGACATTCTAATCCCATCAAAGCTTAATCTTACACTAATCTTGCAGAATTTGCTTGGCAGAAATAATGACTGGCGCAAGAAATCCCAGAGGATCGTAAATAGAACTTACAGTGGAGAGGATGCCTTGTCTTGTTGTCGAGTGATGTTTGATAGTAGTACTGAAACTGAATGCATCCTGCTCTACACCCCACTGAACAACCAGAGCTCTTTCAATGGGAAGTTGATCCTTGCTGAGGTCCAGCATCTTCACTCCAATATCTCTATTTTCCTGAGGGATTACACTGAGGATGGAATGGTGATTGCAAATCCATTTACTGTGTCTGAAACCTCCTTTGCCTTATACTTTGGTGAGTTGCTTATACAGAGATGTTGCTTGTTCCACAGTGTTGACAGATTTTAAACAATCATCAACATAGAAATTCTGTTAATGATGTTTATGACATCCTCAGCAAAGTAATCTTGGTTGTCATCAGCATTTTTTAACAAGACAAATGTAGCACAGCTCGGAGATGACACTGCTCCAAAAATATGAACAACCATCCTGTGCTCTTCAAGCTCTTTAGTGATGTCTCCAGTGGACCACCAGAGAAAGTGCTGAAAATGTACATCCTCCTTGGCCACTCTGACCTGATGGAACATTCCTTCAATATCTGTCATGAAGGCAATGGGGCTTTGACTAAATCGAATCAGCACTCCTATTAGTGTGTTTGTCAAGTCTGGGCCTTGTAAGAGCTCTTTATTCAAAGAGGTTCCAAAAGTTGATGTGCAATCAAACACCACAGGCAAAGCCTTATTGCATGGGTGATAGACTCCGTGGTGTGGAATGTACCACACCTTTCCATTCTCTAGCTCCAGTTGATCATTGGGTATCATTTCTGCATACCCTTTTGTAATGTCACTTATAAACTCCTTGTACTCAGTAAAGAATGATGTGTCTCTTTTGAATCTTTTCAACAGGTGTTGTGCTCTCTGTTGTGCCATGCACTTATTGTTGGGCATTTTGACATTGGACTTATGAAAAGGCAGTTTCAAGTAGTAATGTCCATCTTTGTGTTCTGCTGACATTGAGACTATGTCCATAAACTGCTGACCTTCCACTGGCATTTCTTTCTTTTCATCATACTGTTGTTCAATGAAATCTTGATTGTACTGTTTGATTAACAAACTGTTCTTCCAAATTACCAATGGATATTCTACTAACTTGTACTGCTGGAGGGTCACACCCATCACCATTCATACCATAACTGAGTGTACCATTGTTGACCCACCAAAAACCAGAGTTTTCACAGTGTACGGTCCACTACGGTCTTTTCGATTTTGGTTCCTTTACTTAACTTCACCTTAATCGGGACTATAGCTAGAGCACACTTCTTTGAGCCGGCTCCAGTATGTCTTCTATCACCCAAGGAAAGCAATGCACTTGATATTGAGGACTCTATTGATAACAGCTCAGTAGTTTGGGATTCCGTTATCTGTATATATATATATGATGGTTGGATGATTTTAGTGACAAACCTGGCAGCACATGCGTTTTTGACAGATTTGACTCATATGTCCTTTTCCTAAACATACAAAATGTTTTCCACCTTTTCTTTGTTGGGCTTTCTGTATGGATTATTCTTTGTCATTAGGACCAACAGCACCTTCCAAAACCTCATCATTTGTTGCATTTGAACTTTCACACATCCATATTTGAATCGCATTTAGGAATTCCCTAAAATGGATACATTTAGGCTCAAACAAATCATTGTGGTCGGCCTCACTCTCGACTTCACTCAACAAACACTGAACCGACACATGCAATTCCATAAACTCAGCCAACAAGTTATTGAATGTTTCAAAGTTTGTTAACAGTTTCCTTGTTTCACCGGTTTTAATCAAAGCGTTTATTTCATTTAATTTTCTCGTCAAAACTCCAAGCTTCCCCCTGTGTGATGCAATCAATTTAAAGTGTTTCTTTTCATCCATGATTGCTTTTCCTCATCCATGTTTTAACAACAGACATTTACTTCAACAGAGCACACTTTGTCCAAGAGATCAACAAATGTTCTTCAACTTCAAAAGAAAACTTACGAAAATAATCTTTGTCTTCCTTAAGTTACATCCATGTTCCACTTCTCCTTCATTGTGCAAATCCAACATGTTCCATGAGAGTTTTTTACTTAAATGTGTCGGCCTTCCAAGTTAGGCTGTGGATCGAGGGATCGGAGATCATTTTACATGCATGTCATTCCCACGGCAGTCGGTTTTTGCTTTAAAAATTTAATTTATTGAAACGGAAAAAACAAAAACCTCTAAAAAACTATCCCTAAATTCAAATTACATCTCAAACTAAATGAAAAGGCAATTCAAATAACAAAGTGGTAAAACCACCTCCCTCACATCCAAACATTTACCATTTTCAACTTCCTACACCTGCCCCATTTATAGTGGCACAAGTACCCATTTACTAACAACAGGTGGACAATTACCATACAAATGAAGAACATACAGACAATTATAAATGTAAAAAAACAACAACAATAATAATAAATATAGCTGCAAGCAGCAATTACGGGGCCAAGCACCAGCATGGCAACCACTGCACAACACTAAACACAACCCAAAGATCTCACAGAACAAGCACAAATCAAATCTCTTCAAATTTCCATTCTACAGTTCACTGTGCTATCCACTGCACCACAACATTTCCATTCAACAAAGGGAAATACCAAGCTTTCCTTTTCTATTGGCCGAGCATTTTCAGGGATGCTCGCAGGTGTTGTGCGGAAGGCTGTGAATGTCAGCTGGTGAATCCATTGGCTACTCCAAGAGCACCATTGCCCCCCTTCCGTTAGCTGAGGTCCCCTTCAAAAGAATTGGTATGGACCTCGTCAGGCCATTAGAGTGGACAGCACGACAGTAGGCTCGAAAAGGTCTATGGATGCCTCCGGATCATCTGCCGCCCCCATCTTCTGAAGCATGGGTGGGGGCAGGGGGCTATGGTTATCCTGGGTTGTAGCCGGGCTCTCTCCTGGCTGAGGAGGCTCCGGATCGCATGCCAGTCCTCTGCTTGAGCTCACAGGGTCTCGAAGAAACGACAATCCTGATCTTTTCTCAGCTCAGGCAGGGATTGCTAGTGGGATTGGTGTAGGCCGGCAAAGGAATTTTTGACAGATTTCTGCCAATGGGGGGGACTCCATGGGGTGTACTTCCTCCAACTAGATTGTTCCCATGTTTTGGCACCAGTGTAAGGGAAGACACACAGAATGAGGGAAGGAGGTGTAAAAAAGAAGAAAAAAAGTGGAATCTGGATAATAATTTTCATATCCGTTCCGGAGCGGAACTTCAATAAATTGCCCTTGAAGGTCTCTGCGTTGTTCTGTCTTTTCTGAGCACAATAATTGACACACAATGTCAATTATTGTTAATTCACACATTTAATTCCGTTATTCATTTTATCTGACTCCAATTTTATATTAATCTGACTCCAATTTTAAGTTGACCTCTAATTTATATTTAAGCTCAAATTAATTTCTGATCATTCTTTCAATTTAACATTTTTAGGTTATTGATTACTCTAAATCCTCTTCTATTCATTGTCCTTTTGATCTTTGGAGACTTACGCCGGCCATTATTAAATTACGTAAACCTCCCGAAAATGGATAGCCAGTTCCGTTCTTAGTCAGTGGTTGTAGGGTTAACTAATATCGTCTGGTTTGGCTTTTCTCATAACCAGACGATATTGCCGCTTAGTCACGTACATACAACTTGCAAAGACGGGCAGTGAGCAGTGACTGAGAGTCTTTAAATGGCTTTCTCCTACCCGGTTGTCCTGAGTGGTTTCTCCTATATTAAAGCTCCAGTTTGGTCTACCCTGGTCTATTGAAATTCAAATCCTACCCGGCTGTCCTAGATGGTTGTCCTACCTGGTTGTCCTGAGTGGTTTAAATTCAAACTGAGAGTCTTTAAATGGCTTCCTCCTATGTTAAAGCTCCAGTAATGATTTCAGAGGAATTCAGAATAAATCAAATAATAACAATTTATTTGTCAGGTAGGATATAAAACATTGTTGCAGAAATTCAAATCAAAGCCAATTTCACATGATCAGAATAAACAAGCATTACTAAAAATAAAAGACAAACAAAAAGAAACATACCTGACAAAACTACATGCAGCGGTACAGCATGGGAGATCTGTATACAGATTCCCAGAACTTCATGCCAACTTTCCTTAAATATCCAGACAGAATAAACATTGTGTACCAAATGGTGTTATCCTTTGAACAATGAGGATTTGGGGGTGAATGGGTTCTTGACTTCCTGGGGTTTAACCTTATTAACATACAGGAGATAATTTCAATTGTAGGTCAAGGAGGGGGAGCCACCTCCAGAATTATGCAGTATTTGGCAAAGACCTTATAACTTTGTTACCATTAGTTTTATCAACATGGGAAAGAGACCACTATACCAGTCGCACAGAGACCTCTTAAATGATATCAAACACATACAGTTGCATTCTTTGTTTTCATGTTATTTGTTATATTTTTTACATATAAATCTTATGTCTTTGTGTTGGTCCAGAGCTGTTGAAGGGGAGAAGGGGAGAGAGAAGGGGGGGGGGGGGGGGCAGCAAGGTGATTTGCAATTTATCACACTGTGGTGATATTCAGGTGTAGATTTCAGCAAAAGGCGATTTGCACTTTATCACACATGGTGATATTCAGGTGTAGATTTCAGCTTTTGTGAGAGAGTTCTATGACGTTGATTCTCGCAGAGTTCTTTGACTTTTACCGGAAATGGCGCCTTTTGGTTGTAGACATTCTGGTGCCAGCCTTACAGAGGACATGGGGACGGGATGTTTCAGGTTTCAGGTGAGCTTTAATCACAAACTTCGGGGTAACACAGTCACAACTGGCACAGTAACTTCTTCAGCTTCACAAACTCTTTAGCATCACAGGCTCCTAGTTACAGCCTGTTAATCATCCCAAAGTCTTTATCACAACTCTTTAACGTCACAACTCAGTAGTTTCACCGTGAGACTCTCGTGCCAGACTCTCTCTGCCTCTCTGCTGGTGGCATGGCCGCTTATATGCCACTCTCCCCATGCTCACTGGAATTAGAGACAGGTGTTAGACATAATCTTGCACACTCACACACATACATACACACAAACACACATTTGTAAAATAAATGTTTACTATACAAAGTTTGAAATGGCAAAATGTTTACTCTGATTTATACTCTAATTGAATTTTCAGAATTTTGCAGCTCATTTCTGTTTCCTGATGCTCATTTTCTTGAAATTATTATGTATTTACTTTGAGTTATTAAATTTTTTATGTTTGAAATAAATTACTGGTAGAAAAATGCTTATTCTGTGTCTTCTCTTTGTAACATCTTGGTCAGATTTGATGACAAGCATAATGACAAAAACTGCAAACACTGACACTTCAAATAAATTTTAACATGCTACACTTTGACAAATAATTTGATAACATCTAAATATATATCCAAATGCATAACTTGTGATAAAATATAAAATTAGGTTATAACAAGCCATCAGTCTACGCAGTAGGTGGCTTCAGCCAACTACTGGCTGTTACTGGCATGATATGGTTCCCTATCTGTCACTCACTCGACATTGTGTCGATGTAGTGACACTAGGGGTCACTCTTGGGAGCCCCAAACACCTCTGCTTTTTGAAAAAAGACCAATGGGAATTGGCGAGTGGAATTTGCATGCCACTCCCCTGGACATACGGGTATAAAAGGAACTGGTATGCAACCACTCATTCAGATTTTCTCTTCGGAGCCGAGCGGTTGCATTCAGTGCACTGAATTCAATTTCTCCCTACCGTTCACCTCAAACTGCTGGATTTACGGTGCATTTCAGTGGCTTCTCCCCCTCTGCACCCGTGGAGTGCAGAGAACGCCCCTGGGCGCTTAGGCAGAACAAAACAAAAGAGTATATTCTAAAAGAGTATATTTTCAATTCTAAAAGAGCGGCACACACAGAACGTCTTTTTAAAGATGTCTTTCCGTTTGTGTGTTATTCCTGGTTGCGATCGCTATCTCTCCGCTTCTGACGATTGCTGTCTTACGTGTCTGGGCGCTGCCCACGCTGAGACATAGTTCGCTGATGGGTCTTGTCCTCATTGCGAGAACATGACCATGGCAATGTTGCGGTCGTGGCTTGCCTTTGTAAGAAAGTAAGCCACCCCAGCGGCTCCCTGCCTCAGTCCTTCTACCTACGGGTATGAGGCCGCATCGGTTAGCACTGGGGGCGATTTGGGGACTTCAATGAGAGCACCTCCACCGGGTAACCCCCTCAGCACGCTCGCTTGCCCTGGTCGGGCTCTCGGATGAGACCACCGGCTCATCTCAGGGCGAGTTCGACCTCTTATTCGGGGCCCGGGAAGATGATGAGTTATTGAGCGCAGCATCGGAGAGCGGGCTTGTCCAGACTGACGTGGAGGCTTCGGCTGGGCTTCCTCCTTTGAGTATGGTCGCCCAGTCTCAGGCCGACGCGGAGATGACGGACATGCTTTCCCGGGCAGCCACGAGTGTTGGGCTAGAGTGGAGCCCTCCACTCTCCCCTGAACCCTCGCGGCTCGATGATTGGTTCCTGGGCCCAGAGCGCCGTTCACGGCCACGCCCTGCCACGGTCCCTTTCTTCCCGGAAGTGCATGAGGAGCTGACAAGATCATAGGGGGCACCTTATACTACTCGATCCCAATCTTTCAGCTCCCCCACTCTCACTACCCTGGATGGTGGGGCGGCCAAGGGGTATTCGGTGATCCCCCAGGTAGATAAGTCACTCGTGGTGCACTTGTGCCCGCAGAGCGCCACCACCTGGTGCGGGCGCCCAAAGCTCCCATCCAGGGCCTGTAGGTTTACGTCGTCTCTGACGGCTAAGGCCTACGGTGCCGCTGGACAAGCCGCCTCCGCCCTAAACCAAGCCAAGGCGCTAAAAGAACTGCACAAGTGTAGTTCTGACCCGGGATTGATGCAGGAACCGCGCTCAGCGACCGAACTCACTCTCCTTGCGACGAAGGTCACGACGCGGTCTCTCAGGCAGGCGATGTCCACACTGGTGGTCCAGGAGCGCCTGTCCAAGATGAAAGAGGCTGACAAGGCACGGTTCCTTGATGCCCCCATTTCCCAGGTTGGCCTGTTCGGCGACACCGTCGAGGACTTTGCCATTTTGGCAGGTTTGGCGCTCCCCGCCCCTGTGCGCCCTGCTGTGGCACAAACATGCCCACACCGGGTTGGTTCCGAAGGATTGCAGGGATGATATTCCTCCTCCCTCCTCTTCGACCAATCTTATGGTGGGCATCAGGAGCCAGTTAAATGCTTCGATGTCTCTGTACTCAGCATGGCCATGGGGTTCGAGCCCCCCTGACATGGCGCCTCTGGCTCTGCCCCGCCGCGAGGCCCCACCTGCTGGTACGTCCGATGTGATTGTCCCCTTGGTCCCCCTCGCCTGGAGTTTGGACGCGTGGCTCACACTTTCACGATGCATCACGATAGCTGACCCAGACCGTCTATGCGATTCAGTTCACAAGGTTCAGCGGCATTTGCTTCACTTCGGTGAAGGGCGAGAACGCCACTACCTTGCGTGCGGAGATCGCTACCCTTCTACGGAAGGGTGCGATAGAGCCTGTCCCTCCGGCCGAGATGAAGAAGGGGTTTTACAGCCCCTACTTCAACATACCGAAGAAAGGCGGTGGGTTGCGGCCAATCTTGGACCTGCGAGTACTGAACCGGGACTTGCACAGACTCCCGTTCAAGATGCTGATGCAAAAATGCATTTTAGCGAGTGTCCGGCATCAAGATTGGTTCGCGGCAATAGACCTGAAGGACGTGTACTTCCATGTCTCGGTCTTACCTCGACACAGACCCTTCCTGCGGTTTGCTTTCTAGGGCCGGGCATACCAGTACAAGGTTCTCCCCTTCGGCCTGTCCTTGTCCCCTTGCATCTTCACGAATGTCACAGAGGCAGCCCTTGCCCCGCCAAGGGAAGTGGGCATCCGCATCCTCAATTATTTCGACGACTGGCTAATCCTAGCTCACTCTTGGGATGTGTTGTGTGCGCACAGAGACCTGGTGCCCGCACCTCAGCCGACTGGGGCTTTGGGTCAACTGGGAAAAGAGCAAGCTTTCCCCGGTTCAGAGCATCTCTTTTCTCGGCTTGGAGTTGGACTCAGTCTCGATGATGGCATGCCTCACGAACGAGCGTGCCCAGTCAGTGTTGAACTGTCTGAAGGCGTTCAGACAGAAGACAGTGGTTCCACTGAAACTTTTTCAGAGGCTCCTGGGGCAAATGGCATCCTCAGCGGTGGCCACACCGCTCGGGTTGATGCATATGAGACCGCTTCAGCACTGGCTTCAGACTCGAGTCCCGAGATGGGCATGGCACCATGGGACATATCGCGTGGTCGTCACACCGATCTGTCACCGCCTCTTCAGCCTTTGGACCGACCTTGCATTTCTACGGGCAGGGGTTCCCCAGGAGCAGGTCTCCAGGCGCGTCGTGGTTACGACGGACGCCTCCAGGATGGGCTGGGGTGCCGTATGCAATGGGCACACAGCCACCGGCTTCTGGACTGGCCCGCGGCTGCGTTGGCACAACAACTGCCTCGAGTTGTTGGCAGTACTGCTCGCCCTGCGGAGGTTCCATTCATTGATCCAGGGCAAGCACGTGTTGGTCCGGACGGACAACACGGCAATGGTAGCATACATCAACCGTCAAGGCAGTCTACGCTCCCGTTGCATGTCACAACTCGCCCGCCGTCTCCTCCTTTGGAGTCAGCAGCGCCTCAAATCACTGCGAGCCACTCACATCCTGGACGACCTCAACACTGCAGCGGATGCGCTGTCATGACAGGCTACACTTAGGGGAGAGTGGAGACTCCACCCCTAGGTGGTTCAGCTGATTTGGAGTTGAATCGGTCGAGCACAAGTAGACCTGTTTGCTTCCCGGGATCCTCCCACTGCCCGCTTTGGTACGCCCTGACCGAGGCACCCCTCGGCATAGATTTGCACGACTTGATCATCAGGTTCCTGAGAGGCGCTAGGAGGTTGAATCCCTCCAGACCGCGCCTCACCCCCTTGTGTGACCTCTCTGTAGTCCTTTGGGGTCTATGGGGAGCTCCCTTTGAGCCCCTGGAGTTAGTTGAGCTTAAGGCACTCTCTTTGAAGACTGCCCTCCTGACTGTGCTCACTTCCATCAAGAGGGTAGGGGACCTGCAGGCGTTCTCTGTCAGCAAATCGTGCCTGGAGTTCGGTCCGGGTTACTCTCACATGATCCTGAGACCCCGACCGGGCTATGTGCCCAAGGTTCCCATGACCCCCTTTTAGGGATCAGGTGGTGAACCTGCAATCGCTGCCCTAGGAGGAGGCAGACCCACCCTTGGCGTTGCTGTGTCCGGTGCATTTGTTACGCATCGATTTGGATCACACGCAGAGCTTTAGAAGCTCCAAGCAGCTCTTTGTCTGCTTTGGTGGACAGCGGAAAGGAGGCGCTGTCTCCAAACAGAGGATCGCCCACTGGGTCATTGATGCCATCGTGATGGCATATCACACTCAGGATGTGCCGCCTCCGTGGGGTTATGAGCCCACTCTATTAGGAGTGTTGTGGCCTCCTGGGCTCTGAGCAGTGGCGCCTCTTTGGCAGACATCTGCAGAGCAGCGGGCTGGGAAACATCCAACACCTTTGCGAGGTTCTACAATCTCTGGGTTGAGCCGGTTTCGTCCCGTGTATTGTCAGGTACGAGCAGGTAATTCCGGGACAACTGGCCGGGTGTACCATTTGCGCATAGTGCCTTTCCCCTCCCTTGAGGTGAAGACGTGCACTTTTGACTCCCAGTCATGTTCACAAGCTGTGATCCCTGGATGACTTTCCTCTTTAGCCCTGTGGCAGACGAGTTTACGGAGAAACTCGCTGCCGGCCCAGTACGTGTGCTAATTAGGTCCTGTACTGAGGTAGGTGCTCCACATGTGCTGGTTCCCCGTAGGTGACCCCATGTGATATCTTCCGCTAAATTGTTTCCCTGTTGGTAAACTGCGTCTTCCTTGGGCAGAGGCCCCTCTTTCCCCAGTCACCATGTTTGTAGAAACTCCTCCCCCCTCAGGTAGGACCTAACATGTGACTTCTCCACATGACATCCTTCCAACAAGACTCAGTAAGACCATGTGATGTATTTCCACTCAAAATATCCCTCCCCCCTTCTCTGAGTGGGGTGTGGTCTCCACGGTGTCTTCCCCTTGGGAGTGACACCATCCCCCAGTCAGTTACCAAATTCCACTCTTTTTGGGGAGAAAAAAGAGGAAAAGAGGCCACGGCTGGGCTAACCTGTTCCTATTTGTTGAGCAGTTGACTTGTTCCCAAAGGACCATTCGATGCTCATTAGAGCGTTGGGGTAGGTACGTGATGGCCTGGTGCACTGGCTACGAGGCACACAGCTGTCTGCCTGTCTTGCACTGCCAGTCCACGTAACACAGTTCAGCTAGTTGTTGCGTTTTGTGTAGGGATCCCTAGTGTCACTACATCGACACAATGTCGAGTGAGTGACAGATAGGGAATGTCCTGGTTACTTTTGTAACCTCCATTCCCTGCTGGAGGGAACGGGACGTTGTGTCCCTCTTGCCACAACACTGAACTACCTGTTGAAATGGCCGGGACATTGTCTCGGCTCCTCAGCACAAAGCTCGAATGAGTGGTTGCATACCAGCTCCTTTTATACCTGTATGTCCGGGGGAGTGGCATGCAAATTCCGCTCGCCAATTCCCATTGGCCTTTTTTCAAAAAGCAGAGGTGTTCGGGGCTCACAAGATTGACCCCTAGTGTCACTACATCGACACAACGTCTCGTTCCCTCCATCAGGTAACGGAGGTTAAGAAAGTAACCAGGACATTTTCAAGTCATGTTATTCATATTTTGTTCACCAGATGGATAAACTCAGTGTGCCTTTCTCACCTGCGATGGTGGAAATACACAACAGTCCATCGTGGTTGGACTACAACACAGCAAATCTCATTCGTGATAACAGTACATTACATTAATACCTTGAGTATTATTAGCAGCAATGAGCGGACTCAGTGGTCTGTAAACTATACAAGCAATAACATTGATACACAAGAATAACACACTATAATATTCTATCTCTGCCCAGACGTAAACCTCTTACTTGGATCACGTGAGGACGCAGGTAAAATGTGTGTTCATCCATCCTTTAACTCTGACTCAGTTCCTCGAGGCTCGGGTGATGACGGGAGACCGTTTCCTCGCTCTGTCGGCGGGTGGTACGGCTGCTGATTCTCGGCGGGCTGGCGAAGAAATCGGCAATGTCGACTTGGTTGAAGAGGCAAGAGAAATCTTCATTCTTCACTTCTGCAGGCAAATGGATGAAGATGCAGATTGCTCGGTGGTGGTCTCCTTCGGATCCATTAGAGTGTTCGGTGGAACACAGAGTAATCTCAACTCGTCCAGCGAGATGGAGATTGTATGGCCACAGTTTCAAGTCGTACGTTACTTCCTTGTGCAACGAGGCTACACCTGAGAGCAGCGATGAGTTGCGTCTATACACCACACACAAATGTTGCTGTAAGTGATGCCCCGAAGGATCTCAGAAGTATTTCTACTTCTGATGACGTTATGGTTGAGGGGCGTTCTGTTGTGTGCCTCATCCAATAGGAGTTGAGAGTTCAATCCTTTGGAATTTCACACATGGGTGTAAAGTGAGCAAGGCTTCATGGGATTTGTAGTCTGTTTTGGACTCCCTTTGTTTGATTTTGGCGTGGTTGTTATCAGTAAGATTTATGACTGTGTGTGTGTAGGCCTCAGTCAGGCTTTACGACTGTGTGCAGGCCTGCCTTTTTCTTATATCTGAATACATGAGCCACAGCATTCCCCCCTTTGGTCTGAAGAGTTGGTTGTTGTCCAGCATCTTCAGAGCAACTGAAGGGCCAAACAGTTCTTGTCGGTTCACAGTAACCTGTGGGTTACACCATCCATGTATTCCTGATAGAAAAGAATATGGTTGCACAGTCCATACAGTTAATTAGAGTTCACAGAGGTTTTATCGTCTGGACAAAGATTGAGGTACATCTGGGCATAGAACTTCTAGCTAAGTCTAAAACTACATTCTTCACACATAAACATTTCAAGTTATTGGTAGGCACAGCATTAACTGTAACAAAATCCTTTGTTGTTCTTTGGTCATAACACAAAATTAAAGTAGGACCTGACAATGGTTACTAGGACCAAAACGTTAGAGGAAAGGAAATGAGGGTTTAAGGTTAAAAGGCTTATCCTTGGAAATGATTGGGGTTAACCTGTGGGATGGGCTCAGACTGTGTGTAAAATGCAGCTGTACGATGAAGAGGGAGTCCAGTCTGGCCTGTTGGTGTTCAGTGTACCTTTACATGGCGTGTGCAACCAATAAGGAGGAGCCAGAGGGCATACAAACTGATAGGGTGATCTTGGTAAGATGACGATCTGCTTATGTGACTAGGAAATATTGTGGCCAAGCCAGTCGGTTTGAGACTGAACTTCACTAATTTCGTCCCTTCAGCCTGAAGCTGCTGTTGAAGGGTGTCATCAATGGTGAGGTTGTGACCTCTAAATGCGTCCATGATCTCAATTTCTGCGTCATGTTTGTTGATGTTGAGATGATGGAGGACAATATCATCAATGTGCACGGTGGCTCCTTGAGGAACCAGTAAGAAAACTGTTTGGTTTGGTAGCCTTAGTTTAGTGGCTGTATCATGGCGGTCATATGACATTAGAACTTTGGTGGCAGGTGTGTTAATGAGCCAGCGATTGCCTGCTCGCTCTACCCATGTCTCTGTTCTTTCATCTTTGACGGACATGCTACCTTGACACTTTTGTTCAGGGGATTTGGCTCTTAGGCCACAGAGGTAGTTTGTCATCTCCCTAACAAATGGGTTGCTTGGACAAACCCAATGAATATCCTTCGTCTTGGTACACATGCTCAGGTTAGGGATAAGGTAGAGCAAGGGGTCCTCATCACGGTAGGAGAGTGTTGGCAGTGTTTTGAGGTGAATGTGTGTGTTACCTCTCTGAAAACCAACATTCAATACAGACTTTAGTCGGTATATATTCTGCCTTTCTATGATGGGTAGATTGAGGATAAATCCTATTTTGAGGTTCTGAGGATTTACATGGATTGGACTTGCACTACCGAGACTATATGCCAGGTGTATCTGTGAAGGTTGCACAATGGAGGTAGTAGCAGATATCAGGATTTCTTCGACAAGGTCTAGGGAGACCAGGTAAGCTGGAATCCTTCCCCCACTCAGACTGTTGACTGAGGAGCTAATTTCCCTGACGAGGTCCTGCATTAAATCTCTAACGATACGCACATAAGTTATGTCTTCTCTGACAACCTCTGACAAAGTCCCTAAAGCGTGCAAAGTGTTATTGAAAAGAGTGTAGATTTACAGTGACTATAGTACCCTGAAGGGTTTTACCTAGGCCCTGTAATTGTTCTTGTTGGAGGAGGAGTCTCTGCTGGATTTCTGGCATTTCCTCATTGAGGTCACCCATGTACCTTTGAAGTGCACTGATGCTAACAGAGTTGGCAGCAGAGAGGCCAATGGAAAACAGTGACCCGATTGCTGATGCCGCAGCATGCAGGCCACCGAGAAATTGTTTTGGTCTTGTCTGGCCACTGAGGTCCTCCACGGTCACTAGGAACTTCTGCAGTTGTTCAAGGGTGTGAACAGTTGTCTGCTTGGCACGTTCGACAGTGTCATGTGTTTGGGTTCCGATTAGCCTGCCTTCAGTCAATCGTGGGGGTAGGCAGATGTTTTTTGCAGTATACATCCCAGGGATCTAAACGTACGTAGATTCTCTGGGTGTACAGGTTGCAATGGGTGATCAAGAGGCCAGGTGTCCCTTGTAGGACGATGCCAGTCGGCGGGCCAGGCTTGACCACATCACTGGATAGGGCGACTCGTAGGCTGAGGAGAATGCCGATGATCCATGAGGCTTTCATCCTGAAACAAATCAGAGTTGATTACTGTATGAAAGTGGAGTGCTGCTAAGAGTTAGTGCATGCTGACAGGATAGGTTGAGGCATGCAGCTACCCTTATGCACCATAAGCAACCTACTGTGGTGCGTCTTCTCTCCTTTGGAGTGAAAACGGCCTGAAGAGCTTACTCTGATTCAAATGGACCCATTTGTATGCCGGCGTTTGGCTTGGTTTTGAGACCCTGATGTGGTAGGCTACTGGTGAGAGCTTTCCCACAATCTCAAAGGGACCTGACCAACTTGGTAGGAATATTTTAGAGATTCCTGCCAGTTTGTTGAACCTGAAATAGAGTACCTTGTCGCCTACTTGGTACTCGCGGTGGGACGCTTTCCTGTCATAGTAGGCTTTGGAGCCCTTGACACTGGCTTCCAAGTTCTTCTGGGCCTACAAAAATGTGGCCCAAAGATGGTCGCATAGGTGGTTGCAACAGTGACATCCTCGGGGCAGTAGAGAAGGTACAGCAGAAGGGTCATTTCTCTTCCAGTCATCATTTCGAATGGTGTGACTCCTGTGGAGCGGTGTGGAGTAGACCTAATGGCCATCAGCACCAGGGGAAGTTTCACATCCCAATGTGGAAGTTGACCTTCATGCCCATGATTTCATCCATGGTAGTCATGACACTTGAGGTGAAATGGGTGCCTCAATCCGAATCAACGGAGAGGGGTAACCCCCAGCAGCTGAACACATGGTTCAGCAGCAGGTCTGCTGTTGTTGCGGCCGTGTCGTCAGGGGCAGGGAGGCATTCCATCCACTTGGTGAAAGCGCAGGTAACCATGAGGAGGTACTTGTTGCCTCGTGAGGACTTGGGGACTGGTCCAATCCAATCCACCTGGAGGTGGGACCACGGGAATGTGATCCCTTGGTTTTGGAGTGGGCCCCGATCCAGCAGTCTGGACGGCTGGAACTGGCTACAGACCAGACATCCTTTGACATAGGACTGGGTGTCGTGGGCCATTGATGGCCAATAAACGACTTGCTGAAGGGTCTTGAGGGTTTCCTTGTAGCCCTGATGGCTTCCGACAGGGGAGTCATGAGTGTGGGCTAGCATCACTCCCCTATGATCAGTTGGGACAACCCAGCGAGTTGGTCCCTGGTCAGTTTGGGTGTAGACCAACAAACCTTTCTCCAGTTTAAGACGCAGCTGGTCTCGAAGGAGGGCATGAAGCTCTTCCGATTCATGCGGTGGGGTTTGCGAGGCCCCTTGTGTTTCAGGGTTTGATACCCACTGTGGATGGTTTGGATGGCCGTATCTTGATCCTGCGTGGTGATCAGATCTGCATCACCAGGTCTCCGTCCCAGGTGCAGAGTCTGGGGGCAGGTCTGTGGGTCCTCTTGCCTTTCTTTTGCCTGCTGATGTGTGATTGCATTTACCGCACATTTTTGGGTGATTGGAAGCCACTCGTCTCGAAACTCCCAGGCCGTGCCTTGTTCCGTGCCTAGCTTGGCTAGGCGGTCAGCTTCATCATTACAGTCTTTGTCAGGACTGGAGGTTTGGGAATGACCTTTGACCTTTTTCCAGTTCACTGTCATCCCCAAGTCAGTCACAAGTTGGTCGCAAGCCAGTAAGAGTTCCGAGTGCTTGACTTCCTTGTCTCTCGCATTCCTCATGCTGTTCTCTTTCCACGAGGGAAGGTGAGAGATAAAACTATGACGAGCATAGTTTGAGTCAGAACAGATTGTCAGTTGCTCAACAGCCAAATTGGCAGCTTGCTGGAGCGTGATGAGCACTGCTGCAATCTCTGCATACTGGCTTTTCTTGTTGCCCAGTTGGTAGTTGTTTGGTTCATCGATGTTGCGGTTGGACCAAACAATACCGGCTCCCGCCCGAGTCTGATTTTCATGGCAGAATGAACAGCCATCCACGTAGACCCTTGGGAGGTCTGCGCAGATGTTCTCATAATAGTAATGATGATTTGACGGGAGCAGTGGAGTGGTGGCAAGTAAGGATTCTGGGCACAGTTGCCCTTCACAGTCACAGTGTTGGCATTCAGCCAGGCCCTGGCCCAAGGCCATTTTATGGTGCTGGGCATACTTGACTTCAGTATCATAGCCTTGCAGTGCCATCATCCAAGTGGCAATGCGGCTGTTGAATACTTGCCCCTCCCTTGGTCGTTGGCTGTTCAGGAAGGTGACAGGTTGGTGACAAGTCTCAATGACTGTCTTCTGACCCCCAATGTAGCTATGGAAGTGTTCCACAGCCCATACAGTGGCCAGGAGGGCCTTTTCGCAGTCAGAGAACTTCATCTCCACAGCACTAAGAGGTCAGCTTGCGTAGGCGATGACAGCTTTGTCTGTGTCTTGTTGCTGTGTCAGGGTGGCAGTGAGACAGCGGGATGAGAAGCTTGCCTCAAGGTGTAACTCTTTATCCTTGTCTGGGTAAGCCAGACAGGGCGCAGAGCTGAGCTTGTCTTTCATCTGGTGGAAAGACTGTTCCTGGGGCTCTCCCCACTTGAATGCTTTGTCTTTATGGAGAAGTTCTGTGAGGGGTCTGGCTATCTCAGCATAGTCCTCGATGAACTGTCGGGAGTAGTTGCAGACACCTAGAAAGCTTCTGAGTTCTGACAAACCTGTTGTTGATTTGATGTCGTGGATGGCTCGAGCTTGGGGTTCAATGCCATCTGCACTCACTGTTAGACCCACATACTCAACCTTGGTGCAGCACCACTGGCCCTTGGCTAGTGCAAGCTTGACTCCAGTGGTGGAGAGTTGGTTGAGAACATGTCAGATCTTGGTCAAGTGTTCCTCAAATGTCTGGTTCCTCATGAGGATGTTGTCCACGCAGATGAGGTTACCACAGGCAGCAGTGTCACTCATGGCCTTATGGAGGAAGATATTGAACTCGGCTGGGGAGTTTGAATATCCAAACGGACAACGGTTCCAGGTGTACTGGCGGGGCAGCTGTGGCTCAGGTGGTAGAGCGGGATGGCCACTAATCGCATGGTTAGTGGTTCGATTCCTGGCCCACATGAAGTGTCCTTGGGCAAGACACTGAACCCCAAGTTGCTCCCAATGGCAGGCTAGTTCATTGGTGTGTGAGTGTGTGTGTGAATGGGTGAATGAGTCACAGTGTAAAGTGCTTTGGAACTGCAGGTTAAAAAAGGCACTATATAATTGCAGACCATTTACTGAAAGAGAAGGCCAGCTTGTACTTGTCGGCTGGGTCATCTCTAATTTTCCAGAAGCTAAGTCCACAGTAGAGAAGAAAGGCACCTTTGACCTTGGCCAGTTCTTGGTTCAAATGGATCATGGGCCAGCGGGAAAGTGGTACCTGCTTGTTCAGAGGACGATAGTCAATGGTGAGATGCCACTTGCTGGTCAGCTTTAACACTGTTGTACGTTGAGTTGCATTCCCGAATGATTTGCTTTAGTAAAAGCTTATCGAGGATCACTTGGATTGACTCGTATGCCGCCAGGGGGATTTTGTACTGGTGTACAAATGTGTGTGGCACATTGGGATTCCCCATGGTCATGGGAATCTCTTGAGAAGAACGGCTGGAAATCATGAAAGAGTTTCTGAAGTGCGTTTCTCTAATCCTCTGTCATTAAAGCATCTGCTTTGGCAAGCTGCTCATTGACCTTGACCTCAAAACCAGTGTAGGGTTCCTCTGGTGCGGGACAGGTTCTGTCATCACCAGTATTTGTATCTCTGGGTTGAGTCACAAGAGAGTATATGACCATATCACCTCTGGTGCCCAGGGTAGCACTGCAGATTGGTTCACCTTGTAGCGCTTCATGGTGGGCCACCGTGATCATTTTGGTCTGGAAAGTGGACAGGACACCATCCAGGTTGTCATCCCTGGCTAATGATGAAGGTAATTCTCCCATCACTGGCAGTGTCAGTTCAAAATCATGAAATGAGTAATCGACCAATATCCTTAGCGGTCGCCGCGCCGTCACCTGAATCAGGATGTGTGTCAGGTTCTTAACCAACAAGTAGGTTGAGCGGTGGCTGAACTCGAGCAGGGGCATGCTGCAGACAGTCAGGTTGAGTTCCTAGAAGCGGGGAAAAGGTTGAAAGAACACCTCTGGGCCAGGTATCTTCTGTCCTTTAGGGATCACCAGGTGGATGGATCACCTGCTGTTTGTGCAGAGATGGTCATATCTACCTCGCAAGCAACCTGGCATGCCTGGGGAATGGTCTGGCCTGATCTCATGTGTTCTTCCTCAATGGTCAGAGAATGCCTCTCATCTCAGCCTTGAGACCACAGTACTTGGTTGACTGTGTCCAACTGAGTGCCTAGTCTGACCAGAAGGTCCACCCCCACGAAGAACGGGAGTTGGAGTTGAGGGACTACACTCACAAAATGCATGGCCTGCCTTTTCCCAATCTGTACAGAGAGGGCGCATACCCCAATCGCTTTGAGGAGACTTTGTGGTGACACTGCGGAAAGGATGTGGTGACTTCACAGTGTGAAGAATGGAGGAAGACTGTGTCAACACAAGTCGTAATATAGGTCCTGGCTCATAGCGGTCTTTTCTGACCAGAGTGCTACAAGCGCTTCTGGTGTCACTATACCGTTGATGTGCATGCCTCCCACTATGTGGGGGCTGTACAAGGTTAAGTTAGTGTTCTTCAGTGAACAAAGGAAAGACTCGTGATCATGAAATGAGTTTTTCCTATCAACCTGCGGTGACTGTGGGCTCGCAGGTGGCATAGAAGGATCAGCTCCAGGGTCAGGCTCTGAAGGAGGCATGATCTTTGGTAGGGGTCCTCTGGTCTTCTGAATGAAGGCAACTTGTCCATCTGTAGCTGGCGAACTGTTTTCAGGACCAAGTGGCCTCGGTGTATCAACCTGAGCCCACGTGTCCACGACGGCAGTCAATAAGCAGAGCCAGTTGGTCCAGTAGGTCCTGGCCAATTAACAGTGGTTCCGTATTAATGGGACATATATAAACAGGGAGTACTAGCATCATCCCTTGAAAGGTAATGTCGATCCAGGCCCATTTTGTGATAGACGACCTATCTTGTGTGTAGCTTGTGATGCTTACGTTGCAGGTCTCTGTCTGTAATGGTTTGCTGAGGGAGAGCGTTGCTCTAGCCACCTGTTCAAAGGTGTTGGAACCCATCAGACTTATTTCGGAACAAGTGTCGAGTAGTGCGTGGGAACTGATGCACCCCCCTACCACGACTGATGTATATATGCATCGGGCATTGCCCTTACGGCCCAGATTGCCCAAAAAGGTCAGAAAAGGAGGTTGTAGCGTGTTAGGAGTCACTGTTTTGGGGAGCAACTTGGACTCCCCTGTTCCCCTTTCCCAACCTACAAAGTAAACTTTGGCATTAACGGGAGGGGGTACATCGTCTAGTCATACTGATGGGGGTTCAGCGCCATGTTCCTTTGAGGAGTTCAGCAGACCTGGTGAACGACAGAGCACATCAAGCTGCGTTACTACCTCCGACAAGCATCTCCTGATTATACCCTCTATTTCTGGTTCCAAACCATGTTCTCTGAGGGGATTTGAAACCTTGTCTTCCCACTCACCTTCTTGTTTGGGTTTTCCTTCTAACCGTATCCTTCCTTTCGGCCAGCGAGCGTTTTGCCATTTTGGCCTGGCATGATCCTGGGGGTGTGTCTGGTCACCACCCCCCTGGTTCTGTTGCCCACCCTGCTGGCGGGGTGATCAGCGCCTCTGGGGTCCTTTTCTAGCATTCACCTTAACACGAGGCATTCCGTTGTCTTCAAGCGATAGGTCTGCATATTCTGAGGCTTGGCTCCTCAGGACTCTGGCATCACCTTCGTGCCCTCGAGCAGGGCATATGCATGTCTCCCATGCCAGTTGTGCGTACCTTCTGATTTCCTGTATGGTGGGGATTTCCTGCATTACATCCTTGGATTTTCCCTTTGCACCGCTTGGTAGCTGTTCTGCAGCTGGGCGAGCTGGGTCTGTTGCTCTGCAGTTTGCAGTTGGGTTCTGTGGTGATGAAGTAGGAACATTTGGCCCACGAGGTCCGGGATTGTGCGCTTTGGCTTCCCGACCAGGTTGTTGACATAATCAACTAGTTCCTGCAATGCTTCATCACAACGACTAATATTGTAGCCGTTAAGGTTATCCCTCTCCTCTGTGGAGAGACGAAGGACAGCAGCGACCACATCTTGCAGTGCTGGGTCGTCTGACCTCTGAGGAGCTTCAGCTCCGGCCACGTGGGTCGATTGGTGACTCATTTTACTGGGGCAATAAAAATGCTCGTGACCCAGTGGCTCTGATAGCTTGTTTTGTTACAGTTGCTATAATGCTGACACGAACGCACAGGTGAGAGGCTTCAACCTGTGATTTATGTGTTACTGTTCTGCAATGTGCAAGTTTCATTGCGTTCTCTCCTTGGTGGATGTCAATTAGGTGACTTGACACCTCTCTGTAACATCTAGGTGAAAGCGTTAGGAGTTAAATAACAACGACAGTAGGCTTTCAGCAGACTATTGTAAATTTACCAACCCCTAATCCACTCTAAAAGGACTTTCACACCACACTGGCTTATGCTTGGTAAGTCATGAGAGAAGTCAATTGTCAAACAGATTCAAACTTTGAAGTAATGATTCAAGTTATTACTTTGGATTCTTATGCATACACACTGTGACAGAACTGGCACGTAGGATGCCTCACACGGGGCACCATTAATGTTGTGCGCTACGTTCAAGAGCGGGTTTGGTTATTAGCAATAATTAATAATTATCAAAGGTAATTATTAATTATTAAAATCAATAGAACATTGATTAGAATCAATGTTAGATTTTTAATCCTTTAAATCAACAATCATCAAAGATAACCATCAATTATCAAATTCAATAGAATATTAATTATTATCAAAGATAATCATTAATTATTAAAATCAATGGAATATTCATTAGAACTAATGCTAGCTTATTGATCCTTCAAATTCAACAATCATCACAGATAATTACCAATTATCAAAATCAATAGAATATTAATAAGGATTAATATCACCGGGGCACCACCCTGGAATCAGGGACTAATAACCAGACAGTATAACAGTCTCAATATATGATTGTTCTCTTAGGAAAGTCAATGTCTGGAGAACATCAACATTCAAAAGGAAACAATGAAGGCACATCTGAGCACTGACATCCCCTGCCAGCCCTTGACACAGGTGTATGCAAAACAAACCAAAACACTTCTCTTTGAAATATAACAAAGTTTATTGATGCAGTGATATCAATTAATAATCAATACAATGCAGTCAATACACTTCCAACTTACAAATACAAACTAAACAGTGACATGATTAGATATGGTAACCAAAATAAGCCTATAACACATGAGAGGAAGGTACGTGTGTGTGTGAATGTGTGTGTGGGTGTGTGTAAGGAGTGACGCATACAAACTGGTGGACATGACTCTCGTGGAGAGTACATCACGAGAGATTTCCTGTCAGAGAATATGGCCGCGAATGCGGACGGAGAGAAGCCGGTTAATAGCGTCTGCCTGTTTACGGCGTGTCTCCGCTTGTATGACTTAGGGACAAAGCTGAGCTTTATCACCAATTATCTACTAGCCAAATGTGTGTGCGGGTATGTTTGTGAGGGGTCGCGTTTGTGTGTATTTAGTACGAGAGAGAGAGAGAATAAAGTGGTGGCACCGAAGCCGGTTTCGCGATCGTGAGAGAGAAAGCACCTGTTAGTTTATCACTCAGAGACGCTGTGAATGGCTCGTAAACCATCCCACGGTCTTTGGTTCTTTAATGGATAAACTCAGTGTACTGGTCTCACCTGCGATGGCGGAAATACACAACAGTCCAACGTGGTTGGACTACAACACAGCAAATCTCATTCGTGATAACAGTACATTACATTAATACCTTGAGTATTATTAGCAGCAATGAGCGAACTCGGTGGTCCGTAAACTATACAAGCAATAACCTTGATACACAAGAATAACACACTATAATATTCTATCTCTGCCCAGACGTAAACCTCTTACTTGGATCGAGTGAGGACGTGGGTAGAATGTGTGTTCATCCGTCCTTTAACTCCGACTCGGTTCCTCGAGGCTCAGGTGATGACGGGAGGCCGCTTCCTTGCTCTGTTGGCAGGCAGTACAGCTGCTGATTCTCGGCAGTCTGGCGGAGAAATCAGCAACGTCAACTCGGTTGAAGAGGGAAGAGAAATCTTCTTTCTTCACTTCTGCAGACAAACGGATGAAGATGCGGATTGCTCGGCGGTCTCCTTCGGATCTGTTAAAGTGTTCGGTGGAACACAGAGTAATCTCAACTCTTCCAGCGAAATGGAGATTGTATGGCCACAGTTTCAAGTCATACATTACTTCCTTGTGCAACGAGGCTACACCTGAGGGCGGCGATAAGTTGCATCTATGCACCACACGCAAATGTTGCTGGAAGCGATGCCCCGAAAGATCTCAGAAGTATTTCTACTCCCGATGACATGGCTGAGGGGCGTTCTGTTGTGCGCCTCATCCAATAGGAGTTGAGAGTTCGAGCCTTTGGAATTTCACACATGGGTGTAAAGTGAGCAAGGCTTCATGGGATTTGTAGTCTGTTTTGGACTCCCTTTGTCTGATTTTTGCGCAGTTTTTATCAGTAAGATTTATGACTGTGAGTGTGTAGGCCTCAGTCAGGTTTTACGACTGTGTGCAGGCCTGCCTTTGTCTTATATCTGAATACATGAGGCCCAACAGTAATAATAGTAAATTATGCATAATTACAAGCAACTAACCCTAAACCAAACCCTAATTCTAACCCTAAACCTATAGTAAGTCCATGTTGTTAATTAATATTACCCGGTAAGGACACTGTAAAATAAAGTGTAACCCACATCGTTTCAAAGCAACATCTGGTCGGTGAACATCTTTTGTCGCTTCCTGTGAAAGAGAGAAAATGACCACCCTGAGTGTGGCTTGGAGTTAATGCTCATCTTTCTCAAAGTAGAGTGTCTCTCTTCTAAATGAGCCACAAATGTTTCTCATTCCACCGTCTTGTCACACCTCACTGAATTAGGTGCGTTTCTAAGGGCGAAGCTGATGACCACACTGGCGGCTCGCCACATATGCAAAAGACTCTAGTTAGTTAGTCTTAGCAACTGGTTGAAGAATGAGATTAATCGGTTGAGCTGTGTTTCTGTTATGGCCAAAGTAGTCTAAGTTATGGGCTAATGTTAAATAAAAAAGGAATCTGTAATTGCCACATTTTATAACGTGATCACATGGGAAGTCAGCATGTTGTTTCCGAGATTATGCAGACTCACTGTCAAGTGCTGTCTCCTATCAAATATATTTGCATCGGGTCTATAGTGTTCTTACCTACACAACAGAAGCACATTGCGTCAACAGTGTGGGAAACCTGGGTTCGGATCACGGGTTTCTGAAACCAGGAAGTAATTGTGTTCACATAATCAGTGACGAGCGCGATTTGGAGGATATAGTTTTTCCCACTAACATTACATTTTTATTCCACTGATGGTTAGGTTTTAGTTTGTGTTGGGGAGTGCGGTTTAAAAAATGCTGTATGTATTACTCTTCACTGTATTACAGCTAGTACAGCAAAAAACAACTCGCTTCACAACTTGCTTTTGGCGCGCCTCCACACTGTAAAAGAAATCCTGTTAAATGTATTCTAAAATGTGATAAAAAATTATAATAAAGAATGAGTGTTTCAAAACTTTTGACCGGTAGTGTGTGTGTGTGTGTGTGTGTGTGTGTGTGTGTGTGTGTGTGTGTGTGTGTATATATATATATATATATATTATTATTTATTTATTTATTTATTTATTTATTTATTTATTTATTTATTTATTTATTTTTTCACATTTTAGAATAATAGTAAAGTCATCAAAACTATGGAATAACATAAATGGAACTATGGGAATTATGTTGTGACTAAACAAAATCCAAAATAAATCAAAATTGTGTTATATTTTAGCATCTTCAAAGTAGATGCCTTTGCCTAGAATTTGCACTTTTGACATTTTCTCAACCGACTTCTTGAGATATCACCCTGGGATGCTTTTTAAACAGTATTGAAGGAGTTCCCATCTATGTTGGGCACTTACTGGCTGCTTTTCTTTATTATTTGGTCCAAGTCATCAATTTCCAAAAAAATTTTTTATTACATTTTAGTTTTATAATGAAATAAATTAATATGGTGGCACAATTATATTTTTGTCTACAAAACTAATTTCAAACATTTAAGCATACGCCTTCAGATCAAAAGATTTTAAGATCGGGAGAAACATTTCAGTCAAGTGTTTCAAAAGTTTTGACCGGTAGTGTATATTAATACAATACTGTGACATTTTATAAAGGAAATGCAGAAAAAACTAAAGAAAAATTTAAAATCAATTTGGCAAATTATAGATTACGCTTTCTTCAATTAATTGAAAACACTAAATTTCACAAAAAGTGTAATACTGCAGTTATTGTTGCATTTGGAAACTTACTTATCCAATTGTACCTTTCTTTCATCTATGCACTTCCATTTCGCTCACACGTGAGCATACTCACTGAAATACGCTTGTGCTGAACACTGAACATGGCAATAAAATGTAGAATACAAGATATTCTGAGAGCTGAAACTCCTAAACACTTAAAACAAAATAATATTATGACTCTGACATTAATTAATTTCTCTAACCCATTAAAACATTACTTAGAAACATATACACATACAAATCATGCTTAAAATGCATTAATTAAACCCACTGTTCAATTGCTTTTATGACCCTCTGCAAATTAAAACACTTTAAAACATTAAATACTCTTTCACAACTCACAAAACACTTCATAATGCTATCTAACACATTTCTGTTGTCATAATGTAATTTGATTTAAATAATTGAATATTTAAATTAGATTTTATCATACCCAGTGCCGGTTCTCCCCTATATGCAGACTATGCAAGTTGAGTAGAGCCCCCAATCCACCAGGGGGCCCCAATGGTGTCAAAAATGTTTTTAATATATAGTTTATTATAATTATTATAATTATTTATCTGTTTTAATAATTAAAATTTTTATTTTCGGATAATCATTCCGATTGCTAAAGATATGTATAGATAGACATGGCTATGGTTTTATAGCATTAATTCCCATCCGTCAGGAGTAGAAAAAAGGGGGGAAAACATGCCAGCAATGTAAAATGAGAAAGCAAGAAGAAGGTTTGTACTTTTATCATATTTAAAATGTGTATTTAATCTTTACATTATTATTTAAAAGCTCATACTGCAGATCTCCAGCTTCGATATAAGACCACTGTGTTTTTTACGAGAGAAATGCCACATCGTTAGTAATTTCTTAATTTGTGTGAGGAGTACACATCAAATTATGCATGATCAAAATGTGACATGTTTTAGAATGAATTCCAGTTGAAAGTGATCATCCCTATGTTCTACTGTATGAATGTACCATTCACTAACAGTTTTGTGGAAGAGCTCTTCATGAAAAGATGAATTGTCTTACTTTCGTTTGGAACAACACTTCGAATGGCATACCCTTCTCACTGTGCACATAAAGGGAGCAAACATGCCTTTAGAAAATTAGGGCAGTTAGGGTTTCTGTGGGACTCCAAATAAACAATATAAACACAGTGTGTGAACAATGCATACAACTCTAATGAGACTATGGCTGATTTTCAATGTGCATTCTTTTGTGTTCTTATGTTCTCGTGGACTTGTTCGACATCATCATCCACTGCTGAAGTCCAATTCCAATTCTCAAGAGCGCAACTACTGAGAATACATAAAATTACCCAGATGTGTTCTTAATAAGGCCGAATATCAAAGATGCATCAGATGGTGACTTGTGGGAAGAACCCGGGAACTATGGTGGGAGATGTTTTTTCAGTGGTTTTACCTCAAGAGTTTCCAGCTGTAAGTTTGCGAAAGTCTGACGGCTTGTAAGAGTCCTTATACTCCGTCAACATTTGTTGTTTTGTTGGGAATAATTTTAATATAGTAATAAACACATGGAGGAAACAAGTGTTTACGGACTATCTACCAAAGTTAACAGAATCTACCAAAGATCACCACTACCAGCGTAAATAGAATCATCCAAGCCACCCCTTAAGCACAGAGAAGTAAACTGGAAAAGGGATTTAAATATATGTATTCCATACATTGTTGACTATGAAGGTAAGAAACGATAACCATAGAAATAAACATCAGATACAACTGTAGCTTATACTTATAAATAATAGGATTAGATACAGATTTATTAAGATGCAGAATTTAAAGTGGGATTTGCAACTGCAAGGTAAATAATGTCATAGAAATCCTTTGCTGAAAACAACTACACCTTATAGTAATATTAAACTGCAATTTCTGTTAACGCTACACTTCAAATTGTCTATAATGTCTCCAACTATATTTACTATTTGGTAATACTTTACAATGAGGTTTAATTCAGTAACATTGATAAATGCATTCTGTATAATCAGGGTTGGGAGAGTTACTTTTGAAATGTATTCCACTACAGAATACAGAATACATGCTATAAAATGTAATTTGTAACGTATTCCATTAGATTACTCAAGGTCAGTAATGTATTCTAAATACTTTGGATTACTTCTTCAGCACTGGTACATTTTTTCACTTGTTTTCACTATAAAAACTCTGCCAGTACAGTAAGACAAAATACACATGTTAAAAATGCATTCTCTAAAAAACCTAAATATCTTATGCAGTGTTGTTTCTAAAACAAGATAAATCTAACTGATCTTGTTTTAAGGATTTTTAGATATTTTTACAGGAATACAATAAACAATTATTATCAAGAATAAGATTTTTGCCCTAATATCAAAGGTATTATTAGAAAAAAGAAATTATTATCCAACATGAATTTTCTTGATAAAAAAATATGATCGTGCCTGGTACTGTAACGTGCATGTAAAATGGCTAGAAATAGCACTTTAGCTTAGTGAAAAGCTGACAATTTACACAAAGATTATTTCTATTTCTTCTGCTCCAAACTTACTTCAAACTTACTTCTCTGTCTGCTTGTATGAATGTAACACATCATAAGAAAGTGTTTCATCGCTGTTCAAATGCACTTTGGATCGCATCATTTATGTTTAAATGTTTTCCATCTGAAAGGACTAAATATTAAATGAAACAAATGACAATAAAATGCAAAATTATCTCTTCAGTATTCAAAATACTTTTTGAATGTAACTGTATTCTAATTACCAATTATTTAAATTGTAAATTGTTCTTATATTTTGTATTTTAAATACGTATTCCCATTACATGTATTCTGTTACTCCCCAACACTGTGTATAATGAACATATATATATATATATATATATATATATATATATATATATATATATATATATATTGTTTTACAGCATTCATTTAAATATACTATTGTTCACTTTAAATGAATGTTCTTTTATAATACATTACCTAGTGTTAATTTATACAACTTGAAATGTTAAACATGAATTAGTATACATAGAAATGAACATTAAACAAGATTAATAAATGCTGTAGAAGTGTTGTTTGTTGTTATTTTACGTTAGCTATTGCATTTAGGCTACTAATGTTAACATATTGAACCATATTGTAAGGTGTTACCCACAATTGTAACATTATTTCATACCATTGGTCAGCTCATTGCCAAGTCTCTAACAAGTCTCTACTTACAGCAGCAATAACAAAGTTAAGGTCACTAAATCTTTGCTCACACCACATCCTGATCGAATTTATTTTCAATGAGCACTCGTGCAACCAGTTGTAAGCAGTGAGCATGCACATACTTGTATTGTTAAAGCTCACATGGACCATCTTGTGCACCAAACCAATTAGAGAAGTTATTGATCGTAGGTCTTCTGAGATTTCTTTTTTTGCGAGGCATTGTCTACGTAAGCAGATGCTTCTTGTGAATAGCAAACTCAAAATGTTTGAGTGCTAGTCAAAGTAGCTCTAACCCACACTTCCAATCTTTTTTCATTAATTGAATGCCAGGTTTGCTAACTCCAGACAACAGACTCTAATTAGCTTTTGTTGATGTCATTAGCCTGAGGGTTCACATACTTTTTCTAAACTCCACTGAATGTTTGAATATATTCAATATATACAAGAAAAATACAATAATTTTTGTCTTATTAGATAAAACAGATTATGTTTGTTCATATTGTAATCTAGATGAAGATCAAACCAGATTTTAAGACAAATTTAGGTCTTGCAGGTAATTCCAAAGGGTTCACATATTTTTTCTTGCTACTGTATATATATATATATATATATATATATATATATATATATATATATATATATATATATATATATTGTTGAAGTCAGAAGTTTACATACACCTTAGCCAAATACATTTAAACTCAGTTTTTCACAATTCCTGACATTTAATTGTAGAAACATTCCCTATCTTAGGTCAGTTAGGATCACTATTTTAAGAATGTGAAATGTCAGAATAATAGTAGAGAGAATTATTTATTTCAGCTTTTATTTCTTTCATCACATTTCCAGTGGGTCAGACGTTTACATACACTTTGTTAGTATTTGATAGCATTGCCTTTATATTGTTTAACTTGGGTCAAACATTTTGGGTAGCCTTCCGCAAGCTTCTTAGTTGCTGGAATTTTGGCTTCCAGACAGAACTGGTGTAACTGAGTCAGGTTTGTAGGTCTCCTTGCTCGCATATGCTTTTCAGTTCTGCCGACAAATTTTCTATCGGATTGAAGTCAGGGCTTTGTGATGGCCACTACAGTACCTTGACTTTGTTGTTCTTCAGCCATTTTGCCACAACTTTGGAGGTATGCTTGTGGTCATTGTCCATTTGGAAGACCAATTTGTGACCGAGCTTTAACTTCCTGGCTGATGTCTTGAGATTTTCCCTCAATATATCCACATAATTTTCCTTCCTCATGATGCCATCAATTTTGTGAAGTGCACCAGTCCCTCCTGCAGCAAAGCACCCCCACAACATGATGCTGCAACCCCCATGCTTCATGGTTGGGATGGTGTTCTTCGGCTTGCAAGCCTCACCCTTTTTCCTCCAAACATAACGATGGTCATTATGGCCAACAAGTTCCATTTTTGTTTCATCAGACCAGAGGAAATTTCTCCAAAAAGTAAGATCGTTGTCCCCATTTGCACTTGCAAACTGTAGTCTGTCATTTTTATGGCAGTTTTGGAGCAGTGGCTTCTTACTTGCTGAGCAGCCTTTCAGGTTATATCGATATAGGACTCGTTTTACTGTGGATATAGATACTTGTCTGCATGTTTCCTCCAACATCTTCACAAGGTCCTTTCCTGTTGTTCTTGGATTGATTTGCACTTTTCACACCAAATTACGTTCATCTCTAGGAGACATAATTTTCTGGAATTTTCCAAGCTGCTTAAAGGCACAGTTAACTTAGTGTATGTAAACTTCTGACCCACTGGAATTGTGATATAGTCAATTAAAAGTGAACAATTTGTAAAAATCATTGTTGGAAAAATTACTCGTGTCATGCACAAACAGGGTTGGGGAGTAACGGAATACATGTATTTAAAATACAAAATATAAGTATCTGTGTTCCACTACAGTTACAATTTTAAATCATTGGTAATTAGAATACAGTTACATTCAAAATGTATTTTGATTACTGAAGAGATTACTTTGCATTTTATTGTCATTTGTTTCATTTAATATTTAGTCTTTTCAGATGGAAAACATTTATACATTTAAATGATGCGATCCAAAGGCATTTGAGCAGCGGTGAAACACTTTCTTATGTGTTACATTCATATGAGCAGACAGAGAAGTAAGTTTGGAGCAGAAGAAATAGAAATAAACCTTGTGTAAATTGTCAGATTTATGCTAAGGTAAATGCTATTTCTAGCCATTTTACATGCACATGTTACCAGGAACGATCATATTTTTTTTTATCAAGAAAATTCAAGGTGGATCATTATTTCTTTTTTTCTAGTAAGACATTTGATATTAGGGCAAAAATCGTATTCTTGATAATAATTTTTGTATTGTTTTCTTGTAAAAATATCTAAAAATCCTTAAAACAAGATCAATTTGATCTTTATCTTGTTTCAGAAACAACGCTGCATAAGATATTTAGGTTTTTCAGAGAATGTATTTTTAACGTGTGTTTTGTCTTACTGTACAGGCAGAGTTTTTATAGTCAAAACAAGTGAAACAATCTACCAGTGCTGAATAAGTAATCCAAAATATTTAGAATACGTTGCTGACCTTGAGTAAATACGTTACAAATTATATTTTACAGCATGTATTCTGTAATCTGTAGTGCAATACATTTCAAAAGTAACCCTCCCAACCCTGTGCACAAAGTAGTTTCCTTCCGCAGAATTGCCACGCACTGGATGTTTTTTTTTTTTTTTTTTGGCACCATTCCAAATAAACTCCAGAGACTGTTGTGCATGAAAATCCCAGGAGATCAGCAGTTACAGAAAAACTCAAACCAGCCCGTCAGGCACCAAATGTCATGCCACGGTCAAAATCACTGAGGTCACTTTTTTTGCCATTCTGATGGTTGATGTGAACATTAAATCAAGGTCCTGACACGTATCTGCATGATTTTATGCATTGCACTGCTGCCATATGATTGGCTGATTAGATAATCACATGAATAAGTAGGAGTACAGGTGTACCTAATAAAGTGGTCGGTGAGTGTATGTTAAAACGTCATGGTTACTTTCATAACCTCCGTTCCCTGATGGAGGGAACGAGACGTTGTGTCGATGTAGTGACACTAGGGGTCACTCTTGGGAGCCCCAAACACCTCTGATCTTTTGAAAAAAGGCCAATGAGAATTGGCGAGTGGAATTTGCATGCCACTCCCCTGGACATACGGGTATAAAAGGAGCTGGAATGCAACCACTCATTCAGGTTTTGTGCTGAGGAACCGAGACAAGGTCCCGGCCATTTCAGTGGGTAGTTCAGCGTTGTGGCAAGAGTGACACAACGTCTCATTCCCTCCATCAGGGAACAGAGGTTACGAAAGTAACCATGATGTTCCCTATCTGTCACTCACTCAACGTTGTGTCGATGTAGTGACACTAGGGGTCCCTATAAAAAACGCCACAACTAGCTGAACTGTGTTATGTGGACTATCGGTGCGAGATGGGCAGACTTTTGTGTGCCTTGTAGACAGCGCATCAGGCTGTCGCGTAACCTCCCCCAACACTGCTATGAACGTCGAACGGTCCTTCAGGAACAAGTCGACTGCCCAACTATAGGGACAGGCTAGCCCAGCCGAGGCCTGTTTTCCCTCTTTTTTTCCCCAAAAAGAGTGGAATTTTGTTAACGGACTGGGATCCGCGAGTGTCCATGTCGGGGGGGGGGGTGTCACTCCCAAGGGGAAGACACCGCGGAGACCACTCCCTGCCCAGAGAAGGGGGGGGAGGGTGGTACTTCAAGTGGAAATACATCACAAGGTCTTAACGAGTCTTGTCAGAAGTATGTCATGTGGAGAGTCGCATGGTAGGTCCTACCCAAGGGGGGAGGAATTTCTACAAGCATGGCAACCGGAGCAGAGGGCCCTCTGCTCAAGGAAGACGTAGTTTACCAAGTGGGAAACGATTTTATGGAAGATATAACACATGGGGTTACCTATGGGGAACCACCACATGCGGAGCACCTACCTCAGTACAGGGCCTTACCAGCGCACTTACTGAGCCGGCAGCGAGTTTCTCTGCAAACTCGACTGCCACAGGGCTAAGGAGGACGTCATCCAGGGATCACAGTCTGTGAACATGACTGGGAGTCAAGATCGCACGTCTTCCCCTCAAGGGAGGGGAAAGGCGGTATGCGCAAGCGGTACACATGGCCAGCTGTCCCGGAACATACCTGCTTGTGCCTGCCACTACACGGGACGAAACCGACTCAACCCGGAGACTGTAGAACCTTGCAAAGGTGTTGGGTGTTGCCCAGCCCACTACTCTGCAGATGTCTGCCAAAGAGGCGCCACTGGCCAGGGCCCAGGAGGCCACCATACTCCTGATAGAGTGGGCTCGTAACCCCACAGGGGGTGGCATGTCCTGAGCTTGATATGCCATAGCGATGGCATCAATGACCCAGTGGGCGATCCTCTGTTTGGAGACAGCGCTTCCTTTCCGCTGTCCACCAAAGCAGACAAAGAGCTGCTCGGAGCTTCTAAAGCTCTGTGTGCGATCCAAATAGATGTGTAAAGCTCACACTGGACACAGCAATGCCAAGACTGGGTCTGCCTCCTCCTGGGGCAGCGCTTGCAGGTTTACCACCTGATCCCTAAAAGGGGTCATGGGAACCTTGGGCACATAGCCGGGTCAGGGTCTCAGGATCACGTGAGAGTAACCCGGACCGAACTCCAGGCACGATTCTCTGACAGAGAACGCTTGCAGATCCCCTAACCTCTTTATGGAAGTAAGCGCAGTCAGGAGGGCAGTCTTGAAAGAGAGGGCCTTAAGCTCAGCTGACTCCAAGGGCTCAAAAGGAGCTCCCTGTAGACTCTGAAGGACTACAGATAGGTCCCACAGGGGAACGAGGCGTGGTCTAGAGGGGTTCAACCTCCTAGCACCTCTCAGGAACCTGATGATCAAGTCGTGCTTCCCCAAGTACTTACCATCTACTGCATCGTGATGAGCCAAAATGGCGGCTACATACACCTTCAAGGTGGAGAGGTCGCACATCTCTGGGGTTCTTCCCGTCGGGAAGAAAACCACTTAGCGAACAGACGGCACTTCAAGACATACAGGCGCCTCGTAGAGGGAGCGCTAGCCTGAGTGATCGTGTCTACCACTGCGGGCGGTAGGCCACTTAAGTCCTCCATGTCCCATTCAAGGGCCAGATATGGAGATTCCAGAGGTCTGGTCACAGGTGCCAGATGGTGCCCCGTCCCTGAGAAAGAAGGTCCTTCCTCAGGGGAACTCGCCGGGGGGGGGGGGGGCTGTCGCGAGGAGCGTGAGATCCAAGAACCATGTCTGGGTGGGCCAGTAGGGTGCTACTAGGATGACCTGCTCCCCATCCTCCCTGACCTTGCACAGGGTCTGTGCAAGTAGGCTCACTGGGGAAACGTATACTTGCATAGTCCAGGGGGCCAGCTGTGTGCCAAAGCGTCTATACCAAGAGGTGCCTCGGCCAGGGTGTACCAAAGAGGGCAGTGGGAGGATTCCCGGGAAGCAAACAGGTCTACCTGTGCTTGACCGAATTGACTCCAAATCAGCTGGACCACCTGAGGCTGGAGTCTCCACTCTCCCCTGATGGTAACCTGACGTGACAGCATGTCCGCTGTGGTGTTGAGGTCGCCCGGGATGTGAGTGGCTCGTAGCGACTTGTGGCGCTGCTGACTCCAGAGGAGACGGCGGGCGAGTTGTGACATGTGATGGGAGCGTAGACCGCCTTGGTGGTTGATGTAAGCTACCGTCGCTGTGTTGTCTGTCCGGACCAACACGTGCTTGACCTGGATCAACGGCCGAAACCTCTGCAAGGCGAGCAGTACTGCCAACAATTCTAGGCAGTTGGTGTGCCAACGCAGCCGCGGGCCAGTCCAAGAGCATACGGTGCATACGGTGCCCCAGCCCGTCTTGGAGGCATCTGTTGTAACCATGACACATCTGGAGATCTGCTCTAGGGGAACCCCTGCCCATAAAAATGCCAGGTCGGTCCAATGGCTGAAGAGGCGGTGGAAAATCGGTGTCACGCGGTGCCATGCCCATCTCGGGACTCGAGTCTGAAGCCAGTGCTGAAGTGGTCTCATATGTATCAACCCGAGTGGTGTGGCCATCGCTGAGGATGCCATATGCCCCATGTTTCAGTGGCTCTGCTGTCCTCTGCCTGAACGCCTTCAGACAGTTCAGCACTGACTGAGCATGTTCGTTCATGAGACGCACTGTCATAGAGACCGAGTCCAACTCCAGACCAAGAAAAGAGATGCTCTGAACAGGGGAGAGCTTGCTCTTTTCCCAGTTGATCCGAAGCCCCAGTTGGCTGAGGTGTCAAAGCACGAGGTCCCAGTGTGCGCATAGCAACTCTCGAGAGTGAGCTAAGATCAGCCAGTCATTGAGATAGTTGATAATGCGGATGGCCACTTCCCTTAGCGGGGCTAGGGAAGTGGGCATTCATGAAGACGTGAGGGGACAAGGACAGGCCGAAGGGGAGGACCTTGTACTGGAACGCCTGGCCCTCGAAGGCAAACTGCAGAAAGGGTCTGTGTGGAAGTGGAAGTACGCGTCCTTCAGGTCTACTGCCGCGAACCAATCTAGATGTCAGACGCTCACTAGAATGCGTTTTTGCATCAGCATCTTGAACGGGAGTCTGTGCAAGGCCCAGTTCAGTACTCGCAGGTCCTTGATTGGTCGCAACCCACCGCCTTTCTTTGGTACGATGAAGAGCTGTAGAACCCTTTCCTCATCTCTGCTGGAGGGACAGGCTCTATCGTACCCTTGCTCAGGAGGGTCGCGATCTCCGCATGCAAGGTAGTGGTGTTCTTGCCCTTCACCGAGGTGAAGCGGATGCAGCTGAACCTGGGCGGGCGCCTGGCAAACTGAATCGCATAGCCAAGTCGGACAGTCCTGATCAGCCATTGCGACGGGTTGGAAAGCGCGAGCCAAATGCGTCCAAAATCCGGGCGAGGAGGACCAAGGGGATAATCATGTCGGACGTACCAGCGGGTGGGGCCTTGCGGCGGGGCGGAGCTCGAGGTGCCACGTCGAGGGGACTCGAGCCCCGTGGCCGTGCTGAGTCGAGGGACATCGAAGCACTTGCCTGGCTCTTGCCGCCCACTATGAGATTGGCCGAGGAGGATGAAGGAGAAGTCTCGTCCCCAAGGTCCATCGGCACTAATCCCATGTGGGGGTATTCGTGCCACAGCTGGGCGCCCAGGGGCAGGGGGTCCGCCACTGGAGCGCCAACCTTGCCAAAAAGGGACGGTGGAAGGTGGTCGTGACGATGGCCGTGCACATCGGACATGTGACCCAGGAAACAAGGAAACTGCTCTTTTGCTGAACCTTTGGGTACCGCAGCCTCTGGGGCATGCGGCAAAACAATAAACAAAAGATTCTCCTCCCGGCCCTCCACCGGGGGATGGAGTGGTCTGTGCACCAGCTCCAGAGAGATGGGTCTCCTTGCCCCTGGGTCACCCGTCTCAGAGGCGCTTCGAAGCCGTCCTCGGGTTCTTGGCTGGCGGCCAGCCATGAGATGGGGGGCATCTGCTTCCTGCGATGGGCTGCACGCCGGGGCCAGGCCACGGGGGCGGGCTGTGGTGGAGCCGGATATGTTGCTGCAGGGTGACACCCTTGGCGACAAGCAGATGGGGTGCGGGATCTTGAGCCATGCCAGGGCAGGATGTGCTTTATAGCCTCATTCTGCTTCTTCACCGTTGAGAGCTGCTGGGTAAAGTCCTCGACAGTGTCGCCAAAGAGGCCAACATGGGAGATGGGGCGTCAAGGAACCGTGCCTTGTCGGCTTCTCACATCTCTACCAAGTTGAGCCAGAGGTGGCGCTCCTGGACAACGAGAGTGGACATCGCCTGCCCGAGAGACCATGCTGTGACCTTCATCACCGGAGAGTGAGGTCGGTCGCCGAGTGCAGTTCCTGCATCAATCCCTGGTCAGAGCTACCCTCGTGCAGTTCTTTTAACGCCTTGGCTTGGTGTACTTGCAGGAGAGCCATGGCGTGCAGGGCGGAGTCGGCTTGTCCAACGGCACCATAGGCCCTAGCCATCAGAGACGATGTAAACCTACAGGCCCTGGACAGGAGCTTCGGGCGCCCACGCCAGGTGGCGGCGCTCTGCAGACACAAGTGCACCGCGAGTACCTTTTCCACCTGGGGGATCACCGAATACCCACTGGCAGCTCCACGATCGAGGGTAGTGAGAGCGGGGGAGCTGAAAGATCGGGACCGGGCAGTAAAAGGTGCCTCCCACGACCTTGTCAGCACCTCATGCACTTCCAGGAAGAAAGGAATGGGGGCGGGGCACGGCTGTTAGCGGTGCCCCGAGCCAGGAACCAATCATCGAGCCACGAGGGTTCAGGGGAGAGCGGAGGGTTCCAATCTAGCCCGATGCTCGCGGCCGCCCGGGAAAGCATGTCCGTCATTTCCGCGTCGGCCTGAGACTGGGTGACCATTCCCGAAGGAGGAAGCCCAGCCGAAGCCTCAGCATCAGACCGGACGAGCCCGCTCGCCGATGCTGCGCTTGATAACTCATCATCTTCCGGGGCGCTAGACGAGATGTTGAACCCGCTGTGAAAGCCGGCGATCTTGTCCGAGCACTCGATTGGGGCAAGCGAGCATGCTGGGGAATGGGAGGTCCGTGAGGGGATACCCAGCGGAGGTGGTCCCATTGAAGTCCCCAAATCGCAAGTTAACTTGCCCCTTTGACTTCCATTGTAAATGCATTAATGTTAATACATTTTCCTTTCTTTTTAAAAACTCAGAGATCAAGTTATTTAAGTAAAAAAAAAAAGAGGAAGAAGTCAAAATTATTTTCTGTGGTAATCAACAGCACAGTACAGATTCCTACAAGAATATATACAATTCTGTATTCCTTATATTTGCTATGAAATGTTCCCGGACATGTCCAGCTGATATTGTTTTTAATCAGTTATGTCATTTAACACCTCCTCCACAGGTACATAAGCTGTAAGACAAGGATTTTATATATATATATATATATATATATATATATATATATATATATATATATATATATATATATATATATATATTTATATTATTTTATTATTATTTTTATTATTTATTTTTTTTTTAATGTTAAGCTTTATGTTAAGCCCGCCCTCAGATTCTGCCTTTGTTATATCCTGAAAGAGCTGCATTGGTATGCCTGGCTCTACATGAGGCGTGATGGAAAAAACCTGACCTGATAGATTATTCTGTGAGAAGCAAAAAGAGCTTCAATGCAGAGCACAGAACACTTAATAATGACTTTATCAGTATGCCTCCGCATATCCAGCGATAGTAGACCTCTTTTAGAGGTCAATAATTCATTAGTGTTGTAGCTGAGCAGCTAAGATCCACTCAAATAAAGAGATGGTTTTGTGGCGGGTTTACCAAATTTGGGTTGGTATCTTTTATCCCATAAACCCTTTCCTCATTAGGGTTATCAATGAGAGAAATTATTGCTTGTAGAAAACTGTACTCTGCATAACTGTGCATAATTGCGGATCTCCCTATTCAAGCTAATGATTGTCAAAACCTTCTTGCAAATCCAGTCTCTGATGGTGAGAACTAAAACTCATGTGCATTTTTAAGCATACAATGCTTTTCCTGTGTAAACAATGTATTGTATCAAAACAACAGTCAAGCACAAATAATGAAACACATCAAAAACTGATGTTATCTTTTAATTATTTAGTTCTCTTTGAACTGAGTGTCATTATAAAGTATGCACAAACATGTCACCCTTACAACAAAATTTGTCACCGGCAAAGAAAAGAGAAAGTAAAAAAGAGTTTTAAATTAGTGCTAGGTCTCATTACCAGAAAATAGTTTGTGGTGTTTGTGTAGTGCTTCCCAGCATGAAGAAATTGATTTACACTGGGGCTACATATTAATTGTTTACTTCTGCAAAATATAAGGAAAATTATCTGTGATAGGCAATCATTTTCTTGTCAGCATATAAACTGTTCACAAAAAGTTAAAAGTTTTTTTTTCACCAAAACAAATGCAAATATTACACCAAACCAATAAGAAATACAAATGTTTCAAATAAAACATGTCTCTTGCTATAGTCAATGCATTGAATGTGTTAGACTACAAAGCATCCTGCATAAAGCATTATCACTTGCATTAATACTCATTGATACTCGTTAATTTTGTGAAAACTCAACAGCTATGGGGGCTTCTGTCTCAAATGCTGAGACTAATTAACCCACGCTATTGATTTATCTTTCAAGAGCACAATTGCTCCAATTAGAATACATTTAGAAAACATATATAACACCACCAGCTTTTTTTTTTTCACCAGTGAAGGGGTTTACCCCGGTCTCTCAGGCCTATGGATGAGTTGAATACATTCACTAGCAATTGTTATAATCAAAAGGTAATCAACGTGTTTTTAAACCATGTACATTTATTCAGGTTATTTTATAATCATGAATGTTGCAGGTCATTTTTGTATTTGTCCTCTGAGGTGTGACTGAGGGTCTTATTTCTATCAGAAAAGCAGTAATAGTGCTTACTCATTTAGCCTGGCTCCCAGAGAACAGCTAACATGTGAGCTGTAATTAATTAATTGATCATTGATCAAAGTAAGAGTTTTATTGTGGATAAGTTTTAGGTGAAGTCTTAAGTGAACAAGAATAAACCTTCTGTACACCTTTACCTAGAAATATTTAGGCCCTAAAAAGTGTGTACGTGTGAGCTGTGATTATCTCAATGTTTTGCTCTAGAAGAAAAAGAAACATTAAGCCTGGGTCTTGATGACATTCAGCATTTTCAGCATTAGAAGATACAGTCTGTCATTTCTCTTAGGATGCAGTCTTTCCTATCTCTTTTTACCTTTCTATCTCTCCTATAGTCTTTTTCTAAATCGATTACAAGAATTGTGGGAGTGATGGGAGCCCTCTGGCCCAGGTCTAAAAGAAGAACAGTCCTGTCGGATTTAAGATTACCTTTGACCCTTATCTGCTGACCAACTGAGTCTTCATGGTTCCAGCTAATCAATGTTATGTTTCTAAATAACATCTTTTGCGTAGATCAACAGTTCACCATGTTTGGACAGTTTCCATAAATATCTGTATGGTTAACCTATTAGAAGCATATAGGCCTGTAAAGATGACATCAGCTCATTTGCATTTGCCTGAAATTGTTAGCCGTTTTTTATTGTAAGTTAGTTTGAGGTTAGATCCTCAGCTTATTTTCTGTTTCTGTCTTTGGCAATTGGAAATGTGGAGAACTTTGTCTTCAGTAAACTTTATCTTAACTGATTGAAACTCAACTTTGACTCCTGGTCTTAATTGTTCATACTGGTCTCTCTAATGGGTATAACTGTATTACCCTACACCAGCTTATCTCAGACAATCGCCAGTTTTTATAAATAAATTAAACTAACTTGGGAGTAAACATCAACCTTTTAAATTGTTTCTTTGGCTTAACACAGCAGTTCACCATGTGTATCTTTTTCCACTTAAATGTATATTAGAATCTGAGTGAGGATTTTATCAGAGCAACTTTTCTCGGTTCATGAGGAGCTACACGCTGTTCAAGTTACTCCCAGTGGATTAATGTGCTCAACTCAAGTCTGAAGAGATCACGTTTAAGTCTTTTATTGTCAGTGTTTTCACTATTGCAGCATGTTAATCTTCCTGTTTATATATTACATATAATACAGTTGTATACACTGGGCCATTTTCACCTCTATTTTTATTTACATTTCATTTGGTCGCCTTTGAACGCTTCTCCAATCATTGCACTCAGACCGCAAGGATATAACTCTGCATTTACAACAATTAAACCAGTTAGTTTCAGTAATCAGACTCTGGGATGGAAATGTTTCTTTATTTGAATTTTTTTTAATGGATCTCATAACATACCTGGAGATTATATTAAAAGTAAGTACGTGAAAGCAAAGGGATCATATTATTGCTCATACTCTGTACAATCTTTACTCGGAATATACGTTTTTTTTGTGACATACTGTATACACCTGTCTTGTTCTTTGATGTGTATACAGTATGTACTCTTGTTTGTGCTATTGTAACAGTGACTGGGATCCATGTGTAACAGTGAGTGGGATCCATGTGCGATTTATTAACACAACAAGTTCAGAGTACAAACAGGCGTGGGTAAAATAACCAGGGCAACCAACAATATCAGAGACAGGGCAGTAACGTAGTTAAACAGGCAAAGGATCAGGGCAGGTAGCTACCCAGCAATAGCGATAGTCCAGGCAAACACAGTAATAGGCAGGCAGCAGAGAATCGAACAAGGTAAATCCAAAGCAGAGTCAAACATGGGTAGATCAACAGAGTAAGTAATAATGCTCAGATATGTAGCCGGGGCAAACAAGACTTCGCAATGAGTGAACTCACACATCAGGCTTAAATAGTGTGAGTGATATGAGGCAGGTGTAGGGTAATCAGTCCAGGCATGTGGGCACTTGGGAAATGTAGTTCAATGTTAATATTCAGGTGAGTGAGACCTCCGTTGGTCGATTGAGGAATCTTCACCGGCGTTCGTGACAGAGCCCCCCCATCCCCCACCCCCCCGCAAGCGACTCCTGATGTGAGAGCACATCCGACGTCGGGATCTTCATCGAGGTCGAGGGGCCGGTTTCTCTGGGTGAGTCCTATGAAATTCTGTAATGAGACTGGGGTCGAGGATATCATCTACATATACAACTAAGCCCTGGTTAAGCATGTCTCTGAATACATCATTTATGAAAGACTGGAACACAGGTGGACTACTGGACAGTCCGAATGGAATAACGAGATATTCATAGTGTCCGCTGCTAGAAGGGGCAGTTTTCCACTCATCCCCCTCTCGAATGCGAATGAGGTTGTACGCGCAGCGTAGGTCAAGCTTAGTGTAAAACTTAGCAGTTCTTAGTTATTCCAAAGCTGCGGGAACCAGGGGTAAGGGATATCTGAATTTAACTGTTATATCATTTAGACCACAATAATCAACACAAGGACGAAGGCCTCCGTCTTTCTTTCCCATGAAGAAGAATCCTGTTGCTGCCGGTGAAGTGGATGGACGAATGAAACCCTTGGCCAGTTCTTCTTCAATGTACAATTTCATGGCTTTAGCCTCAGGTTCTGACAGGGGAAAGATTCTGACTCTAGGAGGTGAGGTACCAGGTAACAGATCAATGGCGCAGTCACTAGATCGATGCGGTGGTAGTTGCAAGGCTTTGGTTTTACTGAAGGCTTTAAGCAAATCAGCATATTCAGAAGGTATATGTGGTGCTATGTTGGACTCGTTAGTCACCATAGTGGTACTCACAGACATAGGGATGATTGGTTTGAGACACTCGAACGAGCAGCTGGGATCCCATCGCATGATCTGTTTCTCACGCCATGAAATTTGCGGGTTATGGTCCTGCAGCCAGGGTAATCTGAGGATAACTGGGTGGTGTGGAGGGTGGATGACGAAGAGGCGTGTTGTTTCAGTGTGTAAAATTACAACTTGCAGAATGAGGTCAGTGGTGGTGTACAGAACCTGGCCGGTCCCCAGGGGATGCCCATCTAGCGCTACCACTGCCAAAGGAAAGTCGCAAGGAATTAGTGGTATCTTATGCTGTCGGGCTAAATTTTCATCAATAAAGTTGCCCGCTGCCCCCGAATCTAACAAGGCTTTAGTGATGATGGTATCTGACAGGAACGTTAATTTTATTGGCACTTCAATATAAGCAGTGATTTGGATAGAAGGAATCAACACATTTACCCTGCGATTGTGTGTTTGAGGGGGTCGTGTCGGATTGTCAGCTCTTAAATGACCCATTTGTCCACAATTTAAACAGAGATGGTTCCTGATGCGGTGTTCACGCTCCTCTGTGGTGAGATGAGTTCGACCAACCTGCATGGGTTCAGCGACATCACTGGGTTGATGCGTTTGAGTGAGAGGACTGGTAAATTGATTTGATCTTCTGGAGAGAATGAGATTGTCAATACGAATAGCGAGGTCAATGAATTGGTCCAGGGTTCTGCCTTCATCACGGCAGGCCAGCTCAGATTGCACGTCAAGGTTTAATCTTTGACGAAACAGCAGTTTTAGTGTGTCCTCCACCCACACAGTCTGTGCAGTGAGAGTGCAAAAAGACAGAGTGAATTCATCTGCAGTATTTCTTCCCTGACAAAGCACAAGCATTTGCTTTACCAGCACTCCTTCCTCCCTCAGAATGTTCGAACACCTCTCTCAGACATTGAACAAATTCATTGAAAGTGGTGCAGTTTAGTCCTTGATTGGCCCAGACAGCTGTTGCCCATTCCAGCGCCTTACCCGTGAGCAGAGAACACACAAGAGAGATCTTACTATCATCAGACGGGTATAACGAGGGCTGTTGAGCCAGGAACATAGAGCATTGCATAAGGAAGCCTTTACACTTGATTGGGGTGCCATAAAATCTTTCTGGAAAGGCTAAATGTGGATTAGTAGTCACTGTACTATGAGGCATTGAGACTGGTACCTGACTCGTTTGAGGCGTTGTGGAAGCGGATTCAGGTGTGGGCTGATGGAGACTCCGCACGGATTTCACTAACTCTTCTGTTATTGTGGTGAGTCAGCAAAGTTGTTGTTGGTGAGATGCCAGTAGGTTAGCTTGGGCAGAGAGTTCACTGGACAGATGTAAGAGGACTGCTGGATCGGTAGTTGGCGAAGTCTTCTGTAACAGTGACTCAGGCTGAGTGGGATCCATGTGCGGTAGACAGCAGAGAATCGTACAAGGTAAATCCAAAGCAGAGTCAAACACGGGTAGATAACAGAGTAAATAATAACGCTCAGAAATGTAGCTGGGGCAAACAAGACTTCGCAATGAATGAACACACACATTGGACTTAAATAGTCTGAGTGATATGAAGCAGGTGTAGGGTAATCAGTCCAGGCATGTGGGCACTTGGAAAATGTAGTTCAATGTTAATATTCAGGTGAGTGAGACCTCTGGTGGTCGATTGAGGAATCTTCACCGGCATTCGTGACAGCTGTATTCTTGTATTCCTCTAAAAAAAAAAGTACTTAAACTCTGTGAAGTGCTGCCTACTCACATACATTCTCCCCTTTAAAATCATAAAATGCTTCAAATAACATGGCACGTTTAATCATTCATGAGTAATGATTAGAAGGTGAGGTAGGTCTTTTTAGATTAACTATTTAAGATAATTGAACATAAAATAGACCATGATAACTCAGCACTATGGGCACTGTTATTAACAGACTGCGGCAGAAGTTCCCTTTCGTAGGGACTCTACAGTGCATGATGAAGCATTGGGAACACATCAGTGGTCATGTGGTCTGAAGTCCTTATACAATTACGCCAATTCATTGGCTGATGGCACTTAAGCGATGCCCCTAAGGAGCTACGTCATGGGCTATTTATAAGTGTCAGCCCATAGTGCCATCCTTAGATTTTCTTCACTTCCGTGCACAAATATTGTCTCAGCCCGTGTTGTTTCTGGCGACTCTTGTCAAAGTGAGGATTAATTTATCTCTCTTTTTGAGTGGTGACACATAAGGCTGACGTTGAAAACTTTCAGAGCAAATTTCCTATGCAATTTAAGAAAACCTGCATTACAAAGGACCAACAAAGACAACGGTGCTTCATCGAGGCTCACATTTTCTCACCACAAGGCGCTATCCCCAGTTGTTCTAGTTCTATGGCCTCTGAATATGGAGCTCCGTGAGCTTGAAGCCATTTGGGATTTCGGCTCTATGCTTGAGAAAATGGAGTGCGGATGGACACCGGACTCTTCCTTGCATTGGTTGCCCCCCCAAGTGAAAGCACCACCCTCGCCTGTAGGACATTCTCATGATGGCTGGTGTTCGGCCCAGCTTGGCAGCCATTTTCTGGTGAATCTGCATGCATGAGGTTTCGTTGTTGGACGATAAGAAAACAAAATGGGCCCCCCTGCCCCTATTATCTTTTTTCTGTGTAGTTCTGAGGGAGCTTGCATGAATGAGGCAGTTGGAGGCGCGGCCTCTGCCTCTCTTTCTCTCGCTCCCTTGTTTGGAGCACTGTCTCGCAGCAGATAAGATCCTACAAGGACCAGTAAACACCAGCCACAAAATAAGGAGGCTGGAATAAGACAACTGAGTGATGGCGAACCAACGTGTGGAGTGCTTCGTCGGTGCCATTATTCTCTCGGTATTCTATCAGGAGATGCGAGGTATTTTAACTTGTTTTTTGCCCATTTCATGGATTACGCATACATTCTTGGAGAGAGAAGAGATGCTCGCTGCTATCTCTGCACGGTTTTTCGATGGTGGCATGGATGTAGCTCTTTTCAGACAGCTGTTGAATCTACACACAATGGTTTTGCAGTCCAACCAAGCACATCATGATAAGGAGTGTCTATTTAAGTTCACCGGCTCCATTTGGATTTTTCCTCTATCTCCCCCTGTGGCTCGTGCTGGGGAACGAGTCAGTCAAGGCGATGCTTTTGTTTGTTAGGGTGATGGACAACATACTTTGTGCCTCCTTCTATGAATTGATGTTAGCAAATACTTCCCACCTGCATGTTCGCGTCTCACACGACCGCTTGGAGTCAACGCAGTTCAGAGGACTGCAATCTTCCAGCCAGCCGAAGCCCGCTAATGTGTTTATTGATGAAGTGGAGTAAATTATCGAGTCAAGTTCTCCATTCATCATGCCTCGAATGCTTGAAATTGTGTCTCAGTTTCCCCTGTGAATCACGTTGTGGAATTAATGTTAAACATTCTCAACTAAAATCTCTCCTCTGCCCCCCTTGACCAAGTGTCTTGGGCACGTGTAACTCTCTCCAGTGTACAAAAGCACTTTGTCTCTAGCACTACATGTTGTTTTCCCATTGCATTTGCTGGGACCGGTTTAGTGTCCATCCCGTTCTCAGTACCCACTTTAGCTCAATTTCCCCCATGTAATTTGCGCTGGCAAACGAGCATTCAATATTTTCATCTCGAGTTTTGCCTCTGCCTCCATGACCAAAGGTCTCGGGGCATGCATAATAAAACTCAGTTTATAACAAACATAAGTGTACACAAAGCACACTGTAATAAAAACCATACACGCTGTCCCCCCATAATAAATGCTGGGGCCGTTGTGGCAGACCAGCTTGTTTCCAATTTCCCCAATGTTGTTCATTGGTCAAAATGCCAGGGAAGACATTTTCTCAATGAGCGTCCCTGCTGCATACACATTTCAGGGCGACTTTTGTACATGCCTAAATATCCCCCCTATATTCTTCCCCTTTCAACATGCCAGGGAAGAGGTTTTATCAGTGATCGTCCCTGCTGTATTCACACTTCAGGGCAACTTTTGTACATGCCTAAATATAATAAAGGCAATTCCCCCTATATTGTTCCCCATACATCATGCCAGGGAATAGGTTTTATCATTGAGCATCCCTGTTGTATACACACTTCAGGGTGACTTTTTTACATGCCTGAATATAATAAAGGCAATCATTATTTACTCTCATTCAATCAGCTGCAGTAGCGAAGGCACTCAGGTCTCCTTCCACTGTGACACTGAGTAAGTTCCAGTGAAAGGAACACTGAATTGCCAGATTGCCACTGAGCAAAAGTAAGCCAATGGCACCATTTAGTGGTTACTCGATGCCATGTGCAATGTAGAATCATGCATTAATTCCATTTTCTGCCCATCTATTGGCCTGGCAGCAGTTATAGACATCATCGATTTGGGTAATTGGTATGATAAAGCATGGGTATGTCATTTAATTCAGGAGTAATTCCTACAGTGGTTTCTGTTCAGGAAGCCTCGACCTCGATTCAGGAAATGTATCGCCTCTTACAGAAGGAGCAAGGAGATTCTTTCTTCTCAGAGAGATTCTGGCTTTTACAGCCATTATTTCCTGGTCCCATTTTGGTCGGGGGACTGGTTTGTGACAATAGATTTGAAGGACGCTTATTTTCACATTCACATTGTGCCAAAACACAGGCGCTTTCTCAGCAGGTGGGTAGTAATGCGCTACATTTAACTACTTTTTGGAAAAAAATTTACTTTTATGTGTATGTTTTATGGTGGGTACTTTTCACTCTTACTCAAGTAAATTTCTGATTAAATTTTTTTACTTTTACTTTGTTACAATGGGTAGCTTTCCTGTCGTTACATTACTGGTTTTAATTTAATAAGTGTTAATAAATGTGTAATTTATTGAGATTTTTGAATGGGACTCTTACCACAGTGGAACTTCACAGCTGCTGCACGCTGTCACTCGTGTCGCGTTCAACACTACAGCAGCAAGCACGCAAAACAAACATTTCTTCACTCCACACAATGCCAAGACAAGGATATATTTCAAGATTACAATTGCAGCTACAACTTAAGAAAACACGGTGAGGTAAGTTTGAGATTGTGATAATGTGGGCTTGTCTGTGTCATGGTGATGCTCATTCATTTTCAGCATGAATCTGTAACTATGACCTCAATTTACATTTTTATATCAGCGCTGCAACATATCAGTGCCTACTGTATAAATCCTGGTAAACATCCGCATTAAGTGCAAATGTTTTGCCCTGACTATAGCGATTGTGAGCATTTCTGCACATGCAAAGTTGGCACGTGCACAGCATTTGACAGATGAGGGCGGGTTTTTCTTATGGAAAACAAGCTTCCAAACACAGAAATAAGGTGCAATTTACCCTTAGTGTACAGAACTAATTATCTAAATTCTTTCAACATTGACAAAGCTGAAACTACATTGAACTAAATTCACGCAGGATGTAAAAAGCTGTGAAATAATGACAGAAGGCATGAATAAAGCATGATCTTGCTTCAGTGTATAATTAAACTTTATATATAATTTGGGACTGTGTGACATTGTTTACGTTTTTTTACCGTAATAATTACTAGAAAAAGGTTTCCAAATTTCTCTTCTAATTTACAGATTCATCCAAATCTGAGAAGTGTCCTTAAAGTGATAGTTCAGCCTTTAATTAATATTATATAATCATTTCCCCACCCTCATGTTCTTCCAACTCCGTGAAACTTTCTGTATTCTGTGGAACCCAAAAGATGTTAGACAGAATGTAAGGGACTGACAGTCTCAGTCATCATTCCCTTTCAAAATATGGAGGGGGAAAAAACATGCAATTAAAGTAAATTATGATTAAGGCTAGCATTCTGTCTAACATCTCCTTAAAGGAATAATTAAAATTAAAAAATGTTCACATCATTTACACACCCTCCTGTCATCCCAGATGTGTATGCTTCTTTTCTTCTGCTGAACACAAAGATGTTCTGTTGGTTCATATAATGCAAGTTAATGGGTACCAAAACTTCGAAGCTCAGAAAGCACATAAAGGCAGCATTAAAGGAATTCAAATGACACTGGTTCAATCTGTCTTCAGAAAGGATATAATAAGTGATAAACAGATCAATATTTAAATCCTTTTTACTAATAAATCTCCACTTTCACATTCTTCTTGTGTTTTTAGTGATTCAATTATTTGTACATATCACCACCTACTGGGCAGGGAGGAGAATTAATAGTAAAAAAAGGACTTTATATTGTCACAGAAACCCAGACTCAATGATGATGTTTATTGACACACAACACAAACAGTGAAAACAGGTGAGTGGTGAATAAGCAGATCTGTGCAGATGTGATGAACGGAAACCTGATGATGGTTAGTGTTGATGCAGGTAGTGATAATCCTTGGGGTGACAAACACACAGTGGAAGGTAGATGTAGCAGTGGAGGCTTGGAGAGATCGTTGGAGTTACGGTGGAGAGGAATCGAGGAGAGATCACAGGTAAGTCGCAGGTAAGTGAGTCTATATTCTGAGCTGGGACCAGACAACGAGTGAAGGGAGAATGGGGTTTAAGTAGAGGAGCTGATTGATGTGGTGATGAGAGGCAGGTGCAGGTGATCAGTAATCAGGAGAGAGGGAGGGTTGTGTGTATGTGGCAGGAGGGTCAGGTAGATCCATGACATTACCCCCCTCCATGGACCGCTCCAAAGGGACGTGCTTCCTGACGCAATGGCCGACCCCGTCCATGAGGTGCTGGACAGTTTGGGTGAGTGTCGTGGAAGTTGGAAAGTGGGGTCGTGTCCAGGATGTTGTCTCAAGGTATCCATGATCTTTCCTCAGGGCCATAGCCTTCCCAATCTATGAGGTACTCGAGAAGACCCCTGCGGCGTCGGGAGTCCAGGATGTCTCAGACTGCATAGACCGGTCCGTCTTCCAGGACTATTGGCTGGGGGGGGTTCGTCGGCTGGATCAGGTTCTGAGGAGTGAGGAGAGAGAGACAGGTGGTAAGGTTTCAAAAGGGAGATGAGGAAGGTAGGGTGAATGCCATATTCGGGGGGAGTTGGAGTTGGTACGTGACAGGAATAATTTGTCTGGTGATAGTGAAGGGACCAACGTAACGGGGACTTAGCTTTTTGCAAGGGAGGCGCAACCTGATGTCCCTCGTGGAGAGTCACACCTTCTGCCTGGGCTGGTAAATAGGAGTTGAAGATCTCCGGGCATCGGCATGGCTATTCTGGTGGCGCAAAGCCCGTTGCAGGTGGTGGTGAGCCAAGTCCCAGACCCTCTTGCTCTCTCTCTAAACCAGTGGTTGACCGCTGGAAATGTCTGATGGTTCTCCGGACCAGGGGAAAAGAGGAGGTTGGTAGCCGAGTACACACTGGAAGGGTGTGAGGTTGGTGGAAGGCTGATGCAGGGAGTTCTGTGCATACTCGGCCCAGGACAGGAAATGACTCCAACAGTTCTAGCAGCGATGACAGAAGTTTCTGAGGAAACGGCTTATCTCCTGAATCTTCCTTTCCGTCTGCCCGTTTCTCTGCGGATGGTACCCAGAAGAGAGGCTGATGGTAACTCCCATAATAGTAAAGAAGGCCCTCCAGGCTCTAGAGATTAACTGGGGGCCTCTGTCAGAGACAATGTCCTTGGGGATCCCATAATTTCAGAACATGTGGTTAAAGAGGGTTTCTGCAGTTTCTAGGGCAGTGGGAAGATCCTTGAGGGGAATCAGCTTGCAGGCTTTGGAAAAACGGTCCACAGTCACCAATATGTAGGTATATCCCTCAGAGGATGGCAGATCCATGATAAAATCGACCCTTTGGTGTGACCAGGATAGACCCGGGATGGGCAGCGGCAGGAGTTTGCCAGCTGGTAGTTGTCGCAGGGTTCGAGATATACACTATATTGCCAAAAGTATTCGCTCATCTGCCTTTAGATGCATATGAACTTAAGTGACATCCCATTCTTAATCCATAGGGTTTAATATGACGTCGGCCCACCCTTTGCAGCTATAACAGCTTCAACTCTTCTGGGAAGGCTTTCCACAAGGTTTAGGAGTGTGTTTATGGGAATTTTTGACCATTCTTCCAGAAGCGCATTTGTGAGGTCAGACACTGATGTTGGACGAGAAGGCCTGGCTCGCAGTCTTCACTCTAATTCATCCCAAAGGTATTCTATCGGGTTGAGGTCAGGACTCTGTGCAGGAGAGTCAAGTTCTTCCACACCAAACTCGCTCATCCATGTCTTTATGGACCTTGCTTTGTGCACTGGTGCACAGTCATGTTGGAACAGGAAGGGGCCATCCCCAAACTGTTCCCACAAAGTTGGGAGCATGGAACTGTCCAAAATCTCTTGGTATGCTGAAGCATTCAGTGTTCCTTTCACTGGAACTAAGGGGCCAAGCCCAGCTCCTGAAAAACAACCCCACACCATAATCCCCCCTCCACCAAACTTCACAGTTGGCACAATGCAGTCAGACAAGTACCGTTCTCCTGGCAACCACCAAACCCAGACTCGTCCATCAGATTGCCAGATGGAGAAGCGTGATTCGTCACTCCAGAGAACGCGTCTCCACTGCTCTAGAGTCCAGTGGAGGCGTGCTTTACACCACTGCATCCGACGCTTTGCATTGCACTTGGTGATATATGGCTTGGATGCAGCTGCTCGGCCATGGAAACCCATATTCCATGAAGCTCTCTACGCACTGTTCTTGAGCTAATCTGAAGGCCACATGAACTTTGGAGGTCTGTAGCGATTGACTCTGCAGAAAGTTGGCGACCTCTGCGCACTATGCGCCTCAGCATCCGCTGACCCCGCTCTGTCATTTTACGTGGCCTACCACTTCGTGGCTGAGTTGCTGTCATTCCCAATCGCTTCCACTTTGTTATAATACCACTGACAGTTGACTGTGGAATATTTAGTAGCGAGGAAATTTCACGACTGGACTTGTTGCACAGGTAGCATCCTATCGCAGTACCACGCTGGAATTCACTGAGCTCCTGAGAGCGGCCCATTCTTTCACAAATGTTTGTAGAAGCAGTCTGCATGCCTAGGTGCTTCATTTTATACACCTGTGGCCATGGAAATGATTGGAACACCTGAATTCAATTATTTGGATGGGTGAGCGAATACTTTTGGCAATATAGTGTAGCACAATCCGGAAATCTCTGGATGAACCTTCTGACATCTCTGTCCATGCGTGGCCACCAGAACCGGTCTTGGATGAGTGAGAGGGTCCTATTGGTCCCGGGGTGGCCAGTGCCCAAGGAGGAGTGTACGGAGTCAATGAGTGCCAGATGATGGGAAGAGGGTACGTAGGTCTTGTTAGCGGGGCAGCCCGGTGGAGCAGGTTCAGTGACGGTGGCTTCTGCGATGCTATCGTCCAGGGACCATTGGATAGAGCTTACTATGACGTGAGGATGAAGTATGGTGTCAGGTTCTTCAGGGTTTTCTCCGGGAGTGTAGAGACGGGATAGGGCATCCTCCTTGATGTTCTTTTCACCTGGATGATAGGAGATGGTGAAGCTGAAGCACTAGAAGAAGAGGGCCCATCGTGCCTGGCGAGGATTGAGATGACGAGCTTCCTGAAGATACTCGATATTTTTGTGTTTCATCAGCACCAGGAAGGGATGTTGGGCCCCCTCTAGCCAATGGCGCCACTCTTCCAGGCCAATTTTCGATTTCCAATGTCATAATTTTGCTCCGCCGGGGAGAGCTTTCTGGAGAAGGCGGTGCATGGATGGAGTCTAGATGGTTTCCCCTGCTGTTGAGAAAGGACGGCTCCTACACCGTTAGTGGAGGCATCGACCTCCACCACAAAAGGTCTGCTTGGGTCAAGATGGACGAGGAGTGGAGCAGTGGTGAAGGTGTCCTTGAGATGTTGGAAGGTGTAGGAGGCCTCAGGGTCCAGGACAGAGACTTGGGCTTGGACTTGAGGAGGGAGGTTAATGGTGCAATGAGGGAGCTGTTGTTTCTGATGAACTGGTGGTAGAAGTTGGCGAATCCCAAGAAGCGTTGGAGTTCCTTGATGGTGGTAGGAGTGGGCCAGGATCGCACAGCTTATACCTTCCCCTTGTCCATCTGAATTCCTTCAAGGCTGATGTTGTAACCTAGGAACTGGAGGGACGTCTGATGAAAAGAACATTTCTCAGCCTTGAGGTACAAGTGGTATTCCCTCAGCTTTTCCAACACAAGCGTGACATGCTGACCATGGTCAGTTTCATTCCGGGAGTACACCAGAATGTCGTCAATGTACACGAGGACAAATCGATAGAGGTACTCTTGGAATACCTCATTCATGAAGCCCTGGATCATGGAAGGGGTGTTGACCAGGCCATACGGCATCACCTTGTACTCGTAGTGGCCAGTAGGAGTCACGAAGGCGGTCTTCCATTCTTCTCCCTTCCGGATCCGAATGAGGTTGTACGTGCTGCAAAGGTCCAGCTTGGTGAAAATGGTAGCTCATCTCAACAGTTCCAAGGCAGCCGGGATGAGGGGAAGTGGATATTGGAACTTGACGGTGATCTTGTTGAGGGAGAGGTAATCAATGCAGGGCCGCAAGCCTCTGTCCTTCTTCGCAATGAAGAAAATACTCGAAGCAGCAGGGGATTTGGATGGCAAGATGTAGCCCTGGCTAAGGGCCTCCTCGAAATACTTGGCCTTTTGCTCCAGGATGGAGAGAGGGTATATCTTGCCACAGGGCACTGGCACACCGGGGCGAAGGTCTATTGCGCAGTTCCAAGGTCGATGAGGAGGTACTTGTGAGCCGCGTAGGGGGCAGAAGACGTCCTGAAAGTGGGAGTAGCAGAAAGGGATCTCCACAGAGGTGGAACTAGTAGGGCTTTTGATGGTGGTAGTGTTGAGGCGGAGTGGAGGAGATTTCTTGACAGATGCCGAGGATTTTGGTGTGGGACGATTGGGGAAACAGGAAGGAAAGCACTGGGGTCCCCACCTCAGGATGTCTCCGGTGGACCAGGAGATGATGGGGGAATGTCATATAAGCCATGGACATCCCAATACAATGTCTGCAGTGGAGCTCTCCAGAACCAGTAGGATGATGTCTTCGCTGTGCAAACATCCAACTTTAAGGTTCACTGGGCCCACACAGTGACGAATAATACCTCTGCCAAGGGGCTTGCTGATTATGGAGTGTATCTTGAGGTTGGGGTTACATGGTCATCTTTGGAGCTGGAGCTGGTGGCAGAGCGCATCAAAGATGAAGTTGCTGGCTGACCCAGAGTCGAGGAGTGCGGGTACTGTGAGAGATAAACCAGAAGCAGTAAGTGTCACACTGGTTAACAACGGATAGGAACAGACATTTGAAGTGTTAAAGTGACTCACCAGTGGGCGTGGAGGATGAATGGGACATGCTGAGATGTACAGGCACAGCTGCTGGTTCAGCTGTCGTTGGCACTCTGCCGAGGACAGCCGAAAAGCATCCATCTGCATAGGTTCGTCGTCTGATTCTGGAGAGTGGACAGAGGGTTGCTGCTGAAGAACAGGTGGAGACTGCCAGGCGGGCAACTCGTCGAGGCAAGCCTTCATTCGGTTGGTGACGTGGATGGAAAGTTGAATGAAGCGCTCTAGTCCCATGGTGATGTCGAAGGAAGAGAGATGCAGCCACAGCCTCGGTTCGAGCCTCAGAAGGTAGGTGGTGAGGAGAGCAGGCTCATTCCATCCACTGGAGGCAGCTAGAGTGCGGAACTTGAGAGCGTAATTGTTGATGGAACTTTTGTCTTGACGGAGATTATAGAGTTGTTCACAAATGGATGAATCTCCATGGGCGTCCGAATACTTCCCTGGGGCATCTGAATACTTTCCTGAAGTGTTGGGTGAAGCTCTTGAGTGACTGAGTTACAGGGCTGTTTTGCTCCCAGAGTGATTGGGCCCACTGCAGTGCTCTTCCAGCAAGCAGGGAGATGATGTAAGCTATTTTTGGCCGCTCTGTGGGGAATTGATGCGGCTGCATCTCTAGGGTGAGCGAACATTGGAGCAAGAAGCTGCCGCAGTTCTCCGCCGATCCAGAGTATGGCGCTGGATTGACTACAGGACTGGCAGAATAGACCGATGAAGAAGAAATTGCAAAAGTGCTGTTCGAGATCGGAGGTGCAGAGGGCTTGGCCAATGGGGTAAGTGCTCGACAGATAGCGTCATCCAGCTCCTGGAAGGGGTCCGAACCTGCTGGGTTCATGGTTTTGGTTGGTCTGGTCTTCTGTCACAGAAACCCAAACTCGATGACGGTGTTGAACCTGAAGGCAGGTGTTTATTGATACACAACACAAACAGTGAAAACAGGTGAGTGGTGAATAAGCTGATCTGTGAAGATACCTTATATACACAGGTTGTGCCTTTTCCAAATCATGTCCAGTCAATTGAATTTTCCACCGGTGTACTCTAATCAAAGTGTAGAAACATCTCAAAGATGATCCAGAGAAATGGGATGCACCTGAGCTAAATTTCAAGTGTTACAGCAAAGGGTCTGAATACTTATGTCAATGTGATATTTCAGTTTTTTCTTTATAATAAATTTGCTAAGTTCTCAAAAATATGTTTTTTGCTTTGTCATTATGGGGTATGGAGTGTAGATTGATGTGAATAACTTAAATTAAAAAATAATTTAAAGTGTTTTAGCATAAGGCTGCAACATAACAAAATGTGAAAAAACGAAGGGGTTTGAATACTTTCTGAATGCGCTGTACGTTTAAGTGGGTTAGTTTCGCCTCCTGGCGTTCAGCGTGAAGTTACGATTCAGTTTGCTAGACGTTCTCTTGTCTCCCGTTTTATGCGTGGTGTGTGCAGGCTTAGACCTTTTCACCCTGTCCACGTTCCTTCATGTTCAGGTTGTTGACGCGATTTCGTGTTCTTATATGGCACGTGGTTTGCCTTCGCCTTTGAGCATATGGGCTCATTTTATGAGGAATGTGGCATCCTTGTGGGCTTTGGCTAGAGGTGTCCTTGGAGGACATTTGTATGGCAGCAGGATGGTCCTCTCTGCATACTTTTGTCATATTTTATTATCTGGAGCGAGGGTTACATTTTACATAATACATTTATTTATTTTTATCCAAAGTGACTTACAAATGAGGAATACAGCAAAAGTTATTCATCTGATAACATGAGAAGTGCAGTTAAATGATAAGTGCTGCAAAACAGTTTCAAATTGCTCAGAGAAGTACAATTAGGGAGAAAGGTGAGACAATAATGAAAGAATGGAGTGAGATTTTTTTATGATGAAAGAAGACATTGGGTCAAGTGCTCACGAAAGAAATGCGTCTTTAGATGTTTCTTGAAAATAGTTAGAGATTAAGCTGCTCGGGTGTAGTTCGGAAGGTTGTTACACCATCACGGATCGGTGGAAGTGAAAGTCCAAGAAAGACTGGAAATTTTGTGCCTCTTTGAGATGGCACTACGAGGCGCTGTTCACCCAAAGATGCAAGCTTCTGGAGGCCTCGTAGACTTGAAGTAGTGAGTGTAGATAGGGGGTTGCTGAACCAGTGGCTGTTCTGTAAGCGAGCATCCCTGCCTTGATCTTGAACTTGAACCAATGGCAGCAAGTGCAGTTTGATGACTGGATTAGTTCTGGATTAATAACAGAGGTTTAAATGTACATTCAGGAAGTCCTGCCAGAAGGGCATTGCAGTAGTCCAGTCTAAGTATGACAAGAGCTTGGACAAGAAATTGTGCAGCATACTCAGATAGGAAAGGACTTATCTTCCTAATGTTGTACAGTGTAAATCTGCATAATTGGGCTTTCTTTGCGATGTGGTCCTTGAGGTTCAAATGATCATCAAACACAACCCAAAATTTCTGGTTGTCCTGGATGGGGTGATCGTTGACGAGTCTAGCTAAATGGTGAAATTATGTTGTATTGCTGGGCTAGCTGAAACAACAAGAGTTTCCGTCTTTGCTCTGTTGGAGGTGGTATTTTTCCATCCATCACAAGATGACTTACAGGCAGTCTGAGATCCGTGCAGCTACTGTAGCTACCCAAGCACTGAACCCTAAGGTACCCCGGTAGCTAGAAGAAATGATTGGTAGTGTACAGTTACACGTTGAGGTCCAGTTGGTTACCAGATTTGTGAGATGCTGCGGTTGTGAGGCGTTAAACTAGGCAAGCAATGTATAAAAGTCTGCGACCTGAGGCTTGTTTAGGTAAATGTTGAAAACACAGAGTACCACAAATTGGCTGCCATCCTAAGGGAAGGAGGATAGCATCTCATCCAGTTCCTCTAAGATGTTTACTAGTTGACCTGGGGGACAGACTGGACAGACTGGACAGACTGGATGTGCAAAAAATAAAATAAATAAATAGAAGGTACCTGAGCCTCATCTAGGAACCAGAATATCATAGAGACTTGGGAGGAGGCTCTTTTGACTTGGGCCTGTAAGAAACCACCTAAACACCACCCAGAACACCGTAGCAACCAAATAGCAACACCCTGACAACCACCAATAACCCTTATGTATCTTTTGGGGTTTTACACAGACAAGCACCACTCACATTTTCTTTGGAAAATTAAAAAATATGTTCCGCTTACCTTTTTGTTGGATACCTAGCCTCATTAGTTTTCACTATAAGCACCTTGAATACATTTAGGACATCATGACACTTATTTTAAATGATTTGTAATAAAGGATAAACTGCGGCTTGCCATAGCCAAATGAATAATCTTGTTCTTTTTACCTTTTTTTCTGGTAAGCAACACTGGTACATTCATTTCCACAATATGCAACACTGCACTTTTCAAATGGAACAAAACAAGGAGCCTTGAATAAGATGTGCCAAGAAGAGCCTGAAATGAATTTCAATGTCACCTTGACCCAGTGCAACCTCTCATGTGTTTCACAGATTCATGCAAAAGCCACATGTTGCAGTGAAAGAGCAGTGTGCTTTCTTTGTAGAGAGGATATGTCATAAGGTCATGGCTTAAATAAGTAATACGCCACTGGTCACATATTATAAGAAAATATAGAAATGTACAAAGTGCAGAGAAATAAAAAAGCAACATGAAATGAAGCAAAACAATGCAACAACATGTATGAACATTCATTCATATTTATACAATTTAAAAGAGAAATAATAAGAGTAAGAATACTATTTTTCACAAAGAAATGGCAGAAAAAATAAGCTTTTTAATGAAAATAAATGCAATATTTTTGCCAAGTCAAATAGTGCTTACATATGAAAGACTTGCCAAATTAGGAGAGGGAATTCATAATTCACAAGTTTCTAGGAAATACATCTGCCAGATCACAGCCAGGTATTTCAGTTTTGAAATTCAAATGGCATATATTAAATAATTTCCCATAACTTTACAATACTACCATTTATTGTATACAGTGTAACAAGTGAAAAAGTGCAGTTGTTACTTCTAGGAGCTACCTTGTCCACAACCTTATCTGACTCTTAAAAATGACTTACATTATTGTAACTCAATGTATTCAGTCATATTAAAAAACATATTTGATTTGAATTAACACAGTAAACACTCTACCCTGCCCAGTGCCATTGAATTGTAATTTGTGTATTTATGTTGTGTTCTTTAACTTAAATATTCAAGGACATTTTATAAAATGATACATTATGGTTTAGAAGTCGCTGTGATGTTTTGATTGTAGGACATCAGTTCAGTGAACACTGCTGTAACCAATTTGTGTAACCTGATGGTGACATTATTTGCCTTTTTGTTTGGAAAAATCAAATCAATATAACTTAAAATGTATATCTATGTGTTTAAACCTCTAAAGAAACATATATGGCAGGTTTTAGATGTACTGCATATAGTTTTTAGATTTTCTAATTAAAATAAAACTAAAACTAAAATTTCAATATCATCATATATTTGTAATACTGTCACTGTTGGGTAAACACGATACTGTAAAACCACTCTGATATACGTACATTAAGGCAAGCATCCACTGTATAATGCAGGTAGATTTTAACAGATATTTTTAAGTATGTTTTCAGGGCAAGGTATTTTTCATAAATGTCCAGTTTGGGCATGTTATTACTTTTGGAGCAGGTTGTCACACGTTTTAAATGTCATAAATTTAGATATATACCCTGATAGAACATGTACATAACCCAGACATTTATTTGATGAGTGTTTACATCTGGAAGACATACTTTTTTTATGCTGTTTGCTCATCTGAAATATGTTTACAAGATGTATGTCAATAAGTATGTTTCAGATGTCAATAAGACATTCAGCAGATGTCTTTGAGACTTTTATGATTTAGAATGTTTGTAAATAATGATCTTTTTAAGATAATTAGCAGATGTTAATTAGATTGTAATGCTTTCCAGATGAGAAGATCTAAAACAGTCATCTCAGATATGTACAGTACATATGCTATCTGGGTAATTTATCAGTAACAATATTTGTTGGCCAAAAAAGTGGTTTGAAATTTTTCCATGTTACCATTTTCTCTTTTGTTGTTTCATTAATCATTTGTGCTTTAAAATGGTTTTGGACTTCCCATATGAGAGAGAGGATGATTTAGGTAAGTGTGTTTGATTACTGTCTTGGTTTGCTCAGCTGCTGTGCGCGCAATGTACCTACAATGTGACAAAAACCGACATAAAAATCTAATATTATGTCATGTTACACCTTTACTTGTTGGAAAAATTAGGTAGTTACTGGAAAAGCTACAGTATTGTGAAAATAGTTGAACTAATGTTGCGTTACTGTATAAGGTAATTAAGTTAGTAGCTACCTTTAGTTAGGCTATTCATTTTAAAACACTAATTATGTGGGGGTGCGGTGTGGCTTGTCGGGGCACCTCAGAGAACGCTGCGACCCTAGGTGACTGCCTATATTGCCTATGCCAAGATCTACCACTGGTTAGGTTTAAGGTTTAGGTAAGGGGTATTGATGTAATTACTACAGAAATGTTTCAGAAACTTGACTGCACTGTGCCTTTCATGTTACTTACATCCACTCAAAGAAGTAGGTAATACAGATCTGAAAAACCGATGGTTGATTTATAATTAATTAATAACACACTTTATAAAAATCTGGCAACATTTTATAATAACAGTACATAAATAATCATGAATTAATACCTGAATTAATAGTTACTTCCACATAAATTAATGATGAGTTAAGGAATGGACTAATCAGGAACTAATGAAGAGTTAACATTAAGTGCAACATGACTCATATGAATTCATGCATTAATAACAGCCACCTTAATTACATGTTAGTACATGTTTGATAGTTAATGCATTAATTAACATTAGGCAATAAACTAAATCAAACAGGCTTTATAACAACTAATGTGCAGTTATTCAACCTTGAATTAAATGTGCATAATTTCATCTCTGCTGCTTCAAATCTGACCTCATCATCCTCTTTTTATAGAACTGACACTTCTGATAGTAATTCATTTAATTTCAAATTTATTTGCTGTATATTTAAAACCTTATACCAATATTGTGATGGAACCATGGCACAATGATGGTGTTAAGATGGTCATTAATGCAATGGTTCTGAATGGTTACTATGGTAAATGTCCAAAAAATGGTATACCATTGTACTTGTATACTTTTTTGAAAGTGATTAGTCTAATGTCTAGTATTCAATGAAAGATGTATTGAATTTTTATCTACACTGAAAGCAATGCGACCGTTTCCATTATAATTAATAAAGCTCTCTACACTGCAAGTGTATGTATGTTTGGAATGCGGTTGCTATCAAGTGTCATGCTGCCTTCATGCGCTATTGGAATTATCGTACGAGTTTCCCAATTGCAATTTCCCACTCGCAAGTTCCACATAAAAGACCAATTAATTTCGACTGGGGAACTCTGAGACAATTTTGATACCCGAGTTTCAGAGATAGGGGGAGTCGTAAGCTTTCAACATGGCGGTGGAGAGGATGTTTTTTTTTAGTGAATGACAGTTTTATGAATTTTTCTAAATACAGCTAATTGTTAGCGCTTGCCATTTCAGTCATATTAATTTATGTATATAAACAACAATTTAATGCATGGTGTACATTTTTACACAGTGAAAATAGTTTGTATTTGACTAAAATTCCATTATTGTCAGCAAGCTAACTGAGTAATATGTATTTTGGTGTCAAAATAAAAGTTCCTCAATGTAATATTCCTTGTGCAGCCACAATATGAGACAAAAGTCTGGAATTAACTTTGTTCTTTATTTCCTGGTCTCAGAACATAACAACAGCACCACAAAAGTGCACAGAATGGGGGGGAAGTACTGCTTCGTCTCCAGGCTGACTCAGAAGTAAGATTACATAGCATAACCAACAGGCGCCATGTACTGGTCACACCTAACATAACACTTACATTCACTACATCACCTTCCCCCTGATAATACTAGTCCAAAATTACATTAGACTTATAGATACAAGTATTTTTACATCACAAAATTATTCCTCCCAAAAATGAACTTTAATTTAGTGCAACATATGGCAGTAACACCATAACAAATACAAATATTTTTCCAAAGATTACACATCAGGATTTTTATATACACTGGCGGCCAAAAGTTTGGAATAATGTTTGGAATTGGTACTTTTATTCACCAAAGTGGCATTCACAATATATAGTCAGGACATTAATAATGTGAAAAATTACTATTAAAATTTGAAAATTAAAGTATTTCAAAGAGTTCTCATAAAACAATCCTCCATGTGCAGCAATGACAGCTTTGCAGATCCTTGGCATTCTAGCTGTCAGTTTGTCCAGATACTCAGGTGACATTTCACCCCATGCTTCCTGTAGCACTTGCCATAGATGTGGCTGTCTTGTCAGGCACTTCTCACACACCTTACAGTCTAGCTGATCCCACAAAAGCTCAATGGGGTTAAGATCCATAGCACTCTTTTCCAATAATCTGTTGTCCTATGTCTGTGTTTCTTTACCCAGTCTAACATTCTCTTTTTGATTTTCTGTTTCAAAAGTGGCTTTTTCTTTGCAATTCTTCCCATAAGGCCTGCACCTCTTTGTCTTCTCTTTACTGTTGTACATGAAAATGGTGTTGAGCAGGTAGAATTCAATGAAGCTGTCAGCTGAGGACATGTGAGGCATCTATTTGTCAAACTAGAGACTCTGATGTACTTATCCTCTTGTTTAGTTGTACATCTGGCCTTCCACATCTCTTTCTGTCCTTGTTAGAGCCAGTTGTCCTTTGTCTCTGAAGACTGTAGTGTACACCTTTGTATGAAATCTTTTTTTTTTTTTTTTTTTGGCAATTTCAAGCATTGTATAGCCTTCATTCCTCAAAACAATGATAGACTGACACGTTTCTAGAGAACACTCTTTCTTTTTTTGCCATTTTTGACCTAATATTGACCTTAAGACATGCCAGTCTATTGCATACTGTGGCAACTCGAAAACAAACACAAAGATAATGTTAAGCTTCATTTATTAGCAATTTAGCATGATTTCTCAAGGAAAAGGTGTTGGAGCGATGGCTGCTGGAAATGGGGCCTGTCTAGATTTTAGCAAAAATTACTTTTTTCAAATAATGATGGTGCTGTTTATTACATCAGTAATGTCCTGACTATACTTTGTGATTAGTTGAATGCCACTTTGGTGAATTAAAGTATCAATTTCCTTCCAAAACAGCAAAATCTGTACATTATTCCAAACCTTTGGCCACCAGTGTATGTATATGTGTGTATATATATATATATATATATGAGAGAGAGAGAGAGAGAGAGAGAGAGAGAGAGAGAGAGAGAGAGAGAGAGAAATATATAACAAAACTGAACAAGGGACTTCGGGTAGACTACCTCCGTCCCAGTGAGCTCCAGGGCACATTCTTGCCCGGATGCAGGGGAGCTCACCACTAATCTAAGCATAATCCTTCAGATAACTTTGAGTCTTCTTACACCGTTGAGACCTTCTCAACTTTTGGCTTTCACTGTTAAAATCTCTGCCAAAGTCACTTTAGGGGTATCTCCAGCTATTTTTTTCACAGTAATTTTCTCTGGAAATTTGACACCTGTTAGTGGTGCACTGTGCCTGCCTCTAACCTGATCAATGTGTTGGCGCACCACTTGCCCATATCCAAGAGCGACTGTGCATGACACAGGACCAATCTTTTTCTTTACCGTTCCTGGAATCCAAGTGGGACCAGAACAGAAATTCAAAGTATACACATGGTCACCTTCAGCTAAATTCTTTCTTTTGCATGTTGGTCGTGGTACCATTTTGTTTCAATTGCTTGTCACGCAGTTGACTTTTGAAATCAGGATGAATGAGATCCAGTGTGAGATCCAATCTTCTTCCACACAACAGCTCAGCGGGTGATTTACCAGTGGTCGACTGCTGCATAATTTGGTAACTGAATAAAGCTCTTGCTTGCTTTGTTTCTATGGAATCTCCCGAGCTCTTCTTCATCAGTGTTTTGAATGTTGGGACTGCTCTTGCAGCCAATCCGTTTGAAGACATATGGCATGGTGCCGTGGTTATGTGTTTAATGCCATTTCTTTCCATGAACTCTTGGAATTCCTCACTTGTGAAACAACTGCCATTGTCTGTGCACCACTACCTCTGGTATACCATGTTGGCTAAAACTTTGCCTTAAGCATTGAATTGTCACTTTTGATGTAGATCAACTTACAGGATACCCATCTATCCATTTAGAGTACACAACGACGATGATCAAGAACATCCTACCCATCCATGGACCAGTAGAGTCAATGTGGATCCTTCTTCATGTTTGATCTGGGAACTCCCGCAGATGCAGGGGATCGCTCGCCAGACCGTTTCTGTTCTCCTGACAGACTGCACATGCTTTTACTACTGTTTCCACTTCCGCATTCATGTTTGACCACCACATGTAGCTCCTTTCTAACCTTTCAATTACTGCACATGCACCCCATAATTCACACCCTCCTTGTATGCTGAGTTCTTCCTGTCTTTTCACATATGGTGCAAAGGCCGGGTCCTCCAACTTCCTCGGCCATCCTCTCAGAACATATTCCCTCACTCACGCCAGAACAGCATCCTTGTCTGTCCATTTCTTCACCTGCTCTGCCTTTACTAGTGTCACATTGTTTTCCTCCAAAATCAACACTCTCTCTTCCTCCTCAGGAGTCTCTACCCCTCTTTCAATCAAAGGCAGCCTGCTCAACGTGTCAGCATTGTTGTGCTCTTGCCAGCTTTGTATACAATGGTGTATTCATATCCACAAAAAGTGACTGCTCATCTCTGTTTGTGGCACTGCTCTCATTTCATTGAAAAACGATATTAATGGCTTGTGGTCAGTCACAATGGTGAACTGTCTCCCATACAAGTCATTGCGAAATTTGTTCACTCCCAAAATAACAGCGAGACCCTCTTTGTCGAGTTGAGAGTAATGTTTCTCAGCTGCACTTAACGTTCATGACACAAAGCCTATAGGTCTGTCTGTTCCATCCGCCATCCGATGCAAAATTACAGCACCAACCCCATATGGGGAAGCATCACAAGCCAGAATGAGTGCTCTAAAAGAATCATAGTGCACTAATATGTTTGACGACGGCAGGAGGTTTTTCAACTTTTCAAAATCTTCTTGCTGTTCATGGCCTCATGCTCACTTTTCCTCTTTCCTCAGTAGTGCATGCAAAAGAGCCTGTAATGTGGAAAGTTTGGGCAGAAATCTGTGGTAATAGTTCAGCAGACCCAAATAAGCCTTCAATTCACACGTTTCACGGTGTGGGTGCTTCCTTGATGGCTTGCACTTTTTCTGCTACCAGTTGTAACCCTGTGACATTGCTTTTGTGTCCCAGGAACACCACGTCCTTCCCCATACACTTGCACTTGCTAATTTTCAGTCTCAGTCCATTCTTTTCCAGTCTACGGAGTACCATGTCTAAGTTATGCAGTTGTTCTTCTTCACTAGTTCCTGAGACTAAAATGTCATCCAGGTAGACTGTGATGTGTGGTATGTTTTGAAGAATCCCTTAAATTGTGTGCTTAAATATGGAAGAAAGATGACTTGAAGCCACACCAAAGGGTAGTCTGCACAGTCCTTTGTGAGTATTAATTGTGACATACTTCTTGGAATTTTCATCCAGCATTATCTGCTGGTACACATGGCTCATGTCTAATTTGGAGAAACGTTGGCCTCCAGCTAACTGGGCAAATAAATATTCCACTTTGGGAATTGGATACTGCGCCACACTAGACGCTCGATTTACAGTGAGTTTGTAATGCCCACAGATGCTGATTGAACCATTGGGTTTCCTGACCAGATCTATAGGTGCCGCCCACTCTGCAAACTGTACTAGTTCGATGATCTTTTCTTTCAAAAGCCTCTGTAGCTCTCTCTCTCAACCAGTGGTTTGACCGCATATGGTACTTGTCTTGGTTTGTAGAATCATGGCTGTGCTTCTGGGTTGACATGAATCTTAGATGTAGTGCCTTTTAATTTTCTTAACTCTTCTTTAAGCACTTCTGTGTGTCTTTCCAACATCTGTGGAAAGTGTCTGTCCAGTAGCCACTTTATTTACCAACTGAGGCATCAAGGATAATTCCTGTAGCCAACTATGTCCAAGCAAGTTAGGCCCGGCTCCTTCTACAATTATAATTTTTTTGTTCTGGCTCTGCGCTGTCACCATAGCCGTGCCCAACACCGCCATCTATTCCCCTGTATATGTCTTCAACTTCGTGGTGCACGGTTTCAATTCTGGCAGTAATTTTATTTTTCCACAGCTTAAAATATTGTTCTTTGCTGATTATTGTCACACCACAGCCAGTGTCAACTTTGAATTCCATCTCCATGCCATTCACTTTAACTGTTTGTGTGTTTGGAGCAACTCTAGGCAAATCTTGGGATACAGTGTACATTAAATTAATGTCATTTGTGTCCTCTGCGTCACTCTCCCCTTATTCTCTCACGAGATTTGTCCTCCTACCTTTTCCTTTATTCCTTTTCTCTCCTCTCTGTCCCTTGTGTAATTCTTTCTGGACAGTGGTAGTTGCCATCTTGGTCTTGCATACCCTTTTAATTTGACCATGCTTTCCACATTTGTGTCACAAACAAGGCTTTTCAGTGCAACACATATATCGCACTCTGGAACACTCTGCTCCGTGCAGCTCTCTCTCCCTCACTGGTGTCTGGCTCGCTCTTAAAAGCCCATCTCCACTCTCACTGAAATGACAAACAGCTGTTAGAGGCAATCATTGCCAGGTGATGATCCCTTACCATTCTCATCTCCTAATCTCGCTCTCCATTCACAAACCGGCACTTAACCACGCCCCCACCACCACACAGCATTATTCTTTTAATAAACTTACAATACATAGAGAGGACTTTGTATCTGACCTGTTACTCGTCTTAGGCCATGGCACTTTGATGTTTCAGCGCAAATTTCCAATGGCATTTTTGCACCCTTGAAGGGCACTGTGAGAAGAGGACACCACTCGAACGTTCGTTCCAAAAAAAGTGAGAAAATAAATATATTCTCGAAGGGCCCTTCCACAAGACTGTTAGCGAAGGGTTCATTCATGCTGTAATACCATGTACCCTTCAGAGTACCCACTTGAGCTCGGCACTATGGAGTGAGTAGGGCATAGGTATGATTACTTTCTATTGGAATTTGCCCTGATCTTCTGTAGCGTGCGCTGTTAAAGGCACCTCCGCCTAATTTTCTTTAATGCTTCTGCAATTTAAAAATAAATCTCATAATGACACACATTATTGCTGCTATTGGGATATTATTAAGAGATTTTAATTTTTGTTTTATTAAATTCTTTTATTTGTAGTATTAAAATGTTGCCCCTCGCTTGTACCCCAGCTGCCCCCCTTCTGTGTACGTCTCAAAATGCATAGACCAACTGTAGCAGTAAAAAACATTTAACCTCCTTTAAACTTTTCCTTTGAGATCAGTCTGGTTTTAGCCAATGTGACAACTTAACCAATATATTGTGATGTGTCACACAAGGTCAACATATGTTCAGTGAACCTTATCTTTTTCCAGGGCAATAACGTTTATTTGTGTGCACATGTGCCTAAGCAGAAGTTGGCTTTAAAAAAATAAACCTATTCTGTGAAAAAATATTCACTACAAACTGAGTAAAAACTATAACAACTAGCCCTTAAATCCCATATATATATCTTAGGCATGTAACAATACACAAATTTCACAAAATGATATATGTTGCAGAAGCCTCACGATATGATACAATATGATGATTATTAATTTTTTTTAAAAACATATTCAAGGATTCAACATAAATATAAACTCAGCAAAAAAAGAAACGTCCCTTTTTCAGGACACCGTATTTTAAAGATAATTTTGTAAAAATCCAAATAACTTTACAGATCTTTATTGTAAAGAGTATAAACAATGTTTTCCATGCTTGTTCAATGAACCATAAACAGTTAATGAACATGCACCTGCGAAATGGTCGTTAAGACACTAACAGCTTACAGAAGGTAGGCAATTAAGGTCACAGTTATACAAACTTAAGACACTAAAGAGACCTTTCTACTGACTCTGAAAAACACCAAAAGAAAGATGCCCAGGGTCCTGCTCATCTGCGTGAACGTGGCTTAGGCATGCTGCATGGAGGCATGAGGACTGCAGATGTGGCCAGGGCAATAAATTGCAATGTGCGTACTGTGAGACGCCTAAGACAATGCTACAGGGAGACAGGAAGGACAGCTGATCATCCTCGCAGTGGCAGACCACGTGTAACAACACCTGCACAGGATCGGTACATCCGAATATCACACCTGCGGGACAGGTACAGGATGGCAACAACTGCCCGAGTTACACCAGGAATGCACAATCCCTCCATCAGTGCACAGACTGTCCGCAATAGGCTGAGAGAGGCTGGACTGAGGGCTTGTAGGCCTGTTGTAAGGCAGGTCCTTACCAAACATCACCGGCAACAATGTCGCCTATGGGCACAAACCCACCTTTGCTGGGCCAGACAGGACTGGCAAAAAGTGCTCTTCACTGACGAGTCGTGGTTTTGTCTCACCAGGGGTGATGGTCGGACTCACGTTTATCGTCGAAGGAATGAGCATTACACTGAGGCATGTATGATCGATTTGGAGGTGGAGGGTCTGTCATGGTCTGGGGCGGTGTATCACAGCATCATCGGACTGAGCTTGTTGTCATTGCAGGCAGTCTCAACGCTGTGCATTACAGGGAAGACATCCTCCCTCATGTGGTACCCTTCCTGCAGGCTCATCCTGACATGATCCTCCAGCATGACAATGCCACCAGCCATACTACTCGTTCTGGATGTTATTTCCTGCAAGACAGGAATGTCAGTGTTCTGCCATGGCCAGCGAAGAGCCTGGATCTCAATCCCATTGAGCATGTCTGGGACCTGTTGGATCGGAGGGTGAGGGCTAGGGCCATTCCCCCCAGAAATGTCCAGGAACTTGCAAGTGCCTTGGTGGAAGAGTGGGGTAACATCTCACAGCAAGAACTGGGAAATCTGGTGCAGTCCATGAGGAGGAGATGCACTGCAGTACTTAATGCAGCTGGTGGCCACCAGCTGCATTCAGGGACACATTGTTCCATTTCTGTGTTCAGTCACATGTCTGTGAAACTTGTTCAGTTTATGTCTTAGTTGTTGAATCTTTTTATGTTCATACAAATATTTACACATGTTAAGTTTGCTGAAAATAAAAGCAGTTGAAAGTGAGAGGACGTTTCTTTTTTTGCTGAGTTTATTTTTAATCTTAAGTGATACAACAGTGTCTGACATTGGCAACATAAAGCAGAGCTCTATAATAAAGTAACTTAAACAACAACACTGCATTTATAAGCAGATTGTTATGAGAAAAATTCACAATTTTCATGTTTTTCCTGAGAAAAATTAGTTTGTCTACATTCAAGTCATTTGAATTTAAATAGCACTTTTGTAGAAAATCATGCCTTAAAGTCTTAAAGCCCCCAGTGAGCAAGCTAAAGGTGACCGTGGCAAGAAAAAAAGAAAAAAAAAACTCCTTTAAACATTATTATCTAGCAATTTAAGCAAAAAAACAATCGGCACACATTATTTTTTCTCCCCTCTTCCCCCGGTTTCACTTTGAATGTAAACCTTTGCAGTCTAATCGGCTTATCCAATGGACGCAAGTGTTGTTCTCATAGCTGTTTACATTTCGCTGTCAAGAGCAGAGAATAATAAGTCTCATGTAATCGCGGTGTACACACATTATACAGCGAGCAGTGTTCTGCACTCTGTTATGGGACAGCATATGGCATGCAGTGTTCTGCACACATTCCCTATATGGGCCACCTGTGTCCTTGAATTGGGCAAGCCTGGGTAGACAGAAGGGGAGACTGAACTGATACGAACTTGAAGCCTTTGTGTTGTGGCACCAGAGTTGTCCTTCACTGAATAATATTCTTGTTCCTATGCTCATTTCTCATAAAGTACAAAGCAACTGTTATTTCTGATTCTTCTATTATGCTTATCACATATTTCTGCTATGCTGTCATCTGTAAGTTTCAAGAATATTCTTTGTTAGATTTGCTTCTTTTTTGCAGGTGTCTCATGGCTATAAAGTCTGTGTTCGCAACCACTAAGTTGTCTTTGACATAGACTTTGAATTGCCATTTGCCATCGGCCTTCGAGCTTTCAACTCGCCTATATAGACTAGTTGCTCTGTTTTCCTGTGATCGCTCAGTGCCATCTCTCCGGGGAGGAGACTGTTTCGTTCCTCTCAGTGTTGCATTCCTTGGTATTAATCACACTTATGTATTTATTTATGTTTCATATAATACATATGATATTGAATTGAAAGCATCGTATCGTACGATACAATACAGTACGATATTTTTTTTACACCCCTAAAATATATTATATATATGTATATATATATATATATATATATATATATATATATATATATATATATATATATATATATATATATCTCACTAGTTAAAAGACTAAAACATGTAAATTTAATCAACATACACTCACTTAGCACTTTATTACGAATATACCTGTACACCTACTTATTCATGTGATTATCTAATCAGCCAAATGTGTGGCAGCAATGCAATACATAAAATCATGCAGATATGGGTTAGGAGCTTCAGTTAATGTTTACATCAACCATCAGAATGGGGAAAAAATTTGATCCCAGTGATTTCAACCATGGCATGATTGTTGGTGCCAGACTGGCTGGTATGAGTTTTTCTGTAACTGCTGATCTCCTGGGATTTTCACACAAAACCGTCTCTAGAGTTTACTCAGAATGGTGCCAAAAACAAAAAAAATCCAGTGAGCGGCAGTTCTGTGGATGGAAATGCCTTGTGGATGAGAGAGGTCAACGGAGAATGCCCAGACTGTTTTGAGCTGACAGAAAGGCTGTGGTAACTCAGATAACCACTCTGTACAATTGCAGTGAGCAGATGGGCTACAACAGCAGAAGACCACATCCGGCACTTTATTAGGACCATAGTGTTCCTAATAAATGCTCAGTGAGTGTATATTATAATATTATAACTTTAATTATATAAAATTAATAATATTATAACAAACATGAAGTAAAGGGTTCATAAATATGTAAGTTAACCACATTGAATAATTTTGTTTCTATTATCAAAGTACACATTATCTAAATCATTGTTCACTTAATTTGAGTAGCTTATCCCAAATCACATATAAGTTAATGATTTAGTGTTATTTATTTATTTAATTATCCTAGCCCAATACATCATCTTGAAGAGGATTTTGCAAGACAGATAGAGAGCATGATCAATTGACTTTAAAAAAGCATTTTATTCAATCTGGCACAATGGATTATTTTACAAGCTTATTGAAAGTAGCATAGGAGGTAAAACCTATGACCTCATTAAATCAATGTACACTGAAAGCAAATGTGGCATCAAAATTAGCACTAAAAGAAAAATATATCTTTCACAGGAGCTTGAAGTGAGTCAGGGTTGCAGTTTGGAGTCTGGAGCAATCTACAGCCCCTGGTCTCACTCTACACGACTCAGAGATCAAATGTCTTCTGTACGCAGATAACCTGGTTCTGTTGTCTCTCACTGAACAGGGTCTATAGCAGAACCTGGAACTGCTACAGCAATAATGTCAGACCTGGGCCCCGACAGCAAACCTCAGTAAAACTAAAATTATGACCTTCCAGAAAAGATCCAGATCCCAGGGAACTCAACGAATATTCACATAAGGAAATAACCAAATAACATACTCATCACACTACAATTATGTAGGACTAATAATCACTTCCACTGGTAACTTTAACCCCACAGTGTATGAACTGAGTGATAAAGCTGCAGCACCTTCTATGCCATAAAAAGACAATGTAACATAATTAATTATAATTAATTATAATTATAATTTTCTTTATTTATCACACATTATACATTTTGCACATATACAGTGAAATTCTTCTTTTTCACATATCCCAGCTAGGCTGGGGTCAGAGTGCAGGGTCAGCCATGATACGGCGCCCCTGGAGCGGATAGGGTCAAGGGCCTTGCTCAAGGGCCCAACATTGGCATCTTGGCGGTGCTGGGGCTTGAACCCCTGATCAGTAACCCAGAGCCTTAACCGCTGAGCTACCACTGCCCCCATAGAGATACCTGTTAGAAGTTTGTTAAAATGTTTAGAATCCATGATTGAGCTGATTGCCCAGTATGGTAGTGAAGTGTGGGGTCCACTGAAAAATCCAAATCAAGAATTCACCAAATGGGGAAAACGTACAATTGAGACCAATTCTGTAAACATATTCTACAGGGACATAACAAATAAGGCATGCAGGGCAGAATTAGGCAAATATTCACTGTTATATTCAAAAAATACAAAAATGGGCAATCAAATTCTGGAAACATCTAAAACTCAATGACCCCCACTCATACCATTATAAAGCCTTACAATACTAAGAGTTGAGCAAAGAAACCAATCCCTTCTCTCAGCTGGTCCGGAGCTTCAGTCCTGATGCTTCACCAACATCTACTAACCCTCATCACACTGGACCAGAACAATACTGCTAAACTAATCAAACTAATCAGATACAGCCAAATTATAGTGCAAATAAAACAAAATTATATGACTTATTGGGAAACTCAAACACTACAACAGAGTAAAATGCAATGCTATCTGGACCTAAAAAGACAATATACCATGGCAGAATATCTGTCACTAGCATAATTTTACTAGCATTCCAGAATATCTGAGCTGCATTTTCTAACAGAATGCACAAAATACACAGCCATCCGGGGAAATTTTACCAAAGAATGAAACATATACACAGTAAATTTGACTGTTTAACAAATGATGAAAAACTGCCCTTCTTATTGGGTGAACACAAGGACTGCTGTGTGATAGCAGCACAATTTATGTCTGTCTGCCACAGTATGAGAGACAGTGAATGAACTGACCCGGGTATGTGTCTCCATCATATTTTACTCTAGCTCTTTCTTATGTTTTTTTTTTTTTTTTAGTAATATTTCATTTTTCCTTTATGTGTAACTTCCTTTTTACCTTATTTGTCAAGCATACATTGTATATTTAGTCTTTTTTATATATACAGTATAACATGTCAATTTTTGTGCGCTGTCTTTGTTTTACACTGTTTTATTTGTATGCAGCTCAGCTGTAAACACTTTGGCAATATGTACAAATATGTGTCATGCCAATAAAGTACCTTTTGAATCTGAATCTTTTTTTTTTTTTTTTTGCCATGTTGTCATTTTTTATTTATTGCAAATTCAACATATACAGAGGAATATGAATATGCAAAATTCCACAACATTCCATTATCATGTCAAGTTACATAGGCAAGTCATTACAAAATAAAAAAAAAAATAAAAAAAATAATAATAAAGGAATAAGGAGCAATAAAGGAAAGAAAGGGAGTGACTAAAAGAAGAGACAAAAAGAAAGGAGGATATACAAATGGTGGTGAATGCGCATAAAGAAAGACTGAATCTGATATAGGCGAGAGTGAGTGAGGGAGGCAGAGAGAGAGAGAGAGAGAGAGAGAGAGAGAGAGAGAGAGAGAGAGAGAGAGAGAGAGAGAGAGATGGGAGTGCTGCTTTTGTTATCAGGTGTATTTGGAGTTTGATTCTTCAGTCTTTCTAGGTCCTGCTGCTGAAGTGCTGATTGAGGGACTGACGTGAAAATGAGATGTTTCATTTCGCGAGCATCGACTTAGTTCAGTTGGATCTGTTCGCACATCGATCAGTTTCTCATTTATACTCTCACTACCTAAAACCGCGCTGCGCTCCCGCGTTAAGCCAACACGCACACAGGATAAGGGGAAAGAGTTCATTATTATAAATAGTTCTGTATTACTGTAGCCATATAGAGTTTCACAACGCCGACTTTTAGGTAAGTGTAACGGTGTTTTTTGTTGTTGTTGTTGTTGTTTTCGTCGCATCATTTCAGAAGGATACTGATTAAAGATTGTACTGATCGTTTATGATTGCTATGTAGGAGAAAAGGATGCCTTTTTATAGATGTGACATCAATGCGGTTCATTCATCAGCAGCTTAATATAAACAGGATTCCACCTTAAAATACAGCATCACGTCTTTCTTTCTTTCTTAATTTCTTTCATTATTGTTTTGTCCAAATTTGCTTCTTCTTTTTTTTATTTTATTTTATTTTTTGCTTTACTATTTTTTGACCTAAGTAAGAGTTTATCAGTGTTGGGACATGACTCAACAGGTAGCTCATCCACACCCAAAACAAATCATGCAAGTTAAGCCTGGTACCGTTTAGTTACTAGTTTAGTTAATGTTTAGTTTCCAAAATAAAAAAAAATAAAAAAATGAATGTGAAATCTTTGTTTTTACAATTACCCACACAAAAATCTTACCATGGTGAGCATTACTGTACATAGCAATAAATTAGTTTGAAGCAACTAGTAGATCTTTTCAGGTTATCATAAAACATTTCTTAATGTGGTAAAATTTAAATTAACTGGTTTTATTCGAATAAAATAAAAATTGATAAAAATCAACCTGACTCTGAATACATTTTTAAGGGTCAGATCTTAAAATGGTAGAAATAGCTCTTTAAAGTTACCTTACCACTGCACATGCTCACTTCACTTCAGTGTAGTAACAATAACTGTAATAATAATGTATTGTAGTGGAAAATATGATAAGCTTTGATTTAAATGGTAGATTTTGTGGTAGATTGAGTATTTTGTCATTGATACTCATGCTTCGTAAAAAACTGTATCCACTTACATTATTTGGCTCAAAAACGTTGTACAAGTCATGTAATTGTAGCAGATGTAAGAAGATATCATTGGTTACTGTTTTCCCACTTTCAGCTGAAATCCAGACAACATTTTTGTAGAACATTATTGTTATTTCTTAAATAAGTTTGCTACATTATCTAGTCGATATCCAATAGTTTGTCTTCTTGTGTGAATCCTCTCTCCCAAAGATGATGGCTGATATTAGAGCAAGGTACATTTGAAGGTGGTGCACCTGTCCAGAGCTCTTAAGTTTGAGTCACCATGGCAGCTGGAGTGGCAGCATGGCTTCCCTTTGCCCGAGCAGCTGCCATTGGCTGGATGCCAGTGGCAAACTGCCCTATGCCTGTGGCTCCCAGGGATCAAAGCAAGAGGCAAGATGAGCTGATCATCCTGAATGTCAGTGGGCGCCGTTTTCAAACCTGGAAAACTACGCTGGACCGCTACCCAGACACGCTCCTAGGCAGTACTGAGAAAGAGTTTTTTTACAATGAGGAAACTAAGGAGTACTTCTTTGACAGGGACCCAGATGCTTTTCGCAGTGTCCTCAATTTCTACCGTACTGGCAAGCTGCACTATCCTCGATATGAGTGCATCTCAGCCTATGACGAGGAACTTGCTTTCTTTGGCATCATTCCTGAGATTATTGGTGACTGTTGTTACGAAGAATACAAGGATCGTAAGCGGGAAAATGCTGAGCGACTCATGGATGACCAGGACGAGAACAAAGACATTAAACTACCCAACATGAACTTTAGGGAGACCATGTGGCGAGCCTTTGAGAACCCCCACACTAGCACTATGGCCTTGGTGTTCTACTATGTCACTGGCTTCTTTATTGCTATTTCCGTCATCACAAACGTGGTGGAAACGGTTCCATGTGGCTCCACACCCAACCAAAAAGATGTGCCATGTGGCGAACGTTACACTGTAGCCTTCTTCTGCATGGACACGGCCTGTGTGATGATCTTCACCGTGGAGTACCTCATGCGCCTGTTTGCAGCACCCAGTCGCTACCGGTTCATGCGAAGTGTGATGAGCATCATTGATGTAGTGGCCATCCTGCCCTATTACATTGGCCTTGTGATGACCAACAATGAGGATGTGAGTGGTGCCTTTGTCACCCTAAGAGTCTTTCGGGTGTTTCGCATCTTCAAGTTTTCAAGGCATTCTCAAGGTCTTCGGATCCTGGGATACACGCTGAAGAGCTGTGCCTCTGAGCTTGGCTTCCTCCTCTTCTCACTTACAATGGCCATTATCATCTTTGCCACGGTCATGTTTTATGCAGAAAAGGGGTCCAGCTCCAGTAAATTCACTAGCATTCCAGCCTCTTTCTGGTATACCATTGTGACCATGACCACGCTTGGGTAAGTGTGGCTTTTAATGCTTTTGCTGTGGCATGTAATATTTGACAAATAGAGTGTAACAGTAGGATTCTAGAAGTACAAATCCCATTAATTTTCTCCATATAGAATTAAAAAATTAATAATAATTATGATATAGACCTTTCAAGACAGACCTACCATAACTTCTGAGGTTGGTAATCATTGTTTTATGCTTCCGTAGAAGCCACAAGTAAATGTGATTTTAAATTAATTAAAAAGACATGCTTAATTGCCGAATTTTCAGTGAAGAACTACACTACCCATAATCCTGAGGAGGGATCTACCAATCAGAAATGTTGCTGTGACCAATGGACAAAATCATGGCACAATAGCTAAGTGATTGCCCACTCCCATGAAGCATTGTGAATGGCATTATAGAGTCGGTATTTGTAAATATTGGAATATTTTGCAATACATTTTATAGTATTAGTTTTTGTACTTAGTGACTATAAATCAAAAGTTATACCATACCATTGTTTTCATTCTATTACTTTGTCTTTTTTTTTTTTTTTTTTTTTCAAATTTTCAAATATGTTTTTGCTTCAAATCTTCAAATTGTGTCTTACTGCAGCTATAATATTCATTTGATTTAGCCATATTTCATTATGAACTGACTGGTAGCTTTAGATGTAAAAATGTTTTCCAGGGCACAGTCATCAATCTTAGTCATCAACCATTAATTATGTGTAATGTTTTGTTTTTTATAAAATTAATTTACAAGCATGAAAGGACAGGGTCGGCCCTAGCATTTTGGGGGCCCTAAGCAGATTTTAAAAATGGGGCCCCCCTACCTACATGTACACCTAGTTAAACACACCCAACATCAAGCAAGCGTAAACAGTGGGGGAAAAAACAAGTCAATTTATTTAAAAGTATAAAGCTTAAAAATGCTAAACTATCAACTGTAGATAATTAACACAGGTATAACTGCTTCAAAAGTACAAAAAAGAAAGATATATATATATATATATATATATATATATATATATATATATATATATATATATATATATACCATTCAGCCACAACATTAAAACCACCTGCCTAATATCGTGTAAGTCCCCCTCGTGCCGCCAAACAGCGCCAATTGGTGGTGAATTGTGGTGAATTCTCACCACAATTGTACAGAGTGGTTATCTGAGTTACCGTAGACTTTGTCAGTTCGAACCAGTCTGGCCATTCTCTGTTGACCTCTCTCATCAACAAGGCATTTCCGTCCACAGAACTGCTGCTCACTGGATGTTTTTTTGTTTTTAGCACCGTTCTGAGTAAATTCTAGAGACTGTTGTGCGTGAAAATCCCAGGAGATCAGTAGTGACAAAAATACTCAAACAAGCCCATCTGGCACCAACTATCATCCATGCAATTATCTAATTAGCCAATCATGTGGCAGCAGTGCATAAAATCATGCATATACGGGTCAGGAGCTTCAGTTAATGTTCACATCAACCATCAGAATGGGGAAAAAAATGTGATCTCAGTGATTTGAACCGGGGCATGATTGTTGGTGCCAGATGGACTAGTTTGTGTTGGGCTGGGCTGGTTTTATTGTTCAGTGAAGCAAAAGTGGAAATGGACCAGGCCCATAATGACTATGTAGGACTGGGGTAAAGACAAAACCTGTGTATCCTCAATATCCCTGGAGGTTTAAGTAGCTGTCATTGTGACTAATAGGCTGTGAAGCTACATCTGCTAACAAATATAAACTTCATGATATCTATCATTTACTGCACAGAGAACAGGCCGAATAAGGGAAGAAGTGCAGTGGGGTGGACTGTGCTCACATGGCCTATGTCTGAACTGTATGTCTTAATGTTTAAGACACAAGCTAAGAAAGGCCAGAGAGGACACATAAAACAAAACTCCTGACCCAGCTTACAGGCTTTAAAGTGAAAGCTTTATTTCTAAAGGAATAATTCACCCAAAAATGAAATATTCTGTCACGGTTTACCTTGTGTTGTTTCAAACCTGTATGACTTTCTTTCTTCTGTGGAACAAAAAAGGAGGCAGAATGTTAGGGACTGGCAGCTTTAGTCCCTATTCACTTTCACAGCCTCAGTCCTTCAATGGAAAGGAGGAGGCGGGAACCGGATGAAGCATCAAAGTAATGTTTTAATAAACTTAAACAAAAACACACAAACATAAACACATACAGGGCAGCTGCCTGTAGCTCTCTCTCTCCCGAACTGCTGCATCTCGTTGCACTTATCCCTCTCCTTGGCTGATTAGCCCGATTGGGGGCCGGGCGTGCGTAGTCACGGCCCGGCCCCACCCTCCTCCTTGTCACAGTGAAGTATGTAACTTCTTTTTATGCCAAAATACTTTCTCCTATCCCAGTTTATTGTTCATTGACAACAATAAGTAAGCCATTCGTGGGTTTACCTCCCCCAAAAGTATAAACACTGAGCCTCCCAGGCACTATTAAAACATGGATGTTTATACTAAGGATGGATGGATCGATCCTAAAGTATCGATATTTCCGATACTGACGTTGTATCAAAAATATCGATCCTCACACAAAATATTGATTCTAATTTTTTTTAAACTAGGGATATTATTTGGTTACCATGAACATGAACAATAATCATAAGCTTCAAAGTTAAATAAAAAGGATTAGGCTATATAAGCAAATACTTTTGCAGGATGGAGATGCTGAAAGACACTAGCAGACAAGTGCTTGTGCCATCAGAAGGCTCGTTCAAACAAGAGGGATCAGTCTTGTAGAGGTACAGAAAATCAGAAAAACAGCTTCCGGTTGTGTAGTCTAGGGCATAAGCAGGCATATGCTGTATGCCCACCTATCTTTTATAGGATTTTGCGTATGCTCACCTGAAATAAGTGATGATACGTATGGCCACCAGAACAATGAGGAGTCTTTTGACCCGGAACTTTTTCAATCTGTTAACTCAATGCTGCAGCACCGTTGAGTGAATTGTGTGTGTGTTTGTGTGTGTGTGTATATATTTTTGTACAGAGTGTACAGAGATTCTCTAAATGCGCACGGAGCTGCTGATGGCACTGGCAAGACAAACAGTCCAACTAAGCTGATCCACCAATCAGAACGTTAATTTCAGACGCAATTGGATATTTGCTAACCAATAACATTTCAGTAAGGGGTGGGACATTTCCAGCATCTAATGCACAAGCATTCCTGGAGTAACCATAATTTGTACTGTAAATGTATTTCCTTGCTAAACGTAGTCATTACAATTTATATTTCTAATTAGGAAAACAATTACACTATACACAGAAAATCACATAATAGTACACAAATAAAACAAATAACCATCGATTTTTATTTAGGCTATATATGTTAATACAAGATAACGTGTTAACGTGAACATTACTACACTCATATTAGCTACAATGCTTAACAGTTTTTATTAGTTAGAGTAATAATAAAGTATTAGCAATTTTCATATCAGCCTAATAAAAGGAATATTAATGACACCTATTAATTTAAATACATATTTAACATCAAGTTACCATACCATGGTTCTTAGCAGTGTACTCTACATCATGCCAGCAAGAAACTTCTGCCCACCTCTTCAGACACTGCTACAACACTACTTCTGGAGTATATTCACGCTAAAATAACAACATATCTAAAGGTGGCATTTCTTATAATTGTGTGTAATTGTTGTTAATAAGTGATTAACAAAAAATAGTTAACCATGGTTTTACTACAGTAATATTGTAGTAGTAATTATGATTAATTGTGTGGTAACTATGGTTTAACTAAATACCATGGTTAAACTATAGTTACTGTAGTGAAACCATGGTTCCATGATTTTTGTAAGGGTAAACAAAACAGAAGTCTAATAATTTTCTGTTTAGGCTCACAAATAAAAAAATAAAAAAAACTTGAATTATGACATAAACTTTTATTTTAAATTACCCATTAAATTTTATCCCAAAACATTCACAAAAAAATCAATTTAATAGAAGTATCGATATTAAAGATATTGAACTTGAAATTATTGGTATCGGATCGAAATGAAAATAAGTAGTATCGCCCATCCCTAGTTTATACTGTATGTTGAGCAACCTGCTCAGCTCCACCCATCCCTTTCTAGCTCAACCTATAGCGTGAGTTTGGGGTGTGGCTATTTGTTCAGCTGGGGAATGTGAACATCCATGGAAGATGTGTACACTGGAAAATAAATTTAGCTTTGCCAAAATTCGAAGACTTGCTTAAAGACACAGAGGCAGAGAATGGAGTAAAACCAGAGTGAACACTGGCATAGCATTTACAAGGTGGAGGACTTTTGGGGAAATTTTGGGGTTAGTTGAAGATGCAGAACTTGCCGAGTTTCTTCTCTACAGTTAATCTACACTCAAGGTATTACAACATAAGTTAGTTAATTACTACCACATAAATACCACATACATTTGTAAGATACTCGGAATATGTTTAGCTATGCTTACTTGTTACTAGAAGAACCATCCTACTTCATGTGCTCGATCCCCCACACACCCAGCTGCTGTTCAATCCATCGATGTTATCGGACGACCCGATTCCTCTGCCACACTTTCTGTCCAGTGTGTATATGTTATAGTGCTCTTGTTTATAATGATGTTAAATGTTTATCAACTTTTATTTAGTATGGCCTATTTGTAGGGAATCAGAGAGTGTGAAAGGGCATGATGGTCTAAGGGGTGTTGGCAAAGGTTGTTTGAAAACATACTTTATTTTTGTAATTCCGTTTGGTGACACTAGTATCAAAGAAATTACATACTTCACCTTTAATCACTTTCATAATATGGATAATGAGCTGCCAGGATATTCTTTAAAATTTTCCTTTTGTGTTTCATGGTAGAAAGAAAGTCTTACGGATTTGGAGCGACATGAGGGTGATTAAATTATTGTAGATTTTTCATTTTTGTGTGAACTAATGCTGCCTTCATGTGCTATTGGAATTATCCTTTGTCCCACTTCTGAAGTGGTAATTACGAGTACGTCACGTAAAAGTACTTTGTTGTCAGAAAGAAGAGGAAACATGGACGAAGCCAGGTTTATTCGTACATACTTCTTAAGGAACTTTTATTTTGACACCATAACACATATTACTCTGTTAGCTTTTTTGACGATAATGGAATTTTGCGCAAATACAAGCTATTTTCATATTGTAAAATGTGCATCATGCATCAAATGGTTGCTGATATACATACATGAATATGACCAAAACTGCAAGCGATAACAATTAGCTGTATTTAAATTTTTATTCACAACAGAAACCGTAGCCTCCTCCACCATGTTGAAAGTTTACGACTCCTCCTATCTCGGAAACTCTGGTATCAAAATGATCTCTGAGTTTCCCAGTCATAATTACAATTTGAGGGGTCGTTCATGTGCAACTTCCGAGAGGGAAACTCATATTTACGATAATTCCGATATACTAACTTTTTTTATTTTTTTTTTATTTTTTTTTTACTTTGCTCATGGCTTAGTAAGGTTTATCTGATGTAAACTTTTAAATATGGAGTAATATTAAATAATCTATCATATATTTAGTCTATGCTGATTGTGTATTTTTGTGTATTTATCCTAACAACAATCTAGGATAACTGCATTCTGGACTGCTTGTCCCATATAAACAAAGCTATCAACAGGATTAAGGATTTATGATTGCAGGTGAATGTGGTTGTTTCTCCATAAAAATGTTGTTTGTCATGAGATGAGCATGTTTACCGAAAGCAGGATTAAACAATGTGCTTAATGCACAATGTTTCTTGAAAACCCTAAATACTCGCCAAAATAAGGATTAATTGTTCTTATTCCTTCTATTTTTGGGAGTGTTTATTTTTTTCAAAGTCATGATGTTTAGATTTTTATTCCCACTGCCTGTGTAATGAAATCCATTCAGTTGCATAGCTTTTTGTTTGCCGTGTGCATTCATGTCCATATTTAAAGACTCCTGAGTATATTTGACCTCTATGATAGCTGATTTTCTACAGTTATGGTAATTACGTTACAATCATAATCACATTTTTTTTCTTCTTCTTGTAATTACTGTCTGTTTTTGCTGATTGTTATTGGAGATAAAAGAAGTGATACAATTTCACATCATTAAAGGGGTAGTTCACCCCAAAATGACAGTTCTGTCATTATTAACTCCATCATGTTATTCCAAACCTGTATGATATATTTTTTCCATGGTACACAAAAGGTGAGCACTCTTTTTTTTTTTAAATAAGGAAAGTGAATGAGGACTGGAGCTTTCAAGAAAACCACCAAAAAACACCATAACAATATGTAATGCCTTTAGTTTAGGTGAATTTTAAGTGAATGATGTTTGGTTATGAGACAAAAGAACCAATGACGTCATTGATATCAACCCTGACATGCCACATCTACAGGTGCCATATTTGATTTAAGAACTGCAGAGGGCAAGATCTTCTTTGATAAATGACTTAAATTTCAATCTGTTCCTCACACCACTATAACATGACACATTCAGAACAGTTGAGTCATTTGGACCATATATATTGGTGCTTTTTGTCCCTTTTGAGCTTGACAGCAACAGTCTTCATTCACTTTCATTCACCATGTCAATGAGTGGCCAGGATATTCTTAAGAAATTCCTAAAATTCACACGGAACTTGTGTTCCATGAAAGAAAGAAAGTAATACAGTGTTTGGGCCGACATGAGGGTGAGTAAAAAATGTCAATCTTTGAATATTTGATGGTTTTTATTTCATGTCAGCAGTTGATCCAATCAAACGTATTTCTCAGACAAGTCATACTTAGCAAAAGCACCCTGAAAACATGTGGAATGTAATTTCTATATACGCCTCTGCAGATGCTCTCTGAGCTTGTTAGTGCTCCACAAACATTAAGACATAAACCTTATGACAACTTGTAGTGAAGACACCTCCAAATGGAAGCCCTCGTTGACCTATTCCAGTTGAAGATTGTTTGTAAATGAATTCAGATACTGTACGGATCGGTGCCAAAAGAAGTTCTGACTTCCCTGAAGCACACAGGTCTCTCTGAGCAGTGACCTCATCTTCCATACTCAGCAGGGGGTGCATGGGTGAAGTAAACTGAATTGAACACCATCTTGCCGACAGTGACTCAACATGGTAGCTGACCCAGCACTTTCACAGCCAGCTTGTTGGTATAAGTGCTGTGTACGCCATCATCTGCCATGCTACACGGGTCTGGCCCAGCACACTGCCACAGCAAAAACCCGCGGTAAAGCACAGACATACACTGGTGGCCAAAAGTCTGGAATAATGTACAGATTTGGTCTTATGGAAATAACTTGGTAATTTTATTCACCAAAGTGGCATTCAACTGATCACAATGTATAGTCAGGAAATTAATAACTTGAAAAATTACTATTACAGTTTGAAAAACATTTTCAGAACTTCTTAAACTACTTCAAAGAGTTCTCACAAAAAAAATCCTCCATGTTCAGCAATGACAGCTTTGCAGATCCTTGGCATTCTAGCTGTCAGTTTTTCCAGATACTCAGGTGACATTTCACCCCACGCTTCCCGTAGCACTTGCCATAGATGTGGCTGTCTTGTCGGGCACTTCTCACGCACCTTACAGTCTAACTGATCCCACAAAAGCTCAATGGGGTTAAGATCCATAACACTATTTTCCAATTATCTGTTGTCCAATGTCTGTGTTTCTTTGCCCACTCTGTGATTTTCTGTTTCAAAAGTGTCTTTTTCTTTGCAATTCTTCCCATAAGGCCTGTACCCCTGAGTCTTCTCTTTACTGTTGTACATGAAACTGGTGTTGAGCAGGTACAATTCAATGAATCTGTCAGCTTAGGACATGTGAGGCATCTATTTCTCAAACTAGAGACTCTGGTGTACTTATCCTCTTGTTTAGTTGTATCTGGGCCTTCCACATCTCTTTCTGTCCTTGTTAGAGCCAGTTGTCCTTTGTCTTTGAAGACTGTAGTGTACACCTTTGTATGAAATCTTTTTTTTTTTTTTTTTTTGGCAATTTCAAGCATTGTATAGCCTTCATTCCTCAAAGCAATGATTGACTGATGAGTTTCTAGAGAAAGCTGTTTCTTTTTTTGCCATTTTTGACCTTAAGACATGCCAGTCTATTGCATACTGTGGCAACTCAAAAACAAACACAAAGACAAGGTTAAGCTACATTTAACGAACCAAATAGCTTTCAACTGTGTTTGATATAATGGTAAGTGATTTTCTAGTGCCAAATTAGCAATTTAGCATGATTTCTCAAGGATAAGGTGTTGGAGTGATGGCTGCTTGAAATGGGGCCTGTCTAGATTTGATCAAAAATGTCTTTTTTTCAAATAGTGATGGTGCTGTTTTTTACATCAGTAATGTCCTGACTATACTTTGTGATCAGTTGAATGCCACTTTGGTGAATTAAAGTACCAGTTGCCTTCCGAAACAGCAAAATCTGTACATTATTCCAAACTTTTGGCCGCCAGTGTAAGTGTCCTTTGATTTTGGTAAGAGCAATATGTTCTCATCTGTGCCATCAAGTGGCACTTCAAATAAACTGCTCAAATTATTAAACTTCAGCAGTTAATCATGTTCAAAACCTAACCCTAACCCTGTAGGCAATCAGAGTGCTTTTATAATGATCATGAATTCACTTCTGATTTATGTAGATTCTACTAATATTCATGTATGCCTCCTACATGCAGGATATTTTTCATCTACTATGGAAGAGGGAGTAAAACCACTCAGAAATACTTGTTTGGAGATGGAAACAAACAAAATGTGCATGTGTTTTCCATACAAAGAGCCTAAAAGTGATGTTGACAGATATGGTAAGGATGCATTGACTAAGAATTAATTGCATGGTTTATTTGCGCACGCTATCTTCATTGTTCATTAAAGGAATAGTGCAAATCAGGTAACAGTGCACACATGCCCAAAAATTCAGTGCTGAATGATATTTGCATGCCACAATTCTCACTCTTCTTGGTCGGTTCTGAGCACTAGGTTGTGGAGGATGCAGAAAATGACCACTTTCTGAAACAGCATCACTCCATCACTACGATCCATGCAGCTGAATCGGAAGTGTCAAAAGTGCACTTGTTTACATATGTAACATATTGTGCTTCTGGATATATGGTTGGTTATACTGCTCTTCTCCAACATTTGATGAGTTACTGTTGCCATGATCAATAGGAAATGTACACAAATATCTCTTTTGTTATAAACTTCAGTTTACCACCTACATTCCGAAGGTAATAGCATGACGTGAATTACGGCAGGCAAATAACGCTTAGTTTTGTGAATAAGGAGCTATCTGTAATAAGCCTTACTCAAATAGCAGGCATGTTTGCGCTAAAAAAAAATACTTAGTTTAAATATTCCTGTTTTAAACTGGTTTGTGGGTGCTTCATGAAAAAGACGCGGTGGTTTGCACTGATATACCCAGTGCTTAAGTGGCGCAACTGTTTAGTGAATTTTTCCATTTGCATCTGTTCTGTAGATTTGGGCTTTGGTTTTTTAGACCTGGCTGATAGTATTTAGAATATTTGCATGAGTTTGATTTAGTCATAAATCCATGTGTATCTGCGTGCCATCTGCTGTGAAAGGGGTTCCTACAGACTCCACATACAGTGGCCCTAAATTTGCAGGGTTGTGAGAAGAGACGCCAAGTGAGTGTTTTTATTTCCCTCTAAGCAGCTGCGGAGATCAGAAAGAAGCCATCTACAGAGACTATAACAGCATAACACAATTAAAATAATTATGAATTCTTATTAATCTCCCTGCCACTGCACTTATTATTCCACTCATCCACAAATCAAGCATAGATGCTATATAGCTGATGTTCATTACAACATGAGCACAGTATTTTAGAGACGCGTTGCACCAAATTATTTTGAAACTCTCAGAGTGGTTATCTGTCTTCTTTGCTAACTAGATTTTTCCATGATCAACACCAAACTGCAATCACATTACAGCAAAACAATGTCCATTGTGGTGTCTGCAATGTTTTGTGTTTAAAGTCATTATAGGTGCTGTAAGCTTGTTCATTTTTATAGAAAATTTATACTATGCATAAAGTGTCCCTACTACCTGAAATATGCTCTCTGCATGTGAACCATTTTCCGTGTTTGAGGTTGCTGTCAGTGACTTCCCTGAAATGCCTTTGGAGGGTTGAGTTTTGGAAAGAGGGTGTGTGGATGCAGTTAGAAAAATGGCGGAAGTTAGCAAAACATTAGTCTCAGCCTCAGACAGCATGCCCACAGACCGCAAGACAGATAATGCTGAGATGTATCTAAACAAATTGTTTTTTTATTTTATTATTATTATTTTTTTTATCATTTAGTTTTTTCTTTCCATTTCAGATCCACTTATAATGTCAGTCATGAGGTGCATCCCAAATCACATATTTCTGCACTATTCTATGCCATTTTGTAGTTTAAGTAGTGCGAATAGTATGTTCACTCTGAAAGTGCAATAAAAGAAAAGTATTAGGAGTACCTGGATGATGTACTTTTTCAACCGAAACAAGAGTGTGGAATGTTGGACTTTCAATAATGTTGGACTTTCATACGCTCAACTATCGCAGCTTGCCCTATACGTAGTGGAAGGGGTGAAGTACCAGGCCGCTATGCTTTTTGTTTTGTTTTTAATAATATGCATAAAGTGTCCCTACTACCTGAAATATGCTCTCTGCATGTGAACCATTTTCCGTGTTCGGGGTTGCTGTCATTGACTTTCCTGACATGCCTTTGGAGGGTTGAGTTTTGGAAAGAGGGTGTGTGGATGCATTTAGAAAAATGGCTGAAGTTAGCAAAACATTAGTCTCAGCCTCTGGCACGCCAACGGACCGCTCACAATCATTAACTGTCTGATGCTTATAGCACACAAAACTGGAAAACACTTTCTCGATCAACTCAGCACAAATCTGACTGGCTGGTTCGATGGAACTTCTGCAAGTAGACGCAAACAGGACTTTTTATCAGTCCGCCTAGAAGCCGAGTTGTGTTCATAAGTTTCCGTGTTGATAGAATGAGCATTTTTGAGGACGAAATAATCATAGAATTTGCCTAAGTTTGCCAGGTTAGTGACAGCATATCTTTTAAAGATATTCAGAGTTTCATTTGAGGCACGTAGCAGAAAGTAATTTGGATATCCACGAGCAGAGCTGCATTTTCTGCTTTGTTTACTTAGTTATGTCTGTGAAATTCTCTATAATGAGGTTTTCTGTGCTGTACTTAGATTCTCTACACATTTTCTGATATTCTGCAGTGTGTTTTCTGTGCAGTCGCTTGGGGACCCATATGTCGGTCTTTTATTATGGCATGATACATCTCCGATAACCCTGCCCTTAAACACCCCGTAATGACAAAACCGACTGTGATTGGTCATTTTACATATCAGTTAGATGGCTTTTTCCTATCTTTTACGTCTCCAAACTTGCTGCAAATTCAGCACTGATTATTTTCACATGCAGATGAGCTTTGCTGCAAACTTGTGGCAAATTGTCTGTTGTTTCCAAAGGTTTGCTGCAGGCTCACCACTACCGGTAAAGAGCTGCAAACTGCTGCAAACATTTTCGGCGAATTGCAAGCTAATTTTCATGTGAAAATAAAATGAGTGCCAAATTTGCTGCAAATTTGTAGCAAGTTTGCAGCTTGTTTGCCAGATCTCTTGATTTTTGTAAATCACATACAGCACCTTTATTATAACACTGATATGCATGACAGATAATGCTGAGATGTATCTTAAAGGTGTCATATTTTTTTTAATTTTTTTTTATAATTTAGTTTTTTCTTTCCCTTTCAGATCCACTTATAATGTTAGTCATGAGGTGCATCCCAAATCACATATTTCTGTACTGTTCTATGCCATTTTGTAGTTTAAGTAGTGCGAATAGTATGTTTACACCTATTCTATCGCCCTATACGTAGCGAAATGGGTGAAGTACCTGGCCGGGATGCTGGCCTGACACAATAATTGTAATCAATGGTGAATTTGGCAACTAGCGAAGCTTCTGTGAAGACAAAACCTTGCAAATGTAAGTTAAATGCTTTACCATCACCCCAGCTTGTGTAAATATGTATATTATTTTATATATAAGTGTTGGACTGAGTTTGGCTAACACGCTAAAGCTAGTGACAACACATTTTGTACGTTTAAAACATCACTTCCATCAGCTGAAAAACAGTATGACTCTGAAATGTACCACACAACCTGTTAAGGTTGGACTGAAATGATCAGGGACCTTGGTAAAAATAAACTTCATTCATGCATTTCTAATGTTTGGATCCTTCTGAAGAATACTCTTATCATTGGCTGTGTTCCAAGTAAAATACTGTATGTTCTTGTTTAGACAAAATGTTATCTATCCTACTTCCTCCTTCTTACTTCAACATGACTGGGCGTTTCTAAACACAGAATAGGTGTCATTGATGTACAAATGTGGGTGGTCATGTGATCTTGAGTTTAAATGTATTCATCTTTATGAAGTCGCGGACATTCGGAACCAGCAAGCAGTTTACTTTCACTAAATTGTCCTATTGGTTAGGGGAGGAAGTTTTGAATCCTGAAAGTTACAGTACATTTGCATATCAAACTCTTTAATCTCAAAAGATCAAAGAAAAGTTAATTCCTCATGATATAACCACTTTAAGCTCTTCTAATCTCTGTACCCTTCTAAGATATTTTTGTCAAGACTTCTTTTTTATGTACTAAAATCAATATACACAAAAAATTAAAACTAACCTGTAAAACTATATGAGTGTTGGAAAGGTCTAAATTGAAAGTCAGAGTGACACAGTTTACAGTTAGCAATAATGAGGCACAGAGTCATATCCACTATTCTTGTACTGTCATGGGTGTTGTGGTGTAGAAAGATTGATGGTGGCTGCTTATATCTTCTGAAGGTTGATTGATGTTAAGGCTACGACTTTCTCAAATGTCCTGTAGACTGTTTTGGTGTACTGCCTATGTTCACTCATCTATTCTTTCGAGGAAAATATCTAGGGCACAGATTTGTACAATCAGACCTAACACACACTACCTGAGGTTAGTTGAATTAGAAATGTCTTTTCAGCTCTTCCCGAAATGTGTATTCATTTTTTAAATATAGATTTTAAAGCTTTTCATTTTTTTTTTTTTTTTTAAAAAAAATTTTAAAGGTTGAATCAAGGTCAGAAACCAGTGCTCGGATCAAAAATCGAGTTATATGTTTAGTGACCTGTAGCTGTCAAGTATATGTATTAATGGTCTGAAAAAAGGAGAGTATTGTTGAATGTGTAGGTAATATGAAGGATATTTTCATTAAAACTAAAAACTAAAATCATCTCTGAAAATGAATCTGAAGAAAACACTCCCAGCGACTCTCCCAACAAAACTTGAAAAAGCTATTACTTAAGCAGTCTCACACGAGCAAGAGTGTTGTTGTACTGATATTATGGCTGAGTTTGTGTTAATATTGTATGCATTATGTACAGCCACTTCTGGTGTTGATTTGATTTTATAGGTAACAGAATTTTGTTTTCAGATTTAGAATTTATTTCAATTAAATGACTCAATTGAAGTATTTGACATAAATGAACAATACACTGTATTTTTATATGGTTAGAAAAATATAATGAAAGTGAATGGTGACTGAGGCTAACATGCTGCTGAATATCTCTTTTAACATTCCACAGAGGAAAGAAAGTCCTATGGGTTTGGAACAACGAGGGTGAGTAAATGATGACAGAATTGTCATTTTTGGGTGAACTATGCATTTAATAAAAAAACATTAAGTTTTAACACTGTATCAACCCCAATGTCTAATCATAATCTAATATTAAGATGGTAGTCACAGGGATGGGCTGTAACAGACTTCATGTAACGGTGTTACATATTCAGAATACACAAATTTAGTTACTGTATTCAGCCCTCGTTATTAATTTAAGCACCTGTAATCATTATAAAGTTACTTTATAAAATTTTGTTTGAATACTTTCAGAATAGTTCTCTCATAATGACCACAAAACAGATGTGAAAAAAAAAAAAAAAAAAAAAGAAATGACTTCATCAGTCTAGTGAGAAACAGCACATCTGCTGCACACTTGTCCACTTGCTCTCTCTTCTCCAGAGCACCTGCAGTGCTTGTGCAGTATTGCCAGGGTCACACTTTCACAACAAATTTGGCTCATTTGAAAACAGAATCGCAGGTTGAATTTATAGAAACTGGGGTTGCGGTTTTTGGGATGCTTAAAAAATGGACAGTAGACACTAGATTATGACAATACATAATCTTTTTCATGTATAATGATTCTGGGATTGAATATCTTGCAACTGTACCAACATACCGTTGACTTTACAATCAGCGCACTGTCAGCGCACTGTCAGTTGCTGACCAGTATCAATACAGTTGGCAAAGTTTTTTTACAAATATTTGAGCTCATGATACCTAGTTTCCCGCGATTGTAATTGCTGTGTAAATACATTTATGCAGCTGCAGATGCAGCTTCTGTGCTGAGCTTTGCATTTTAAAGATGGACAGCTCTTGATAAGCATTTTGTGAGTCATGTCCAAATCGGAAACTTGCAGAATGAAGATAGAAATAGCAGTTATAAACAAAAATAATATGAATAGGTAAAATATGGGAGAAAGTACTGCAAAGTCTGAAGGAGGGAAAATGACTTGCTGTTCCAAACGACAACAGGAAAATGTCATGGTTACTGGTGTAACCTCCGTTCCCTGATGGAGGGAACGAGACGTTGGTGTCGATTTAGTGACACTAGGGGTCACTCTTGGGAGCCCGAGACACCTCTGGTCTTTGATAAAAGTCCAATGAAAATTGGCGAGTGGTATTTGCATGCCACTCCCCCGGACATACGGGTATAAAAGGAGCTGGTATGCAACCACTCATTCAGGTTTTACGCTGAGGAGCTGATATAATGTCCGGCCATTTCAGCAGGTAGTTCAGCGTTGTGGCAGGAGGGACCAACGTCTCGTTCCCTCCATCAGGGAACGGAGGTTACACCAGTAACCATGACGTTCCCTATCTGTCACTCACTCGACGTTGGTGTTGATGTAGTGACACTAGGGGTCCCTATACAAAACACCACAAGGCTGAACTGTGTTACGTGAACTGGTGGTGTGTGGTGGGCAGACTTGCTGTATGCCTCATAGCCAGCACGCCAGGTCGACACGTAACCTCCCCCAACACAGTTATGAGTGTCAAACAGCCCTTTTTGGGGACAAGTTGACTACCCAAAAATAGAGACAGGCTTAACCCAGTCGTGGCCTCTTTTCCCCTTCTTTTTTCCACTCCCTAAAAAAGAAGGGGGATTATCTGACTGGGCCGCCAGGTCTAGTCGGGGGGTGCCCCTCTCAAGGGGAGGACACCGCGGAGACCACACCTCACCCCAAGAGAGGGGGGATATTTAAGTGGAAGAATACGTCACATGGTCTTTCCAACCATGTGGAGAGCCTTCAAGGTAGATCCTGCCCAATGGGGGAGGAGTTACTACAAACATGGAGACTGGGGCAGAGGGGCTCTGCCCAAGGAAGACGCAGTTTGCCAGCAGGGAAACGAATTAGCGGAAGATATAGATCGCATGGGATTAGCCTTACAGGGAACTGCCACATGCAGAGCACCTACCCCAGAACTGGGCTCTTAGTTAGCGCGTGTACTGGGCCGGCAGCAAGTCTCTCCGAAAACTCGACTGCCACCGGGCTCGGAGGAAGTCAACCAGGGAACAAATTTTGTGAACACTACTGGGAATTAACGGCGCATGTCTTCAGCTCAAAAGGAGGTGGAAGGCGCTATGTGCAAGCGATACACCCGGCCGGCTATCCTGGGCTTATCCGCTTAGGTTGCGTGCCACTACCTGGGACGAAACCGGTTCCACCCGGAGGTTGTAGAACCTTGCAAAGGTGTTGGGTGTTGCCCAGCACGCTGTTCTGCAAATGTCTGTTAGAGAGGCACCTCTGGCCAAGGCCCAAGAAGCCGCTACACCACGGGTAGAATGGGCTCGTAGCCCTACCGGGGGCGGCATGTTTTGGGCGAGATATGCCATAGTTATGGTGTCAACGAGCCAGTGGGCTATCCTCTGCTTGGAGACAGCGCTTCCTTTCCGCTGTGCACCAAAAGCAGACAAAGAGCTGCTCAGAGATTCTAAAGCTCTGCGTGCGATCCAAATAGATGTGTAAAGCGCGCACCGGACACAGCGACGACAGGGCTGGGTCTGCCTCCTCCTGGGGCAGCACTTGCAGGTTCACCACCTAGTCCCTAAAGGGGTGGTGGGAACCTTGGGCACATAGCCCGGTCAGGGTCTCAGGATCACGTGAGAGTAACCTGGACCGAACTCCAGGCACATTTCGCTGACAGAGAACGCTTGCAGGTCACCTTGATGGAAGTGAGCGCAGTCAGGAGGGCAGTCTTCAAGGAGAGTGCCTTAAGCTCACTGACTGCAAAGGCTCAAAGGGGGCTCTCTGTAGACCCTGAAGAACTACAGAGGTCCGATGAGGGAACGAGGCGCGGCCTGGAGGGATTCAGCCTCCTGGTGCCTCTTAGGAACCTGATGATCAGGTCGTGCTTCCCTAAGGACTTACCGTCGACTGCGTTGTGGTGTGCTGCTATGGCAGCAACGTACACCTTCAAGGTGGAAGGGGACAGCCTCCCTTCCAAACTCTCTTGCAGGAAGGAAAGCACTGATCTGACTGCGCATCTTTGGGGGTCTTCCCCACGGGAAGAACACCACTTAGCGAACAGACGCTACTTAAAGGCATGCAGGCGTGTCATAGAGGGAGCCCTAGCCTGAGTGATCGTGTCTACCATCGCAGGTGGGAGACAGCTTAGGTCTTCCGCGTCCCGTCCAAGGGCCAGACATGGAGATTCCAGAGGTCTCGGCGCGGGTGCCGGATGGTGCCCCTTCCCTGAGAAAGAAGGTCCTTCCTCAGGGGAATTTGCCAGGGGGGAGCTGTCGCAAGGACCGTGAGGTCCAAGCACCATGTCTGGGCGGGCCAGTAGGGTGCTACCAGGACGACCTGCTTCTCATCCTCCCTGACCTTGCACAGGGTCTGTGCAAGCAGGCTCACTGGGGGAAACGCATATTTGCGAATGCGAGGGGGCCAGCTGTGTGCCAGCGCGTCTATGCCGAGGGAGGCCTCGGTCAGGGCGTACCAGAGCGGGCAACGGGGAGGATTCTTGGGAGGTGAACAGGTGCACCTGTGCCTGTCGAATCAACTCCAAATCAGCTGGACCACCTGAAGGTGGAGTCTCCACTCTCCTCTGAGGGTAACCTGTTGTGACGGCACATCAGTCGTAGTGTTGAGGTTGCCCGGGATGTGAGTGGCTTGCAGCGACTTGAGGTGCTGCTGACTCCAAAGGAGGAGACAGCGAGCGAATTGTGACATACAACGAGAGTGCAAACCACCTTGGCGGTTGACATATGCTACCGTTGTCGTGTTGTCTGTCTGAACTAACACGTGCTTGCCCTGGATCAACGTCCGAAACCTCCACAGGGTGAGCAGAATTGTCAACAACTCGAGGCAGTTGATGTGCCAATGCAGTCGCGGACGCGTCTAGAGGCCGGCGGCTGCGTGCCCATTGCAAACGGTGCCCCAGCCCATTTTGGAGGCGTCTGTCATGACCACGACGCACCTGGGGACCAGTTCTAGAGGAACACCTGCCCGTAGGAACGAGAGGTCGGTCCAATGGCTGAAAAGACGGTGACAGACCAACGTGATGGCCACACGGTGTGTCCCGTGGTGCCATGGCCGTCTCGGGACTCGAGTCTGGAGCCAGTGCTGAAGCGGCCTCATATGCATCAACCCGAGTGGGTTGGCCACCGCCGAGGATGCCATATGCCTCAGAAGCCTCTGAGGGAGTTTCAGTGGAACCGCTGTTCCCTGTTTGAATGCCTTCAAACAGGCCAGCACTGACTGGGTGCACTCATTCGTAAGGCGCGCCATCGAGGAGACTGAGTCCAACTCCAAACAGAGAAAAGAGATGCTCTGAACCGGGAGGAGCTTGCTCTTTTCCCAGTTGACCTAGTCGGCTGAGGTGTGAGAGCACCAGGTCCCTGCATGCACACAACACGTCTCGAGAGTGAGCTAGGATTAGCCAGTCGTCGAGATAGTTGAGAACGCAAATGCCCACCTCCCTTAACGGGGCAAGGGCAGCCTCGGCGATCTTCGTAAAGACGTGAGGAGACAGGGACAGGCTGAAAGGGAGGACTTTGTACTGTTACGCCTGACCCTCGAACGCGAACCGCAGGAAGGGTCTGTGTCGAGGAAGGATCGAGGCGTGGAAGTACGCATCCTTCAGGTCTACCATCACGAACCAATCTTGATGCCGAGCGCTTACCAGAATGCGTTTTCGCGTCAGCATCTTGAATGGGAGTCTGTGTAAAGCCTAGTTCAGAACTCACAGGTCCAAGATTGGCCAAAAACCCACCGCCTTTTTTTGGTACGATGAAGTAGGGGCTGAAAAAAACCCCCTTCTTCTTCTTCTCAGCTGGAGGGACAAGTTCTATCGCACCCTTCCATAGGAGGGTAGCGATCTCCGCGCAAGGTAGCAGCGTTTTTGTCTTTCACCAAGGTGAAGTGGACACCGCTGAACCTGGGCGGATGCCCAGTGAAGTGAATCGCGCAGCCGAGTCGGACAGTCCGGACCAGCCCTCGTGATGGATTGGAAAGCGCAAGCCATGCGTCCAAGTTCCGCGCAAGGGGGACCAAAGGGACAACGTCATCGGATGTACCGGCAGGTGGGGCCTCGCGGCAGGGCGGAGCTCAAGGTGCCACACCACGTTGTGGCCGTGCTGAGTCTAAGGACATCGAAGCACTTACCTGGCTCCTTGTGACCACCCCCGGAACAGCCTGGGACGGGGGAGAAAGAGGCCTGTCCTCGTGACCCGTGGAGACTGTCACATCGGGGGTGGATTTGTGCCACAGCTGGGCGCTCAGGGGTGGGAGACCGCCGCTGGAGCGCCAAACCTGCCAAATGGAGTGGTGGATGGTGGTCGTGATGATGGCCGTACACACCGGATACATGACCCAGGGAACAAGGAAACCGCTCTTGCTGTGCTCTTGAGTACTGCAGCCACTTGGGCATGCAGCACAATTAAATGCAAAAGGTAACAAAAAGATGAAGATCTGCTTACCAGCTCCAGAGCAGCGGGTTTCGTTGTCCCTGGGTCGCCCGTCTCAAGGGCGCTTTGAAACCTTTCACAGGTTCTGGGCGGCCATGAGACGGGTGGCATCTGCTTCCTGCGGTGGGCTCCACGCTGGGGCCGGGCCGAAGGGGCGGGCTGCGGCGGAGCCAGTGCAGTCACCGCAGGGGGACGCCCTTGGCGATGAGTAGACGGGGTGCGTGATCTTGAGCAGCTCCGGGGCAGGATATGCTGGCTAGCATCCATCTACTGCTCTACCATTGAGAACTGCTGGGCAAATTCCTCGACGGTGTTGCCGAATAGGCCCGCCTGGGAAATGTTGGCAGTGTGGAATCGTGTCTTGTCGGCCTCACCCATCTCGACCAGGTTGAGCCAAAGGTGGCGCTCCTGGACCACTAGTGTGGCCATCGTCCGCCCGAGAGACCGCGCCGTGACCTCCGTCGCTCGGAGAGCGAGGTCGGTCGCCGAGCGTAGTTCCTGCATCAATCCCGGGGCAGAACTACCCTCGTGCAGTTCCTTTAGCGCCTTGGCGGACTTGCAGGAGAGCCATGGCGTGCAGGGCGGAGGCGGCTTGTCCAGCGGCACCATAGGCCTTGGCCGTCAGAGATGATGTAAACCTACAGACCTTGGACGGGGGCTTTGGGCACCCGCGCCAGGTGGCGGCGCTCTGCGGGCATAGGTGCATCGCGAGCGCCTTTGTCCACCGGTGGATTGCCGAATAGCCCTTGGCCGCCCCACCATCGAGGGTAGTGAGGGCGGGGAAGCTGAAAAGATCGAGTCCGGGCAGTAAAAAGTGTCTCCCGCGACCTTGTCAGCTCTTCATGCACTTCCGGGAAGAAAGGAACGGGGGCGGGGCGTGGCTTTGAGCGGCGCCGCGAGCCCAGGAACCAATCACCGAGCCGCGAGGGTTCAGGGAAGAGCGGTGAAATCCACTCTAACCGACGCTTGCGGCTGCCCGGGAAAGCATGTGGTCATCTCCGCGTCAGCCTGTGACTGGGCAATCGACCCCGAAGGGAGGAGCCCAGCTGAGGCTTCCGACTGGATGAGCCCGCTCTCCGATGCTGCGCTCGAGAGCTCATCACTTTCGCGGGCTCCGAATAAGAGGTCAAACTCGCCGTGAGATGAGCCGGCGGACTCACCCGGAAGCCCAATCGGGGCAGACGAGCATGCTGGGGAATGGGAGGTCCACGGGGGGATACCCGGCGGAGGCGGTCCCATTTGGGTCCCCAAATCGCCCCCAGTGCTAGCCGCGCTGGCCTCATACCCGTGGGTAAAAGGACCGAGGCGGGAGCCTCTGGGGTGGCTCGTTTCTTACGAAGGCGAGCCGCGACCGCAACATTGCCATGGACATATTCTCGCAATGAGAACATGACCATCCACGAACGCTTTCTCCACGTGAGCAGTGCCCAGACACGAAAGACAGTGATCGTGACCGTTAGAAGGCGAGAGATAACGAGCACAACCAGGAATAACACACAATCGGAAAAGCATCTTTAAAAAGACACGTCTTTAAAAAGACGTTCCGTGTGTGTGCTCTTTTAGAGAAATATATACTCTTTAGAGGGGAAAAAATGCTCTTTCAGAAAATATACTCTCTAGTTTTTCTGCCGAAGCGCCCAGGGGCGTTCTCTGCAGTGCACCAGTGCAGAGGGGGGAGAAGCTGCTGAAATGCGCCGTCAGATCCAGCAGAGGTGACTGAACAGTAGTATTCAGCTCAATGAGCATGACCGTTCGGCTCCGAAGAGAAAATCTGAATGGGTGGTTGCATACCAGCTCCTTTTATACCCGTATGTCTGGGGGAGTGGCATGCAAATACCACTCGCCAATTTTCATTGGCCTTTTATCAAAGACCAGAGGTGTCTCGGGCTCCCAAGAGTGACCCCTAGTGTCACTACATCGACACCAACGTCGAGTGAGTGACAGATAGGGAACCTAATGTAAATGGCTACTGTAAAAAGCTTTCCTAAAGTACTCTGCCTAACCTTTAGAAAAATGAGTGGAGGCAATCTGTCACCAGTTATTCAATTTATCAGTGTGAAAATCACATAACACTGAAAAAACATAGTTGAAGGTTCTTTTAGTTTTCAGCCAATCGGCTGTCACATTGTTGAGAGCGTATTAAAGAAATTGTCATAGTTAACAACTAGACCTTGATCACGTTTGCATTTGAAATCTCAGTTGGCTGGACTTATCCAGACAATATAACCCAGTGATGGAACACAAAACAAACAGACAACATGGTTCAGGTGCATCTTGGGGGCTAATGGCTTTTATTAACGGCGACGATTTGATCTCTTATCTGCCTCTAGGAGAAAGACTGCCTGCTATTTTGGACCCTCTCTCTCTCTCTCCTTGATTTTTTTGTGGTCAGCACTGTGAGGATATTGCTTTGTTCTGTGGTAGTCACTGGGTCAGCATTTACAATGGCTCAGGTGTGTAAATCAGATGGTGTATCAGACCTTTAAGATGTACTATATGCCTTACCTCGTCCCATTCTTGCTTGCACCCCTCTTCTCAAGTCTGCTTTCTGAGATTCCTCACAGCTCACAATTAGGGTGCATTCCATTTGGAAGTGACTATCCCTATGTCATATTCCTTTCGAAGACTTTACCTTCAACTGTGAGAGCTTCAAAAGGGCTGAAAGATGTGGGGCTCAAAAATAAAGGCCAAACTGAACTCTCTTTTTAAGTTATTTTTATTTTAATTTCTGTTTGGAACAACCCTGAAGCTTGGCTACCATGAGTGTTCTCCCTTCTAAGTGTCCTCCTAGGCATCATTTATGCCATTTGGACACAGTATTAAACACTGAGGAGATCCAGACACTCACAAAGGAAGGGCGATATCAAGTTTATCAAGGCCTATATGTCAGATATTAAACTGATGAGAATGGTCTTGACTTTTCCAAGGTCCCTTTTGCTTTAAAAGGAGGGATGAAAATACTTTTACAATTAGTTCACCCAAAAATTAAAACTTTTTATGAAAAACATGAATGAAAATAATGTTATTATTTGCTTACCCTTATATCATTCCAAACCTGCATGCTGTTATTTTTTTTTCTTCTTTCTTTTCTGTGGAACACAAAAGGAGAATTTTTGAAGAACCTTCACACAGCTGTATTCCATACAACAACAGTTCATAGGGAAAACCTCTGTAAAAGCTATAAAAAACAACAAAAGAACCATTTACGGACCATAAAAGTAGTCCATACAGCTCGTGTGCTATATTCCAAGTCTTCGAAGGAGGTCATCACTCACAGAAAATCTTATCCTCCACTGCAGCTCTCAACTCTAATTCTCCATCCCACATATTCGAAATGGCACGCCACGTTCAGGCACGACGCACACAAGAACCAGTGGTGTTTTGGCATCATTGACATCAAGCCTGGTGTGAGGCATTTAATCTGAATTAAATTAGATTATAATTAATCTGATTTTTTTTTTGCGATTTGAGAGATGCGGCATAGAGGAAGATTACCAGTAAAAAACACACAAAGTTATCATATGGCTTCAGAAGACTTGGTATACAGTGCATGGACTACTTTTATGGTGCTTTTAGGATGTCTTTTATGGTGTCTTTCAGTCCTTTTTGGAGCTTGACAGACGTGATCACCATAATCTGTCATTGTATGAAAAGATGCATGGTATACAGTCCTATGGACTACTTTTATGGTGGTTTTAGGATGTCTTTATGGTGTCTTTTAGTCCTTTTTGGAGCTTGATAGATGTGACCACCATAATCTGTCATTGTATGAAAAGAGCTGCATGTAGATTGTTCAGAAATTCTCCTTTTGTGTTCCAGGGAAGAAAGAAGGTCAGTTTTAGAACAACATGAGGGTCAGTAAATGATGACAGAATTTTATTTTTTGAGTGAACTGTTCCTTTAAGATTGTGTGTTCTAATTGTGATCTCTTTGTGATCTTGTCTTAATTTAAAATGATCACTATAAATTATAAGCAATGAGTAAGAGCTGAAAAACAGAATAATTCAAGCCACTGCACTGCACAGCATTGGAAGGCAAGAAGAAAGAATAAGTCTTGAGATTCTTCTGACTTACTAATAATACTACATTGCAGACAGTGCTCATTAACTTTGTCCTTTCATTCAACTGGAAAGCCCATTGTTCCCACGACAGATTTTCTTAATGCGCTGTTATTTATCTCAATGAACAGTGAGCGAACTCCAAAAGAAAAAGACAATGATAAAAAATGACATGCTGCCATAAAATGGCTTTTTTAAATGAACAAATAAGTGTAATTATTTCACCGCAGTCAAATGACATTGAAGAAAAATGCAGGCTTTCAGTCTGTAGTCTATTTTACCCCTGCTGAGACCTTAAAAAGTGGGAGCACTCAAAAGATATGTGCCTTTGGGCAAGAACACACACATGTATGACTGTGAGAGGGCCCCAAAAGACACGAGTGTCCTTGAGCCAGAGCAACTGGGCATTGGTATAGAAAATGCATCTCTTATGAAACCTATAGAAATGGTGAGCAAACCATTAAGAGATCACAGAGCATAATTAAACACAATGTATTGTTTATGTCAAGAACATTTAGACCACATTTAAGTGGTCAACCAATTCCAATAGCACAGATCAGATCTTATTTCATATGTGTAAACAGCAAAGACACTTATAAGAAGGCTCTCATGGAATCTGCATGCACAGAACTCTGCAGAAGACTTTGCAGATATCCATAGAATTGGAAATATTTTGACTAATTTGATCACGCTTTCAGCTGCTAATAAGAGTGCAGAACTTTAAGCTCCGTTAAACACATTTGACCATTTTTAAATCCATTCCACAGATTTCCGCCCTATATCAGTGCAGAAATTTGTTAAATAAGTCTGCAGATTCCCTATGGGTCTGGTTATAAGATAGACTTTTTTTGGAATCAAGTTTGGGCCACTTTCAATTGTGGTTTTATATGCAATTCATATCTGACATCTGTTCATCTATCCTACATCTAAACACGTGTATCCTGTTTTGCTCTTAAAATTGAAGTGTGTTACTTTTTCGGTGTTAAAATGTTTTCTCCTATCCCATCTTAATATGCAGAGACATCTATAAGCACGACATTCGTAGGTTAATTTTCTTGAAAACTGTAAACACTGTGTCTCTGTGGCACTACAAAAATTCCTCTGATTGTTTTGAGCGACCCATCCAGCTCGACACAACTACAGTAGCCCCTTTCACACATACAGCCTTTTCCAGAAAAAATTACAGCAATTTTCAGGTTAGAGGTCATGTGTGAACATGACTCCTTTGAAATGTTGGGCCTCGTGTATTCAGATAGAAGACAAAGGCAGGCCTAACACAGTCGTATAACCTAACTCAGGCCCCCACAAACCAGGTCATAAATCTTACCGTTAAAAACCGCGCCAAAATCAAACAAAGGGAGTCCAAAACAGACTAAAAATCCCATGAAGCCTTGCTCACTAAAGGATCGAACTCTCAACTCCTATTGGATGAGGCACATGACAGAACGCACCTCAACCATGACATCATCAGGAGTAGAAATACCTCTGAATTGCTTCCGGGATTTGCGTCCAGCAACTTTGCTCGCCGTTTGTAGACGCAGCTCTTCACTGCTCTCATGTGCAGCCTCGTGGCACAAGGAAGTAACGTCCGACTTGAAACAGTGGCCATACAATCTCCATCTCGCTGGACGAGTTGAGATTACTCTGTGTTCCACCGAACACTCTTAACGGATCCGAAGGAGACTGCCAAGCAATCCACTTCTTCATCCGTTTGCCTGCAGAAGTGAAGAGGAAAGATTTCTCTTCCCTCTTCAATCAAGTCAACGTCGCTGATTTCTCCGCCAGCCCGCAGAGAATCAGCAGCCGTACCGCCCGCAGACAGAGCGAGGAAACGGCCTCCTGTCATCACCCGAGCCTCGAGGAACCGAGTCTGAGTTAAAGGACGGATGAACACACATTCTGCATCCTCCTGCGATTCATGTAAGAGGTTTACATCTGGGCAGAGATAGAATATTATAGTGTGTTATTCCTGTGTACCAAGGTTTTTGCTTGTACAGTTTACGGACCACCATGTCCGCTCATTATTAATACTCAGGGTATTAATTATCACAAATTTGATTTGCTGTATTGTGGTCCAACCACATTGGGCTGTTGTGCATTTCCGCCATTGCGGGTGAGACCGGCAAACTGAGTTTATCCATTAAAGAATCAAAGAACGCGGGACGGTTTACGAGCCATCCACCGTGTCTCTGAGTGATAAACTAACAGCTGCTTTCTCTCCCACGATTGCGAAATCGGCTTTGGGGCTGTCACTTAATTCTCTTTCTCTCTCTCTCTCGTACTAACCACACACACACACACACGCATGCGTGCGATCCCTCACAAACATTCTCGGACACATTTTTGGCTAGTAGATAGCTTCGTGATAAAGCTCAGCTTTGTCCCTAAGCTATCGTACAAGCGGATACACGTGGTAACTGGTAGACGCCATTGACTGGTTTCTCTCTGCCCACATTTGCGGCCATATTCCCTGGCCGGAAGTCTCGCTTGACATACTTTCCACGTCCGCCATTTTGTGCGTGTCCCTCCTTACACACACACACACACACACACACACACACACACACACACACACACTCGCTCTCACACACACACCCTCATGTGTTATAGGATTATTTTGATTTCCATATCTAATCATATCACTGTTTAGTTTGTAGTTGTAAGTCAGAAGTTGATTGACTGCATTGTATTAATTATTAATTTATATTACTGCATAAATAAACTTTGTTATATTACAAAGAGAAGTGTTTTGGTTTGTTTTGCATACACCTGTGTCATGCTGACGGGATGTCAGTGCTCGGATTCAAGCCTTCATTCATTGTTTTTTCCCGAAAATCGATATTCTTTGGATGTCGATTTTCCTAAGAAAACAATCTAATATTGAGACTGTTATACTATCTGGTTATTAGTCCCTGATTCCAGGGTGGTGCCCCGTCAATGGTAATCCTTGTTAATATTCTATTGATTTTTGATAATTGATAATTATTTTGATGATTGTTGAATTTGAATGATCAATAAGCTAGTGTTAATTTTAATTAATGTTTCATCGATGTTAACAATTAATGATTATCTTTGTGCCGTAACACCGTTGAATCGGAAGTAAGAAAAATGTCAACAAATTTTTTCAGATAGTGAAACTTGAGTGCTTCTCTTTATCCAAACGGATGACAAAATTTGCTGACAGCTTAAAGGAACAGTTAGAGATTCCGTTACGTACAATAAAATCACCAGCCTCTTTCGGGAATGCGCAGACCTCTTTGTAGTGATATATGAACACATTACTGTGCTTTTTAGCCGCAGATAGCGATTCAGCCTTCGGATGCTAGCGACAGCATTTTGTTCTCTGTAGTTCATCAGAATTTTGTTCTCTTTAGTGCATCAGTCTTATTTGAAGTCGTCTCATATGATGCTGTTGAGTTTCGAGCAACTGAATAAATGTACACAATTGTTTTTTTAAATCACCAAAATTACAGGCCGCCTATATTCAGATACAAAATAATACCCCTCCATGTTTTCAAACAAGAAGCCTACATTTTCAGCGCAGCTGTGTAGATGTCATTTCCGGCAAATTATGTCACAGAGTTGAATGGCTTTTGGTGACATTGCATTTGAAAATAGCACATGTGGTACATTTACCAGTAAAGGCAACCCAACGATTTTCCTGTAATTTACCTGGTTGCATGTGTAAAAGGGGCTATTGACTCAACCGATTGCATGAATGGGGGGCAGGACTATCTGGTTGTTTGATCAACAGCAGCTGCTTCAGCTTTAATTCTGGATTTTTCATAATTGTTACACGACAGAGAGGCTCAAGTAAAGTTACTGAATCCAATGTAGAAACACACCAACATTAAGGAAAAAAAAACACCAAGCCTTTGTGAAATTGTCTCTTCATCATGCAATCAAATGTTGAGAATGTTTTAACTTTTGCAGCAACGGACTCTGACACAGGCATCCATTGACCAATGAAAATTTCAGAGAGGCAGGTCCAGTTGTGCTTTCAGAAATCCAATTTGCTGTATTCCAGCTTGAATTCAAACTAACCCAGCTCTTTTCACACTCTCAAACACATCTCATGTATTCCTATCCATCAAAAGCTCCTTAGAGGTTTCTCTAGTGTGTAGGTGCCCTTAGGCCTTGCAGTATAAATTCAGCCTCAGATGCACTCATTGCCTTGTTTGATAAAGGCTTGGAACAGATTCTGTTCCCATTTGATGCCGGACGAATGTTCCATAGCTAAGTTTAGGTCATGCAAAGGCTCTGAGGATTTGTTGACGTGAGCACAGTGAAAAATTCTTATTCCGTCCAGTGAGAAAACACAGAAAGATTTTCAAACGACTTCATTCATCACTGCCAGGTTCAATTAGCACAGGATTCTAATGTTAACGCTATTCAGCTCGGCTTCCAGCTCTCACAGTTTCCCTCTGCTGTACATATAATTGGAACCATTGGAGCAAGAGGTTAGGATGAGCTGACAGATCCACCTTTTCTGGCCAGTCACAAAATACTGTAATTTTTCCACCATAATGGTTTAGATCCTATTAGAAGTGTGGAATTTGTGCATGAGTAAGAGAGTGTCATGTGAACTTCGTGAGATCCGGTGCTTAAATGCAGATATTATTTTATCTTGTTCTTATAATCCCATTTGTTAATGCTTGATGATTCAAACTGCCAATCTGCTAATGGTTAATTAGGAGGGTAGCTGCATATTAGTATTTGTGTATCCAGGCTGAAGGAATTTTTTAGGTGCGTCTGTCATCTGGTCAGATCAAGAAGCCTCTTGAGGCAAAAGACTGTTTTGTTTTAGACAATTGCTATTTTCACCCAGTTGTAAATTCTAACATACAACATAACTATTTGCATTTTGTATTATAACATATACTATAATATAATGTAATAACATATATACTTTGTGTATATATATATATATATATATATATATATATATACACACACACACACACACACACACACACACACACACACACACACAGATGAGCCAAAACATGATCACTGACAGGTGAAGCGAATAATGCTGATCTTCTCCTAACAAGGCCACATGACAAGGTCTGGGTTGATTAGATGGTAAGCGAACTACAGTTCTTGTAGTCAACATGTTGAATGCAGGAGAAATGGGCAGGAGTTAAGACCTGCGTGACTTTGACAAGGGCCAAATTGTTATGGCTAGACGGGCACGCGAGCATCGGAACTGGATGTTGGAGCAGTGGAAGAAGGTCACCTGGTCCAATGAATCCTGTTTTCTTTTACATCACGTGGACGCCCGTGTTTGTGTGCGCAATGTTCTGCTGGGAAACCCTGGGTCCGTCCATTCATGTGGATGTCAATTTGACACGTGCCACCTACCTAAACATTGCTGCAGACAAGGAAGATCCCTTCATGGCAATGGTATTCCCTGATGGCAGTGGCCTCTTTCAGCAGGATAATGCACCCTGCCACACTGCACACATTGTTTGGGAATGGTTTGAGGAACATGATGAAGAGTTCAAAGTGTTGCCCTAGCCTCCAAATTCCCCAGATCTCAATCTGATTGAGCATCTGTGGGATGTGCTGGACCACCTACGGGAGTCTTGTAGAGTCCATGCCTTGGTGGGTTGGCACTGTTTAGGCATCATGAGGAGGACCAACAGCATATTAGGCAGGTGGTCATAATGTTTTGGCCTATCAGTGTATGTAGTATCTCTGTAGTATTTCTGCAAATTCAAAAATTGATAGACCTATTAATTTTGTTAACTCCAATACATGATTATGATAAAGAACCTGCCAAAGATTACAAGGTTTTTGGCATTGTATCTTTTGAAGATATTTAAAAACTTTGTTTGAGGCAGACACAGTAGTTAAGTAAGTAAACAAGATATCCAAGAATGTTTGACAAACTACTTATGATGCACATAGATGTTATAAACTCCCAAAACCCCAAAACATCACTAAAGAAAGTGAAATGTAATTGGTTTAACATGTCAGAAAGACATTTCATATATGAATGAACGGTTCTTGGCCAGAATAAGATGATGAAACATGCAGAAGATTACAGCTTTACAGTTTTTCTATTGGGATAGTTCACTTCAAGAACTGGTGACGGGACAGATGATGATAGTGCTTGGGTGCTTCTCATTTCTAAACTTTCTTGTTTCCTCGCTCCTCCGTTCTCGAGCCCGTGATCCGGAAACCGATCAAAGTCCACCATCATGAAGGACATATCAATTCTCTAAATGCACCGTGAGGAGGTGAGGACCAAGGATGGAGGAAGCTTACAGAGGAGGCTTGAGCGATGAAGCACAGGAGCATCCTATGCTGAAGACTTTTTGGTTGAAGCACCTGACGCACTCATAAATTCTTCTCCCCCTTCACATCTGTCACAACAGTTTTAATTATGCTTCACCCTTCTGGTTATAATAAAGCAGAAGGGTAAAATAAAAGATTCAACAACATAACGGCAAGTGCTCAGAGGTAATGCAGCTGCACAGAGACGATGCTCAGAAGTGATGCGTGAGTGAGCAGGACATTCCATTTTACAAATACATCTTGCTTCAAATTCTCCATCCTCATTTCCTTTTCTTGAATCCTTTACTTATTTCCAAAGAGGGAGGAGTTAGGAAGCAAGGAAAGAAGCAAGGAAACGAGGATGCACAGTTTCAGAAATGAGAAGCACCCAGAGTTTTCCACTCGATTAACTGTCATTTCTAGCTTCCTGTTCTGAACGAGGTTCTACCTGGTTTTATTGAAACCCCGTCTCCGACTTAGGAAATGACCAATCATAGCTCAGAATTTGGGGTGACCAATCAAATTTTAGGGGCTGCCAGGTCCATCCCATGCCACACATCTGGACACGCCCCAATTGAAAAAGGCATCGATCCCAAACTGTGTACATATATATATATATATACACACACACACACACACATACACACACACACTCACTGGCCACTAATTAGCCAATCATGTGGCAGCAGTATAATGTCTAAAATCATGCAGATATGGGTGAGGAGCTTTAGTTAATGTACACATTAACCATCAGAATGGGGAAAAAAATTTGATCTCAGTGATTTAGACCGTGGCATGATTGTTGATGCCAGACGGTCTGGTTTGAGTATTTTTGTGCCTGCTGCTCTCCTGGGATTTTCATGAACAACAGTCTCTATAGTTTATAGAGAATGGTTCGAAAAACAAAAAACAACCAGTGAGTGGCAGTTCTGCAGATGAAAGCACCTTGTTGATGAGAGAGGTCAACGGAGAATGGCCAGACTGGTTTGAGCTGAAAGAAAGGCTACAGTAACTCAGATAACCCCTCTGTGACAATTGTAATGAGCAGAATATCATCTCAGAATGCACAACATGTCAAACCTTGAGGCTGATGGGCTACAACAGCAGAAGACCACGTTGGGTTCCACTTCTTTCAGCCAAGAACAGAAAACTGAGGCTGTAATGGGCCTACCATTTGTGTCCCTCAGCAGAAATCCAGATATGTCTGACCAAGCGATGTTTTTCCAATCATCTACTGTCCAGTTTTGGTGAGCCTGTGCCCACTGCAGCCTCAGTTTCCTTTTCTAATCTGACAGTAGTGGTACACGGAGGGGTCTTCTGCTGCTGTAGCCCATCAGCCTCAATGTTTGATGTGTTGTTCATTCAGAAATACTTTTCTGCATAGCACTGTTGTAAGGCATTTTTATTTGGGTTACTGTCATCTTCCTGTCAGCTTGGACCAGTCTGGCCATTCTCCTCTGACCTCTGTCATTAACAAACCGTTTTTGCCCACAGAAGTGCAACTCGCTTGATGTTTTTTTGTTTTTCGCACCATTTTCTTAACACTCTAGAGACTGTTGTGCATGAAAATCCCAGGAAATCAGCAGTTACAGAAATACTCAAAGCAGCCCGTCTGGCACCAACAATCATGCCACAGTCTAAATCACTGAGATCACATTTTTCTCCATTCTGATGGTTGATGTGAACATTAACTGAAGCTCCTGACCCATATCTGCATGATTTTATACATTACACTGCTGCCACACAAATGGCTTTCTACCATACAAAGAGTGCTTATTAGATAACCGCATGAATAAGTAGATGTTCAGGTGTATCTAATAAAGTGGCCAATGAGTGTATATGCAATGCATTCAGAAGTATTCAGACCCTTTATTTTTTATTTATTTTTCACATTGTGTTATGTTGCAGCCTTATGCTACAATGCTTTAACAAAAGAAATAAAAGAAATAAATAAACACACATCATTCTACACTCCATACCCCACAATGACAAATCAAAAAACTTTGCAAATGTATATAAAAAAACTGAAATATCACATTGACATAAGTATTCAGGCCCTTTATTCAGTACTTAGTTGAAACATCTTTGGCAGCGATTACAGCCTCAAGTCTTTTTGGGTATAATGTGACAAGCTATGCACACCTGGATTTGAGGATTTTCTGCCATTCTTCTCTGCAGATCCTCTCACACTCTGTCAGGTTGGAAGGGGACCATCGGTGGACAACCATTTTCAGGTCTCTCCAGAGATGTTTGATTGGGTTCAAGTCCGTGCTCTGGCAGGGCTACTCAAGGACATTCACAGAGTTATCCCTAAGCCACACTTGCGTTGTCTTGGCTGTGTGCTTAGGGTCATTGTCCTGTTAGAAGGTGAACCTTCGGTCCAGTCTGAGGTCCTGAGCACTCTGGACCAGGTTTTCTTTAAGGATATCTCTGTATTTTGCTGTGTTTAGCTTTCCTTCAACCCTGACCAGTCCTCCAGTCCCTGCCTCTGAAAAACACCCCACAGCATGATGCTACCACCACCATGCTTCACCGTTGGGATGGTGTTGCGCAAGTGATGAGCGGTACCTGGTTTCCTCCAGATATGATGCTTGGAATTGAGGCCAAACAGTTCAATCTTCATTTCATCAGACCAGAGAATTTTGTTTCTCACAGTCTGAGAGTCCTTTGAGTGCTTTTTTGCTTTCTTGCACTGAGAAGAGGCTTCCGTCTGGCCACTCTGCCATAAAGCCCAGATCGGTGGAGTGTTGCTGTGATGGTTGTCCTTCTGCAAGTTTCTCCCATCTCCACACATGATCTCTGGAGCTCAACAAGAGTGACCATCAGGTTTTGGTCACCTCTCTTACCAAGGACCTTCTCCCCCGATTGCTCAGTTTGACCGGGCGGCCAGCTCTAGGAAGAGTCCTGGTTGTTCCAAACTTCTTCCATTTAAGAATTACGGAGGCCACTGTGCTCTTGGGAACCTTCAGTGCAGCCACATTTTTTTATAGCCTTCCTCAGATCTGTGCCTCGACACAATCCTGTCTCTGAGCTCTGCAGGCAGTTCCTTTGACCTCATGGCTTGGTTTTCGCTCTGATATGAATTTTCAGCTGTGAGACCTTATATAGACAGGTGTGTGCCTTTCCAAATCATGTCCAATCAATTGAATTTGCCACAGGTGGACTCCAATCATAGTGTAGAAACATCTCAAAGATGATCCAGAGAAATGTGCTGCACCTGAGCTAAATTTCAAGTGTCATAGCAAAGGGTCTGAATACTTATGGCAATGTTATATTTCAGTTTTTTTTTCTTTTTCATAAATTTGCAAAGTTATCGAAAATCATTTTTTTGCTTTGTCAATAATATAAAACATATATTATTATCTGTGTCTTGCTGCTGTTTTTGTATTGTTTTTGTATTGTCGTACACTGGAAGCTCCTGTCACCAAGACAAATTCCTTGTATGTGTAAGCATACTTGGCAATAAAGCTGATTCTGATTCTGATTATGGGGTATAGAGTGTAGATTTATGTGAAAAAAGCTGTGTGTATATATATATATATATATATATATATATTCTCAAAAAGAGATCTCTCTCATATCTCAATAGGTTCTTCTAGACAGCAATGAGATTAAATGGAGAACAAATCCACACTTTTCCTTAGTCTCATGCTTCTCACATGTTTCTCCTGAGAAAAAGCCTACAGTGATCTAACATTTGTCTCCTCTAGAGTTTTAGAAGAGATCTCAAAAGTGTTTTTAACTCTGCTCAAATTTAACCAAATACCAACAACTTGTTCAACCAGTCTATCGGTGTGTGGCCAGTGCTATTTAAACCTGATGCAAAAAGTCACTCCTTTTAGATTTTAATTTTCCCCTTTTTTGCCAAGAGCTAACAGAAGATGATGGGAAAAGAAGTGAGGAACAGGAATCTAACAACGACATGTCCTCACATGAGCACCATAGTTCAACTTTTTAGAGCACATACTAACCACTAAGACATGACTTCAAAGAAAAAAGAGAGAGAAAAAAAAACACTTCTAATTTCTTAGGTTTTGCCTAATTATATTATAGTCTAATGCATTTCTGGAACAGAAAGATATAATGTTCCTCATAAATCTGCCTGGACGATTGTTTTTATCATACATCAGGTAATTTCTCTGTCATCACAGGTCATGCAAAATCAGATCAGGACATTTTATTAATTGCATTTGGGCGAGCAAGTAATTCATTTTAAAGCTGAATTCAGCCTTAGTAACCAAGTGATAAGTCCTTGGATAAATACATTCGCTCTGTCTTTTGTATGAACAGCAGAGCTAAAAAAATCTAATGTATATTATATTGATCACAATCTCCGATTTTCTTCCATTTGGAGTGTAATTGTGAGACAACAAGAATTCATTTTGACATGACAGATGGGCCATATGGGACCACTGTATTTTGAAGAGTGAAAGCATAACTAATGAGGGCCTTTACAGCTTTTGTAAGAGTATTGATATGCAGCTCTCATTTTAGCAGGACCTGAAGATGCAATTGCTTTATGCAAAGGAGCTGTACTCCAGGATACATGAATCAATGCATTTTCATTTCAGTTTCACCTCTTAGTATGGAAGCTTTGGTAAAAGTGAAAATCACTCATTATCGATTAGATTGAACTGTAAAAAAAATTCTGTAATTATAACGGAAAAAGAATGTAAAAATGCAACAGTAAAAAAATAAAATAAAAAGGTTTACAGGTTGCCTTAACATATATGGTAAAATATAATAAGACAATACATTTCATTTTAGTGTAAATATTGATAAAATTTATGCTTTTTTTCGATTTTAAAGGTACGATTTTAACGTCTTATTGACGGTAAAAATTAATATTACGTTTAATAAGAGAATTCATGTATAATCACTATTGTTTAAACTACAGTTATGTACAATGGGGTGTTCTAAAATATATTTGATATTGTTTGATTAATGTTTATTGCATTATTTTAGTGTTTAGTGTGTTACCGTAATGGTGTTTTGTGTTTGTGTGAGTCTGTACATGTGTATTAGTCATTGCACCTGGAAGTGCCACTCTTGATGAACTTTTAGTCATTATGTGGCATTCTATTGTTACAACAGTGTTTAAAAATACAATTTAAAAGAGAAAAGCAGATTTTTGTACTTCCCAAAGGTTGGTATGTTAAGTTTATATTATTTAATAATAATTGTGAAATATACAGGCACCAAAATGGCATCCTGTAATGCCTGAAACATGGTCACTGTATTTTTTATTTTACAGTGTGTAATACAAGCTAAGTGTTTGAAGCTTTCCCTTACCATTTTTAATGCTGTTTTTGACACCTACAGTAGTCTCAGCTATTGTTTGTTTTCTTCTTAACGTATATTGTCTTAAAGGGATAGTTCACCTAAAGTGAAAATTCTGTCATCATTCACCCACCCGCATGTTTTTCCAAACCCATATGACTTTCTTTTTTCCATGGAACACTAAAGTAGATGTTAGGCAGAAGGACAGTCTCGATCCCAATTCATAATAAAAATGCAAATAGAAGTGAATGGTGACCGAGACTATAATTCTGCCAAACATCTCTTTTTGTTTTTGTAATATGTATTTGGTACATAATGAATATATACGTATATTTGGGTGAACTATTGCTGCGACTTTTCTGTGATAAAAAAGGCACCAGATCGTATTCAATCTTAGCACATTCCTGTTCCAAACTGGTTTCAAATCCAGCCGACCAGTCGTCAGCTGTGTAAACTGTCCTGACGAACGAGATTAGCAGTGAGGAACAGCCAGTGAAATTGCACAAGAGCAAAAGCGAGGCATTCGAAAGCAGAAGCTTAAAACAACAACAACAACAACAACAACAACAACAACAACAACAACAACAACAACGTCAAACTGCTCCCATCTTCTCCCTGTCTCATCCATATATTTGGTCTCCATTTCTTTCTTTTTTTTCCCTGACTTTCTTCTTCTATGACATTCGACTGTTACAAAAAAGGAAAGCTATGCTTCCATTTGATGACATGTTGTTAAGAATAATCTCTCATTGCTATGTAGATGAGTTTTTTGAGAACTGAATTTTGGTGTTGTTATATTGTAATTGACGCACCTAGTCTATGATTAGTAAAGTGCACATTAACACGACAGAAAACAAGAATATATGTACATAATATTCTACATATTTATATGATAATAATATTCTACCATACAAAGAGTGCAAATGAAATGAAATTTTCGAACGAAACAGTTATGTCAAATTCGATAAATGCGTTAAAAAACATAAAATGAGTCTCACGTGTCAATGCATTTTTAAACTTTTACACTTTACATTAAACTGCATAAACTGCTGAACTGTGCTGAGTAACAGCATATTGTCATCAAGGTCAGATACAGAAATGAGCAAAATGATTATATTGTAACATGGTATATTTTTGTTACCACAGTGCCGTTTTATTACCAGTATACCATGCAGCCCTACAGTCCACAAAATGTGTACAAACTAATTATTAAATCAACATACCATTCAACATGACTAATAGCAGGTTGTTTTCACCATGATTCTTGACACAACCCCAACTCGGAAAGTCAGGACTCATAGAAAATCCAGTTTCCCACAGGTAATTACAACATTGTGGTGGCCTGAACCCATCTCGTAAATATGATAATTCCAACATGACTTAAAGGCAGCAAAAGACGCAATACAATTAAACCAGCAGTGCTGTGATATTGATCTTCAACTTGGTGATATGGGTAAAGTTTTCCACGGTTCCATCACTGCTGGTAAGAACAACAATTGTTTATTTATTTATTGTTTGTTGTAAGAGGGTGTAGCAGAAGCCCTTCTACATGCTAACCTGCTGAAGAGACATATGTGTAGGTGATGAGGTCAGCAGCAACCATCTGTTCTCGTATATAAACATCAACATGAAAGCACCTCCCTGTTCATATGAAATCTGTCTGACTCTCTAAATTGATAATAGTTTGATTTAGAGACCTCAGTCAGCACGTTTACATGCACACCAATACGCTGATAACTATCAAAAATCAGCTTATTCAAAAATAAGAAAACATGTTTATATGAAATTTGAAATAATTGGATTATTGTCTGCTTTTGACATCAAATCATAAACACCCTTACAAAAACCGAGAGTTCTGGCAAATTTGCTGCAAACTTGCCGCACATTCGCCACTCATTATTTTCACGTGCAAATGAGCTTTGCGGCAAACTCTGCATTTTCGCCTGAGGTTTGCTGCAGGCTCACCACTACGGGGGAAGAGCAGCAAACTTCTGGCTAACATTTGCGGTGAATCACAAGCTCATGTGCATATAAAAATAATGAGTGGGAAATTTGCTGCAAGTTTTCAGCAAGTTTGCCAGAACTCCAGATTTTTTGAAAGGGCAGCCAAGCGCACCAACTTGCGCACATTGGATGAGCCGGTAAGAATTCCTGAAAGAATGCCCTTAGAGTGCTGGTAAAGGTGTTTGCATGCAACGTGAACGTGAAATTGAGGTAATAAACAAATCTATGTGTGTCAATTGGTATACTGTTAAGCCGTTTATGACCTAACCCCATTGAAAGAACAACATTTAAAGTATTTACATGAACACACACGTTGTTGGACTGGTGTAAGATCATGCATGTAAACACACTTAATGGAATTCCAGCGGTGTCAATCAATTAAATATGTAAATTGAATTAATTAAATGATACACAGAGTAATTAACTGCAAATAATTGTATATATCAATATTTGATGAGGATGCCCCGAAATGAAAATAATTAGAGACATTAGGTCTACATTATGTTGCAGACAAATAAATAATTGAATAAGCATTATAAAACCTTGCATTAGAAGTCAATATATTGTTTGTTTTATTTCAATATCATTGAACATCATTAAATATCCATGAAGCCTTTTACTGGCCTACAGTCCTCAGCAATCTTTTTTTACAATCGAATTTGTCAATCTGTCGAGGAAGACTTGGGGCCTTATTTTAAGAGCGCAACGCAATGCCTTAAGTCATAAGCGCGAAGTCAGTGGGCATGGTCATGAAGTTTTGGTATTTTCGTACGCTAAGTCTAGGCGCAAGTGAGTTTGGCGAAATTGCCCGTGCAACGCGCAAAAAGACTGGACGGTCTGGACCAAGTGCAATTTAATTCTGAGGTTCTTCTCCAGTTCTGCCCAGCGTCTGCATCCTGTCATATAGTCCATTCCCTCAAGCACCAACAATTTAAACAAAGACAGCACATTAATAAGAAGTTGGTAGTGTAAATGGATTGTATGCAATGATTAGCCTAGAAAAATTTAGAATGATGTTCTTTTGTTCATTAACTGCGTCCTTGATGAATGACAGCGACACACTACTTTTATTCATATTGAAAATGCGATTCTTATCAGAATTTGGACAGAGAATGTACATGTTATTAATCATTTTCATCTACTGACACACAAATCATGGCTTGTATTAACACGTATTTTATCGGCACGCACTTCACTTCTCAGTCGATTTTGATCTTGAAAAAATACATTCAGGTATTGAATCACGATAAAATTAAATTCAAATTACACTACAAAAGAAACAAAAATATAATCAAAATAACGAAGTGGTAATAAAAAAATCATACTAAATCCAAACATTTTACTCTCTCCAACTTCTTCCACTGGCCCTTTTGCAGTTAATTAAAAATCGCTCGAAAATAAATAAATAAATAAATAAATAAATACCAAAATAAATTAGAGAATAAAAATAATTGTAAATATAAACATAATGAAATATTTGAAAAATTAGCCATGACCTTTAGATAGTTTAACACAATCTCATAATTATTATTTTTTCTCAAAACGGCTATATGACAGTGATTGTCAGGGACTTAATTTAATATTCCACTATATTTAAGAGTTTGGACATGAACCTTATTACCACCTGCTGGTGGAATCTCCAAACTACAAATGCAGGAACTGAATTTGGACTTTGCGTTGAGTTAAGATGTGGTAGTGAAAACTGTGCTTAGAATTAGCGCTCTCACGAAAACTGTGGTGCATGAACAAACATTACACCCTGGTAACAGTTAATATAGTTGTTGCTGATGATTTGTGGCTTTGTGAAGTACCTTGTAATATGCCTGAAAGCATACCGATTACTAAATGAGGACTAATCATCAGATATTTTTGATGGTGGTTTTAATGATGGATCAGAGGACACTTTTGTTCATGTGTAAGTTAGAGATGTATTACAGTTTTTTACAATCACTAATATCCTTTTGTCCAATCTGTAGTCACATTTTAAAAACTCTAAACATAATTAGCACAACATCCGTCTGTTGTGGACCATACCATTAACACAATTCAAGTTGCTTTCACAAAATATGCAGTAAATTAACACGTTTCTAAAATGCTTACATTTTCTTTACATACAAGCTTACCCAATACCAAAATCATGGATCTTTCTTGTCTTATTTACAAATGCTTGCACACAGCATGCCAGAAATGAAGACCTAATGTTCCAAACCTTAAATATAGTATAAAGCCTCTACTTCTGCAACAACAGCAGCTCAAAAGCTATATTGAAACAGCTGATAAGCATTTTTGAATGAACAGATCATTGAAACATTGAGAAATAGATGATTTACTGTAAGTTTTGTGAAATAGACCAACCACAGCTGATTTCAATCTCAATTGCAGACATAGCCAGGTGTTGAAGTTCTTTCAATTACATTAACAACCACAGTAAAAAGGGGACTCTTTGGATTGGTTTTGTTCAGTGTGGATACAGAACAACACAGAGGAGCAGAGAGAAAAAAAATAATGTCTGGACGAGGGATAGGAGTAGTCGGACCAGGGAGAGGAGTAGTTGGACCAGGACAAGGGAGAAGGAGAGGTAGGGGGAGAGGAGTAAGAATGTGTGGTGGTGTTCAAAGGAGAGTAAGAGCTGTTGTCACTGATGAAATAAGAGCCACCATCATAGGCCATGTGATAAACCATGGTCTGTCGCTGAGAGAGGCTGGTGAAAGAGTCCAGCCTAATCTCAGACGGTCAACAGTGGCTTCCATTATCCAGAATTTTCAACAAACCAAAAGGTAAGTAATGCATTTCACAAGGGCTTCTTCTATCATTACTGTTGCTATGTCCCACAGTAACTTAGGCCACCAGTCCCAATGCAAATAAATATGTTGTATTTTTGTTCCTCTAAAGAACGCAACGTCTTCCTCCCTCTGGGGGAAAGTCTGTGACCTCTGTGACCAAACACAGAGTTTGAATGAAACAGTTGTACACAGTTCCTTTTGAAAGGAACAGTGAGCGGGTCAAGGAACTCCAGCACGAAAACATCCAGGGAACGGTTACGAAAGTAACCAGAACATTCCCTATCTGTCACTCACTCGACGTTGTGTTGATGTAGTGACACTAGGGGTACCTATACGAAATGCCACAACTAGCTGAACTCTGTTATGTGGACTGGCGGTGCGAGACGGGCAAACCATTGCGTGCCTCGTAGCCAGCGCACCTGGCCATCACGTAACCTCCCCCAATGATCCTACGAGCGCCGTACGGTCCCCCGCACCTCAGGGACAAGTCGACTGCAAAAAATGTGGACAGGCCGCCCCAGCCGTGGCCTCTTCTCTTCTTTTTTCTCCCCAAAAAAGAATGGAAATCGTTCAGCTGGGGACCATAAGTGTCTGCATCGGGGGGTGTCCATTCCCAAGGGGAAGACACCGCGGAGACTACACCGTACCCGAAGGGGAGGCAATTGTGTGGAAATACGTCACATGGTCTTACCGAGTCTTTTCGGCAGTGTCGCATGTGGAGAAGTCCCTGTGGTAGGTCTTACCCAAAGGGGATGGAGCTCTACAAACACGGCGACCGGTGGCAGAGGGGGCTGTGCCCAAGGAAGACATGGGTTTACCAATGGGGAAACTGTCTCACGGAAGATACATCACACAGGGTTACAAACAGACAACCAGCGCATGTGGAGCACCTACCCCAGTACAGGGCCTCATAGCACACGTAATGGGCCGGCATCGAATTTCTCCGCAAATTCGCCTGCCACAGGGCTAAGGAGGAAGGACATCCAGGGCCCACGGTCTTGTGAACACTGCTGGGGGGTAAAAAGCGCACGTCTTCCCCTCAAGGAGGGGAAAGGCACTATACGCAAGCAGTACACCCAGCCAGTTGTCCCGCCAACTTACCTGTTCGTACCTGACAACACATGGGACGAACCAGCTCAACCCGGAGATTGTGGAACCTCGCGAAGCTATTGGGTGTTGCCCAGCCTGCTGCTCTACAGATGTCTGCTAAAGAGGTGTCATTGGTCGGGGCCCAGGAGGCAGCCACATTCCTGGTGGAGTGTGCCCGAAGCCCCAAGGGGGGGTGGCACGCCCTGGGTGTGGTATGCCAAAGCAATGGCCTCGTAGAGGGAGCCTTAGCCTAAGTGATCGTGTCTACCACCGTGCGCACTTAGGTCTTCTGCGTCCCATCCAAGGGCCAGACATGGACATTCCAGTGGTCTGGTCACGGGTGCCAGATGGTGCCCCGTCCCTGAGAGAGGAGAACCCTCCTCGGGGGAATTCGCCAGGGAGGGGCTGTCGCGAGGATAGTGAGGTCCGAGACACAAATCTGGGTGGGCCAATAGGGTGCCACTAGGATGACCTGCTCCTCGTCCTCCCTGAATTTGCACAGGGTCTGTGCAAGTAGGCTGGGGGGAACGCATACTAGTGTGGCCCCCGGGGCCAGCTGTGTGCCAGCACATCTGTGCCAAGGGAAGCCTCGGTACCAGAGCGGGCAGTGGGAGGATTCCCGGGAAGCGAACAGGCCTACCTGCGCTTGACCAAATTGACTCCAAACCAGCTGGACCACCTGGGAGAGGAGTCTTCAATCTCCCCTGAGTGTGACCTGTCGCGACAGCACTTCTGCCACGCTCGGAGGCATCTGTCATAACCACAACGCTCCTGGGGTACTTGCACTAAGGGGACTCCTGCCCGCAGAAATGCAAGGCCCGTCCAAGGGCTGAACAATAGCTGCAGATCGACGTGATGACCACGTGATGTGTGCCATGGCGCCATGCCCATCTCGCGACTCGTGTCTGATGCCAGTGCTGAAGCGGTCTCATATGCATCGACCCGAGCAGCGTGACTGCCGTCGAGGATGCCATATGCCCCAGGAGCCTCTGAAAATGCTTCAGTTGGACCGCCGTGCTCTGCCTGAACAACTTCAGGCAGTTCAGCACTGACTGCGTGCGCTCGCTCATGAGTCGCGCCATCATAGAGACTGAGTCTAACTCCAACCCGAGAAAAGAGATGCTCTGTACCGGGGAGAGCTGCTCTTTCCCCAGTTGACCCGAAGCCCCAACCGGCTGAGGTGCCTGAGCACCAGGTACCTGTATGCACACAACAAGTCTCGAGAGTGAGCTAGAGCCAGCCAGTCGTCGGATGCGGACACCCACTTCCCTTAGTGGGGCAAGGACTGCCTCTGCGACTTCTGTGAAGACGCGAGGTGACAAGGACCGACCGAAGGGGAGGGGAACCAGTCCTGATGTTGGATCCTTGCTAAAATGCGTTTCTGTGTCAGCATCTTGAACGGGAGTCTGTGCAAGTCCCGGTTCAGAACTCGCAGGTCCAGGATTTGCCGCAACCCACCGCCTTGTTACGATAGGGGCTATAGAACCCCTTCTTCATCTTCCGTAGAAGGGACACGACCTCCGCACGCAGGGCAGCGGCATTCTTGCCCAAGTGCTCCACATCAGACAGCAGCAGCCTGCTCTCCGATATGCTGCTACTGAGATCTCATCCTCCTCCTGAGCACCGAATGAGAGGTCGAACCCGCTGTGAGGCGGGCCACTTGACTCATCCCAGAACTCAACCGGGGCGCATGAGCGTGCTGGGGAGTGGGAGGTCCGTGGGGATTCACCTAGCTGATTTACTCCCATTGAAGTCCCCAAATTGCCCCTAGCGCTAACCGTCGCGGTCATGTGACCGCGGGCAGAAGAACCGGGGTGGGGAGCGGCTGGAGTGGCTTTCCCTCTGAGGAAGGAAAGCCGCGATCGCAACATGGCCTTGGTCATGCTCTCACAGTGTGGACATGAACCATCCACGAATGCTGTCTCAGCGTGTCTGGAGCCCAGTCACCTAAAGCAGCGATCGTGACCATCAGAAGCGGAGAGATAACGACCGCAACCAGGAACTGCACATAACCGGAAAGTCATCTTTAAAAAGACGCTTTCCGTTAGTGCCCACTCTTTTAGGGAATATATACTCTTTTAGGGAGAAATATACTCTTTTAGCGCTCAACGCGCGCTGTCGAAGCGCCCAGGGGAGTTCTCCGCACATATCTGTGCGCCGTGAAATCCAACAGCCGCGGAGATCGCTTGCTTTCTACAGAGGCGAATGGACTGGCAGTGGAATACATCAACACCGCTCATCTCCGAAGAAAAATCTGAATGAGTGGTTGCGAGCCAGCTCTTTTTATACCTGTATGTCCGGGGGAGTGGCATGCAAATTCCACTCGTCAATTCCCATTGGCCTTTTCTCAAAGATCAGAGGTGTTTGAAGCTCCCAAGGGCGAACCCTTGTGTCACTACATCGACACAACATTGAGTGAGTGACAGATAGGGAACAATGGATTTCATATTGTCTATTGTATGCCGGTAGATCTGAAACATGACAAGTAATTCAGCTTTTGTAATGCTACCAACTGTTAGTATTTTGACAGTCGTTGTGCTATGATTGACTATATGTTCCTGTTGGATAGAAAACCTGCTAGTGTTTTGACAATGATTAATTTGCCATGTTTTGATAGAGTTAGTGTATGTAGAGAAAGTTTTTTTTTTTTTCATTTTAAAATGTAGAGTTGGTATTTACAGTTTTTCTCGATCGATGTTATGCATATCTCCAAACTCATGTCACTGCTCTCAAAATGATTAACACAGCCATCTGAAAACTTTGTAATTGTCCTAAACAGATTGTGAATGTTTCTTGATTTTCCTCATTTTCTCGAAACACTACATACAAATTTCTCTGATCCAAAACTCATGCTTTCAAAACAGTTAACACAGACAACTATATTAAAGTCATATTCTCAAATGCACATGTTAGGTTGCCAAATCCCTTCATATTACAGTTTTTCTCGATTGCTTAAATTTCTTGAAATTATGCCTCCTTTTCTCGAAGCTCTAAACACAAATCCATAATTTCTCACCCAATTCCCCAAACTTCCTATTTTCAGGTCAAAATGAAGCTCTCCACTCAAAACCTTTCAATCTTGCTGAAAAACCAAACTTTGCCCTCAGACATGACACACAAGCCCTCAAAAACACACACTACAACATCGTCTTACACACTGGTGAGATAAATTCCTCCTCTTCCTCCTCCTCCTCCTACTCTTCCTCTTCCTTCACCTCTTCCTCCACTCCCTACTGCTCTTTTTCCTCCTCCTCCTCTCTGGTGTCCTTGACCTCTTCCTTCACGTCTCTCTGGATCCATTGTTCCAAAACTGAATGAACTGACTCGGGCTCTTTTATCTATCTATTGAAGGTTCTGATTGGTGTGTGATCAATTTTGACCAGGTGTTTCCACCTGGGTAATTGTGTGCTAATTGAGCTCAAGCTGTGCTGACTTGAGTGAACAATATTGAATGCTAGTGCTTTCTAAATGACCACATGGTGTAGGCAATGAGAAATGAAGGGTTAGCAATTGTAAATAACTGTAAGTTTAATGTCGCGTTTACTTGTGTTTTAGTATCCAACTGTTGGTCTTAAAAGCAAAATAACTGCTTGTAAATGCAGTTATCTGTTTCCTGTTTACAAACCTGAAGTACCTTTCATAGACTGAACTGATTTAATTTTTATGGATTTAAAGGCCTGATCGGATGCATCAACATAATTACACTAAATCCAACTTTCAGGTCTCTCTCTCCACTGGTTAAGACATTAGTTATTTTCCAAACAATTTTATGTGGTGTGGAAATTGTACATGGCCTCTTTCATGATTTGACTGATGCTGTTAATGTACTTGAGAAGAGCCATTTAGCACATCATCAGTTAGCAATCATTTTATTTAAGCTAATTTCCCGTAGGTGTATTCATCCGTTGATTGATCCACATTTGCCCTTCAAGTTATATGAATGTCCACTTAAAATTCCATCAAAGCACTCTCGAGTGCGGAACACTTTCTTCTTTTAAAGTGACATACCATGCGGTAATAAACCCAGTTGATTATTATTATTATTATTATTATTATTATTTCTCCCCTTTTTCTCCCCAATTTGAAATTCCCAATGCCTCTAAGTCCTCGTGGTGGCATAGTGACTTGCCTCAATCCGGGTGGCGGAGGACGGATCTGAGTTGCCTCAGCGTCTCAGACCATCAATCAGCACATCTTCTCACATGGCTTGTTGAGCGCGTTACCGCGGAGACATAGCGCATGTGGAGGCTTCACGCTATTCTCCACGGCATCCACGCACAACTCACCACATGCCCCACCGAGAGCGAACCACATTATAGGGACCACGAGGAGGTTACCCCATGTGACTCTACTCTCCCTAGCAACTGGGCCAATTTGGTTGCTTAGGAGACCTGGCTGGACCAGTTGATTATTATTAAAATATTAAATTGTTATTGTTGATTTTTGTATTATTTTGAGGATTAGATTTGTTTTAGCCTACGCAATAGTAATTTACATCATGCAAACAGCTCTGAGCATATCCACGAGCCCCAAGTGTGAACACGAAGAGCGTGTCACCCATTTACTCTGAAGCGAACACAAACCATGTAGGCTATTCATTTAATCGCAGCTTTGCGGTTTAATAATCACAAACGACCATTTCACGATTTTAATGTTATTTTGATTAATTGTGCAGCCCTGAAAGATCGTGAAATTTGACTAATGATAGGCTCTTTGGGAAATCAAGTGGCCAAAAAAAACAAACAAAAAACAAAACAAAAAAACGCATAAAAATAATTTTGATATTCACAGTATTGCTTAATTTTACATTACCAGCAAAATGATATCCCAGCCCTGCACAAAAGCCTGTGCTTGTTTTTTGCAGGTTACTTGTGTTCGCTTTGTTTTAGAAAGAAATCGCTCTTACTGATCAGAAACTTCACCCCTCACCTCACACACTGCATGCTGCCTGCTTGAGGAGCAAGTGAGACACAGAGGCATGTTCTTGTAGTTCTCGCTCGAAAGGTTTTAAACATTAACATAGACATTTCAAAAAGTGGAAAATATATATGATATAGTATCTTATCAATATTACTCTTGACAAACTCAGATTTCAAGATGCACACAATAAACGGAGACAACACGATTTGAACTTGAAATTACACCATGTGCATTTACATTAATAAAGTTTATACTTTTGTCATACTGGCTTCACAGACTTACCATTGCATTGTAATGTTTATTTAAAAGCTCTATCCTATAATATCTAACTAATATTATTATTTTTTAAATGTTATTCGGTAGAATTCGTTATTCATTTTGAACTTATTATTCGTGCCTTGCGGAATAATGTATTCAGCTTTGGGCATATCCCTACTTAACACATCACATGTGAGTGAGCTAATTGGCTAACAGATAACAAGTTCAAAGAACCTATCCGTTTGTGCCAAGTAGTGTTTCATGCCTGGTCATTCGTCTCTGCATAATAAGTATTATAAGTATTTTAACATAATTTTTGCGCCACTATCTTCACCAAATGGATTGCAAAAATTATAATTCTTTTCAAACGAGTTTCCTGAACATTCCCCCCATCTGCACAACAAATTGTCCCTTCCCAAACTCACGTCATTGGTAGAACTAATGTTGCTATGTCGATCTGGTCAGGATGCTCAAACAAACAGAGCAATATTTTGATCATGCCACTGAGTGTACATTTTCAGGGGAATCAACCTATAAATGGCTGACTTATAGTTGTCTGCCATTTAAAGGCCCTTTCACACCAAACGTGACGCGATTGTGAGAGGCAAATCTTCGGTGACTGGCCCTTTCCCATAGAAAGTGAAGCGAATGTTTGCCGTTAGCACATTCATGCCTTTAAAATTACTGCCGCTAATTGACAAGCAATTTTACCCCGGTAAGGCAGGTGCATCAACACACCTTTGATCTGGTCCGCCCTCAGCCCATCACCGGGTGAGAAGAAATAATCACTTGACAAGTTTGCAAAACAAACAAGAAAAGCAAACAATTCTCTAGTGAGCAGATCAAAAAAATTAAACGGATTTATCTACCAGCTGAAGCAGCAATGACGAGTGTGTTGTTAAAAGAGAAAGAAAACTTTCGAGACACTTCACAAACTATTTCAGATCACCTGCTGGACAAGTTGACTGACATTATTATTATGTATACACAGTCTGAGGGGTGATTAGAAAGAATCAAGTGTAAAAAATATTATTAACAGTTAAAACATGTCATCAATTGGAACAACACTGATTATATGCAAACGCCACTCATACTGCATATCACTGATTCTTGAGATAAGGGTCAAAGCATGTTTTAAAAATTAGCTTTTATATTTTTTTGTACTAAATTTATTTTAAATGAATATATCTGTAGACAAGGTCTCAGCTAAAGGACCACGTAAGGGAACAGGTTTTTATAAAAATGCTTTCTTCTAAAAACTGACATTTATTCGCTTTATAACTTATTTTAATTTCTGTCAACTCCATTAAACACACTAAAATCTATTTTAATTTAATACATCAAACAAGAGTGTAAAGTCTTTAATTATCTAATAATGGTTTTCCGTAAAGGAGTAATAAAATACATTCCCCTTCTGTCACTCACTCGAGGTTGTGTCGATGTAGTGACACTGGGAGTCGCCCTTGGGAGCCCCAAACACCTCAGATCTTTGAGAAAAGGCCAATGAGAATTGGCTAGTGGAATTTGCATGCCACTTCCCCAGACATATGGGTATAAAAGGAGCTGGCTCACAACCACTCATTCAGATTTTTTCTTCGGAGCCGAGCGGTTTTGTGTCAGCAAGCTGTCTTCCACTACCGGTCCATTCACCTCCCAAGAAGCGTTTGCTGTTGGATATACGGCGCATTCCAGCAGCTTTTCACTCCTTCTGCACAGATCTGTGCAGATTACGCCCCTGGGCGCTTCGACAGCGCTAAGAGAGTTTATATTCCTGCAAAGAGTATATTTTCTCTATCAGAGAAAACACATTGACGTGAACTTCTTTTTAAAGATGCGTCTTTTTCAAGATGCCTTTCCGTCTTTGTGTGATTCCTGGATGTGGTCGCTATCTCTCCGCTTCCGACGGCCACGGGCGCTGCCTCACATGTCTGGGTCGTAATCACACTGAGGCAGTGTTTGTGGATGGTTCATGTTCTCATTGCGAGAATATGACCATGGCAACGTTGCAGTCGCAGCTTTCCTTCATCCGGGGGAAAGCCACTCTAGCCGCCCCCCGTGCCGTGCCTTCTACCTCCGGGTATGAGGCCGGCCTGGCTGGCGCTGGAGGCGATTTGGGGGCTTCAATGGGTGCGGCTTTGCTGGGTAAATCCCCGCGGACCTCCCATTCCCCAGCATGCTCGTTTGCCCCCGGCGAGTTCCGAGAGGAGACCAGATCGCCCCAGGGCCAGCTTAGTGTCCCTTTTCGGAGCTCCGGAGCGGGATGAGTGCTCGATCGCTGCATTGGAGAGTGTGCTGGCAATGTCAGACACCAAGGACTCGACTGGGCTGCCACCTTCGGGTCGGCCCGCCCAGTCTGAGGCTGATGGCAAGATGACCGCCATGCCTGCCCAGGCCGCCATGTGTGTTGGGTTGGAGTGGAACCTTCCACCCTCCCCTGAGCCTTCGTGGTTAGATGATTGGTTCCTGGGTTTGGGGCGCCACTCACAGCCACCCCCCCCCCCCCGGGTCCCTTTCTTCCCGGAAGTGCACAACGAGCTGACGAGGTTGTGGTGGCATCCCCTGCTCCCTCCCGCCACGAGGCCCCACCCACAGGTACGTTAAACGCGATCGTCCCCTTAGTGCCCCTCGCCCTTAGACGCGTGGCTAGCACTTTACAACCCATCGCAGTGTTTGGCCAGGACCATCCGACTCGGCTATGTGATTCAGTTCGCCAGGCGCCTGCCCCAGTTCAGCGGTGTCCGCTTCACTTCGGTGAAGGGTGAGAACGCCGCCACCTTGCATGCAGAGATCACGACCCTTCTGCACAAGGGCTCGATAGAGCCTGTCCCTCCAGCTGAGATGAAGAAAGGGTTTTACAGCCCTTACTTCATCATACCGAAGAAAGGCAGTGGGTTGCGGCCAATCTTGGACCTGCACATTTTGGCTTGTGTCCAGCATCAAGATTGGTTCACGGCGGTAGACCTAAAGGATGCGGACTTTCACGTCTCGGTTCAACCACGACACAGACCCTTCCTATAGTTTGCTTTCGACGGCCGGCCGTATCAGTAAAAGGTCCTCCCCTTCGGCCTGTCCATGTCCCCTCGCATCTTCACGAAAGTCGCAGAGGCAGCTCTTGCCCCGTTAAGGGAAGTGGCCGTCCACATACTCAACTACCTCGACGACTGGCTGATTCTAGCTCACTCTCGAGAGTTGCTGTGCGCACACAGGGACCTCCTGCTCAGGCACCTCAGCCGGCTAGGGCTTCGGGTCAACTGGGAAAAGAGCAGAGCATCTCTTTTCTCGGCATGGAGTTAGACTCAGTCTCGAGGATAGCGCGCCTCACGAGCGAGTGCGTGTGGTCGGTGCTGAACTGCCTGAAGTCGTTCAAGCAGAGAACAGCGGTTACACTGAAACACTTCCAGAGGCTCCTGGGGCATATGGCACCCTTGGCACTGGTCACGCCACTAGGGTTGATGCATATGAGACCGCTTCAGCACTGGCTTCAGACTCGAGTCCCGAGATGGGCATGGCGCCACGGCACACATTGCGTGGCCATCATGCCGATCTGCCGCCACTTGTTCAGCCCTTGGACAGACCTTGCATTTCTACGGGCAGGAGTTCCCCTACAGCAAGTGTCCAGGTGCGTCGTCATTATGACAAACGCCTCCAAGCGAGGCTGGAGCGCTGTGTGCAATGGGCTCCTGAACAGGACCGCGACTGTGTTGGCACATCAACTGCCTCGAGTTGCTGGCAGTATTGCTCGCCCTGTGGAGGCTTGTTCCGTTGATCCGGGGCAAGCATGTGTTGGTCCGTATGGACAACACAGCGACAGTAGCGTATATAAATTGCCAAGGCGGTTTACGCTCACAACTCGCTCGCCATCTCCTCCTATGGAGTCAGCGGCGACTGAAGTCGCTGCGGGCCACTCACATCCCGGGAAACTTCAATGCCACAGTGGATGCGCTGTCGTGGTAGGTGACACTCAGGGGAGAGTGGAGACTCCACCTCCATGTGGTCCAGCTGATTTGGAGTCGGTTCGGCAAAGCACAAGTATACCTATTTGCCTCCCAAGAAACCTCCCACTGCCCACTCTGGTATTCTCAGACGGGGGCAGAGATGCACAGTTGGGTCAGTGCTTTCCTTCCTGCAGGAGAGGCTGGAGGAACGGCTGTCCCCCTCCACCTTGAAAGTGTATGTGGTCGCCATAGCGGCACACCATGATACAGTGGATGGTAAGTCCTTAGAGAAGCACGACCTGATCATCAGGTTCCTGAGAGGCGCCCAGAGGCTGAATCCTCCCAGGCCACACCTGTTCCCCTCATGGGATCTCTCCGTGGTCCTCCTGGGCCTTCACGGAGCCCCCTTTGAGCCACTACAATCAGTCGAGTTGAAAGCCCTCTCCTTGAAGATGGCCCACCTGATTTTGCTCACCTCCATCAAGAGGGTCGAGGACCTGCAAGTGTTCTCTGTCAGCGATACCTGCCTGGAGTTCGGTCCAGGTGACTCTCACATAATCCTGAGACCCCAGCCGGGCTATGTGCCCATGGTTCCCACAACCCCCTTCAGGGATCAGGTGGTGAACCTGCAAGCACTGCCCAAGGAGGAGGCAGACCCAGCCCTGTCGTTGCTGTGTCCTGTGCGTACTTTGCGCATCTACTTGGATCACACGCAGAGCTTTAGACACTCTGAGCAGCACTTTGTGTGCTTTGGCTGTCAGCAGAAAGGGAATGCTGTCTCCAAACAGAGGCTTGCCCACTGGATTGTGGATGCCATCGCTATGGAATACCAGGCCCAGGCCATGCCTGCCCCTTCAGGAATACGAGCACACTCCACAAGGAGTCTGGCATCCTCGTGGGCACCGGCCCATGGCACCTCTCTAGCAGACATCTGCAGGGTAGCGGGCTGGGCAACACCCAATACCTTCGCGAGATTTTACAATCTCCGGGTTGAGCCAGTTTCGTCCCGTGTTCTGTCAGGAACGAACAGGTAAGTTCGGGAATACGGACAGTTGGCCGGGTGTATCGCTTGCGTATAGCGCCTTTCCACTCCAAAGAGGCGAAAATGTGCACTTCTTTTCCCACATGAATTCATTAACCCGTGAACCCTGGATGTCCTTCCTCCCTAGCCCTGTGGCTCGTGAATTCAGCGGAGGAATTCACAGCCGGAACCAGTATGTGTGCTAATATGCCCTTACTGAGGTAGGTGCTCCACAGGTGCCGGTTACTCCGGTAACCCCCTATGATGTATTTTCTGCAGTGACAATTCCACTCGCCAATTCTCATAGATCCTTTTCTCAAAGATCTGAGGTGTTTGGGGCTCCCAAGGGCGACCCCTAGTGTCACTACATCGACTCAACGTCTCGTTCCCTCCATAACGACAGTAACCGAGACGTTATATAACTTTTTTCTGTTTTCACACTATTCTGAAAATTCTGACGGAGTTGACAAAATTGAATATTTTCAATTTGAGCAGGAAGTGGAAAGGGGGTACTTAGAGATATAGCTGACCATGACACTGTCTGATTTATTCAGGATTCTTAAAAAATCTGATGGAGTTGACACAAAGTGAGGACACAACTTTGATAAGCAGATTTTTATGGAAAATATAATTTACATTTTACTTTGTTTTGTTTCATATCTTACAAATCCATACCTTTTTTTTATTTTATTTTATTTTTTATTTTTTTATTTTTTTTGCATTTTTAAACACTTTGCTTGGCAGTTTAACATTGAGACCTCTTGCTGAGGACAGGTTACTGTAAGTCACATGTGCTTCCAAGTATAGAGCATGCATTTAAAAAAAAAAAAATAGAATGAAATAATTTTAAAGTATAAGTAATACATGCCCTGAGTATACACACTTCCTTAAGATTTAACTTTTTCAATATTTTTATTATTATGATTTTTTTTTTTTTTTTTTTTTTTACATAGATGACTTTTGTATGTAGGATATGCTTTGTCCCTTATCTCAAGAATCTGTGATATACTTGTGCTAAGTGCATTTGTTTAAAACCACTGCATAATGCACTCATAATGACTGTTAAAACAAATGTTTGACTGTATCTTATTGCCATGTACATCTACTTGTGTTATATTTGCTAAAAAACCCTGCATGTTACTAATTAAACGTGATTAAATTTAAATGCTCCAAGAGTGCAAGCAATTTAACACAGATCTCAACCAACAAATCCCATCTTCATTCTGACCCATTATTAGATACTTTTTGCTAACGACTATTAAAAGCAGCACAGCAATAATGATTTTGCTTTTGGTATTCAAAGGCACATTAGTATTAATACACATTAGTATTAATATTATTAACATTTGGCTAATAAAACACATAAACTCTGTTAAGTTGTTTATTAAAAAAGTGATACAAAGGGAAAGATGGCGCAATATATATTATATTAGAGAAATAATAAAACTCACGTAAGATTAAATGCAGCAATATGGAATATATTATGAAGACAATCCACATAAGATCATATCATTTTTAAACATTTACATGTTAAGAGAACCCATATGAGAAAAAATTTAGTTTTTAAGGCATTTAATGCAAATGAGTTACACATCCTCACTGCTGGTTCAGGATTTCTTTCTCAAGTTACTTCAGCCTTAAATGTCGGTGGTCAAAATAGCTTTCTGTGCTTTAGCGCCACCAGTTGCTCTGGTTCTGGTAACTGCAATGGCTTCTGACACCTGAAAAAAAAAAAAAAAGCTTTGCTTTGTTGCCTCGCGATTCTGCAAGAATGTTCGCTCCAGGTGAGAATGGCTTGTTAGGAATCTATTGTTTTGATTCAAAATGTCGATCACTGTGAGAAATTATGCCGGACATTCGCGTTTGGTGTGCAAAGGCCTTAAGATGGGATAGGACAACATATTTTGGTAACATTTTATAATAAAATAATTTATAACAATTATAAAAAATTAATAGGTAATTATGCAGGAATTAATGCAGGAAATTAGTACTACATTAACACTTTAGTTACTACTATTAACTAATATGGAAACACGATTAATTAATCAGTAAGTAATAGTGAACTGATGACTGAGGTAGTTCACTGTTAGGTAATCAATAATTACTGAATCTGATTTGCCTCCTTGAGAACTATTATCTAACTCTGGCTAAATTAAAATAACTACTAATTAATTACTAATCAAAACATTACTATGTTCCTACATTTTTTTTTTCCATTTAATCAAACAGATAGTTAACAAATATTCACAGACATAAAAAAAAAAAAAAAAAAAAAAAAAAAAAAAATTCTGGCATTAAATTATGAATCATTGAAATAATTGAACATAATTGCATACTTAACTATCCTGCTAAAGGTTTGCAAATACACATTGTGTTTAATGCTTTTAATTGCTGGGGCTCACGGTTACTACATGTTTTATCTGCAAGTCTTATCTCTTAACATAAAGTAAAATAATTCATCAAGATAAATATTAAAATTATGTGTCTAAAGGACAAGTGTGTTGATCTCCAAAAGACTCCACAAGAATACCAGAGAAAACCATCGTGCAGCACGAGGCCGATTCCACATGTATACTTCCGCCCTAGACAGCCCACTCTGTAAATACGTACAGTTTTTATAAAATTTATTTACATGTTTCCTCGTTTGCCTATGTTCGGTCTGAACAGAACAGAACTTATGTTAAAGTTTACCGCAGGTGGAGTGAAGGGAGGGCGGAGCAAAATCGCACTCAATCTTCTTTAACTTTCAGCACGAGCATCGATTATGGCAAACCCTGATTGGATGAGAAGCTTGATGGACGAGACACTCTTTCTTTTTTTTTTTCACTGGATCCATTAAGTTACTCAGAAAAAGATGCACTTCACATAAAATTAAGCACTTCTTGTAAGATTTATTTACGTAAAGATTATTTACTATGACTAAAAAATTATTTGTAAACATTTTTGTAAAAAAAAAAAAGTTGTGTATATTCAAGTGTTTTTTTCATTAATTAATAATGCGTTACCATGACCCTCACTTTAAAATAATGGTCCAAATCAGTCGTATATACACTATTTTGCCAAAAGTATTCGCTCACCCATCCAAATAATTGAATTCAGGTGTTCCAATCACTTCCATGGCCACAGGTGTATAAAATGAAGCACCTAGGCATGCAGACTGCTTCTACAAACATTTGTGAAAGAATGGGCCGCTCTCAGGAGCTCAGTGAATTCCAGAATGGTACTGTGATAGGATGCCACCTGTGCAACAGGTCCAGTCGTGAAATGTCCTCGCTACTAAATATTCCACAGTCAACTGTCAGTGGTATTATAACAAAGTGGAAGCAATTGGGAATGACAGCAACTCAGCCATGAAGTGGTAGGCCATGTAAAATGACAGAGCGGGGTCAGCGGATGCTGAGGCACATAGTGCGCAGAGGTCGCCAACTTTCTGCAGAGTCAATCGCTACAGACCTCCAAAGTTCATGTGGCCTTCAGATTAGCTCAAGAACAGTGCATAGACAGCTTCATGGAATGGGTTTCCATGGCCGAGCAGCTGCATCCAAGCCATACATCACCAAGTGCAATGCAAAGCGTCGGATGCAGTGGTGTAAAGCACGCCGCCACTGGACTCTAGAGCAGTGGAGACGCGTTCTCTGGAGTGACGAATCACGCTTCTCCATCTGGCAATCTGATGGACGAGTCTGGGTTTGCGGTTGCCAGGAGAACGGTACTTGTCTGACTGCATTGTGCCAACTGTGAAGTTTGGTGGAGGGGGGATTATGGTGTGGGGTTGTTTTTCAGGAGCTGGGCTTGGCCCCTTAGTTCCAGTGAAAGGAACTCTGAATGCTTCAGCATACCAAGAGATTTTGGACAATTCCATGCTCCCAACTTTGTGGGAACAGTTTAGGGATGGCCCCTTCCTGTTCCAACATGACTGTGCACCAGTGCACAAAGCAAGGTCCATAAAGACATGGATGAGCGAGTTTGGTATGGAAGAACTTGACTGGCCTGCACAGAGTCCTGACCTCTACCCGATAGAGCACATTTGGGATGAATTAGAGCGAAGACTGCGAGCCAGGCCTTCTCGTCCAACATCAGTGTCTGACCTCACAAATGCGCTTCTGGAAGAATGGTCAAAAATTCCCATAAACACACTCCTAAACCTTATGGAGAGTCCCAGAAGAGTTGAAGCTGTTATAGCTGCAAAGGGTGGGCCAACGTCATATTAAACCCTATGGATTAAGAATGGGATGTCACTTAAGTTCATATGCGTCTAAAGGCAGATGAGCGAATATTTTTGGTAATATAGTGTATGTTTTGTGGTAACACTTGACTCATTACTTATGGGCAGGGTTGGGAGGGTTACTTTTGAAATGTATTCCACTACAAATTACAGAATACATGCTGTAAAATGTAATTTGTAATGTATTTTGTTAGATTACTCAAGGTCAGTAACGTATTCTAAATACTTTGGATTACTTCTTCAGCACTGGTAGATTTTTTCACTTGTTTTGATTATAAAAACTCTGCCAGTACAGTAAAACAAAATACACATTAAAAATACATTCTCTGAAAAACCTAAATATCTTATGCAGTGTTGTTTCTAAAACAAGATCAATCAAATTGGTCTTGTTTTAAGGATTTTTAGATATTTTTTACAGGAAAACAAAACAAAAATTATTATCAAGAATAAGATTTTTGCCCTAATATCAAAGGTCTTACTAGAAAAAAAGAAATGATGATCCAACGTGAATTTTCTTGATAAAAAAAATATGATCTTGCCTGGTAACGTGCATGTAAACTAGCTAGAAATAGCATTTTAGCTTAGCGTAAAGCTGACAATTTACACAAACGTTCTTCAAACTTACTTCTCTGTCTGCACGTATGAATGTAACACATCATAAGAAAGTGTTTCACCGCTGTTCAAATGCACTTTGGATCACATCATTTATATGTAGAAATGTTTTCTATCTAAAAGGACTAAATATTAAATGAAACAAATGACAATAAAATGCAAAGTAATCTCTTCAGTAATCAAAATACATTTTGAATGTAACTGTATTCTAAGTACCAATGATTTAATTTTTAACTACAGGTGCTGGTCATATAATTAGAATATCATCAAAAAGTTGATTTATTTCACTAATTCCATTCAAAAAGTGAAACTTGTATATTATATTCATTCATTACACACAGACTGATATATTTCAAATGTTTATTTCTTTTAATTTTGATGAGTATAACTGACAACTAAGGAAAATCCCAAATTCAGTATCTCAGAAAATTAGAATATTGTGAAAAGGTTCAATATTGAAGACACCTGGTGCCACACTCTAATCAGCTAATTAACTCAAAACACCTGCAAAGGCCTTTAAATGGTCTCTCAGTCTAGTTCTGTACGCTACACAATCATGGGGAAGACTGCTGACTTGACAGTTGTCCAAAAGATGACCATTGACACGTTGCACAAGGAGGGCAAGACACAAAAGGTCATTGCAAAAGAGGCTGGCTGTTCACAGAGCTCTGTGTCCAAGCACATTAATAGAGAGGCAAAGGGAAGGAAAAGATGTGGTAGAAAAAAGTGTACAAGCAATAGGGATAACCGCACCCTGGAGAGGATTGTGAAACAAAACCCATTCAAAAATGTGGGGGAGAACCACTACGCACAGACGTATGCAAGACATGGGTTTCAGCTGTCGCATTCCTTGTGTCAAGCCACTCTTGAACAACAGACAGCGTCTGAAGCGTCTCGCCTGGGCTAAAGACAAAAAGGACTGGACTGCTGCTGAGTGGTCCAAAGTTATGTTCTCTGATGAAAGTAAATTTTGCATTTCCTTTGGAAATCAGGGTCCCAGAGTCTGGAGGAAGAGAGGAGAAGCACACAATCCACGTTGCTTGAGGTCCAGTGTAAAGTTTCCACAGTCAGTGATGGTTTGGGGTGCCATGTCATCTGTTGGTGTTGGTCCACTGTGTTTTCTGAGGTCCAAGGTCAACGCAGCCATATACCAGGAAGTTTTAGAGCACTTCATGCTTCCTGCTGCTGACCAACTTTATGGAGATGCAGATTTCATTTTCCAACAGGACTTGGCACCTGCACACAGTGCCAAAGCAACCAGTATCTGGTTTAAGGACCATGGTATCCCTGTTCTTAATTGGCCAGCAAACTCGCCTGACCTTAACCCCATAGAAAATGTATGGGGTATTGTGAAGAGGAAGATGCGATATGCCAGACCCAACAATGCAGAAGAGCTGAAGGCCACTATCAGAGCAACCTGGGCTCTCATAACACCTGAGCAGTGCCACAGACTGATCGACTCCATGCCACGCCGCATTGCTGCAGTAATTCAGGCAAAAGGAGCCCCAACTAAGTATTGAGTGCTGTACATGCTCATACTTTTCATGTTCATACTTTTCAGTTGGCCAAGATTTCTAAAAATCCTTTCTTTGTATTGGTCTTAAGTAATATTCTAATTTTCTGAGATACTGAATTTGGGATTTTCCTTAGTTGTCAGTTATAATCATCAAAATTAAAAGAAATAAACATTTGAAATATATCAGTCTGTGTGTAATGAATGAATATAATATACAAGTTTCACTTTTTGAATGGAATTAGTGAAATAAATCAACTTTTTGATGATATTCTAATTATATGACCAGCACCTGTATAGTGGAATACAGTTACTTATATTTTGTATTTTAAATATGTATTCCCATTACTTGTATTTCGTTACTCCCCAATCCTGCTTATGGGTTACCAAAATTATAAAAAAAAGACATCCAGCAATATCAAACCTGCTGAAGTTAATAATTTGTAATGAACAGAAGAGATATCCCAAGGAATACACATGTTGGGCACATACATCTGTAAGCTGACAATGATATTCTACCAGACATTGTAGCCTTGATTTAGAGAGCTGATATGTTCATAAATTAATTTCCATAAAAAAACACACGTGAGGTGCATGTTTCTCTGAAGGCGTATTTCATGATCTTGTTCACAATAAAAACATAATCATTCACATTTTAGGCACATGTTAATGTTTTGATTAGTAATTAATTAGTAGTTAATTCAAATTAGCCATAGTTAGATAATAGTTCTCAATGAGGCAAATCAGATTCAGTAATTATTGATTACCTAACAGTGAACTACCTCAGTCATCAGTTCGCTATTACTTACTGATTAGTTAATTGTGTTTCCATATTAGTTAATAGTTGTAACTAAATTGTTACTGTAGTACTACTCATTTGTCCTGCATTAATTCCTGCATTATTACCTATTAATGACGGAGCATTATTATAAAGTGTTACCCATAGTTTTGCAGAAACATTACATATATATCACCTTTAACTAGCTTCCCTCTGTAATCTCATTAATTGGTCATTTGTTTTTAACACTCTCAGAGGATTTTTGAATCCTCAAAATGCAGAAATGATTGCGTATTCAACCCTCAGATCTCCTCTCTGAGTATACATCAGCACACACTATTATCCATAATCGACTTGTTTACTGACTTGTCTATGCTCTCCAAACCAAAAAAGATTCAACTTAACCCCTACATCTTCCTGTGTTTTGCCCATCTGGCCTCTCCTCTACCCCTGGGAAAGTGCAGACGTTGCACACCGCTGGAGGTAATGGGACGTAGAGAGGCTAGAGAGGATCTGTAATCACTAGCGCACTCCCAGAGAACAGGGGTGTTAAATCAAGCTCAGGTGGCTGATAAAGGGATTGCATTTGTCTGCTGCAGCCATTTTGTGTTGCTGAATGTCCAGTTGGCGGGACAGCAGCCATGAGATTGATGAGCATGTGGACACCCCTCGTTACACTGTTCCTGTGGCTGGGGGCAGAGGCGGGAGGATTGGTTTGGGGCACAATTATTTCAGGCACATCAGCTGCAGGACTTCTGTATGAATTGCAGTTTGGCAGCTGGGACTTCATACAATTAACACTGGCTTTCATGGGCACTTTGGTTTAGTTTTGATACTGTTGAACCGGGTGCACACTATGGGTACATTCTAAAGAAGACTTCACAGGGTATACGGCCATATTAGGTGAGATTCCAGATCGTAGGGAGTGTGTATGTTGATTCGGAAGAGCACTGCAAACGTAATAGGAAACAAGTGTACATGGACATAACAGTTCATGGAAAGTAAAGAGGGAAATTTAGCCCCCAGTCATTGCTAAATTAATTAACTAAATTAGCTAAACTAAACTTTGTGAAAACTAACAGTTGCCAGTTCAGGGTCTGGTGTTTTTATCCAGCTAAATCCTCCTCAGGTGTTGTTTTTACGCAGTTGTTTGTGGGTCTATATACTATATATATTTAGGTTACATACTGGTGATTACAAGGGAATTATGCTATAAATGTGATTTATGAGGACATTTCTAGTGTCCCTATTATTCAAATTGCTTAAAAAAACATACTAAACAATGTTTTTTTTTATTTATTTTTTTTTTTTTTTAATGTAAAAATGCAGTAAGTTTTTTGTCAGGGTTAGGTTTAGGGGTAGGGTTAGGGTTAGGGGATAGAATCTATAGTTCGTACAGTGTAAAAATCATTATGTCTATGGAGAGTCCTCATAAGGATGGCCTCACCAACGTGTGTGTGTGTGTGAATTTATTTTATAGTTTTTCACAATTGCTAAGAAGACACATTTCTTGAAACCTTCACCCATTTTCTCACAACTTTAAACACAAAACCAAATCTTCAAACTACATTCACAAAACCCCTGACTCTTCTGTCAAAATCAAACAATCGCCTCAAAACCAGTGTACTCAAAATCAAACAATGCTTTTAGATCATACACACAGCCAGTCAATATATAAACACTACAGAGCATTCATTAGACACTACATCAAAAAATGGAGAACACAACGTCCAGGGCATGTAGTTACATTTTTTATTTATTTTTATTTTTTGTATTTTTTTATTTTTTATTGTATATATTAAACGCCTTTTAGTAATCATAACATAGTACAGTGAATATACTGTATACTGTAAGTACTGCAATTAATACAGTATTGAATATCTGTATATTCAGCACTTTAATACTGTAAAAATACAGTAGTCCAACTGCAAAAGCCTAGAGACCAAAGAAAACTCTAAATGAAAAGTACATTACAGTGCACTCAAAAATGTTGTGCAACTGCAAAATCAAAGCATCACATATTCGTGCTTTGTGTATTTTGTATAATTGGTTTGATCACATCATTAGAAACAAGTGTGAACAATTTTGAGTCATTATGTGTAAACGGTGACAACTGTGTTGTAGTTGTGTTTAACTTTTGCCTCCTGTGTTTACCGTTTTGCAAGTGCATTACATGAAATGTGTTTTAGTTTTAGTTGAGTGAGAATGTGTTTAGAGTTTTGCAAAAAGAGTGGATGAGATTTGCAAATGGTGTCTAACTACCTGAACTTGTTTAATGTTTTGCCTAAAGAGTGATTGATTCGACAAATGGGTTTAGGCCTTAGAACATATGGTTCAGAGAATGGGGTTTAGTGTTTTGGCAATTCAGAAAAACTGTATTTATTTACACTATGTCATTATACTCAAAACAATACTCAAGCATTGTCTGTGTTTGATGATGTTTCAGGGCATTCAAAATTAACAACTATCATAAAGTAAAGTCTTGGATTACTTAGTGTAATATGTTTAAAGGGATAGTTCACTCAAAAAAGAAAATTCTCTCATCATTTACTCACCCTCATGCAGGGTTGGGGAGTAACAGAATACATGTAACGGGATTACGTATTTAAAATACAAAATATAAGTAATTGTATTCCACTATAGTTACAATTTAAATCATTGGTAATTAGAATACAGTTACATTCAAAAAGTATTTTGATTACTGAAGAGATTACTTTGCATTTTATTGTCAATTGTTTTATTTAATATTTAGTCCTTTTAGATAGAAAACATTTCTACATATAAATGATGCAATCCAAAGTGCATTTGAACAGCGGTGAAACACTTTCTTATGATGTGTTACATTCATACGAGCAGACAGAGAAGTAAGTTTGAAGTAAGTTTGGAGCAGAAGAAATAGAAATAAACCTTGTGTAAATTGTCAGCTTTACACTAAGCTAAAATGCTATTTCTAGCCATTTTAAATGCACGTTACCAGGCATGATCATATTTTTTATCAAGAAAATTCACATTAGTTCATATTTTTTTTTTTTTTTTGATAGTAAGACCTTTGATATTAGGGCAAAAATTGTATTCTTGATAATAATGTTTTTATTGTTTTCCTGTAGAAATATCTAAAAATCCTTAAAACAAGATCAATTTGATTTATCTTGTTTTAGAAACAACACTGCATAAGATATTTAGGTTTTTCAGAGAATGTATTTTTAACATGTATTTTGTCTTAGCTTAAAGAAATAGTTTATCCAAAAATAAATTTTTTAAACATTTGCTCACTGACGTGTCATTCCAATCCTGGAGGTGTTTGGCAGAAGATGTCCGATTGGCTCTTTTCCATAAAACGATAGTGGTTGATAATTAAAATGCCTCCAAAATGAAAATAAATAATAAATAAATAAAAACACTTTAAAAGTATCATAATAGTGGTCCATACAGCTCATGCACTATATTCCAAGTCTTCTGAAGCCATGCAATAGCTTTGACAAACAGACCGAAATTTCAGTCATTATTCACTAAAAATATTAATCTCCACTGTAGCCCTAAAAATAAATATGCACAGGTTTGACATGATGAGATTTGGTCACAAGACATGTGAGAACAAATTGTGTTTACCATTAATAGTGTTAAATGGCATTGACACAGCTTGTTGTCTGTTGTCTATTTCAGAGCTTTGGCAGATGGAAAGATTACCATTTATGTTTGTCATACAAAGCTATTGGATGGGTTTAGAAGAATATAGAGCACGAGTTATATGGACTGCTTTTAGGCTTCTTTTTTCTTTTTTTTTTTTCTTTTTGGTCCTATTTGGAACTTGGCATTATAAATCAACATCCACCATTCTGCCTTGCAGCATTCTGCTTCCTAATGTGTCTTGTGTAATAAAGAAAATAATACTGGGTTGTAACAACAAGAAGATGAATAAATAACAAAATTTTATATTTGTGTGAACTATTCCTTTAACTGTCTATACTTGCCTACAGATGCCACAAATAGTTTTGCAAGTAATAAGAGACTCCTTACCGCTTTTTCCATGCAATGAAGTATGACATTGCTTTATAATTAGACAAATTTTCCCAGCTGTAAAGCCCTGAACATATTCTGTAGCAGACCATAACGCCAGAGAAATGGTATGCATGTGGGTCATGTACTTGTCTGCTTTAATCAGTGGCTATATATAATCTGCTTCAAAGCGCCATTTAGCACTCTCTCCTGTGTGCTAATCATTTATTCGGAGACGTGAGAGATATTCAGAAGCCGATTCTGTTGTGTAAATGTAGGCCTACTCTGTTAGCAGAGGTCAGGTAATTATATTATCAGAACATGAACTGACAGAAATACCTTTGCACTAACTGGGGGTCCAGAGGTTTGTGTCTGCTCAAAAGATGTATGTCTTTCTTTGTACGCTTAATGACATGTATACATGCTTACAGAGTGTGTATTTTATGGAGATTAATAACTGGTAGTGCTTTATTGAGTAGTATCACCTCAAAATGACCTCTCAAAACACACACACTCGCTCTCAGGATATGCAAAACATATTTCAAAGTCAACTAGTTGGCAGGTTGCCTAAACAACAAGTCGACTAATCGGCCCTATATAATTAGGCTGGTTTTGGGTTCACCTGACCCTGATCAGTGTATTTCTTTCTCTTATTTCTATGTGTACCCACGGTTGGGAATTATTGGACTATTCGGCCATGGTGTATACCCCTATATCCCTGACATGATAATATCAAGGACATGTTCCCCATCAGCCATCTTGAGTGGCAGGTCGCATGTTATATTGGCATGTTGTTTCTGTCTTGCACCCCACATCTCCTCCATGTCGCTACTGGAAAAACATCTGAATGCAAACAAGGTTAATGTGAGGTCTTATTGTGACTGCGGCTCTCAGAGGCCGGTGATACGAAGCTGAGCTGAGAGGAAGTAAGAGCCGTCAGGCAGTGGGAAAGACAGCAGGTGCCTTCAAATGCCTGAGCAAGGTTATGCCCAACACTGTGGTCTGTCATGAAAATCTTGATGTGATTATGCAACACTTTTCATCGCAGGACAATCTAAGGTTCATTGTATGTTAGAGCTTTCACTAAATAATCATAATGATTTAAATTCGGTGTTGGGGAGTAATAAACTAAAGTAGCGGCACTACTAAATAAGATACATTTTATAGTGTGACAATATTCAATAATTTTATAATAGTTTAACTTTGCCAGTAACAAGCTACTTTGTCCAACAAGCTGTACCAAGACACAATGCAACATTGTTGATTTTTAATGTCACATTGTATTGAGCACTGAGCTTTGCAACTGAGCAAACTGAGGCAATAATCAAACACACTCTCCTAAATTGCTCTCTCATGTGTAGCATTGGAGAGTAAGATTGATTTGAGTCAACTGGTTCATTCGGACAGTTCATGTAAATGAACTAATAAAAAGAAATGTTTGCCAGGAGTTTGCAGCTTTTCACCGGTAGTGGTGAACAACCTGCAGCAAATCTTTGGCAACAATGGACAAGTTGCCACAAGTATGCCACAAAGCTCATATGCATGTGAGAATGATCAGCTGCGAATTTGCTCCAAGTTTAAGGCAAATTTGCCACGAACTCTCGATTTTTGTAAGGGTATTTTAAAAACACATCGCACCCCTTTATTGTTAAAAAATATACTGCCCCCTTAATTAGCTTCAATATAGCTACTTTTTGTAGTAGCTTGTAGGGTAGCTAACTTCTTTTAGCTTGACTTCCAGATGTAAACACACACATCAAATAGACGTCTGAGTGATGTATGTGTGCTATTGGGGTTTAGTTCAGTGTTTTAAACTATTTTTCTTATAAATAGTTTGTAGCTTGGTGAGCTACAGTTTCAAAGTACAGAATATTGACTCTATTCCAAAACATTACCCACATAAGCAGCTGCCTTCTAACACCCTGTCAACACCCTGTAAGCACTGATGCATTGCAGAGCTACTCCAGGCATGTTATTATCAAGTCCATTTGAAATAAAATTATTTTACTTACCAAATATCAGACGTGAATCTTTTTGCCATTCATTTTATTCATTATATATTTAAATAACTTCTGACTAATGCATTAAAGCCAGCTCGTGATGTTTCTGGTCTCTGTTCTATTAATTTAATAATCATTTGTTTGTAACCACATGTATACGTAGTTTTAACAACATTAACATTACAATAATAATTATAGAATATGTAAATGTTTACATTTAAAAATGTTTTTTTACCAAAAAGTCAAAAAACTTAGGAAACAGGTTATTCACCTATTTAACAATTGCTGGAGTCTACCCAAGCTCACAGCTGACTGGTCCATGCTTTCTGCATGTCATTTAGAATATTCACTTCGACACTTCTAATGTAGACAGCCTCAAGACATTGTGGTGCATTGTGTCGCAGTTGTGAAGCTTTAGGTGTAGACGGTGTAAAGCAGCATCCTAATTCAAATGAAAACTCATAAGTGACTGATTTGCAAAGCTCTACATTGACAGTAACTTCATGTGTCATACAAATAGTGATCACGGGAAACTCCACTACTATTGATTCCAAAAGTGTTTGGCATTGCAAAGCTAACAATGCAATACCCCTATATAAGGTTTCCCAACCAGGGGCCCAAGAACACTAGTGGTTCATGATGGAACTGCAGGGGGTTAATGAATGAGAAATGCCACTGCTTAATTAAATGTAATAAAAATGTATATATTTTTTTTTATTATTGTATAAAATAAATAAAGAACACACAATTTATATATAATACATTTTATATACACTACCGGTAAAAAGTTTTGAAACACTTATTCTTTATTATAATTTTTTTTCTTCACATTTTAGAATAATAGTGAAGTCATCAAAACTATGGAATAACATAATGGAACTATGGGATTGATGTTATAACTAAACAAAATTGAAAATAAATAATAACTGTGTTATATTTTAGCATCTTCAAAGCAGTCACCCTTTGCCTAGATTTTGCAGAAATGTACTCATGACATTTTCTCAACCAACTTCTTGACGTATCACCCTGGGATGCTTTTTAAACAGTATTGAAGGAGTTCCCATCTATGTTGGGCATTTATTGGCTGCTTTTCTTTATTATTTGGTCCAAGTCATCAATTTTTTTTTTATTAAATTTGAGTTTTATAATGAAATAAATTTATATGGTGGCACAATTATATTTTTGTCTACAAAACTAATTTCAAACATTTAAGCATATGCCTTCAGATCAAAAGATTTTTAAGATCAGGAGAAACATTTCAGTCAAGTGTTTCAAAACTTTTGGCCGGTAGTGTATATATATATATATATATATATATATATATATATATATATATATATATATTATTAATTTATATATATATATATATATATATATATATATATATATATATATATATATATATATAACATTTATTTTATATAAATTATATTGTGAGGCCCTAGGCGAAATCATGAAAATGATGTGAAAATAGTCATTTTAAAACATCCATAGAACCACTGCAAACGTGATGAGATTTTTTTTTTTTTTGATAGAAAGCACTAAAAAAAGAAGCACTATACTGTATAGCTCAGTAGATGAAAAATAACATGTCCAATAGCTTTTTTCCCAACTTGAAGATGTTACGTTAACATGCATGCATAAGGAAATATGTGTATTTTAGGTGCTGTGAGAAGTCACCATTTTATTGCCTTATTTTGATCGCCTTTCAACCTTTTTCTAGAAGTACAAATAAACTAGTGTCTCAATTAATATGAGGTCATGGAAACTGCAAGTAAGATAATTACTGGGTGACATTTTACAACAAGGTTTGCATTAGGTATCATTAACAATGTATAATAAAATGTTCCAGCATTTATTAATCTTGCTTAGCTTTACTTCTTGCCGATTTTAGATATAATGCTGTTATTTTATTTGTTGTAACTTTCAGTTATTTGTCTTTTCGTGATTATTCAGAGCTCATTTTATACGTAATATTATGTTTTTAGTTTTCACCGTCATTGTGATTTGTATGTTAAATGATCAGGTCCACACGTGTTGCATGATCTCCTGAATGTGTGCGGGACAGAAACCATTGCGCCTCGCGGGCCCCTGGGAACAAATGTGAGGGTTTATTTATTGAAAGTTTAATTAGTGAGTATGATATTGCTTTTATACAACAGTTCAACAAACAAGTAAATAAATAAGGAGTGTGAGTGAGTAAGAGAGCAAGCTAGACAGAGCAATTTAGCAGAATGATCTCACAGTGAAATCAGAAACAGTAGATTTACTTTTCTTTAGCTAAAAATCGGTCTGTGCTTACCGAAATTCATAATACTGTCCATACATAATGTCCAAGCAGGGATGATAAAATGAAGTTGTAAAGCGAGCTTTCAGCTGTACAGGATGTAATACAGTGAATAGGAATGTATATTTTATAAACTGTCTTAAATAAAAATAAAAAACCCTTTTTTTGTTTTTTTTGTTTTTTTTGTTTTTTTTACATTTGTAAGTAGATTAAACAATTTTGTATTGATACTTTTCGGTATTGTATGTATTACACATATTTATAATGAACATTTGTCTTGATTTTTCTGTCATCTTTTTTCCACATACAGTAGCACACTGCAATGCATTATGGAATTGCCTTCTCAGCAAAGGAAACATGCGATGCTGCCTTAGAATGTGGCTAAAAGAAGGTACTGAAGGCCACATAATCATGCTGCCCACATTTTGAAACAGCCTTTGCATTGGGAGCACGCATATGATGCTTTAGAAATGCTGCCTGTGTAGACAGCTAACTAAGTTTAGGAACAGAGCTGTTGTATTCATTTGTTCAAGATTTGGTAATAATGATTGTTTGGCAGTGCATACCTTGCTGGTAAAGAATAATTGTTAACCTCCTGCATGCATTTATTTATCACACTAGTCTCATCTGTTGAGTCTTTGAGAAAACATTCCACTATATTGCAGGAGAGAGGAGACCTAGAATAAATATCTCCCATCTTCTTTCCCACATAAACTACATTAGGTTTGAATTATTCTGAGTATTGTTACCTTGATATAAAACAGCTTGTCTGGAAGCATCTTATACCATTCTGTAAATGTTTTATAAGAACAAGACGACTTTATATTAATCGATTGAGGAGTGATGGTGTAAAGCAACTAATCCTCAATGCCATTACCTTTCCTCAGATGGAATTGATGGTGCATTCTAACTCCCTACAGACCTGTGAATTTTTATGAGGGCCCGTTCACAGCAAATGTGGTTTTGCGTGCATCTGCTCTGTTTTTCCATTGTTTTCCTATGTAAACATGCACTGGTCAAACGTCCATACCTGCTGCACCGTGTCTCGCTGTTTCTTCAGTGTCTCACGCAGGACACATTTTTAGACACTGTGTCAAGTTAATAAGAACTTCAGGTTTCAAACACACATGTCCAGACACCTGCGTTCTGTATAATTTGTTGCGCTGCCTAGACTGTTTTTAGCACAGGTGTCACAAAGATTTATTGTTCTGAAAAAGTTCAGGTTGCAAAGAGGTGACTGTTACAATGTTTAACATTATTCCAGATTGTTCTGCACCAAGCAAGGTTTCAGCACTTGATAAACGGCAATGTTTTTTTTTCCTTCAGCACTAGTGTGCTGAGGGGCCGCCGTGCTTTGCATGTTTACTGTTACATTATTTTTACAAATGTTGCTGATGCTTCACCTACATAAAATACAGCCTTTTGCAACATGATGATCAATATACTGCAGCGACAGAATATAAGCTCCAGGTGAAAGTAAAATAGATAAGACAGAAATATATTACTGTTGTACACAACAAATCCTCAAAGTAATAATAATAATACTGTATCAAACTGGACAACAATAAATAATTGTTGGGTTATAATAATAATAAATAACAACTGAATTCCAAAATGTTATTGAGTGAAATAGTAGGTTTTGCACACCCTGTTCATAAAAATAAATAAATAATAAAATAAAATAAAATAAAAAGTGGTTTGTTAAAATGTATTGCTTTTTATCACTGTATTGTGGAAAATAACTAGAGTTTTATTTCATTAAACATTTTAAATGTACTTGGCTACAATGGCTGATAGGATGGATTTAAAATGATAATTTAAAATCAATTTTATGTTATTTTCGAAGCAACAATTTTCAAAATAAGGCCCCAGGTTGGTCAGTTGCTTGGGGCCTCAGAAATCGTAAACCTGCCCCTGATTATCTGGAGCTTAGTGTAAACACTGGTTAATTGTCGTATTTGGAACACAACACAAGAAGTTTTATTGTTGTAATACGACTGGAAAGTGCTCTTGACACGTCAGAGGTGCTGATAAAACAGTCTATCCAGTAGACCACTGCATCGACAGGAGCACTGACGGGACACATCCTTCGATTTGTTGTCAACAGGAAAGAGGAGAAACTGCAGGTGTGAGCGTGACCAAATGGACATAATGATTTGGAGCTGGCAGCTTATCTCAGCGCATAGCTGGTAAAGGTCATGTTCTGCCCAAATGTAGGGCAAACCTAACCCCTTTTAATGCTCATTGAGACAAACACCTTCAGGACTAAAAGGTGCCACATTCTTTGTTTAGAACCCTTTTAATATACTGAGTAGACCTGCATGATTAAGTAGAAAACCAAATTACGATTATTTTGACAAATATTGTGATTTGGTCAACGTCCCTGGATAAACATTTCCATATACATAAACCCCAATTCAGTATATATTTGAATACGGCTTTTATGCCCAAACATTATAGTCATTTTGTTTTGTCAAATGAATATCAAACTCTGATGTTATGTTAAGCCCAAAGGGAGTACTTAAACAGCACGGTGTGATTAATTCACTGTTAATGGGTTATGGGCTGGGGTGAAAAGTAATGAATTACAAATACTTTTGTTTCTGTATTTAGTAGTTTTTTTTTTTTTTGTTGTTTTTTTTTTTTCTTTCAGGAATTGTACTTTATTAAGTAGTTTAAAAATAGTATACTTTTACTTGAGTACATTCTAAGTGCTGTAACTGTACTTTTTGCTTTGTGTTCGCTACATCCCTGCCCAGACTTATAAACATGATTAGCTAGGGAGAGAATAATCAGTCTCGATACTCCTGTCAAATCACATTGCACATAGAAAACTTAAAAGGCAGCAATTGACCCGGTGCTACCAATCATGGAAGAGGTGGGGGGTAATGTGGAGGATCATACACATGATACACAAGATATCGGCATTCAAGAATTCTACCTCTAATTTGAAGAAACATATATTCTGCTTTCAGTTTACGTGTATCGATAATGTAGCCTTTAAATAATCTGTCACTGATAATATTGGGCTGCTGTGTGAAATAGTTGATGTTAGTGATCTGTAATGTGGAACTGCAGTGTAATTAGTGTTAGCTCGCTATCTCTGCACATATCAGTGAATTAGGTGTTGTTAACCCCTTCATACATAGCATCACATATTAATTTGTGACAGTTAATTAAGTGCCCAGCAGTGGAGCAACACATATTTGTGCTCAAGCATCCTTTTTAACCACATGATATGTTAATTTACATTACAGATATTGCAGAAATGATAATAGTTCAACTATTATTAATGATAATAGTGTACACACACACACACACACACACACACACACACACACACTCTGATGTATATCTTTACCATTTCAGTGACAAATAAAAAAATATTGATGCTCTTACATTCTCATCAAAAATTTGACACTTCAAATAAAGATAATATGCCTGTATGGCATATTCCACTCTTGGATTTAGACCAATAATTACTTACTGATTGCTGTTCAGTCCAGTTTTCATGCTGACTGACCCAAAGTGGATGGTAGTTCCCCTTTTGGCTAAACAGCATGAATGTAATGCCAATATAATTTATCTATGTGTAGTACAAGTCATGGTTTAAATTAGTAAACTGAGTAAATGTTGGTGGCCAATGTTTAAACAAAATGATATTTGTAAGTTTTTGAATTCCAACCCTAATTAACTGTGGAAGTGCACACAGATGCATTGTCCTTTGTTATTTGGCTTATGAAGGCTTTAGTTGGTAATTGATTTATTGTCTGTATGTATTCCATTTTAAGAGAGTGTGGTCCATCCTATGACCAAGGTGATGTAGGCAAAGTTCAGTGAGGTGCATCACAGTCCAGCTGAAAGCTTGTGGCAGTTCATTTCCAGTGAAGTTCATCCTAAGTCTAAGGTTTAGGCAGTGGCCAGTGAAGTATCACATCTTATGGTTGGAGTTGGAAACAGTTCATCCACTGTGAATTCCATCGTAGGGAGATGAGTCTTTAGTCTAGACTTAAACTGAGAGAGCGTGTCTGAGTTCCGAATGATGCTAGGGAGGCTATTCCATAGTTTAGGAGCGAAATAGGAAAAGGATTTACCTCCTTTTGTGGATTTTGATATTCTAGATATTATTAACAGACCAGAATTTTGTGATATTAATGAATGTGGTGTAGTGTTCATGTAGTGTTTATCATAGGAAAGTGATTTGACAGTTTCTTCATTTTGAAATCTATTTTTTCCCCATAGAAAACTAAAATAAAGCTGTTTAATGAATGCATATTGAGGTGCAAAAAAGGGCCTTAGTAAGGGCTAGGGGGCAGTGGTGGCTCAGCAGTTAAGGCTTTGGGTTAATGATCAGAAGGTTGCGGGTTCAAGATGCCATTGTTGGGCCCTTGAGCAAGGTCCTTGACCCTATCTGCTCCAGGGGCACTGTATCATGGCTGACCCTGTGCTCTGACCCCAGCTTAGCTGGGATATGTGAAAAAAAGAATTTCACTGCAAATGTGTGATAAATAAATATAATTATTATAAGTATTTTAAAGGTTGGAAGTCAAATATAAATCTGTGTGAGGATAACTATTTTTATTTCCATAAAAGGTCATGTGATTACAGTGTAAATGCTACATTTGTTAAATTGGAGCATACTTTGTTTATTAAAAGGGGCATAGAATTCACAACTCAATACTCACTACTCACTCCTCTTGAGTACTTTTAAAATAGCTACTTTTGTACTTAATTACTTTTTAGGAGAGGTACTTTTACTCTACTCACATTATAATTTTTTTGTGAAGTAACAGTAGGCTACATTTACTTGAGTATGATTTTTCAGTACTCTTTCCAGTTGTGGAGTTGTGTAGGGGTTATGGGGTTTCATTTATATTAAATGGATTGTCATACAGGAAGATTGCATCACTGGTGCATTTCAGAATGTACAGACAAGATTATATTTACGTGAAAGATTAAGCTGGATCCTGGCAGATATCTGCCTCCAGTTTAGATTATAGCTCTCACTTTGACGCCTTCTAAACCATATTTTCACAGCGGAATCTCTTCAGCAATTAACTGTTTACATAAACGCCTAGATCTTTAACCTTCAAACAGCTTAAAAGAAAATTTGCACTTTCCTCATGAGGTTAGATGACCAAGAATAAATGGATGACTACAAACATGACACCATGTGAATACAAATTTGACACAGTGAATTAACCAAACATATGTTATGGTAAGTGTAGACCTGAAATGATAAACAAGGAATATCATAATTTTGTCCTGCATACCAACAAGGGCATAGTCATTTTAGTGAATTTTGTATGTCCCATTTTGGTTTATTGTTTCTGTACTGTAGCACAACTGGAAGAACACTCTTAGAAAAAATGTTTTTGGGGGATTCTATATAGAACCCTATGGTTCTTTACTCAGCTCCAAAGAACCCTTTTTGCTAAAAAGGTTCTATTTACAAAGATTTACAAAAAAGAACCATTTTTGCTTAATGTGAGTGTGTATGCAGGGTTGGGATTGTTACTTTTGAAATGTATTCCACTACAGATTACAAAATACATGCTGTAAAATGTAATTTGTAACGTATTCCGTTAGATTACTCAAGGTCAGTAACGTATTCTAAATACTTTGGATTACTTCTTCAGCACTGGTAGATTTTTTCACTTGTTTTGACTATAAAAACTCTGCCAGTACAAAATACACATGTTAAAAATACATTCTCTGAAAAACCTAAATATCTTATGCAGTGTTGTTTCTAAATCAAGATTAATCAAACTGATCTTGTTTTAAGGATTTTTAGATATTTTTACAGGAAAACAATACAAAAATTATTATCAAGAATAAGATTTTTGCCCTAATATCAAAGGTCTTACTGGAAAAAAAGAAATTATGATCTAATGTGAATTTTCTTGATAAAAAAAATATGATCGTGCCTGGTAATGTGCATGTAAAATGGCTAGAAATAGCATTTTAGCTTAGCGTAAAGCTGACAGTTTACACAAGGTTTATTTTTATTTCTCGTGCTCCAAATGTACTTCAGACTTACTTCTCTGTCTGCTTATATGAATGTAACACATCATAAGAAAGTGTTTCACCACTGTTCAAATGCACTTTGGATCGCATCATTTATATGTAGAAATGTTTTCCATCTGAAAGGACTAAATATTAAATGAAACAAATGACAATAAAATGCAAAGTAATCTGTTCAGTAATCTAAATACATTTTGAATGTAACTCTATTCTAAATACCAATGATTTAAATTGTAACTGTAGTGGAATACAGTTACTTATATTTTGTATTTTAAATACGTATTCCTGTTACATGTATTCCGTTACTCCCCAACCCTGTGTGTATGTATGTATGTGTATGTATAATTTAGACTATATTATTAAAAGTTTTATTCATGAATAGTTTTGGACAAACATTACTTTTGCATTTGCATTTCATAAAAATAAAACTCTTACAATTTACTTCTTCAGCTTTGGGTTTAGTTAGAAAATGATAAATGACAGTTCTCTATAAGAGGACAGGTTTATCTCATCAATATACAGTCTACGGTACAGTCTATTCTTTATTCATAATTCAACAACAGTTAAAATTGTGTTTATCATAAACAGCAAACAACTTGAGCGTGTAGCGCTGGTTATTTTTTGTCTAATCCACATAGCGCAAAGGTGCATTTAAGCCGTGCGCTCGCATACGCACAACTCGCGTGAGTGATCAAAATGTGCGAACATCCTATTTTAAATTTTAACATCACGGAAAATTATATTTAATATTAGCTTATTATTACAAACCTATGGATTTATTAAGTCAATTGTTATAACTACTGCATATGAATTGTGTTATTTATTGCTTGTGTTGTTGTAAACAAATCTTTAATAAATAACACTTAAATGTGTTTTAAAGGGTTATTTCACTTTCTTAGTGATATAGTATCTCTATGAACTATTTAATTCACACATCCATTAAACATTCTTTTGGTAATAAAACAAAAACTAAATTTAAAAACTAAACAAAAACCAAATGTTACGATTCCATGCTGGGAACCCCTAAAAGGTTCTATATAGAACCTTTTCACCTGGCTCAAAGAACCTTTTGGGTTCTATATGGAACCTTTTCTTCTAAGAGTGTAGTACTGGGTTTGATTCCCAGGGAACACACATGCAGGTAAATATGTATACCTCGAATGCCTGGAAGTCGTTTTGGATAAATATGTCTACCAAATACCTAAAAGTAAATTCATGTTTATCCGAGCCTCATAAAATAATTATAGGCCATATAAAATTTTTTTTATATTTTACCACCAGATGGGATTCTATTAGTGTCATAGCTTTGGCCTGATGAGTGATTCATAAGTTCATAAGGTGTAAACGCTTTCTAATTTAGAATTGTGCTCTGGCATTAGATTTTATGGGTTATCAGGTGGATAAAGAGTGTTTCAGTACATCAGACATTCTGTGGTGTGATTTGGGTTTATGATCTATTAGTATTCAACAACCAGATCCTGTGATTGCATCAGAAAGGGACCAGGCAAATTGCCATTATTTTGCCGCCTGGCAGACTTAAGCCTTGTTTTCACTCATTCAAATTTATAGACACAGAAATAAATGAGTGCCACAAATTATACCTTCTGTCAGTTGGCAGCGGCATGTTCCTCAAATGCTCTGTGTTGGCAGCATGCAGTAATTCTACTGGAGACCTGTCGCTTGCTAGCACATTAACCCTAAGCCATTGCGATTTGAAAGGTAATAGCTTGCATTGTGTTATGAAAGAACTCCAGTTTTAATCTCCTCAGTGGGAAAGACTGAAGGATATAAAGATTGTATGATGTTTGACAAGAATTCTGAGACCTGCCCCAAAATATGTGCCACAGTTAGTATAGATAAATGTCCATGATTCCTTTATTGATTCACATTTTCACACTATTCTTGTCCAGCACGTTGACAGGGAGGAGATTACTTGCCCACACAACAGTACATTTAAAAGGCACTTTCATACTAGAACTTTTGGTGAGAACCGAGGCTATTATCATTACCGGAACTATTACAAAGATAGATAGTGAAATATATATTTTTCTAACTACAATAAAAATAAGAACAGGAGTTTGTGAAAGAACAAAAAATAAACTGAAACTGTGCATTAATTATTTTAAATGTCTGATTTAATTAATATCCCGAGCCTGACTTCTGTGTATTCTGTGAAAAAGAATCACCCAATGACATGTCTGATTTATGTAAAACACCAACCGCAGTTTGCTAAACTTTGTGGCGACACAGACAGGAACAATATGTGCTGTTATAAGGGATGAAAACTAAAACAAATACTGAAACAAAATTAAAATGAAACTAAAACTTTCCAAAACTTTCGAGACGAGTAGAAACAAGCAATCGTGTAAAGCAATTGTGAAAGCAACCAAAGAACAAGGAAACTCCATGACCTACTATAACTGCAACATAATGAATGAATGCAGGCAGAACAGTTTTGCATATTGCAGGTAAGCAGTTTAAAAGTACACTATATGGTCAATAGTATGTGGACACCTCCTTCTAATTGCAACATCATGAAACGAGAAGTATACATTTTGTTACGCATCTATCAGACAGTTTTGCATCAGCTCCAGTGAGTTTACCCTTTTCATGGGTGGGGTTTAAATTCCTCTGCAGAGCCCCCTGGAGTGAGTTATTTTTGCATGTGACACAGTTTATAAAACATGCATTCCTCTTCACTGTATTGCAGCTTGTACAGCTAAAAAAAAAAAAAAAAAAATCACTTCACAACTTGCCTTTGGTGCCACTCCATGGACATTACACCCGGAAAATGGAGTTCACACATGCCCACAACACTTACTGCTTTTGCCACTGGGGCAGTGTTTCGAATTTCGTTTAGCACAGACCGATTTTAGCTAAAGAAAAGTCAACCTACTGTTTCTGATTTCACAGTAAGATAAGTCTGCCTAATTAACATGTTTGGTTACTCCATTAATTACAGCCCAAACCTGAAGCCCCAGCAATGTCTACAAGCCTTTTCAGAAGTGTGGAAGCTGTTATTGCAGCAAAGGGGGAATAGATGGCTATGGTTTTGAATTTAAAAGTTCATCAAGCACATATGGGGTTGAAAGTTCTAAAGGTTAAGCTAACAATAACTCAGGACATACAAACAAGGTGGTACACCTACAGAAATATGAATAATTAATATAAACGATGCAAAGTTTTCCCTACAGGATATATAAAACATATGCCTCAGTCATTTTAGTAAATACGTTCTATGGCCAATCCAGCTAAAATCACATTACGTATTCAGAAACACACATAGAAACATAGATGCTGACTGTTGCATCCTTTGTTCATTATAGAGAGTCATTCTGATTTCTAGAAAGTGTTGGGGAAACTACTTTTAAACTGCAGTTTGCCAAGCTTCAAGCTACTCATAATTAAAATTAGTTAATAGTCAAGGCACTTAAGTATTAGTGCCACTACAAACAATTAAAAAAGCAGCAAATTACTTTGAATCTACTTAAGTGGGCAATATCTTTAAAATATATAATTAATAGATGATATAATTTATAATATAATCTCATTATAATTTAATTTAATTAAGATTAGAGATATTCCAATATCGATACTGGTATCGGTTCCGATGCCGAGCTAATGTACTTGTACTCATTCTTGTAAAAATGCACAGATACAAAAAACCAATACCATCTGATGTACAAATGTCATTACGTAAACATTCAGCGCACTAATTAAAATCATGTTATGTCCTAGTGAGATTATTTAACCGCAAATACTGCGATTTAATGAGATAAATTTATCTAGTGCTGTGCGCATAAAATGTGAGTGCTTGAGAATGTGTGGAGCTGATGTTGTGCAGACATACAGACACAAAGTGCTCATACCTTTTAGAGCTCCTTGACTCATACACGGAAAACACTGTCATGAGCATCGCACAATCTGTTTGTAGCAGATGACAGCGAGCAGAGCGCTAGAGTCACAAACAGACTACATATTTATTTTATGACAGCAGTCTTTTTGCGGTTTAATAATCACTTTGAGTCACGTAATGACCAGCTTTTCCGGATTGAGAAGCTACCATTATAGCAAAATTACAAAATAATATCTCTGCCAAAATAAAAGCTCAACTTAAATGGAAAAAAGTATGACAGATGTAGATCACTACTGTATAGTTATGTAATATTCACTGTAATACTACTACTACTACTAATAGTAATAATAATAGTAATAAATCAATAGTAATTGTATTGTATTTAATCAATATCTCACATCTGTCAAGCTCTGTTATGCGGCACTTTATTTGACAAAATATAACTCCAATGTTGTATTTTGGATTGTGCTCTGTGGTTTTGTATAAAAGCACTTCATTTGATAAAAATAATACAATATAATGTTGATGCTTAATTTTTATATTTTAATTTGATTAAAGTTTTTATTTATTTATTTAACCCTTTAAGCTCAGATGGGTCCGCAAGAAAAAAAATATTCATAAAAATTTGAATAACTATAATCTTGACCAACACAAAATAGTTATCGTTTGAAAGCTTAAAAGCCCTACTTTACAATGCATATAGGCATTATGACCAAAACTGAACAGGTGCTTTGAAATTTGCAGACCAATCAGAAGTGTTCTGTTTTGATAATTTATTAAAAATTTTGCACTGTACATGTAAGAAATAATTGACGACGGTCCGACGGACCATTGAATTATTGAAAAATAATGCACACCCGAGGTGGTAATGTGGTCACGACACGCAGCGGAGTCAATTTTTCCATTTATACCACGGTTACCACACCATAAGACATTGTTCAGGGTTTTATCTCAAGACACTTTCTGGTTTTCGGCCCTAAAACAATCTTGTGAGAGGAACTACTTTCTTCCACCATGGATTCAGCGACTTGCTTTAATACAGTCCGAGCCTTCATTTGCTAGTTCGAAAACGTCACTTTAGAACGAGCAACGGAGGAGAGCGAGGCTTGCGCTGCTTTCCTGGAGCACTACTGAAGTACAAAGGTAGTGCGTTTTGTGAATGTGTGTGTGCACAAAACGCACTACCTTTGTACTTCAGTAGTGCTCCAGGAAAGCAGCGCAAGCCTCGCTCTCCTCCGAGTTTGTTTTTGAGTAACCGAAAGAGAGAAATTCAGAAACTGAGAGAGATCGCTTCTGGGATTACTTTTTTTGTTGCAGTTCTCGTCAGAAGTAACATCACTTCAAAACTGCCAAGTTTAAGCACTTCTGCAGCAGCTAGTGTCGCCATTTTTGTATATAGCTTTTCCATTGTAAACCTTAACAACTGTTTTCAACCCCACTGAAATGCAGGTGTGCGCTGACACGGCAACTCTGTTTTTCGCTCGCAAGTGTGTATGTAATGTGTATATGTATGTGTGTCCACGTGTGTGTGAGAGCGAAAGAGAGGGGGATGCGAGGGTGCTTTCCACAGATATTTCAGATAATATAGAAACTGTTTTATTGTTCAAGTGTATCTAGCTAGTTCGAAAACGTCACTTTAGAACTAGCAACGGAGGATGTGCTGCTTTTCTTCATTGGAGTAACAAGGTAGTGTGTGTGCATTTGTGTGTGTGTGTGTGTGTGAGAGAGAGAGTGAGAGAGAGAGAGAAAGAGGGAAACTGAGAGAGATCGTGAGTTGAATTACCTCTGTTTAAAATGGCTCTCGTAAGGAATAACATCACTTCAAATTGACAAGATGTAAGTTTATGTATACTTCTCAGCAGCAGCGAGTGTCCCCATTCTTGTACAGCTTTTGCATTGCTAAACAACTGTGTACAATCCAAATGAGTCACAGGAGTGCGCTGACTTTGCTCCCGAGAGAGTTTGTGTGAGAGCGAAAGAGAGGGAGGGGGTAGCCGACGGTGCTTTCTACTATAGCCATGTGAGGCTGATTAGAACGAAATACATTGAAACATTAAAAGTTGCACATATTAAACGTTATTTTAGATAACAGAAACTGTTGTATTCATCAAGTTGCGGGGGTGCAGCTCTGTTTGTTGGTCGTGACTCGAGTCTCTAAGTGATTGTGTGTATGTGTGCGTGTGTGTGTGAGTGTTGTTGCATGCGTATGTATGTGTGTGTGTAAGCGTGTGTTAGTTTGGGTGAGACGAGGGAGAGCGAGGGCGCTTTTCAACCAAAATGTAAATAAATGTAGGATATTATAGACATTGTTTGACGTTCTTAACCTATTTACTTTAACCAGTGTCTTTGTTTTTTATGGTTATTTTGCTGTGGTGACATGTACGGTGTGTGTGTGGGTGAGATGAGAGCGAAAGAGAGGGAGCCCAAGGATGCTTTTCAATCGAAATTGAAATAAATTTAGGATATTATAGACATTGTTTGTCCTTGTTATCTGATGTACTTAATCAGTGTCTTTTTTTAAATGGTTATTTTGTTGTGGTAGCCTGTAGAGCTCTTTGAAATAACTAAAATAATAAACATGCAGTTTCTTTGTGTCTCTGGCATATCGTGGCGCTGTTTTGCGGCCCTCTTCAGCCAGTCGTGGGTCGTTCGGCATAACGCAGCTGCCCGGTTCAGCTTATCGCCGCCAATTCGGCCACGTTTCACGGCCAGCCCACCCGGTTCTCCCTATGGCCAGTCTGCCCCTGCCTGTTGGATTGGGTTCAGATCAGTGCAAAAATCATCCATATTTGAGCAGAAAGACATGTGACTGGTGACTGTTACATACGGCCACCAGAAGATGGCGCCAAGTACATGACACAGACTTAGAGTGTTTTCAGACCTGTAAACCATTTGCTTTGTTCCAAAACGGGGACTAAATTGTTACAATGTTGTATTTTCTTCTTGGTTCGGTTCGCTTTCACAAGGCAACATTTCAAAACGGACCAAAACTATGTCAATAAAAGTCACAATAAAAGCTGTCCCCTTATTGGTCACTATGTTTGTTCGCTGTTCCAGGATTAAGCTCATCCATTGATATACTGGTTAAAATTATATGCCTGTAAAAAATGTGTCAACCATTACAAACTTTCGAGAATTTTCGACCATCGGCAGTTTGAGGTTGTGCTCCAAAAACAAATTATCTGCCACTCAGATGGATATGAGTTGTAAAGTTTCCGTCATGGTTATTTTTATCCGTCATTAGTTACTTTTGCATTATTTATCCATTGAAATGTGCCTGTTCTCACAGATCTCTCTCCCTCTCTCGCACGTACACACACGCACACACAAACAGCAGAGTAAAGCTGCGTACATTTTTTTTTTATTGGTCAAAAAGTTGCTAACGCCATCCTACCCGTGTACTGCCGCTATCCAAAAGAGAGAAACGATCGTACTGAAGTGACCTCAAGAATTATAAAACAGCTCCTATTTTAAATGTGCAGTTATATCTAATATAGTTGCCAAAAGGCTATATCCACGTTTTGATGATGAACTACAGAGAAGTGCTGATCTAATGATGTCTTCTCCAAAGATCCCTGAGTTATGTTCATGGTTTTTATTGGGATATTGTTTGGTTCATTGGTCCGTTTGGTTGGTTTGCATTATCACCTCAAGCGAACCGTAGTTTGCAATCGGTCCGAGACCACCTCCTTCAGCCGGTCTCAGACTGATTGTTTTGGTGCGGATCTGAGTGCGATTGCCATGTTCATATATGCCTAAATGAATCGAAAATGTGCCAGGTTCCGAAACAAACGCTCCAAACGAGCCAGGTGTGAAAATGCCCTTAATGATGCAGACTGATTGAGTCAAATGGCACTCATTCTGTGAAATCTCATTTCTTAAATCATGTTTGCATGATATGCATACCTTTAGTCATTATTGTGTTTGCATGTGTAATTAGTTCTTCTGTAAAAGTATTATGTTTTATTTGTTTGGAGAGGCTTCTAGACAATTGGAGACGTTTTTGTACACAAGGATAAATTATTTTTGTAATGCTATAACTTGTGATTGCTTTGTTGTAACAACACAATTTTTTTCTCATTTACAGTTAACATGTTTGAAAAAAATAAAAATACAAATTCAGAGCCACCTAATTTACACCCAGAGATATATAATAAAAAAATAAGGGGGGAAAGTACATTTTTCAAGTTTTTTTATTTATTTATTTATTTTTGCAGTTTCTTAGGCTGAGAGTCTCAGAATTTATCAGAATCTATATCATTAAAACATTCGAAAAGCTTTCTCTACAATGATACCAAACACTTGACCCTCCTTGATTTTTTATTTATTTATTTATTTTTTGTCAAGTTATAAGCCTTTCAATTTGGGATGCCACTGAAACAGGAAATATTTAAAAACACCCCCAGAGCTTAAAGGGTTACACCATTTTGATGTTAAAATTGAAATAAACTGTTGATATGGAATTTCAGGAAAAAATAAAATAAAATAAAATAGAACAAAAAACAGGTATCGGACTCGGTATAGGCAAGTACCAAAAAGGAAATATCGGTACTTGTACCCATGCTCAAGAAACTGTTATCGAGACATCACTAATTAAGATGTATTTGTCTGGCACAAAAACTTTAGACTGTTGAATGAATGAATACATGAATGCACAGTCTAACAGTCTTGGCTTTGAATTTATGTGTGTACTTGAGGTGACAGCAGTCTTTTTTATGTTTATCATTCCAAATATGGTGAAATATTCTCATCTCCTCTTCCTTCCACAAAAACCTGGTGTCATGGGGTCACTTTTGATTTGTATAGAAACTTGAAGTGGTCAAACATATTTAGAATTCCATAAATGTGATGTTAAAATAAATCTGGAGTGCTGTAAATATAACGTAGCATACATTAGCAAACTGAACACACAGCACATTTTTACTCTGAGCATGAGATGAAATTCTTGGATCGAGTACAGAACTGCTCTGAATCCACTGAAGACATAGGAGTGAATTCACTAAGAATGTATTGTGCCTGGTAAAGGCACTGTTAATTTGCACACGCTTTCTGTGCTGGTTTAGCATCTGATTCAAGAAATTATGCATATCGGGCAATGTCACAAACACACCCACAAAATCTGTGCTCACAGGTTGTTCTGAGCAAGGATATAATGGAGAATGCAGCCGTTATCTGACTACTCTGCTGGGATTGTACAGCATCACGGACTACAGTGATCTAAACACATGCATAATATCTTTAACATGCCGAAAGTGCACTTGACTACCACACATCTGGATATATGCTATGTTATAACACTCTTCTCAATCATTTGATCATTATTTGATTAATTACTACTGAAATAATCATTAGAAAATGTACACAAACATAGAATAAAATTAATTTTACTGCCTGATTTCATTGAGATTTCATCACCTACTTTCTAATTTTCATAGAAAGGAGAAGTGTTTGCGTGGAAAGGAATAACAATGACTTCATTTTAATACTCAAGATTCTGTGCTATTTCAGCACTGATTGTGCCTGCTTAAACTAGATTGCAGGTTTTTGTGCAAAAATATAATGTGCAAACATGGTGCAACTGTTTATTGTATTTACCCCATTGTATCATACATGCGTGTATGTTTAGTACACTGCAGACAACCAGCGAGCACACATGGTCATATCGTGATTTTATTTAGATGAATATTCAACAAGTTTTGTTACCTGAATAACCTTTGGTACATTTTCACCCCGCGATTGCCCAGATTGATCCCACTTTGAATTCTGAAATAGATCTCACTGTAAATTGACATTTCTTTAGCTAAATTCTGTCTGTACTTACTGAAATTCGAAGCACTGCCCCCAGTGGCTGAAGCGGGAAGTGTTTTTGAAGGTATTGTAAGGGCATGTGTGAGCTCCACTTTCTGCGTGAAATGTCCACAGAGGGGTTCCAAAAGCCAGTTGTTTCTTGTTTAAATGAAGTAATACAGTGAAAATGCATGCATATTTTATTAACTCTTCCCACAAACCCCAGCCCTAAACCTAACCATCAGTGGAGTAAAAATTTAATCTTAGAGTGGAAAATGGAACCTTCGAATCGTGCTAGTCTCTGCTTATGCAAATTCAATTACTTCTTTGTTTCAATGTGGGTCAAGAACCTGGGTCTCCCACACTGCAGATGCAACAGGCTATCAGTCGCTAACAGGGAAAGATAAACACCATTAAACTGAAGCAAAAATGCCTGATGGGAGATGGCACTTGCCGGTATCTTGGCAGAATAGGGCCGATGTCAGGGTATTGAAACATTCGGTAGCGGCATGCCGACTTCCTGTTTGATCATGTTGGACGGTCACACGAGTCCCAGAGGCCCATTATTGCTGCAGTACCACCAAGATTGATAGGTAGGCGAAAGACTTATCATGTACTGTATGTCTGAAAGCTGATTGGATCAATTTCCAAATGACAGAGTGGAGAGTTTCTGTCCAAAATACATTTTTTTTTTTATCTCTGCTGACATTTTTGTGTCTAATAAGATAAATACGCTCGAGGGCACTGGAGCCTTTGAAATTCAACACAGAATCTCTTTCTATTAATTGTTTTGCCGCACCTGTACCTTGAGAGCGGAAATGCCCTTGTTGGTTTTCATAGCTGATTTCTGTGCTAGATACTAAACCAGTACTAATGTATCTTTTGATTTGGGCCATTAGGGATTTTCATTTTTCTAAATAATGTTCTGGGGGTTCCCTGCTCACAGTAATTCCTTTTTCCCCAGTAAGTGCATTAATGCAGGTAATTTACATGTACAATTAGATTTTGTTCTTCTTTTTGCAAAACAAACAAAATTTTGATAATTATATGTGCCACAATCATGGATTTAGCATGTTTGTTTCACTGACATAGTATATTTGCTTTGCCTCCCATTTCGATTTTAGGAATAGTTAAATTTAATTCTGTAATTTTTACACATGTTGATCCGACCCTGTATGTTGTTACTTACTCAATAAGTGACAACATTCTCCATTACACAAAATGGAGAATTTTGGAAGATTCTTCACACAGATTTTCCATACAATGGCAGTTGTATTGACCATGGCTGTCAAGCTCCAAAAAATACAAAAAGCATTATAAAATTACAATGAATGTAGTCCATACGACGTGTGCATTAAATTCCAATCCTGCAGCTCTCATCTCATTCTCCATTATGCATATTTCCATGCTCATTTTACAACACATTATGACACCAGTGGCATTTGACATTTTTTTTTGTTTTTTCTAATCGGAACACAGACAAGAGTTAGCTTAGGGGAATATTATTAGTTAATTAGTTTATATGTGTCTGTTTCACATATAAATCTATTGTATGGCTTAAGAAGACTTGGAATGTAGCACATGAGTCATATGGACTAATTTTTTGGTGCATTTATTTATTTTTTGTATTGTTATTTGTGAAGCTTAACAGCCATTGTCAAAACAACTGCCATTCAATGGAAAACAGCTGTGTGTATATCCTTCCAAAATTCTACTTTTGTAGAACAAACTACAATGTAAATAATGAGTACAATATAATTAAATAATTTTTTATTTTTAGGTGAACTATTCCTTTACCTTGATGGTATTTAAGTGAACTACATGATATTAATACATTAAATAATGTTTTTTTAACTCACAGTTTTATTTAAAAAAGTTTAAAGTTTAAGAAAAAAATCAGTTAGTAAGCTAACAGTGCTGATAATTCCACATGCTTTGTAAATGCTTATGTAACTGACTACTCACCTCTGTTCTTTATGGTGTGCAGGTCTACTGGGCTATATAAGGGGACCATCGCTCTTAGCTAACATGTTGTAATCAGGTGGAATGATCGCTGGTGTTTGGAGAGAGTAATTGATGAAAACTGCGGCCCAAAGACAGCAAGCTGACATTTGCGGGCAATTACATTTGTTAATCACAGTCTGTTTATGCATATGACAAAATTCAATCAAACTCTACTCGCTCTGTATGATGGCTGATGAGCAACAGTTAACACAATCAGAATCGGCCCATCTATGCTAAGGGGTCTTTGCCTGTGGATGTATAGGGATGTGTGGAGTAATGCATGATGTTGTCAGAAGCTGTTAAAGGTATGAGGATAATTGCATGATGTCCATGTGTCCCTTAGCCTCAGCTTCAGATGGTGTCATGCAAGATTCTATCCCCTCTCATTATCCTTTCCTTCTTGGACCCCAAGACGTGGCCTATTCATAAACCTGTCCCTTTGATACATATTGTACACAACTGAAAGATCTGGCAAGCTCTAATCTGATTGGCTGTTCTCTGCAGCTTTTGGGAGTAAAGGCACACCTGTTTTTTATCAGTCCGCCAGTATACAAGGTCGTGTTTGCAAGGTACTGGGTTGATTAAACAAGCCCTTTTAAATTAATTTGATCAAAGTGTTCTGTTATTGTGGATTATACAAGATATGTCAGAAAAACCTGCCTCTAAAAGGCATGTAAAAACCAAATGAACTGTGTTTGGTCGCTTTACATGTCAGTCAGACCGTCTACTTTTGACAGTCTAGTAATCTAGTTAGGCTGGTCTGGGCTACTGGCTTGAGCAAGGGATTGCAACAACAACAAAAAAAAAAGACCAACAGCCATCATCTGCCGTGTGGACACAGTGCCCAGACCCACAATTCCTGTCTTGGATGTGCATCTGTGTGCAGATCAGACCATTAACAAAAGTTCTATGTGCGTATGCAAAAATGTAATCGTAAGAGATTCAAGGATGAGACCAATTCATTATGGTATAAAGGGTTGAGCTTGATTTCGTCTTACATATTATAATAGGAACTTGAAGGCTTTTTGGACCCAATCCATCACACAGTGCATCAGAGTCGATTTCGTACAAGAAGCATTTAGATGTTCTGGTGCAGTCTGGTATATAAATAAGGCAGTCTGTTGTTGCTTCGGTGAAGAAACAGGCTGTTGGGTTTCTGTTATCTCCATTACAGAAGCATACATTCAAAGCACACTAGCAAAGATGGGATAAACACCCAAGGCAACAACTCGCTGTGGCTTGCGATATGGTTCTGTTCCAAAACCTAGTGAGCTTCCTTACTGTCTACTGTCTGCATCCTAACTGAAATGGAGCCCATCATTATTCACTGAACTGTTTGCAGTACATTCTGGGTTTGTTTAATTTGCAAAGGATACATGAGATATTACCAAATTAAATAAATATTCCGGATTCAGTAAAAGTTAAACTCAATCGACAGCATTTGTGGCATAATATTGATTACCACAAAAGCACATATATTTTGACTCATCCCTCCTTTTCTTTAAAAAAAGCAAAAAAATAGAGGTTACAGTGAGGCACTTACAATGGAAGTGAATGGGGCCAATCAGTAAACATTAAAATACTCACTTTTAGCCACAAGAAATAAACAATAGGCATGTTATCATGATTTTAATGATACAATCACTTACTAACCTTTTCTGTGTAAAGTTATAGCTAATTTTATAACTTCGTTGTCATGACGATGTAATGTCAGTAAACCCTAAAATGATTTACCTCAGTTATAAATGTGTTTTAACAGAAGAATGAATGGAAGTGCTTCTATAAAATTATAAGCTTTACATTTCTTGCTTTAAACCCTCAAACAATTGTCCCCATTCAATTCCATTGTAAGTGCCTCACTGTAACTTTGATTTTTACTCTTTATAAAGAAAATGAGGGACAAGTCGAAATTTTTGTTTGTGTTAATCAACATTATGCCACAAATGCTGTTGACTGAGCTTTACTTTTATTGAACCCGGAATATTCCTTTAATTATCTTAGAAGGCAGCATCATTTTGCTGCCTGTTGTTTGAAACAACCTTCTTGTTGGTAGCATGCCTATAATGCCTTAAAATGCTGTCTTGGGAGGCAGCTCACTATTGTCTGGTATGGGGCTTATCAACTGACCTGAGAGAACAAAATCTAAATCTTTGTTTCCTGTATTTGATCTATTAGATTTTACGATCTATTCAGCAGCAATGATATATGTATAATTCATGGTGTTTCTAACTGAATCCTCTCCATACCTTTTTAGTTGGGCTGTCAACCTAATGTGTTAATTAATTGTGGAATTTATTATAAAAAAATTATGCACGAAAATTCTACGTAATGTTTCTGAATTCACTGTGAGATCAGTCTATGTGAACAGCCTAGTTAGATTTAATGTTATTGTTTATATCAATCTAACTCAACATTTGTCATTTGCATGATTGATTTACCACATATAGGCCTGTTATGGTTTAAAACTTTCAATTGAGAGTCATATCTTTTCTAATTAATGCATTCAGTTCCTTTTTAAGGAAAGAAAATAAAATTATAGGCCTCAACAGTTCTTTTCAGTGATTTGTTTGGATTACACATAGTAAAATATGCGCACAAAAGGATACAGCGGTCTTTGCTTGTAACACTCAAGCAGAAAACACAGTTTTTCCTGCTGTCCTACGAATATATGGTGTTTCACTCATAAGTAGATTTAATATTATACTCTTGAGCTTTGATGATTAATAAATTCCACCATATGACTGCAAATTACTTTATTTAAACATACTTTAGCCATCAAAGCGGTCTTTCTCCATAACTTGCTGATATATTATTAGATAGGCATTAAGTGTCCTATCCACTAGGCACTTAGTGTCTGCGTTAAAATAAAAATAACAGCTGTGGGCAGTGTTGTGCGCACGCAGGTAAGTTTAGGAGCATCAGCTGTTCTGACCAGTATCTGCTATGAGCTACAATTAAAATGACATCTGAACAACCTTACAAAAAAATCGGAGCAGAAATGTTATATTTGGGCCACATTAAGCTGTTGTGTGAATGTAGCCTATACGTATTTGAACATATGTAGTCTTGCATAGCTAAAGTTTTGACTATTGGCATAAAGTCTAGTCCTGTTTGTAGCTTATTCTAACCAAAAACCACCTACTTAGACAGAAAATCTGAAATAAGTTGTTACCACAATAATAAAGTGTTGGTCTGCAACCGGCTGTACAGAAAGCACATAAGAAAAATTAGAAATTTATGTAGATTTTGTAATCAGTACACATTTGTAAAAAGTAATGATTTTTTTCAAGGATATAACTCAAAAACATAGTGGAAAATTCACTTGTGGATATTTACTGTAGTTTACCTGCTATTAAGTTCCTTAAAAGAAACTGAATATCTAGGGTATATATGCATTATTCATCTGTCTGTCAGTGAATGGATTGGTTGGTCCATTGGACATTTGAGAGTAGCAAAGAACTACTGTAAATACAGTTTGTGAAACACAGTCTCTACCATTACACTTTTCCTAAATTGCACTCCGACATTTTGATTTAGACTGTTGCACCCAGTTTGGCTTTTCCAACCTGAATGCGACATTTCAAGAGTCCTTTGTCTCGGTAGGGTGTTGTTGACTAATATGTATTGCAGTGACATCAGGTCAATCAACAGGTAAATGGACAGAACCTCTTGCTGTGGAGTGAGTCATGATCACTGGCCCAACGTATGGTAGAGAGAAACCTTCTGTTTCACCTCCGGTGGTCCTTTTTCCATGCCAATTCAAAGTCGCAGCAATCGTCTCAGAGTTGCATCAGCTCTGTTCAGAAATATAGTTTCTCCAGAATTACCATATACTTTACATTCTCAGAGGAAAATGTTATTGCTCAGAGGTTGCTTTTCATAGCTCAGAAGTCTTAATTGAGTTCTTAGTTATGTTTTGTAAAAGTATCAAAAAGGAATAAGACAGTTGTTGAGTAAGTGTATAGAGCTATAAAATTAATGTGGATAGCATAACTTAGATAATTTGGTCATGTTTGTTCACTAACCATCTAATGCATATTGTACACAAAATTAGAAAACAATTTTTTGATCTAATAAGTGCTTAGTAGATTGGCTGGTTTGATGCAACTTCAGAGAGTAAAAGCTTTTTTTTATCAATCCACTTGGAAACAAATGTTTATTTCAAAGGTACTGGGTTAATATAACAAGGGCTTATAAGGGATGACATAATCTTTGGATTTGCCAAAGTTTGCCGGGTTAGTGACATCAACTCGCTACACATTTTCCCCACACATGTTCTCTGTGCAATCACTGGTTCACCATAATTTACATTTATTTTTTTCCCCCGTCTGTCTATTAGTGAGGTATAATATTCCAGATAACCCCAGATAAAAAAATCACTTTACATGTCAGTCAGACAGCTCTTCCTGTCTAAGTGGACTGTTCTTGGCCACATTGTATAAAATTGCCAGGATTTTACAAGATTTAACAGTCACTGATTTAACAGTAATTTATTACAATAAAATACTGTTTTCAGTATTTTACTGTAAAATCAATGCAGGCATGGACATTTTCTGTCACAACACAACAAATTACTGTGAAAAAAGAAATTAGAATATCGCACTGCATTATTGGAAAATTGTGTTTTGTTTGAAGTCATCATTATGGTGTTTAGTGTTCCCTTAGTATGGGACCTTATCTCATTTATTTCTAATTAATTTTCTCCCAGTTGGTGCAATTGTGTTTAAGAGCACAATTTATTGTACTGTAATGTATGGAGAAAATTAGTCAATTGAGTGGTTGACTTTATCAGACCATGATGTATAGTCTACGTTTGAAGCATTTGAGCGTAAATAAATAGTATAATTTTAAATGAACAATGATGAAAGGATGTTTGCAAAGCTTTAATATGGTTGGTTTTATCGCTCATAAACTTTTTATCATGAGTTGTCAATCAGGCACGCAAGATATTGATACTCAGCATACAAAACTCAACAATGGTGACAATTAACAAACAAAAATACAGTTGATTATTGTGATTCTGTGTATAAATACTACTGTAAAATATACTGTGAGAGTCATGCAACTAGAAGCCAGGAATTTACTGTGAACTCACACAAAAAAATTTTTACAGTGCAGTTTATGCTGCATAATGGCCCAGACATTTAGCTGTAGTCTGGATTTGCAAGACTATTGGTATCTTGGAAAATCTGAGCACAGTTTGAGGCATTATTTAGATCTTTTCTGAAATTCCAGAGAAGATTAAGATTAATGGGATCTTTTTCTCAGCAGAAAAATCTGAGAAGCAGGGGACACAAGTAAAAATATCCATTTGCTCACGATTTAATCTCACTGCTGTCTTGGAGAAACAATCGAGATATTCAAAAATATCTCATTTGTAATTATTCTTTTCTATGGGTTCGCACATGGCAAGGTAAAACTGTTGCCACTGTTGTCCTATATTGTTCTATTAAATACCAACACATATTTTCCAACGTTCTATGCACACATTTAGTCTAAATTAGCTTTCATTCTCATCTCCCCTCATTTGAGGGCCGCATTGTTTGCTTTCTATGGAAGTGTTTGTCTGTGCCATATTTAGCACATTTTAATTGTCGCTGCATCTGCTCCCTCCTGAAATAGCAGCAGAAGTGTTCATTAGGGAGATGGGCATTTGTATTCATGCTCCAATGACTTACTTCTGAGTGGGCTTGCATGCTAAGTTGTAGTCACTGTTGTATGCTGAAAAGAGCCCTTCATTGGGTCATTGTGACAAATTATCAAGGATTTTTCTTTAAATGACAACATTTAATAGTTACACATCTGTGATTGGTCTGCTTTGGTTTAATTTGATTACTTAAGGTAATAGTTGACCCAAAAATAAAAATGATGTCATGATTTACTCACTCCATGTCTGTCCAAACCCACATGATGTTATTTTTTCCTTAGAATACAAAAGGAGAATTGTTTATGCAGCAATTTCCATACAAGCTCCAAAAAAAAAAAAAAAACATTAAAGCACCATAAAAGTAAAACTATGTGCACTATATTCAAAGCTTTGTGTGAGAAACAGACCAAAATTTAAGTCGTTCTTACTGATAATCTTTCCCTTTGTCTCCTTATTTTTTTCTCTGTGCACCAACACACACAAATACAGTATATACTGTAATATGTCCAAGATACAGTTAAAAATAATTGTGAAAATGTTCTAATAATTATTCATGCAAAGAAAACCAAAGAGTGTAAGAATTGTTTTATTCATTTTATTTATTTATTTATTTTTGATTGGGGGGCAATATTTGTTCTTTGGAACTGATTTAATGGGATTTTCTATCCTTATTTAGCTATTTTTTTTTCTTTTTTCTTTTTTTCTCACAGCAGTAGATATATGTCAAATGCCTCAATTGAATCAACGAATTGAAATCTGGCACCAAACCCATACAAACCTCAATGAATTGAAATAATTTCTTAATCTGGCACTAAACCCATACTAATCTCATAAATAGATAGTCTAGAATAGAATATCATGAAAGATACAGTATACACTGATGAGCCAAAACATTATTACCACCTGGCTAATATGCTGTCAGTCCTCCACGTGCCACCAAAACAGCACCGATGCTCTGAGGGATGAACTCTACAAGACCCCTGAAGTTGTCCTGTGGTATCTGGCACCAAAACATTAGCAGCAGATCCTTCAAGTCCTGTAAGTTGCGAGGTGGAGCCACTGTGGATCGGACTTGTTTGTCCAGCACATCCCACAGATGCTCAATTAGATTGAGATCTGGAGAATTTGGAGGCCAGGGCAACACCTTGAACTCTTCATCATGTTCCTGAAACCATTCCCGAACAATGTGTAAAGTGTGGCAGGGCGCATTATCCTGCTGAAAGAGGCCACTGCCATCAGGGAATACCACTGCCATGAAGGGGTGTACCTGGTCTGCAACAATGTTTAGGTAGGTGGCACGTGTCAAATTGACATCCACATGAATGGCTGGACCCATGGTTTCCCAGTAGAACATTGCCCAGAGTATCACACTCCCTCCACCGGCTTGTCATCTTCCCTCAGTGCATCCTGGTCATTAACCATCATTCAAATTTTCTGTGACTTGTGCCACAGTAGACCTTCTGTTGGTTCGGAACAGATGGGATAGCCTTCATTGTCCTTGCGCACCGATGAGCCTTGGGTTCCCAACTCTCCGTCGTCAGTTTGTGGTTTGTTGCTTCTCGGACCACTGTCGGTAGGTACTCACCACTCCTGACATTTAGAGATGCCCTGACTCAGTCATAACAATTTGGCCCTTGTCAAAGTCACTCATGTCTGTACTCCTGCCCATTTCTCCTGCATCCAACATGTTGACTACGAGAACTGATCGTTCACTTACCATCTAATCTACCCAGAATTTGACATGTGCCCTTGTTAGATGATCAACGTTTTTCACTTCAACTTTGAGTGGTCATAATATTTTGTCTCAAACATTATATCTTAATAATAGATACATTTCACTACTGGAGCCTCTTTTTTTGCCACATCACTTGAAATATCCAGCCTGATCTCATGAAAATTATGTGACAGTGGCAACATTTTTGCAAAATGAAATTACATGGTTCATTTTTTTTTTTTTTTTAATCCCCTTTTCTCCCAATTTGGAATGCACAATTCCCACTACTTAGTAGGTCCTCATGGTGGTGGGGTTACTCACCTCAATCCGGGTGGCAGAGGACAAGTCTCAGTTGCCTCTGCTTCTGAGACCGTCAATCCGAGCATCTTATCACGAGGCTCGTTGTGCATGACGCTGCGGAGACTCCGCATGTGGAGGCTCATGCTACTCTCTGCGATCCACGCACAACTTACCACGTGCCACATTGAGAGCGAGAACCACTAATCACGACCATGAGGAGGTTACCCCATGTGACTCTACCCTCCCTAGCAACCAGGCCAATTTGGTTGCTTAGGAGACTTGGCTGGAGTCACTCAGCATGCCCTGGATTCAAACTCGCGACTCCAGGGGTGGTAGTCAGCATCAATACTCGCTGAGCTAACCAGGCCTCCAATTACATGGTTCATTAAACATACTCGCTGCAGTTTAGAGGTGAAATGTCCACTGTGTAGCTCTAAAAGTAAGTTAAATATTCTCTCAAACAGAAGATGTTTCAAGGATAATGCTCTATCGAGTTTTAAATAAACAAAACCTACCTACCTAATCTTAAACCTTAAACTTAAACCTAACCAATAGTGTCATAAAAAGCAAATGTGAGATGATAGAGCATTGACCTAAAAAACCTCATCTGTTTTTAAGAGTTTTAATTAAACAAAACCAACATTCCTACCCTAAACCCTATACCTACTGGAAACCTAACCGATAGTGTCATGAATCCAAACATGAGGTAAAAATGCAATTTCTGAAGAAACCACGTCATTTTGAGATGCTTCTGACACTTTCGGCTCATGTGCTGACAAGCGGCTTTGCTAGAATCGTACCCCAGTTTTCTGCATTGCAAGTGTGATGCTCTATTAGTTGAACTACTGTGCAACCTAATCACACTGAAATAAGCTTGTTAATGCAAATGTTAAAATGTATAAAAAATCTAAAGTGTGAATTAGTCATTGTTGCTTTAGTGGCTCTAGTGTTCATTTATGAGGCACTTATACTAGTAATAGATAGATTCTATAAGACCAGGTTGGAAATATATGGCGCATTTTTGTCAATTTTGGTTACATTTTTGCCCTGAGGCATGGTTAACTTTGGACCCTGACCAACACACATAAATACACAAAAATAATGTGTCCAAAAAACAGTTCAAAGGGATTGTGAAAATGTGTAAATAATTATTTATGCAAAGGATGACAAAGAATATTTGGAATAACACAAGCAGCAGCTTTAAGGAGTAAATTAATTCTGAAAGTGAAATATGCATTTTACGAAGTGTGTGTTGTATTCTTCTTTTATGTCTGTGTGTGTGTATTTGCATGTGGCTTTTAATACAGCACAATTTGCATGCGACAATGCAGAAGCTGTCTGAAATGAATCCATCAGTTGTGCTCTGTAATAGAGAATTAACTTGCTTTGATCCCTTGCCTCATTAAAATGTGATGGTCTGCCTTCAAGTTTTATAATTAATTCTGTGCAAGCTCCAATATATATAGAAATATATACAGTCTCAAGGTTTTGACCCATTTGTGTTGGTCTAATGCAGTTGTTCTCAACTGAATTTACTTCAGTAGCCAGATGTAATACTGGACATCAGGTGGTAACCCAACACAATACAAAAAGCATTGTACAAAAGCATACACATATGTCCTAGAATCAATCATTAAAATGTATTACCATTAGGGTACAATGAGGCTAAATGAAGAAAAATGTTGTGTGTGTGTGGGGAGCAGGGATTATAGTGATATAGTGTACATACCGGGGCAAAAGTTATAGTGCACAATTTGTCAACATATGCAAATATTTCTGAGACAACAATATGTTTTTTTTTATTTATTTTTTTTTATAACAAATTAAGATAATGCTTACTCAATATAACCACTTCAGAATAGTGTGCATAATTTCAACATTTGACATTTCATTACATCTTAAGTATTCTATAAATAAATTAATCTCCATTGTGATTGTGTTTTATATTTTATCAAAATTAAAAATGACAAAAGTATTTTGTCTCAAAATAAATGTGATTATTTCCAGGATATTCATTAGCTACACACATTTACAACATAAAAAAAAAAAAAAAAAAAAAAAATTTTTAGATCAAATTGCCTCAAAATCAATCTTTAGACATTACACATGATGATCTCATGGAAGAGGAAAAATTTACAGTTCATAGTGACAAACAGGTGTTTAAGAAATTACTGAGGTAGTTTTTGATGCTCTTTAGTGTTTTGTGAGAAAATCAAATCAAAGGAGCCTTTTGCCCCGTTGTACCCCACCATTAACTGAATAGGCAAAATTATTTAGCGTTTGTTTCTGAAAGTTTTAAGCAGGGTTGGGAGATATGGCTTACAATATTATCACAATATTCTTTTTTAATATCATTCGATATCGATGTTTATCACGATATACATTCACATTTGCACATTGCACATTTATTTGAATTTCAAAGTTGGCAGAAGAAAAGAAGAGAAAAAACAAATCCTAAACAGTCAAAATAGTCTATACAAAACTCTATTGGGGGCCCAGAGTCAGCCAAAGCAGTGGTTTCTGAGGGATCTTCTACCAAAATAGTAAAATATTTTATAGAGTTTATCAATCGAGTGCAGCTGGATATGAATGTTAAAAGCTCATCTGTTCGTTTTGAAGCATAATGACAGCATCACATTTTTTACATTCAAATTATTTTTATATTTCGTTACATTCAGATAGCAAGTATGGGGGCATAGAAGCCCTTGTGACTGAGGAATGATACTGTATGGGGGTTCAGGGGTATCCCCTAAAAGAAAGTTTAGAAAATGTAAAAGTCTGAATGGACCATTTTTATATTTTCATTAAAGTGTGAAAGACTAGGATACAAACTAGTAATTTTATTGTTTTTCCTTGTCATCCATGCCAGAGATGATGACATCTGATCAGTGGCATATCAGGGTCATCATTTAGTGTGGGGCACAAACAATCAATTATTTGACCGATCTTTGAAACATTGACAAATAATTCCAAATTTTCGCAGATGTGCTTCTCATGTTACACTTTATCTTCACATCAGGGACTATGAAGTTCTGTGAATTTCTGCATGTGTGTATGCGCTTTAACCGACAAAGTTTAAAAACCTAATTTTAGCATAGTGGTTGATTGACAGGTAGAAGTTTCACACTAGATTTCATTGGTATCATAAAAGCCTATCTACTGTCATTTATGTGCCATTATAATGGATGCTATGTCCCTCAATGCCCTAGTACTTATAAAATGAAAACATGTATGACTGATAAAAACAGATCACGACAAATATTTTACAGAGTGATGAATAAAGACTTTTTTTCAAGCGCAACCTCTGAACATGATGTCACACAAACAACCCTATTAATTTCACCTCATCACAAAACACCACTAAAACGTGCACATCCACATCAAAAAGCTCAAGTAAACGTGAAAGTAAACCACAAATAGGCAAATTGTCAAAGGGTGTGTATATTATCTCACTAACTCAAACAGCGTAATAAAACAAATCAAAATGATGACAGACTTCCAATATTTATCAGTCATTGTAATCTAATATAAACCAATGAACCAATAACACAACAACTGGCAATGGCATACAATTCATTGAAATGATGAATGGTAAAAATTAGCTTTTAAAACTTACCAATGAAGTTCACTACAAATGTCTACTCTGCACCCGGTAACTTCCGATGCTCATGTCAACAGCTTGACATAAATATGATCGAAGCCTTTGATTGGCTCAGGGGCAAAGGCAAACTAGCCCCTCAGGCCATCGTTGAACGCTCGTTGCACATGCGCATGACGTTCTCCAGATATCCGGTGATTAACACTGAGGATGAAGGGCTAGCCTCATGCATAGCAAATGAGAATGATTAAATGCCTTTTATGCAACATACCTTAATAATAATAGAATTTCTCAAAAGAATATATACTTTTTTCTTGTATAATGGACATAAAACACATTTAAGTTGCAGAAAATATATATTTTTTAAAATAAATTAATGATGATGCCATGCAATTTTCATAAAAGTGCCACTTCTGGCAGGGCTTAGCCCCACTTGCCCCTAATGTAGAGACGAAGCTGCATCTGATTAATTTCACAAAATTAGAACAGAAATCTATTTGTTTATTATTAAAGGCTCATAACATGCTGATTAATAAAGCTAAACTTAGAAGGAAAAAACTTTATGGTCTAAAGGCGCTCTGGAACCACGTAAACATATGCAGCACCTCATGTGTCTTCTTACATGTGTGGAAAAGCATAAATGAAGTGCTAGAGAAAAATATTCAAGAATACAGTGCAGAAAGATCAGATCTGGTGTATACAGCACTGTTGTTTTGTCACGCTGCTCACAAGAGATGATGAGAGGGCGCAACCGTCGCCATGATGTCTTGTGGTCCCGCGGTCCAGACCCAGACCCGGACCGTGGTGACTGCCGTAGATTAATCGTTAGCAAGGCAGTGTTTTTAGTGACACGCACCTGATTGTCTAGATGTAGAATACAGGCTAAATATCGAAAATTACTCAAAAGCTTATTATCGATATCATAGATTATTTATCACAATAAATATCAAGATCGTTTTTTCGCCTTGCCCTAGTTTCAAGCTCTCAGCAGCAAATAATTCACCACACAAAGCACATTGTGGTAGACACATGTCTTTGTTGCAAGTGAACTTGTATTAAATATAGTCTGGGACGTATTCTTTCCCTCTTTGTGTAGTTTTATTCATGGTTTTCAAGAATGAGTGCATATCACACAACCTGTCCATGTTGGCATCTGCCAAAATTGGCTAGCTTATATCACAGATGAATTTGCACCAAAATAGAATAGACTTTGATTAGATGCACTGCCTCAAATCAAGAGAGTTGAAGCATTTTCTCTTCCCTTTTATATGTTGGTAAGGCTATTTATTTTGATATCCTAACTGTGCATAATTACTATATTGTTATTTGCATTTTATTATTGGTGTTTAGCATTTTTGTTCCCTAGCTGTCTGTGATCCTATCAAAACAAACCAAAGACCCATTTTTTTGGGTCGCAACTCATCAATTTTAAACTGATAAATAGTATTAGTAGCGATGTATCAGACTGGCCATCTATGTCAGCAGCACATATCAGCTGATGGTAGACGTGACCATTTGTTTTCATCGAGATGAAAGATTGAACAATTTGACATCCATACATTTTCATAGAACATATGAATCATGCCAATATAAGCTCAAAATGCAGACACCTCCCTTAAGCATGATACATAGGGCAGTTTCATGTTGTAGTTTTTACAACATGTACAGTATGTTGGCTAGAGGTCTGTGTGGCAGGGTGGAGAGCGGGGCCGGGTCGTGATTCCGCTCACCCCGAGAGGGATAAAGGCCGACTGGAGACGGCAGTTTGGCAGAGAGAGAGAGAGTTACGGACAGCTGTCCGACACTTGTGTGTGTTCGTCTTTTTGGTTCAGTTTCTCATTAAATATTATTTATATTGTCAAGCCGGTTCTCGCCTCCTCCTTTCCATTGGTGCGTTACACTGGTGCCAAATCCTGGGTTTCATCACCAGTGTAACACATCAATGGAAAGGAGGAGGAGAGAACTGGCTTAACAATAAAAATATTTTAATAATGAACTTAAACCAAAAGACGAACACACACAGGTGTCGGACAGCTGTCCGTAACTCTCTCTCTCTGCTGAACTGCCATCTCCAGTCGGCCTTTATCCCTCTCAGGCTAATCAGCCCAATTAGGGGCCGGATGTGTGGAATCACGACCCGGTACCACCCTCCGCCCTGCCACAGTCTGCGAATGAGATCATCATGTGGAAAGCTTAGCATTATAAATTAAATGTCATATTTGGTGTGAACATCTGAAATATCTTAAAGGGATAGTTTACCCAAAAATAAAATTTCTGTCATTATTTACTCACTCTCATGTTATTCCGAACCCATATGACTAACTTTCTTCTGTGGAACACACAAGGATATATTTTAAAGAATGTCACGATTACTGATTTCTTTAAAATAACAGTTGATAGTGCTTAACTTTAAAGCTTAAAAAAAAAACTCCAAAAGTGAGATATAAGTAGTCCATGCAATCAGTCATTAAATCAGATCCTTCATCATCTCATTTATACAGAACCCTAATCAAATATGTCAATATGTCAATAAAATCAATCTTGTCATCTCCTCATTTGTTCTTGCAAGTCTCATGACCAGAGGTGGGTAGAGGAGCCAAAAACTTTAATGAAATAAAAATACAAGTACTTAAAAAAATAATTAAAAAAGTCAATTAAACTTAATGGAACGTGTAACCCCCTATATTCCATTACATAATACACATTTAACATGCATTACAAAATAATTATTTTGATTACTATTATTATTAATGGAAATACACATCATTCACCCTCATGTAGTTTAAAACCCATATGACTTTCTTTCATCCATGCAAAACCATTAAGGAGATGTTAGACAGCATGTTAGCCTTACCATTTGCTTTCACTGAATGTTTATTTATTTATTTATTTATTTATCCTCCATATTTTGAAAGAGAATGGTGACTGAGACTGACTGTACATAACATTCTGTCTAACATGGCATACAGGAAGTCACACAGGTTTGCAAGGGCTGGGAAGTGATGACAGGATATTAATTAATGTCTGACCTATCACTTTAAGGACGCTTGTCAGATTTGGACGAATCTATCAATTAGAAGAAAAGTTTGGAAACCTTCCTTGTATTATGGTGAAAAACGTGAACAATGTCCAACAGACCCAATTATATAAAGCATAATGCTGCATTATAAACCGAAACAAGATCATGCTTTATTAATGCCCACTGTCACCATTTCACAGCTTTTAAAGTCCTGCATAGACTTACTTAGTTCAGTGTAGTTACAGTAATTTTAGTGTCAAAAGAATTTAGATAATTAGTTCTGTACACTAAGGGTAAATTGCACCTTATCTCTTTGTTTGGAAGCATGTAAGGCTTAAGTTCAGAGTTCAGAGCTTGTTCTGTGTTGTATATAAGAAAAACGGGCCACATCTATCAAACGCAGAGTTGCTGTGCACGCACATAAATTTTGCATGCTCACGCTCCAGTAGCAAGCACGTGGTCAGCAGAGCAATAGGCATTTACACTTAACAAAGATGTTCACATGGAGATGTACAGTATAGGCACTGATGTATTGCAGCACTGATATAACAATGTATAGTTAAAAAAACTGAGGTCATGAGCCCATAGTTACAGAATCACCCTGAAAATGACCATCACTATGAAACAGACAATCCCGGTCACCACAATTGCAGCGTGCTTTAAGGCCCCGTTTCCACCTGGTATTAAGATAAGTTTCGGATGATCCGATCACATGTGGTCAGCCCTAAATACAGGTCTAAAAGGGATCTAAACCATTTTGTGATCGGATCACAGAAACCACATTCAAATGTGGTCAAAAACGCATGTGTCCACATCGCATTTGAGGTATAAACAGTAATCCGTCTTGAATGCGTCCCAGCCACAGCAAAGCACCAACCCTCACCTGTCAATCAACTGCTGCCCTAAAACAAGAGTTTAAACTTTGCCGCTTACGAGCGGCTTTAAAAGGAAATAAATGCCCGATCGGAAAAATTAAAAAAGCGGATACATGCACAATCAAGAGAGCTTCACGGATCTCCTTCAGTGTGTCTGATATCAACACAGATGACAAACACGAACACCTGAAGCTCCTTTAATACAGGTAATCTACTAAAATAATGGATAATTCTGCTTGACATGTTGCTTTTGTGCTTAGATTCAATTTCAACCGCATCTGGAAGAAACAGCGAACCGTTTTTTAAAAGACCAGGTGTAAACAGCAATTTGTCTAACCTGACCACATGTTATCGGATCACCCGAGATGCATCATAATATTGCAATTTTATTCATGAAATATCTGCTGGTCTTGGTGAAAAATGAAGGCTTTGCATGACAAAATCTTTTTTCTTTTTTTTTTTTACTTTGTGGAACAAAGAAAGTGTTTTTTTGGAGTGCTTGTTGCTGCTGCAGTCAGTGATGGACTCAATTCGAGTGACAGAGTGCCACTGTACAGTTCCGGTGTTGTAAAATGTACCATTAACAAATCTCTCAATAAATTATGCATTTTTAAACATTTACTGAATTAGAAAGCGACAGGGACGTTGCCCACTGTAATGAAGTAAAAAAAAAAAATATATATATATATATAATTAGTAATTTACTTGAGTAAGCATAAAAAGTAGCCATTAATAAACCTACTCTTTAAAAGTAATTTTTTTCCCCCCAAATGTACTCAAGTAAGGGTGCTTTCACACTTAGTTTGATTGCTTGGACCAAACCAGAGTTCATTTCCTCCCCCTCCTACTGTCCCCCAGTCTCTGTTCACATCATATTGCTTGGGTCCGAACCTTGGTCTGATTACGTCATCAACGTGAGTACAAGCGGCAGCTGTTTTCCACTTTAACTAAGTAACAACCTAGTCACTAGGACGTCACTGTGTTAAGTGAAGGGTTAAAGTTTGTCTCTTTTGATTTACCACTAAAACCTGCCATGCACAGTATGACTGTTTGTCATTCTGTTGTCAGTTTGTCTTCTGCGGATGCATGGCATGTGCAACGATGTGATGAATATTAGCGTTTGTCTGCCATTCGTTGCAAAAGATGTGAAGAATGTGAGCTGCTCTCTGAAGGGGATTTATTTGGAGACAAGCAGGTATGAGAAATTAATTATATCACAATAATTGCGATCGCGAGCCTGCAAAGATGCAAATTATAATTCATCACAAGCGGTTCACATCCGCGATTTGGTACGATTGCGTTCATATCAGCAGCGAACCGTACCAGAGTTCATGTGAACCGTACCCCAAACCACCTTTTCAAGTGGACCTGGGTGTGGTTCGTGGGTGCGTTCCCGAGTTCAGAAAACAGCGTTCACATTATCTAAAGGAACCGAACTTTGACGTCATTCGACCCCGGATGAGCACCAAAAATGTAACGGAGTAAATGTAGCCAGTTACTACCCAGCTCTGCTCATGACCAAATGTAATGACACAAGAACCAATAAGTTCAAGAAGATGCTATATCGACCAGCTCATCAAAAACAAAATAAATTACTGAGTGCAACTTTAAAATGCTGCTTATGTAGCCAGCGCCAAAACCCCATAACCCGACACACTAGAGAGAATAGTATGGTTTCCCGCCGATATACCAAAAGACATAATAGCATTGAAACACATTGTGTTCAAATCTGTAACACTGCAAACTAAAATTTGCAACTGATAATATCCCTACGATTTTACGCTTTTGCAGAATTGTTTTACCAAGGTCCATAAAATCCTCATCTCTTCAATTATTAGCAACAGGTGTTCCCATAGTAAATTCAAATTGAATGAAAAGCACACAGTGACACGAAACAAATGGGACGGATGGAGAAAATCATCCAATCTCAACTCTCCACCACATAAATGCCAAGTGTTCCCACACCTTTAAATATGAGTGCAACCCAGTGTAAATTAAGATGATTTTCCACGGATAGAAAAGTGTTACCTTTCATTTTCTCCTCTCTGATGTCCATTTCCCATTACTGTATATTTTCTGGACTAGTTTCACAGTTTCACTGCATCGTCTAGGTCTTTCTAGGTGATGAATGCAATTAGGCTGCATACTCAAGCTTACTAAAGTGTAAACTAGGTGACAGTGTGACCTATTTATTAAAACTTGCTTAAGCTTGCCTTCTGCAGTATTTATCAACAAGGTTTATTTTTCTGTCATGAAAGATAGGTCTGTATTTCCTCATGGCAGAGGGCTGCAGGGCATGTTTACAGACAGATGAAACATGGTGGAAAATGTTTGTAGAAGTGAATTTATATTTATAATATAATTAACCCTCCTATTATCTTTGGGGTCAATTTGACCCCATTCAATGATAAACGTCTCTAAATACATGACTGATTTTTCCTAATTTAATGGGGACAACTGGGTAAACATAAAATTAACAATGTCCTGTACACATTTTGTAGTACACACAGTGTTCTTTGGGGTCAATTTGACTCCAGGCTGTTTTAGCTGTATAAAACATATAAGAAATATAAAAATTTTACACACATTTGTTTTGGATGATATTAAGGTCACTATAACATGCAATTTTATAATCTTCAAAAAGTTACCCTCTGCTTTATGGCCCTAACCTAACATAACCATACCTGTAGTATTGCGAGAGCCACTGATAGTTCACATGACATGGGGGAGGGGAAAATATAATTCCAACAAGAACTTTGATATTTCCCACACCGTGGGGTAGGGGAAAACATAATTCTCGCAAGGACATTGATAGTTCACCAACATAGGGGAGGAGCAAACATATAAAAGCTTGCACAGCAGCATTCTAAGCAATTTCTCTTGGTGCTCTGTGGGCTCTCTCTTTATGCTCTCTCTCAATTGAAAATGACCTCTAAGCAAAGGTTTCCTGTCAGTGAGGTTTTGTCACAGTTCTTTGACAGTGAAAGTGACATAGTGGCGAATATGTCTGAGACAGAGGATAATGTTGAGGAGAACCCTGATTATGAGGCATCCTCTGATGAGAATGAGACTCTTAGTGTTGACCCTCCTGTTGACTCTTAACCACCAGCAGACACATTACTTTCCAAAAATGGAAAGTTATTATGGTCCCTCTCCCCACTTGAACAACAGGGTAGACTTAGTGCTGCTAATGTCATCAGGCCCACCAGATACGCTGTCAGCCATGTCCAAGACATAAAATCAGCATTTGAGCTCTTCGTAACACCATCAATTGAAAAGGATATACTTGAGATGACAAACTTAGAGGGGAGGCGCGTGTATGGGGACAGTTGAAAAGACTTGGATGTGACCCACTTGCAAGCCTACATTGGGTTGCTCATTTTGGCAGGAGTGTACAAGTCAAAAGGAGAAGCAACAGCAAGCCTTTGGAATGCTGACACTATTTCCAATATTTCCAGCCACCATGTCTCTAAAGACATTCCATGTTTTCTCCCGTGTCATACACTTTGATGACAGAGAAACAAGGCAGGGCCGATGAGAGCGTGACAAACTTGCAGCAATACGGGATGTATGGGACAAGTGGGTCCAGCGATTACCCTTTCTTTACAATCCAGGCCCCCACTTCAATGTGGATGAATGTCTGGTTATGTTTCGTGGGCGCTGTCCCTTCAGACAATACATACCATGCAAACCGGCCAAATACGGTATCAAAATATATGCAGCATGTAATGCAAAGTCCAGCTATGCCTGGAATATGCAGGTGTACACTGGTAAATCCCCTGGGGAAGCACCTGAAAAAAATCAGGGCATGAGGGTGGTACTAGACATGGCTGAAGGACTGAATGGTCATAACAATCCATGTGAAATTTTTTCACATCGTATGCCCTGGGTGAGGAACTGCTGAAACGGAAGGTTACCATGTTGGGGACAGGGAGAAAAACAAGCCTGAGCTTCCCCCTGAGCTTCTTGTGATGAAGAACAGGAAGGTAACATCTTCAATGTTTGCCTTCACTGGCAGAGCCACTGTTGTCTCCTATTGCCCCAAGAAAAGGAAAAATGTCCTGCTGATGAGCACCATGCACAAAGATGCTGTTCTGAGCACCAGAGAAGACAGAAAAACACAAATGGTCTTGGACTACATTGAGACAAAGGGAGGGGTTGATAATCTGGACAAGGTCACAGCCACCTACAGCTGCCAACACATGACTGCCTGTTGGCCCCTTGTCATTTTCTTCAACATCATTGATGTGAGCGCCTACAATGCCTTTGTATTATGGAGCGAAATAAACAAGGACTGGAACAGTGGAAAACTGAGTCAAAGTAGGATTTTCCTGGAGCAGCTGATATGCAGATATGAGAAACCTCATATCGAGAGAAGACAGTGCCTTCCAAGAGCATCAACAGCTGCTGCAGCTGTTGTGAAGGACATCCAAATGAAGACACACACCCCAGTGGTTCAAACTGCAGGCAGGAAATGTGGCAGGTGCCAAGTCTGTCCCAACAGAAATGACTCCAAGACCAGCAACACCTGTGTGAAATGCAAGAAAAACGTTTGCAAGGAGCATGCACACACTATCTGCACATCATGTGCACAGTAGTGCAGACAAAAGGCTGGACTGTACCTTCTGGTGGGCTGTAGGAAAAATAATATGCTGCTCATATTCTGTCTATGCTGTTCGTATTCTGTCAAACTCATTTTGGTGACTATGTAACTTTGTTTTTTACTATCTCACACATACATATTCGCATACATAGCACTTACAGTAGCATAGAACAATCCCTGACACAATGCTCAAATTGACTTTTTATAGTATAGTTTGATGTTATGTTTTACAAGTAAAATCCTTCTAAATGTTTGAAATTATGTTTGTTTTTCCAGGGGTCAATTGTTTTTTTTAGTTTATGTTTTATTTAAAGGGCTATCTAGGTAGTCAACAAAGAAACAAAGTACCTGACACACAAATTAGTCAGTCCACTCGAGCCTTCTCCCATTCCATTTGTCACTCATTCTAACCATTTCCGGTGCTGGGAAAGTGGAAGGGCAAGGTTTTTAGAACTTTCTTTGCTTCTATGACGAACTTAGGATCCCATGCTGCATTGCAGTGTAAACAATATGGTGGAAGGCATATGCATCTTCTATATCATAATCAATTATTATAAACATCTAAAAACCACACTATATGTTTGATAGTATCAGTGGCGATTTCTCAGGGGCAGCAAAGCCTTCTCTGCTGGCGTAACATGCCTAATAAATAAATCTTTTTTCATCCTTTCATTCTCATTGACCTTTTTGCCTGTGTATTTTCAACCGCTTTCCACTCCTAATTCATCTACAAACGAATAGCAAAAAACAAAACGTTTATCCAATCAGAATTTATTCTTCGATGCTTACAAGCAAAGTGTGACAACTGTTTCACAAATCGCATGCCCCAAACCATGCTCCTTAGCCCTGAGCTCCACCCCGTCAGGTCTTCAGAATTTCCACAGAATCCCCTCAACACTGCAGTGAATAGGCATCTAAATTGTCAGATTTCCTTAATCTGATTGTCAGATTCATCAGCCAATCAGATTGATTTATTTGTTCTTGGTGGGTGTGGTCTTTAGGATATGTCCCAGTCCAGGCCTTCTAGCTGGCCTTGAGTGACGCAATCACACTTTAAGTGATGTATGTAATTTGAAAGCGGAGAGCGCGAGATCTTGCTAACGAGTCGGCTGTCATCACTGCTGGTATTGCCGTTGAGAAAGAGATCCTTATGGATTTAAAAACCTGAGATGGTCTGCATGATTGTGCGATTGATTAATTAAACAGGAAATGAGGGCCGATTTTCACTTCAAGCAAATTGGTAAGTGCTTTTTGCATTGTAATAGCAAGATCAGGAGTTTTATAAGTGTAAATAAGGCTGCTTGAGCATTCAGTGTTGGATCAAGTTTTGAAAAGTAACCGCGTACCCTGATGAAACAAAACTTATTGCAAGCAAAATTTAAATCGCAAATACTATTAGAGAGCTTTTTCTTGGTATTAGACCTCCTTTGTTCTGGCTTTTGTGCGTGGACGTGTTTTTAAAATGTAAATTGGTATTATTAGTTGACTGCCACGTAATGTATGATACGGCATACTGTGTCTTATTCATTGTGAAACTGTGTTTTCTTAATGACATGAATCGCATTGAAGACCTAGACTTAAAATGCACAGGCCGCCATTGGATAGTATATAATCTTACCTTCAGTGCGCCTGCTGTGATATAATCTGTCCTCCACTGTATATAAGCTGCTCAAAACAGGAAAGCTGCATGCACTGTGTAATGCGACAGATACAAACACTGCAATAGGTGGGTTTCCCTTGACATCAGACTTCAGGGTTCCCTCGATGCACTTGAGCATACACTCTCTTCAAAAACATACAAACGCCACTATGCATAAATACATAAAAGCCTTGTTCTCCGACAAAAACCATGTGTGATAAAGCACTTTCTCTTAACAGTCTTTAATTCCTTAAATGGCTGCATTTCAGAATGCCTCTTTCTGTAAAACCCAGGAATTAGCCATTTCTTTAATGCATGTAAATGTGGTCAAATTCTTGACAGAATGAAAGATATACAGTATATGGAATTAAAGATACAGAAGCCTCAGGGACGTAAAATTATCTTCACACAGCAAACTAACAAGGAAATATGCTTCAAACCACAGGTAAAGAGCTTTAGTTTCAACCACACAACTTTGCGATGCTGTTTGTGAATGTTCGTTGGAAGTACTTTTTCGGGAAACATCAAATGGTTGAACTACTCTGTGTTGGTAATGATGGAACTTGCGACCTTAGTTAGCTAACGATGCTTTTGAGAAACGCACCCCAGAGTAATATTTTTATAGCACCACAGAGACGATGTAACACAAGACTATTTATACAGTTCAGTTAGGACATAGTATAACATACGGGCGTACGATGTGAAAAAATTATCACATGGAATGTTATGACTTTTCAGTCCTTCAGCCATGTCTAGTACCACTCTCATGCCCTGGTTTTGTTCAGGTGCTTCCCCATTGGATTACCAGTGTACACCTGCATATTCCAGGCATAGCTAGACTGTGCATCACATGCTGCCCATATTTTGATACCGTATGTTTTATATATATATATGACATGGTATGGGCTTGGTCTTGGCGGACTAGATCTGCTCTGCGCATGCAGCTGCTGCTGCTGCTACTTGACATGAGTAAATATGCTGCTCCTGTTACACGGAACCCGCGCGCTGCTGCTGCTACTGCTGACAGAGAAGCACGCTGCTTCTACTGAACAAACTGATTGTTCTGATTGGTTAATGTAGCGAGGTGTGCCAGGGTGACCTATCGGTGTGCCAGGGTGACCTATCAGCCTGCACCACAGAGTTTCCTAACTGAACTTAATTTGTCATTTTTTCGAGGAAATCAACCTACAAATGGCTTACTAATAGTTGTCACTGCATTTTAAGCCAGGAAAGGAGAAAGTATTTTTACATTGAAAAAGTTACATACTTCAGCTTTAAAGTGATCTTGTTTGAGTTTTCTTTTCTACAGGAACAATTGTTTTTGTTTTTATTTTAGGTATTTTAGGAGAAAGATCTAAGGCAAAGTTGATATGAAAATCCATTAGGGATAGTTCACCCAAAAATGAAAATGTAGTCATTGTTTACTCAACCCTGTGTTGTTATAACCCAATTTGACTTTCTTTCTTTGTCTTAACACAAAGGGAGAAATTGTGAAAAAATCTTGTGCTCAGTGATGTCATACAATGGCAGTTAATGGTGACTACCTCTTCCACTTTCAAAAGGATGCAAAAGTACCATTCAGAAAGCTAATAAATTATTTCATGAAACTCGTGCCTGGTTCTGAACGCATACGATTAGGTTTGATGAGAAATAAACCAAAATCGAATGTATTATTTTGTGGAAATCATCACCGACAGTTGCTGTCCTGTGTGCGCCCATGAGACTGCATGACAGCAGCAGTTATGCTGCCCCCACTTGCGATATGGGGTGTTCTTGTATTGTTTATCTAAAAAGAGGTCTACCACAGTGAAAGAAACAACAGAACACAACACAGCTGCACACAAACCAGAGGACAGAACTTACAAAACAAGTCTAAAGAGTTTGAAGTTGAATAGTGATGCATATATATGCCCAGCCTTATTTGTTTGAACCGGAAATCACTCGGAAATCTCTTTAAGTTATATATATATATATATATATATATATATATATATATATATATATATATATATATATATATATGACCCCTTCACTTTTCCACATTTTGTTGTGTTGCAGCCTTATGCTAAAATGCTTTAAATTATTATTTTTTTCACATCAGTCTACACTCCATACCCCATAATTACAAAGCAAAAACCAGATTTTTTATAACTTTGCAAATTAATTAAAAATTAAAAAAAAACTGAAATATCACATTGACATAAGTATTCAGACCCTTTGCTATGACACTTTAAATTTAGCTCACGTGCATCCCATTTCTCTGGATCATCTTTGAGATGTTTCTACACTTTCATTTGAGTCCACCTGTGGCAAATTCAATTGATTGGACATGATTTGGAAAGGCACATACCTGTCTATATAAGGTCTCACAGCTGAAAATGCATATCAGAACAAAAACCAAACCATGAAGTCAAAGGAACTGCCTGCAGAGCTTAGAGACAGGATTGTGTCGAGGCACAGATCTGGGGAAGGCTGGACATTGTTTTGGGCTGAATTGAAGGTTCCCAAGAGCACAGTGGCCTCCATAATTCTTAAATGGAAGAAGATTGGAACAACCAGGACTCTTCCTAGACCTGGTCACCTAGCCAAACTGAGCAATCGGAGGAGGAAAGCCTTGGTAAGAGAGGTGACCAAGAACCCAGTGGTCACTCTGGTTGAGCTCCAGAGATCATGTGTGGAGATGGGAGAAACTTGCAGAAGGACAACCATCATTGCAACACTTCATTGATCTGGGCTTTATGGCAGAGTGGCCAGACGGAAGCCTCTCCTCAGTGCAAGACACCTGAAAGCCCGCTGGGAATTTGCAAAAAAGCACCTGAAGGATTCTCAGACTGTGAGAAACAGGATTCTCTGGTCTGATGAAATGAAGATTGAGCTGTTTGGCCTCAATTCCAAGCATCATATCTGGAGGAAACCAGGCACCGCTCATCACCTGCGCAATACCATCCAAATGATGAAGCGTGGTGGTGGTAGCATCATGCTGTGAGGGTGTTTTTCAGCGACAGGGACTTGGGGACTGGTCAGGGTTGAAGGAAAGCTGAATGCAGCAAAATAAAGAGATATCCTTAATGAAAAACTGGTCCAGAGCACTCAGAACCTCAGACTGGGCCAAAGGTTCACCTTCCAACAGGACAATGACCTTAAGCACACAGCCAAGACAACGCAAGAGTGGCTTAGGGACAACTCTGGTAATGTCCTTGAGTGGCCCGCCAGAGCCCGGACTTCAACCCAATTGAACATCTCTGGAGAGACCTGAAAATGGCTGTCCACCGACGTTCCCCATCCAACCTGAAAGAGCTTGAGAGGATCTGCAGAGAAAAATGGCAGAAAATCCCTAAATCCAGGTGTGCAATGCTTGTTGCCTCATACCCAAAAAGACTTGAAGCTGTAATCGCTGCCAAAGGTGCTTCAACTAAGTACTGAATTAAGAGTCTGAATACTTATGTCAATGTGATATTTCAGTTTTTTTATTTTTAATAAATTTGCAAAGTTATCAAAAATCTGGGTTTTGCTTCGTCATTATGGGGTATGGAGTGTAGAATATATATATATATATATATATATATATATATATATATATATATGTGTGTGTGTGTGTGTGTGTGTGTGTATATATATATATATATATATATATATATATTAAACGTTCTTATATTCACAACAAAGAATGACAAAACTAGTCTAACAGGCACAGACTGTACAGGAATCTGTACGCGCAGAACTCCACGGAAAACACAGAATTGTGATATTCTTCATTCATAAAATTTCTATGCATTTCCAGCCCCTTGCATGATTGTTTATTAAATGGGTCATGACATACATGATTACATAATTTTATTATCTTTCCTGAGGTTCACTTATAATGTTAGTAAAGTTTTATGCACCAAAACAGTCATAATTTAGTCATATATAATAATTGTCCACACTGTATCTGGCCCTCTGTCTGAAACGCTCAGTTTAAAGCTGTCTGCCCCTTTAAGACTTCAATTTAAATGCCCACTGTTGTGATTGGCTAACATCTTACAGTCCTTCTAATATAGCCATATTTCAAATGCAATCCGAAGAAAATAAACAAACTCCACACAACATTATAAAACTACATTTCAACTTTAACACATAATGTACACCCAACACATTTAATCTGAATGTATCAAACTGTTCACTCAAGCACAGCATAAACTATCAAACAGTCATGACATTTGAAATATTTGTGAATGGAATTGGTTACGTTTTTTTGTCTAATAGTCCAATTTTAACTGCCCCATCTTTTAATAACAGTTCCTTTGCAAAGCTTGAATCATATTGTGACTGGTTCACAAGCAGTACATGCTTATATGAGCCGAAAACACATTCAATCCATGCTGAAATGTTCTGAATACGCAAGCACAATACAATCCATGGTGATGCTGGGTGCTTCAACAGGCCAAAGCAGAGAGGCTGGTCATAACCACAGCGACATCTCACATTTCCCGGTTTGTTTACACACAGGACTGCATGCATTTCTCCCAGTCAGTGGCAGCAGCAGAATGAGACATGTTTAAACGCAGCGCACTTTGTTGGTGTTGTGCAGAAACACATCAATACAATCAATGATGTCCAACTAGTCCATGTTTACAAAAGACCAACAATTAAATATAGCACAGATGGGTGCAAAAAATTTCCAGGACACCGTCAAAACAGCATAAAAGCAAGACAGCAGACAGCAAGATGAAAAATAATGGAGGTGTCCATTTTAGAGTTATAACTTGACTTTGTGTCTTTTAAAAGCGGCACAAGAGGCTTGATAATGGTCAAAGCTGTGCACATTTATGTAGAAAAACATTTAAATCCATATAGGCACATGAAGATGTCCTGTATAAGTCCCCTTTGGATGAATCTCCCATGACAGGCCCATCTCTCTCCTCTTCTTCACCTGTGTGACTGTGTCAGTGGGCGGGGCCAAGGGAGAAATGATGGAAAAATAGGTGTTGATGTCTTGCTGAAGAGGCAGTCATATGCAAATGTATTTGGTCCTTTTGATGTCACAAGTTCCACAAATTCCAAAAGAGCCGTTTTTGTAGCTTGGTTTAAATAAATGCTCTTTTTCTATTAAGGAGGAAGATTTCAATTTTAAAATTACAGCATGTTTTATAGTACAATGACCTCCTATATGTCAAAAGTTCAAGGAAAATTTGATTTCTCATGTCATAACCTCTTTTGGCTAATTTTATGATGCTTTCAGCTATCAATAAGAGTATAGTACTCTCAGCTCCATTTAACACAATTTACCTTATGTAGAACCCTACTGCAAAATTGTTATGATTTTCCCCTCAAAATCAACACAGAAAGAAATTAAATTTAATCTGGGTCTGCTATCGACACGCTCATTAGGACACTTTATAGCCAAATTAAAAGCACATTAAAATAATTACAATATTCTTAATGTTGCTACATTTTATATTGCCAGCAAAGTCATTGCAAATATATTGTCAATGTATCGTAACTACTTGTAGGTGATGAAAATTTTTGCCCAAAGAGACAAGTATAGATTTTTAATAATTTTTTAATTAATTATTTTTTACTTTAAAAGCTAGAAACCTACCACAAAATATCTTCTTTGATTGTTCTCTTTGTAAGCCATCCACTTTTTGTGTAATTCACCTTGATCCTCGAAGAGCATGTAGCTGACAAGAAGCACAGAAAGTAGAAAATAGATTTTTCATCCATGCTGGCGAAGTTGGTGGACCCTCTGCATGGGGTCGTCATAGAGACATCAGGCGCTCTGCTAAATTGTCCTGGCCTTTCCCCTGCCTCCCTGGAACATTTACAAAGCTAGCTCTCCCCTGCCAGTATCTGCTACACACTCTTAACTCAAAACTATTTTTTTCTCCTCTCTCTCTCTCTCATTTTTTTTTTTTTTTTTTAGTATTTCAAAATGCTACATGGCATCTTTGTTATGGGGAGCTCTTCACAGGCTCATGCTAATCATAGCACTTAGAGAATCAAGCCATTCAGGCAAGCATATGCCTACTGTTTTTGGTAGTGTTAGCCTAACAACTGAAGCAGAGTTGTGTCGTGAGTACTGTCAAAGGGACTGGATCTACCCCATCTGGATATCAAAGAAAATATTAGACATTTACAGATACAAAGAGCTATTGATAATACAGATGTCCATCTTTCCAAAGCAATTATTGTGTTTTTGCCATACTGATCACATTGCAAATCAAAGCTACGTTTAGCATAACACCGAAAAGTGTTTACCAAAACACAAGTTCTTTCTTATCGCACATTATAAACCTGTGTTCCCTGTCTGTCACTCACTCGATGTTGTGTCGATGTAGTGACACTAGGGGTTCGATCTTGAGAGCCCCAATCACCTTTGCTTAAAATAGAAAAGGCCAATGAGAATTGCAGAGTGGAATTTGCATGCCACTCTCCGCCCCCGGACATACGGGTACAAAAGGAGATGGCGTGCACCACTCGTTCAGATTTTTTCTTCGGAGCCGAATGCATGTATTGTATTCGTCCTCTCACCTTTACGCTGCTGGATTTTATGCCGCATATCAGCGGTCACCCTCACCCGGTCGAGTGTTGTGCTTCCCCTGGGCGCTTTGGTGGCTGAGTCCACGGGTGCTAAAAGAGTATATTCAAAAGAGTATATTTCCTTCTAAAAGAGCTCGCACAAACGCTTGCCGTCTTTTTAAAGATGTCCTTTCGTGTTTGCGCTACTGGATGTGGCCATTATCTCTCCCCTCCGGACAGCCATGAAATCTGTCTCGAGTGTTTGGGGCGCCAGCACGCCGAGGCAGCTTTTGTGGAAGGGTTATGTTCTCATTGTGAGAATGTGCCCATCAGAACATTGCGGTCACGGCTCACTTCCTTCTTCATGAAGCAAGGAGCCACCGCGGCTGCTCCCCAACCTGCTCCATCCTGGGCTGATGCTCAGCCGGCCGGGTCAGCAAGCACCGCGGGCGATCTGGATGTGGATATGGGAGCGTTTTCACTGGCTCAACCCCCCATGGACCTCCCATCCCCCAGCACGCTCATTCTATCCGGAAGAGCTGTCGAGTGATGCCGGCGGCCCGCCTCAGGGCGGGTTTAATGTGTCGTTGGAGACGAGGATGAGCTTCCGGTCGCAGCATCAGAGGGTGGGCTTCTGCTATCGGAAGCAGACGAATCTTCTGAGCTCCCACCCACGGGCGGTAGAGCACAGGATGAGGCGGAAGCTGAGATGGCAGCTGTGCTTGCCCGGGCGGCTGCGAATATCGGGCTGAAGTGGAACCCTCCACCCTGCCCTGAGCATTCGCAGCTGGATGATTGTTTTTTTTTTTTTAAAAAAAGCTGCCCATACACGCTTTGCGGGCTCATCCATCCTCCGACCCTCGACGGCGGAGCAGCTAAGGATAGGTCGAGCTCCGCCAGGTGGAGCGCGCTGTAGCGGTTCATTTATGCAAGGCGATCCAGTTCACCAGACACCTGCCCAGGTTCAGTGGCATCCTCTCCACTACAGTGCAGGGCGAGGGTGTCTCCGTCCTCCGAGTGGAGGTTGCCACCCTTCTGACGAAGGGAGCAATAGATCCTGTCCCTGTAGCCAAGTTGCGCAAGGGCTTTTACAGCCCTTATTTTATCGTGCCCAAGAGAGGGAGAGGGTCGCGCCCAATCTTGTATCTGTGTGCTTTGAACAAAGCCTTACACAGTCTTCCGTTCAAGATGTTAACACAGAAGTGCATCCTGGCATCAGCACGACATCAGGATTGGTTCGCGGCCACCGACCTGAAAGACGCGTACTTTAACGTATCAATCCTTCCTCGACACAGACCCTTTCTTCGGTTTGCCTTCGAGGGACGAGCATACCAGTACAAGGTCCTCCCCTTCGGTCTGTCCCTGTCCCCTCGCATCTTTACCAAGGTCACAGAGGCTGCCCTGGCCCCGCTGAAGGAGAAGGGCATTCGCATTCTCAATTATCTCAATAACTGGCTAATCCTGGTGAGATTTATTGTGTGTGCACAGGGACCTTGTGCTTCAGCACCTCGACCGACTCAGGGTTCAGGTCAACTGGGAGAAGAGCAAGCTCTCTCCTGTGCAGAGCATCTCTTTTCTCGGTATGGAGTTGGACTTGGTCACTCTCAAGGCACATCTTATGACCAAACGTACTCAGTCAGTGCTGACCTGCCTGAACACCTTCAGCCAGAAAGTAGCGGTGCCAGTGAAACAATTTCAGAGGCTCCTGGGACATATGCCATCCTCGGCAGCAGTTCTCCCCTCGGGTTGATGCATATGAGACCGCTTCAGCACTGGCTACAGACTCGCGTCCCGAGGTGGGCATGGCGCCACGGCACCTGGCATGTGAACATCATGCCACAGTGCCATCAGACTTTCAGCCCTTGGTCGAACCTGCCATTTCTACGGGCAGGTGTTCCACTAGAGCATGTCTCAAGGCACGTTGTGGTCATGACAGACGCCTCAAACTCGGGATTTGCCACCGTGTGCAACGGGCAGGCAGTCTCGGGGCTCTAGACAGGGCCCGACTCCTTTGGCAGAGCATCAACTGCTTAGAGTTGCTGGCAGTATTGCTGGCCCTGTAGAGGTTTCGGCTGTTGATTCAGGGCAAGCATGTGTTGGTCCGGACTGACAACACAGCGACCGTAGCATACATAAACCACCAAGTCGCAACTCGCCCGCTGCCTCCTCCTCTGGAGTCAGCAGATGTTGAAGCCACTGCAAGCCACTCACCTTCCGGGCATCCTCAACCATGCAGCGGGCGCGCTCTCATGGCAGGTAATGCTCCATGGGGAGTGGGAACTCCACCCCCATGTAGTCCAGCTGATTTGGGAGAGATTTGGTGAGGTGCAGGTGGACCTGTTCACCTCCCAAAAGTTCTCTCACTGCCCCCTTTGGTACTCCCTGTCCGATGCTCCCCTCGGCACGGGTGCCTTGGCACACAGCTGGCCTCAGGGGCCGCGCAAGTATACGTCTCCTCCAATGAGCCTCATTGCACAGACTCTGTGCAAAGTCAGGGAGGACGAACAGCAAGTCCTGTTCGTTGCGCCGTACTGGCCCAACCAGACTTGGTTCTCGGATCTGATGCTCCTGGTAGTAGCACCTCCCTGGCGTATTCCCTGAGGCAGGACCTTCTCACTCAGGGGAAGGGCACGCTCCAGCACGCACGGCTAGACCTTTGGAATCTCCACGTCTGGCTCCTGGACGGGACGCGGAAGACTAGGCTGTAGGCCTTGAAGTGGGGTCTCTTCGTGAACTGGTGTTCTTCCCGTGGGGAAGACCCACAGAGATGCGCCATTGGGTCTGTGCTGTCTTTCCTTCAGGAAGGGCTGGAGAGATGGCTGTCTCCCTCTACCCTGAAATTGTACGTGGCTGCCATAGCAGCTTACCATGACACACTTGTAGGGAGGCCCTCACGACAATGTGACCTGATCAACAGGTTCCTCAAGGGCGTGAGTAGGTTGAATCCTCCTAGACCGCACCCGATTCTCTCTCTTGGGATCTCTCTGTGGTCCTACCTGCCCTACAGAGAGCCCCCTTTGAGCCCCTGGAGCAGGCTGAGCTCAGCACTTTGTCTCTGAAGACGGCCCTCCTGGTGGCGCTCACTTCCATCAAGAGGGTGGGGGACCTGCAGGCGCTCTCTGTTACCAGCGAATGCCTGGAGTTCGGGCTGACACATTCTCACGTGATCTTGAGACCCCGGCCCGGTTACGTGCCCAAAGTTCCCACCACTCCTTTTCAGGACCAGGTGGTGAACCTGCAAGTGCTCCCTACAGAGGAGGAAGACCCGGCCATGTCGTTGCTGTGTCCAGTTTGTGCCCTGCGAATCTATCTGTACCGCACGCAGAGCCTTAGATGCTCAGAGCAGCTCTTTGTCTGTTTTGGAGGACAGCAGAAGGGGAAAGTTGTCTCCAAGCAGAGGCTAGCCCATTGGATTGTGGATGCCATTTTTCTTGCATACCAATCTCAGGACTTGCCGTGCCCCTTGGGAGTCCGGGCACACTCCACTAGAGGTGTTGCATCCTCCTGGGCACTGGCAAGGGTGGCCTCTCTAGCAGACATATGCAGAGCTGCGGGTTGGGATACACCCAATAACTTTGCGAGGTTTTATAACCTACACGTAGACCCAGTTTCGACCTGAGTGTTGTGCACGGCCAGTTGGGTGTACTGCTTGCATTGCGCCTTTCCCCTTTTTTCAAAGGTGATAATGTGTGCCTTTTTGTCCACAACAGTTCCCCATATCCGGTGAACCCCGGACACGTCTTTAATTCTTAAGCACTGTTCAGTGACGAATTCGGCGGAGGAGTAATGACACCAGGCCCAGTACTCGTGGTATGCCCCTTTTCAGGTGAGCCCATGTGCTCGGGCTCAGTGTCCAATGCGTGGTGATTCCCCCTTGGTAATCCTTTATGATAAATTTCCACTGTTCGGTTTCCCCTTAGGTGAACCCTGTGTTTCCCCTCGCCAGCGCTTTCACTGCCTCGGCCACTGTGGCTGCGTACCCTCTCTGTAGATAGGGTCCTCCGGTGGTATCATTCTATATGTGAACTTCCCCGTTGGTAAGTCCATGTGAGGTATTCTCCACATGTCAACCTCCCTCCGGTAGGATGTGGTCTCTGTAGTGCTCTCCTTCCAGGAGAGGGAAGAGCACTTCCCAGCGCTATACTAGTAAGTGATCGGTGGGAAATTGCATAACAGCAAATCAGGAAAGGCACCGCCAGTAGCCTACTTGGGTAAGTGCCTCCCCCCCACTTAACAGGACTAGGAAGATGCCTTACCTAACTCACTGGAAGGTCACGACATGGTTAAGCAATCGCTGCGAGGCACGCAGCAGCTTGCCCGTGTCCACTCTTCCGTACCTCGTGACACAGTTCAGCGCCTGCGGCATTTCCTATAGGAACCCCTAGTGTCACTACATCGACACAACGTCGAGTGAGTGACAGACAGGGAACATCTTGGTTACTGATGTAACCTCTGTTCCCTGATGGAGGGAACGAGACGTTGTGTCCCTCCTGCCGCACCGCTGAACCGGCCGCTGACATGGCCGAGACTCTTTATCGGCTCCTCAGCATAAATCTGAATGAGTGTTTTGCACATTTTACCAAAACATTTCGGCAAGACTGCCCTGCATAAGTTTTATACTTTATTCAGCATTACAAAAATAGTTATTTGTAATTGTTGTAAGTAAAACAATTACATTTCTGTCATTAATTACTTTTTTTAGAAAAAAAAGTAATGTAATTTTAAATTATCGTAATCTGATTACAGTTGCAGTACATTACTTGGGTTACACATATTTCTAAAATAACATTTATGTAGAATATATTTAAAACATGAATTATGTTCATATGTATGTCTGTTTGTGTTTCTGTGACAGCTGAAAAGAGTTTGCCCCTAAAGTGTAATCATTAGGGAAAATCATGTTAGTGCTGAATGTATGTGTGTGACAATGAACAAGGAGGAAATATAGACATTGTTTAATTGGTTTAGAGGAAAAACAAAACATTTATTATTAAAGTGTTTGATAAAGTAACTTAAAAGTAAAGTATTAATAATGTAATTACTTTTTATAATGAAGTAATCAGAAAAGTAATTTGATAACAATTTTAAAATTGAATTAGTATTTTGTATGGAATACTTTATTTGAGTAACTTACCCAGCACTGTTTACTCTATCTCATGTCATTCCAACAACCTATGACTTCTTTCATCCGTGGAGCACAAAAGCAGAAAATAGTTTTAATATCCAGGCTGCTCTTATTCATCTTCAATTCAAGTTTATTTATAAAGCACTATTTAAAACAACAAGTGTTGACAAATGTGCTGTACAGCAGCCGATTTACACACAGAAAACATATAATAAAATATTATTTAAAAGATATAGATACAAAATACAACATCTGAGGTTGGTTAAAAGACAGGGAGAAAAGGTACGTCTTCAGCTTGGTTTTAAAATCATGTATTGTTGAAACAGTTCTAATATAAATAGGCAGAATGTTCCATAGTTTTGGCACAGCTACCACAAAAGCAAGGTCACCCCTCAGCTTTAGTTTATGAACTGTCAATAGCCTCTGATCTGAGGATCTAAGTGATCCCAGGGGATTGTGTCTATGTAAAAGGTTGGCAAGATACAAGGGCACTGATCCATTAAATGATTTAAAAACAAATAATAATAATTTATAATCAATTCTATAATGAACCGGAAGCCAGTGAAGATAGCTTAAGATCAGGGTAATATGTCCATGCTTACGTGCACCCGTCAGCAGTCTGGCTGCAGCATTCTGGACCATTTGCAGTCGAGCAAGGGATGCATGGCTAATTCCTATATAAAGGGATTTGCAATACTATAGTTGGGCAAAGATAAAGGCATGAATCACCTTTTCAAAATCCTTAAATGACAAAAAAGGCATGACTTTAGATAAAAGTTTTAGATTAAAAAAAACAAAACTAGTTTTGGTGAGTGGTGGTGGTGTAGTGGACTAAAGTGTTGAACTGGTAAACAAAAGGTTTTTTGGTTCAATCCCCACAGCCACAACCATTGTGTCCTTGAGCAAGGCACTTAACTCCAGGTTGCTCCAGGGGGATTGTCCCTGTAATCAGGGCACTGTAAGTTGCTTTGGATAAAAGCATCTGCCAAATGCATAAATGTAAATGTAGTTTTTACAACAAAATGTATCTGTTTGCCAAACTTAAGGGCACTGTCAAATACAAAACCTAGATTTTTCACTGACGATTTACGGAAAGGAGCGAGATGGCCCAGATTATGATTGGGGGGACCAGAAATATCAGACGGCCCAAATACAATTATTTCAGTTTTCATTAAGGCTTAAAAATTTTTGTGACATCCATGATTTCAGATCAGTTAGACAGGCCAGCAGGAGTTTTAATGCATTTCTGTCATTTATTTTCAGTGGTAAATACATTCTGGTGTCGTCTGCGTGACAGTGAAATTATACCCCATGTTTCTTAAAAATACATCCAAATGGAAGCATATATAGAGAAAACAGGTCAGGGGCCAAGATAGAGCCCTGAGGAATGCCACAGGTAAGAGGAGCTTACGCAGATGAGAACTCCCCAAGACGAACTGAGAAACTTCTATCTTTAAGAATTTAAACCAACTGAGAGTGTTACCATAAATACCCACACATTGCTCAAGGTGTGAGATAAGGACACTGTGGTCTACAGTATCAAAAGTTGCGCTAAGATCTAATAAGACCAGGATCAACAAATTCTCTGAATCAACAGTTACAAGAATATCATTAAAAACTTTTAGAAGGGCAGATTCAGTGCTATGATATGTTCTAAAACCAGACTGAAATATTCTGCAAATGTTATTATTATCTAAGAAAGTCTGTAACTGTACGAGTACAGCTTTCTCCATAATCTTTGAGATAAAAGGTAATTTGCTAGGTCTAAAATTGGATATAACTGTCATGTCGAGATTAGGTTTTTTAAGGAGAGGTTGCACTATGGCATGTTTAAACTACTCTGGAACTGTCCCTGCAGAAAAACACTTAATTATAGATAATATACTGGGTCCAACAATGTCTATAACTTGTTTCAGGAAATGTGACGGAATAACGTCCTGGGGGGGAGGTAGTAGGCTTCAACTGTCCAACAATTTCTGTAAAAGTAAAATGAGATTTGTTCAAATTTACATAAAACAGAAGAACACATAGGTGGGACCGATGGATCACATGCAGGGGGCTGGTGTGTGATCTAACATCTGCAATCCTATCAACAAAGGAACTGAGAAAACTGTCATGGATTGTTGGAGATATATCAGGAAACACATTAACAGGGGGATTTAAAGTAGAATTTATAGTAGAAAACAGCACACTCGGTTTATGACAGTTTTCCATGATAACAACAGAAAAATATTTTGTCCTTGCTGCTTTCACTCCTATCTGAAACTTTGATAATGAGTCTCTTAAAATTTCATATGACACCTGAGTCTTGTCCTTCTTCCATCTATGTTCAGCTCTTCTACATATTCGCCTTAGAGTGCGGTATCGTTCAGCCAAGGCTCTGATTTTGGTTTAGAACGTTTAGCCCTAAGGGGAGCAACAGAGTTCAAGATCTTGGTACAGGTAGAGTTGAAAACATTAATATGATCCTCAGCGCTTCGTTGATGTAGAGGACAGTCAAGGTTTAAGGACTGTGAAGCCTCTTTGTATGCAGAGGAGAAATCTCCCTTAGTAGGAGAGGTAATTGTACGAGACTAGCGGACAGGAATGTGGGGTTAAACAGTTTGGTGTGGGAGGGGAGTAGAAAACATGATAGGCTTATGGTCAGCAAAGCTAATGTCACATATTTCAATATCACAGATCAACAAACCATGTGACAGAACAAGATCTAGTGTGTGACCATGTACGTGTAGTGCCTTTCACCAGTTGGTCAAAGCCAAAAGAATCAATGGCTATGTCTCGTTTGGAAGGCTGTGTCCTCCGGAGGTCGCATTTGTCGGCCGCATATGTCATCGAGGCTATCTCGTTTCAGAAAAGCGAGTAGGACACTTCGAATGCAGCCTTCAAATGCGACCTTCTTTCATGGGAATTCAGAGGATGCAAGAGGTGTATCCTTCGTGGGCACTCACAACCCACAATTCTTTGCTTCAACGGAAATGTCTAAAAACAATTATGCCAATTTGCCCATAAATATGATGTTCAAATGCAAGTAATGTTAATTCCCAAGTTGAAGTACCTCAGTAGATGGCTGCAGGGTATATAATATGTATAATTATAGTAATATATAATTAAAATATAGTACTAGACTAAAAGTACACCTGTAAAATCTATTTCTTTCTCTTTACATCATTATAACACTCCTAAAATTTACCTCATACCTTCCCTTCTAAAGGGACTTTGTTACCTTCTCACTCGAAGCACTCGCGCTTGTTAAAGAGTGGCATGCTGTCATAGCAACCATGATACGTTCCATTTCCGTTTGTCCTACGAAGGCCGTCTCGTTTAAACGAGACTTGTTTAAAGGAGGACGCTCGGTATACTGCAGCCTTCAAATGATGCGTCCTACCTAGCACGCAGCCTTCCAAATGAGACACAGCCAATGAGATTTAAAAAGTCTTTAGCCAGAGAGTTCATGGGACAGCATACGTGAATGTTAAAGTCCCAGACAAGTAATATTCAATAATAATTAGGGACAATACTCCCTAAAAATTCCATCATTTCAACAGTTAAATCCTTATTGAATTTCAAAGGCCGGTACACCACCGAAAACACCACAGGGTTTACCAGGTCTAGTAAAATAGTTGCAGTTTAGGGTTAGGGTTAAATCCGGCAGCTAAAATTGCTTCTGAAGATTGATGTCAGAGGAGAGATAAACAATTTGTTGTCTGGGGGTACGAGTTCTGAGAAAGGGCTTAAATCCCCAGCCAAGTCTCCATTACAAGTAAAAAAATGCAGGCCAAGCAAAATGAGGAAATCATTCAAAATAAATGTCTTGTTAACTACCGATCTCTCATTAATCCAAGCCAACCTGATCAGCGATGAGTCGTTGTCCAGCGACGATACATGACACAGCGGGAAAAGATTTTGTAAATTCGCGTAGAAGTGTGGCCCTCTCAGTTCTGATTTAAACAACTCTTCATAAGCGCTTTGAATGTTGAAGAGCATTTGCTGATTATACACCAACACAGAATATATATTTTGTATTGACAGAAACATTAAGAACATGACGACAAACAGACTAGGCAGCAGATGGCAAGCCACACACATCGGCACCATCTTACTTATTATGAAAATGAATGTGGACGGGTGCTGTCAAGCTCAAAAATGACAAAAAAAAAAGCTTTGTGTGACAAACAGACAAAACAAATATTGTGTAACAGACATCATAGGTTTGAGGTCAATAACGTTAGGCCACAAGACATTAAGGACCAAAGCTGTTTGATGTCATTGATGTCAAGCCTGATGCAATGCATCTAGGTGGTATATTTGATTTTAGAGCAACAGCGAAGAGCTAGTGAATGGCACCAATGATAAGCGGCAATCCTACAATATGGCTAGCACCTTTTCACCAACCTTTACAAATCAAGTAGGACTAATGGGCGAACATCACGTCACATAATTAATATTGTTGAGTCAAGCTTATACGTTTTGTAATGTCACCACTACACCACTGATCTGCATCTGATTGCCTATTGGACATTGAGCTTTAAATTAATATATTTTGTCCTGCCTTAAAGCCCATCTTCTCTTTATGATGATTTGTTAAACTCTCAGATTGTCAAAAATTGCAGCAAACGACCAAAAATTGATGAACGTGATTGACAGTGCATATGAAATTCAAAATCACCAATTTCGAATAGAGAGAGTGTTTGGTGCTGGTAGTTCGGAGATACATAAACATTTATTTGCAATCTGATGTAACACATTTATTTCAGATTTCATAATCAGATATTTTGCCTATTTTATTATAAAAAAGTTTTTTAGCTTAGTTCAGTGTTTTAATGTTTGAGTAGTATTTAATAACTGGCCAATCCTCCTTTGGCAGCAATAACCTCAACCAAGCATTTCTAATAGCTGCAGATTGGACCTGCACAAAGTTCAGAAGGAATTTTGGACCAATCTTCCTTAAAGAACTGCTTCAGCTCAGCCATATTCTTAGGATATCTGGTGTGAACGGCTCTCTTGATGTCATTCCACAGCATCTCTATTGGGTTAAGGTCTGGGCTCTGACTGGGCCACTCCAAAAGGTGGATTTTCTTTTCTTTTTTTTTTTAAGCCATTCTGTAGTTGATTTACTTGGATGTTTAGGGTCATTGTCCTGCTGCATCACTTAATTCGAGACTAGCTACTGAGCTTTAGCTGGCGCACAGCAACCCTGACATTATCCTGTAGGATATCTTGATAAACTTGGGAATACATTTTTCCCTCGATGATGGCAAGCGGTCCAGGCCACAAAGCAGCAAAGCAGCCCCAAATTTTGATGCTCCCTCCACCTTACTTCACCGTTGGGATGATGTTTTCATGTTGGTATGTGGTGCCCTTTTTTTTCTCCCCTTTTCTCCCAAATTTGGCATGCCCAATCCCAATGCGCTCTAGGTCCTTGTGGTGGCATAGTGACTCGCCTCAATCCGGGTGGCGGAGGACGAATCTCAGTTGCCTCCGCCTCTGAGACCATCAATCCGCGCATCTTATCATGTGGCTTGTTGATTGCCTTACCGCGGAGACCTAGCATGTGTGAAGGGTTCACGCTATTCTCCGCGGCATCCAAACACAACTCACCACGCACCCCACCGAGAGCGAGAACCACATTATAGCGACCACGAGGAGGTTAACCCAACGTAACCCAATTGGGCCAATTGGTTGCTTAGGAAGCCTGACTGGAGTCACTCAGCATGCCCTGGATTCGAACTTGCGACTCCAGGTGTGGTAGTCAGCATCTTTAATTGAGCTACCCAAGCCCCACCAAAACAATTTGCGGTGCCCTTTTTTACACCATACGTAGTGCTGCGTGTTCTTCCCAAACAATTCAACCTTAGTTTCATCAGTCCACAAAACATGTTCCCAGTAGCGTTGTGGAGTGTGAAGGTGGCCTTTGGCAAATTTCAGGTGTGCAGCAAAATTTTTGTTGGAAAGCACGGCTTCCTTCTTGGTGTCCTGCCATGGACACCATGGCTGTTTCATGTTTTCCGTATAGTAGACCCAAGAACAGAGATATTAACCAGTTCCAATGATTCCTTCAAGTCTTTGGCTGTCACTCTGGGGTTCTTTTTTACCTCACTGAGCATTCTGTGGTGTGCCCTTTAAGTCATTTTGGCTGGACGGCCGTTCTAGGGAGAGTAGCCACAGTACTAAATTGTCTCAATTTATATAAAATTTGTCTAACTGTGGATAGATGAATATCTAAGCTCTTCAAGATAACTTTGTAAACCTTTCCAGCTTTATGCAAAGCATCAAAGCATGCGAGGCATGGTCCATGTCAGCAGATGCTTCTTGTGAATAGCAAACTCAAAATGTTTGAGGGCTTTTTATTAGTCAAAGTAGCTCTAACCCACACCTCCAATCTTGTTTCATTAATTGAATGCCAGGTTTGACAACTGCTGACTCTAATTATCTTTTTTTGTCATCTTTAGCCTATGGATGCACTTTTTTCACAGCACTGTTAATGTGTAATGGGATGCATTCAATAAAGCCATGAAGGATTATAATTTGTTATGTTGTTAGCTTAAGTATATTGTGTTTTTGTCCAGCCTCGATTTTAGCAAAAAAACTATAGGCCGATAACGATACCAATACCAATATTTTGCAACTTCCCTTATTTTGTCATCAGATCACTGTATTACTTAGGAATGCTTAAAAAATGTACGAAGAAGATCAAAAGCTTTTTCACTGTTCTGACAATAAATAATTTCCATTGAACTTTGGATCTGTTGAACGGATGACCGGACAAAATTTTAAAGAGAGACACAGTGAAAGATACATACAAGATAAAAAGATTTTAAAAATGACTAAATATGATAACATTATTACTGATATGAAAAAAGGTTATTTTATACTTCTTATTTTGCACTTTTAAATGCAGCTTTTAAAGGTTTAGTAATCATGCAAGGTCAAGTTGCAATTTCAATTTTAATTCAATCAATCATGCAGCATTAATGGATATCATACCGATATCTCAGATGTCGAAGTCTGCTGATTTCAAAGTGTTTTGTATGGTTTCCCTTATCATGTAGCATATGAAAGTGCTGCTTTCACTACTGTCATGTCTGTTTATGGAATTGTTTTTTGCATTAATGTGAGAACGAGAAAGAATACAAATTAAATATTACATGTTATTAGGAGTGCCAACCCTTCTACATATTGTGCCTATTACTATTTCTGGATTGTGCATTTGAATTCACAGAGTTTTTACAAAGTATGTTACTAATGAACTATAAATAAAACAATGTTTTTTTTCATATTGGCATTTTCATGCTTGTTACCGATATGCCGATGGTTTTAATTTGCTCAATAATTTGCTGATAAATATCGGCAGCTGATTAGGGCTGGGCGATATATTGAATATAAACTATATTAATTGCGATGATTTGGCTGACAATATAAAATTAAGCAATATTGTGAATATTATTTTAATGTGCTTTTTATTTGGCCATCAATTTTCATAAAAAGTGCATCAATTGACTAATTTCACTATCCTTAAAAATAAAAAAATAACACCATAATGGCAATATGGTCTATGTGATAATCTATGTGGCAATATGATTACTATGTAATAATAAAATTGCAATGGGCTGCGATAAAAGATAACATGGGGTACGTTCCATTCCAAAGGGCTCATCCCTATGCCCTAATCCCTTCAGAGGGTTTGCCCTCCAGAGTGAGAGCTTCGAAGGGTTGAAGGGTGTAGGGCTCAAAAATATCAGTAATTCGGAACACACTTCAGCATCATCTATCCACAAAGGGTGATGCTAATGAACATCATCAGCTCCTAATCAGAAATATTTACACATGATTTTGCATCACTAACTGCTTTCATTTAAGCTTAATGTTTAAAATGTTGTGTTTTATGTATTTTAATAAAAAAGAAACCAATAAACAAATGTATAGTGCATTTATTAAATAAATAAAATGCCACTTTGTATTATTATTTTATTTAAACTCCTTTAGAATAACTGATCCAGCAAATTTACATAAGAATAACAAGCATTAACCGGTTTCAAACAAAAAGTTTTTAAATTTAAAACAAAATAAAATAAAAATTAAAAGTTCATTATAATGAAAAGCTTTTATAGACTATGGAGATAAAGGGATGTCACAAGTTTTTTGTTTATATAAACAGATTGCAGTTGCAGCTAGTTTAATTTACATTAAATTACACTTGGCAAACCTCCATATCTGTGACATATCCTCCGGTCCGCTTGGCAGCGAAGTGTCCATCTGTTGAACCCTATGGAAACGGCCATTTCGAAGGGCCCTTCAAAGAAGCAATTTATTAGCCCTTTGGTTTGAAACGACCCTTCAACTTGGCGGCCAAAATCATTCCCTGTTCGAAGTGCCCTTCTGAGGCGGATTTATCCCTTTGGAACACAGGGATGGTCTGTGTGCGCTTCAGAATGGGTGAAGGACTGTTCTATGCATGCACGGGACTCATGTATGTTTTTAGCACTTTTAGAGCACATCACATGCATTGTGAAAAAAATAAAGTACTGAATGTTCAAAAATTCATGCAATTCCAAACTTTAGTAACCATTACAAATTATCATACAAATCTACAAAGGCAGCACAGTATAACAGAAAAGGAGTGGACAACAGTGCTTCACCAGTTGCGGTGCATTGTAAACTACACACTGCACTTTCAGTGTCAAAATAAAAGCTCCAGATGAGGTAAAGTAAATAGGGAAGAAATATAATACTTTTAAATAAAACAAATCTAATCCTCAAAACAATAATTATAATTCAATATTATAATAATAAACTTGACTGGGTCCCACAGTAATAATTTTGTATCATGCAATATTCAACCGGATTGTTGAAAAATAAGTGGAGTCGTTTTTGCACACCTTGTACATTTACCATATATATATATATATATATATATATATATATATATATATGTATATAATTAATGAAGGGTATGAAATAAGACATTTTCAATGCATGGATGATATTAGAGTGTATGGTTCTGTTTTGCTGAAAAAGAGCTTCCATGGTCAGATTCCTGAATTAATTTAGGTTTGAAGGACTAGGTTGTAATAATTCCCAGAAAACTAATCTGTCTGAAACGTGTTTCCCAATGCACATTTAAAATTCTGTGATCGCTTACTCACCATCATGTTGTTTCAAACCTGCATGACTTTCTTTTTTTGGCAGAACACAAAAGAAGATGCCAATAAGATTGACAGCCTCAGTCACTATTAGCGGCTATTACTTTAAGACTACACGGGAAGCACGGCTTCCCCAAAAATGTCACCGGAAATGACAAGTGTAATATATGTACAAATAATTTACAAAAAGCAAATAAATCTTTTTTGACCTTTCGCTGTAGAATTTTCTGTCATCAGGCGTGCTGTAATTCAAAGGACACTTTTCCATATACTTTAGCTGAGCTAAAATCTAAGCACTGATTCCAAGCCAAGCCCCTGAGGGATGTGTATAGCAGTTTACCTGCCTTGCTTTTGATCCATCTTTCTATTTTATGAAATCATTATGAAACATATGCAGATTATCAAGTTCTCACCTCTTTCATTTTGCTGCCATTATATGTGCTATGCAACTGAAAGCAGCCCTTATAGAGAAATCTGATGTAGGCATTTACTTAATGCAGCCAAAAAAAAAGGGCTTTTTTCTCTTCTTTTTCTCTCATAACTAGTGTCTCATTTTTGCATAATTCACTCACTTGGGTAGTGTACTTCAACCTTTGGATTGGCTCAAAATGTTCCAGATTGCACCACAATTCACAGTTGGACAGAGAGCTCTGCAATTACAAGAGAGAAAGTGAAGCTATCCAACAGCTGAGCCACAATGATAAAGGTTTGGGCATTTTCAGATTTCCAAAATTTGTTAATAAAAGTTACATGTTAGCAGACTGTCAGCTGTTCAGGGGTTTAGCTCCAAATCAGCACGTTAGTTTTGAAAGTCTTTCCATCTTAAGTCGGACCCAGTTTCGGACAAGTGCCACCATGCAGTGAATGTTCATGCTCTAAAAATCGCCCATGCTGTGCTTTTGACGTCACGTGCAATTTGATCTCCGACTACAGAGAGACTACATTTGCACAGAAGTAAGTGAAATAACGCTGTTTTGGTTTCAGTAATGTGATGGTTAGGGTTGGGGGGGGGGGGGGGTTGTAAAGACTTTTGAAAAGCATAAGCCGATATAAGTAGACAAAACATTCAACCTCCCATTGCCAATTTTGCTGTGAGATCAATCTGTTAGCTCATAGCGGCATAGGGGTAGGTAATACAGTATTGAACACAATGCATGGTACAAAATATGTTTTCCAATCAGCTTGAGCTATAAATAAACATTATCCAACACTTGGACAGATATGAGTAGTAAAATTGCGTCATGGTTATTTTTTATCCGTCATTAGTTACTTATGCCTTTATTTTTCATTTTTATTTTTTATTTTTCATTTTTTTGCATTAAAAAGAAGCTCTTGCTAATGGTCACTCGGGTGTAAGCACTCTCTCTCAATGTAGCACCATCAAGCCTTTCTACCTGTGCCTGTTCTGCCACTATTCAACACGGGAGAGAAGCGATTGCATGGAAAATTCCTTTATTAAAGGAATAGTTCACCCAAAAATGAAAATTCTCTCATTTACTCGCCCGCATGCCATCCTAGATGCGTTTGACTTTCTTTCTTCTGCTGAACACAAACAGAGATTTTTAGAAGAACTTCTCAGCTCTGTTGATCCATACAATGCAAGTGAATGGGTACCAAAACTTTGAAGCTCCAAAAACACATAAAGGCAGCATAAATGTAATCCATAAGATCAAGTTGTTAAATCTATATCTTCAGAAGCTATATGACAGGTGTGGGTGTGAAACAGATACATTTTTATTTTTTTATTTTTTTTGGTGCGTCTCAATCAAAGTTACTCAAAGTTCAGTAGTCAGGGCACCGATCAATAAGTCGGCCATTTCTAGGTCTATCCCAAATCTCTCCAGTGCACTGAAACGTTTGTTCCCTAAAAATTCCCAGAATGCACCGTAAAAACCAGAGAGCATCATTGCTCACTATGTCCCCTTACCAGAAATGTCAACATGTCTTCTAATGAGTTGTTAAAAGAGGGTTAAATATACACTCATTTATATTTTTATTTCTTTATGTCATTTAACTTTTATAATAACACTGTACGTTTGAATATCTACAACGGAAATGCATGACAGTGTCATTTATACAGCGATGTTTTTGATTCATACCAACTGTGTTTTAATGCGCTACCTCATCATAATTGTGTCGCAGGTGATTGAGTCATAAGTGTCCCAATGTTCAGTGGATCCCTGCCAGTACCAGAATTTGTTGTCATTTGTTGGCACAGGTTCACCAAAATTAAATACTGAATAAAATACAAAATAAATTGTGTACAATAAATACAAGATTTCTGCTGAGGTATAAAGATGGTAGGCCCACTGCAGCCTCAGCTTTCTGTTCTTGGCTGATAGAAGTTGAACCCGACATGGTCTTCTGCTGTTGTAGCCCATCCGCCTCAAGTTTGGCATGTTGTGCATTCTGAGATGCTATTCTGCTCACTACAATTGTACAGAGGGGTTACCTGAGTTCCTGTAGCCTTTCTGTCAGCTCGAACCTGTCTGGCCATTCTCCATTTACCTCTCTCATCAACAAGGCGTTTCTGTCCGCAGAACTGCTGCTCACCGGATGTGTTTTGTTTTTTTTTTGTTTTGTTTTTTTAGTAAACTATAGTACAACTCTGTTGTGCGTGAAAATCCCCGGAGATCAGCAGTTACCCATCAAACCAGCCCATCTAGCACCAAAAATCATGCCACTTTCACTGAGATAATTTTTCCCCCCATTCTGATGGTTGATTTGAACATTAACTGAAGCTCCTGACCTGTATCTGCATGATTTTATGCACTGCACTGCTGCCACACAATTGGATGATTAGATCACATGAATATGTAGGTGTACAGGTGTTCCTAATAAGTAATGGATTTGGTGAATTCTTAGAATGTTGTCAAAGAAAGCACAATGTAAAAAAAACCAAAAAAAACTTAAACTAACAAATGAATAACCCAAAGCAACAAAGCTCTTTATTTCAACAGCAGATGAAGGGCTTTTATTTTTTTTGAAGGTTTGTATTATTAATTACACAGCTCATTAGTTTTATGCCTGCAGTCAAAAGCCCTGGTGAAACAGAGCATTCTGTCACAAATGATTTCTTAAAAATTGCTCAACACACCTCGGGCTTTGATCTTGGTAAGCTCCATTTGATTTGTTTACTTCCGTGTTGTGTCCTTGTTTTATTTACTTATCCAGAGTTTGTCTAAGCAAGCGGACATAATTTGAGACAATGCTGCTTGGCTCCACACCCAATCCACAGTTTTAAATGGCAGCTGGCCACTGCAGGGAAACCATACAAATGTAAAGGTGACTCACAAATTATTGTATACTACAGAAGTGTGGTGTGATGCTTTACATGGATAAAGGAAACAGATTACAAATAAAAAAACAAACAAACAAAAAAACAATAAAACAGATATAGGCCTGAAACTACTTTTGCCTGCTGCGAGTATTAATTTCAAAGTGGCCTGTGGTGGAGTAATGAGTAGTAAATGCACAGTTTTTTTGTTTTGTGATCATTTATGTTTTAATTGTATGGCTGCACAATGTCACTTTCCGTTTTTGACCTAGGTTGTTAGTTATAAACAGACCTTTGTTTTTTGTTTGCTTTCTTTGTTTTCAATGTGTAACCAAAGCTCCACTATACAGGATTATTATTATTATCTACACCTGCATGTATTTTCTCCACCAGTCTGTAACTGGAATTTTTGTTGTGCATGTGTCCTTTTTTTGCTTCAGTTTCATTGACTCTAGTCTGTTTCTATCTATAGCTTATGCTGTGGAAAGTTCAAAGAGTGTGCTATGAGTGACTTTTGTAATGAAAGTGCTCTTCGCCATGTCACCTGAACCTGGTGAAGGTCACAGTGATGCTCTGGGAGAGATAAGAGGAGACCTCAAAGTAGGATGCAGTGGCCAGACACCGCCTGCTAAGGGAGGTTGTGATTGGCGTGGGCTGTCAGCTGATAACCCATAAGCAAAAGTCAGTGACAATGTAGCTGTTGCTCTTTTTGCCCCATTTAATATAGCTTCATAAATGCTAAATTGTTAAAGGGATATTTCACCCAAAAAAATTCTATTCTCTCATTTACTCACCCTCATGCCATCCCTGATGTGTATGTCTTTCTTTCTTCTGGAGAACATATAAGATTTTTAGAAGAATGTTTCAGCTCTGTAGGTTCATTCAATGCAAGTGAAGCTCCAAAAATCACATAAAGGCAGCATAAAAGTGATCCATATGACTCCAGTGGTTAAATCCATATTTTCAGAAGTGATATGATAGGTTTGGGTAAAAAACATGTAATATTTAAGTCATTCTTTACCATAAATCTCCACTTAAAGTGAAAGTGGAGATTTATAGTAAACAAAACAAAAAAACTTAAATATTGATCTGTTTCTCACCCAAAGTGATTCCATCACTTCAGAAGCCATTTTTAAACCCTAAATGGAGTTATATGAATTACTGTTGTGCTGCCTGATTTTTGGAGCTTGCAAGGTCTGGTCACCATTCACTTGCATTGCATGGAACTACAGAGCTGAGATATTTTTTTAAAAATCTTTATTTGTGTTCAGCAGAAGAAAGAAAGTCATACACATCTGGGATGGCATGAAATTGAGTAAATAATGAGAGAATTTTCATTCAGTATGGGTAAACTGTCCCTTTAAGTCAACCTGAAGAAGTCATTTTGCTACCTTTCCTATTGTTTTAAATATAATCAGTCCATTTTTTTTTTTTTACTTGTGCAAGCAAGGTCAGGATTTAAATCAGATATTAAATTAACATTTATTTTAAGGCTCCAGCTTTCTTCACGCCAGTGACCCTTGATGGATGGAGAGAAATGTGTTGCATTTTAAGGCTGGCCTATAGCATGAATATGGTGCCATAATAATGTATTTAAACAATTCATTTTGATGCTTAAATTGTCCTAAAAAATGTCCTTGAAATTCTGTCAATATTTTACCTTACTCATAGATTTTAGCCCATTTTACACTGACTTTCAGTAAATGGCATGTAATTTTAGTTTACAAAAATAACATTTTAGTGCAAAATTAAGTGCAAAATGACAACATAATCTGCCAAACTGGAACAAACCAAACTTTAACCAAATATTCATTTAAAACATTTTTAAAAATGTTAAAACGTTTATAAAAAAAGATTTATCAATAAATAACTTTTGAGATTTATTAAGCATGAGAATGCATCCTGTATTTTTTTTGTCTCATCATTATCAAAATAAAAAACTTAAATAAACAGTCATTTCATTCATGAGATTGACACAACAAATGGTACTGTATGTTGTCATCTCGTCAGATGTCATTTTGCTAGTTTTTCTGTCATTAAAGCATTTTCCCCAGTTCAAGCATGGCCACGATCAATAGAAATTCTTGAGGACTTTTGCAAAAGTTTCGACAGATTTTCTGTATTTTTTGAGTTTACCGTGTTGCATTGATCAGTAAAGGTGTGAGTTCTCATTGAAGTAAAGAAGAGCTCTCATCAGGTGGTTCCATTACAGTGAGTACGAATGACTCAAACAACTGGATGTCTGTGGTTCTGTGACAGCAGCGTCTGAATAGAAGGATCAACGGAATGCATTATATTCAGCCTGTCTTTGAGAAACTCCAATAAGTTGTCAACATGTGGTCGACAGCCACAGAAAACATGGACAAGGCCAAAAGAAACTTAAAAATTGCCATACATGTGAACAGAACTGTGGTTGGTCACACTTTTTCATGAGAACCAGTGGTGTAGTCGGGGCTTTGCACACGTATAAGCCGTATGCTTACTTTTTTTTTTTACCAGGGCTGTTTGCGTATAACAAATTCTAAAGATCAGTATGTGTGTATACTCTTGGTATACCCACTTGTTTTGCTGCTTCAGAAGTCCATAATCTACTGTGGTGTTAGCTTCCCTTTAACTGTATCCCATGCTGTTTTGTAAAGATGGCGATTCTTTGTTGAAACTGGTGCATGATCACTTGAATTCTACCATTTACCACCCCTGACAACCACTGTCAATGCTGTCATCGACTGAGGGAATTCATGGCAGTGAGTGGAGAGACACTCTCACGCTGAAGCAAAATCAGGTAAAATTAATAATAGGAAAATATATGTTGGCACCTGTCCCATATAATAAGGATTCGTCCTGCATTTAAGGCAAAATATTCCATATGATATCAATCTTACATTTCCCTTGTGATAAACATTATTTACTGCCAAAACAACAACACTAATCCAAGGAGAAATACACTATTTTCACTTTTCTCTCCCTTTATCTCTTCTTCCTGGTCGTGGTATTAAAGCATTTTTCATTTTAAGTGTAGTAGGGGCCATTCACACTGTAAGCACATTTGCGTCCGTCTGCGTTGTATTTCAGTGTAAACAAGCTCTAGATGGACCACTTTAACCGTTGTGCAGTGTCTCGTGCAGGAGAGTATATATGGGTCATTCCTACAATTCGGTGATATTTAAGTCCTCAGTACAAGTTGTGGTATTAATGTTGTTTAATTTCACCCAATTACTATTTTAATAGGCTTAGTAAAAAGAATTAAGACAATTTTTAATGTTATACACTGCTCTGGGCCATATACTGTTGTCTCCGGAGCTGCACTTCAAACATCTTTGATAAGTGCTAAATCATTGGATTTCTATTTTTTTTCCTCATACAATAAGATTTTATATTACATTCTCTGACTAACATGTATACATTTGTGGTAAATGTTTCATTTTAATGCTGATTGTTGAGGTTTTTTGTGTGTCCCTTGATTTATTGTCCAACCTGTTATGTCATGATACTATGACCTTTAATTGAAGATACTGTATATGCTATGAAATGACATCACACACACTTGAGGTGGACATCAGCCATTCAGCTAAATTATTTTGGGGTAAAGTTTTAACTGTTTTGCTTTATTTATGTTTTCCTTTATTTTGTGGTGTTAGTCATATGTGGTCAAACATAAAAGGTCCACCCTGTTATGGGAAGATATATTGGAAATTAATGTAATTAAAAAATTTCCAGAGCCGAAATGTCCCAAATGTAGGAATGACCCATATACTGTATGTACAGAGATGCAGTTCCGCTGCTCCCTGTATACGCAGATTACACAGTTTGGCCCCTGACTCTCTCCCAAGTGGATACATTTGAAAATGTGGTATTCGCTTTTATGGACTGGGAAAAATTAGATATTTGAAAACAGTGACGTATTTGTTGTCATGTGATACAGGCATGTGATCCATTCAACCCAAAACAATCAAGATGAGGGTCCATGTTGTAGCCACGTTGTTGTGCCTGCTTTAAAAATGTATAGTGTTGCTAAAGATAAATGTTACTTTGTATAACCTTTACATTGCATTCCTTCAAAGGTGATGGGCATTGTACTCTGAAACACTTTAATCAGTCGAAGCTGACTGAATCAATCTGAACCACCAGTCATGCCTAAATCAAAAACGAACCAAGAACTGTCACTGTGTTACATGTATTTAAAGCTCGTAAGACTTGAATCAGGGTAATAACTGATTGGTTGTTCCAACCCAGTCTTATGAGGATTTGTAAAAAATAGTACGAGATGGCGAATTCATAAAAATCGTACGACTTTGAACGAAAATGTACAATTTATACACCAACCAATCACATACGCTTCCCATGTGTCTTTGTAGACCCGGATATTTAATTTCTTCTTTATTAAACTAAATGTGTGTCAAGGCAAAGGTAAACCTAAAAATGAAGTGTAACACCTTAAAGGTGCAATATGTAACATTTTTCATGTAATATTTGCCTTTTTTTGATAATCAAATCAAATCAAATCACTTTATTGTCACACAGCCATATACACAAGTGCAATGGTGTGTGAAATTCTTGGGTGCAGTTCCGATCAACATAGCTGTCGTGACAGTGATGAGACAGTACCAATTTACAATAACATCAAATTTACACAACACAATTTAAAGTCTAATATACACATAATTACACACAACACAATATACAAATAATAACATACACTGTACAGTATACAATACACACAATATAGATACACATTATTCAATAAAAATAAAGTATATATAGTATATATAGAATGTACAGTAGGCTGTATTGTACTGTATTGACATTCAGGCTGTCGGTTGATAGTAAGTTGTTAAGAGAGAATATAATATATTAATAATATAATTTATGACAGTCTGTGTGAGATATAAGAGTAAGAGTAATAAAGTGCAGTGCTGATGTATTTTGATCGTGGGAGATCAAGACTTCAAAAGTCTGATTGCTTGGGGGAAGAAGCTGTCATGTAGTCGGCTGGTGCGGGTCCTGATGCTGCGATGCCGCCTGCCTGATGGTAGCAGTGAGAACAGCCCATGGCTCGGGTGGCTGGAGTCTCTGATGATCCTCCGAGCTTTTTTCACACACTGCCTAGTATATATGTCCTGGAGGGAGGGAAGCTCACCTCCGATGATGTGTCTGGCAGTTCGCACCACCCTTTGCAGTGCTTTGCGGTTGTGGGCTGTGCTATTGCCGTACCAGGCGGAGATGCAGCCAGTCAGGATGCTCTCTACAGTGCAGGTGTAGAACTGTGTGAGGATGTGGCAGTTCATTCCAAACTTCCTCAGCTGTCTCAGGAAGAAGAGGTGCTGATGAGCCTTCTTCACAACGACTTCAGTGTGGATGGACCATGTGAGTTCCTCAGTGATGTGGACACCCAGGAACTTGAAGCTGCTGACTCTCTCCACTGGTGCTCCATTGATGGTGATGGGATTGTGTTCTCTCTCTTTTCTTCTGAAGTCCACCACAATCTCCTTTGTCTTACTGACATTGAGGGAGAGGTTGTGCTCCTGACACCAGTGTGTCAGAGTGTGCATCTCCTCTCTGTAGGCTGTTTCATCATTGTCAGTGATCAGCCCTACCACCGTCATGTCATCAGCAAACTTAATGATGGCATTGGAGCTATGTGTTGCTACACAGTCATGTGTGTACAAGGAATACAAGAGTGGGCTGAGAACACAGCCCTGTGGGGCTCCAGTGTTGAGTGTCAGTGATGAGGAGATGTTGCTGCCTATTCTAACCACCTGGCATCTGCTTGAGAGGAGGTCCAGGATCCAGCTGCACAGAGAGCTGTTTAAGCCCAGAGCCTGGAGTTTCTCATCAAGCTTGGAGGGCACTATGGTGTTGAATGCTGAGCTGTAGTCTACAAACAACATTCTCACATAAGTGTTCTTTTTTTCCAGGTGGGAGAGAGCAGTGTGTATTGTAGGTGCAATGGCATCATCAGTGGAGCGGTTGTTGCGGTAAGCAAACTGCAATGGGTCTAGAGAGAGAGGCAGCACAGAGCAGATGTAATCTCTGATTAGTCTCTCAAATAATTTGCTGATGATGGGGGTCAGAGCAACCGGATGCCTGTCATTTAAGCAAATGTTTTTTGATTGCTTTGGAACAGGCACAATGGTGGATGTTTTAAAGCATGTGGGGACTACAGACAAAGCGAGGGAAAGGTTGAAAATGTCCGTAAAAACACCAGCCAGCTGGTTCGCGCACGCTCTGATGATGCAGCCAGGAATGCCGTCTGGACCCGCGGCTTTGCGAATATTCACCCGTCGGAAGGATCGGGTTACATCCGCTACAGAGACGGAGAATGAACTAACCTCTGTAGCTTCGGCTTAAAAAAAAAAGTATTTAGCTCATCCGGGAGAGAGGCAGTGGTGTTCATGGCGTAGTTTTTATTCCCTTTAAAGTCCGTGATGATGTTAATTCCCTGCCACATGCTTCTAGAGTTGGTGGTGTTAAACTGTCCTTCAATCTTGTTCCTGTACTGCCGTTTTGCTGTTCTGATGAAACACATTACACTGTCAGCGTAAAGCTCGATGTCGTCATCAGAGGTGGACTGGAACATCTCCCAGTCCGTGTGATCAAAACAGTCTTGTAGCGTAGAGTCTGATTGGTCCGACCAGCACTGGATCATTCTGAGGGCGGGTGCTTCCTGTTTCAGTTTCTGCCTGTAAGCGGGCAGAAGCAGAATGGAAGAGTGGTCCGATTTGCCAAATGGTGGGCGGGGGAGGGATTTGTAGCCATCCCGGAAGGGAGAGTAGCAATGGTCCAAAACCCAGTCCCCTCGTGTGTTGAAACTAATGTGTTGGTGGTATTTTGGTGCGACTGATTTGAAACTGGCTTTATTAAAGTCCCCGGTCACAATGAACGCAGCCTCAGGGTGCGTGGTTTCCTGCTTGCTTATAATCCCATACAGTTCCTTGAGTGCCCAGTCTGTGTCGGCTTGTGGCGGGATGTATACAGCAGTGATAATGACCGCTGTGAATTCCCTCGGTAGCCAGAATGGTCGACACAGAAGCATGAGAAATTCCAGATCAGGTGAGCAGAAAGACTTCATAGAATGTACATTCCTCTGATCACACCAGGATTTGTTGATCATAAAACATTACACCAACACCTCTGCTTTTACCTGAGAGGTCTTTCGCTCTGTCCGCTCGGTGCACGGAGAACCCCACGGGTTCAATGGCTGAGTCTGGAATCTCCGCAGACATCCAAGTTTCCATAAGGCAGATAATGCAGCAGTCCCTCGTCTCTCGTTGGAAAGAGATCCACGCTTTCAGTTCGCAGAGCTTGTTATCCAAAGACTGAACATTTGCCAGTAGAATACTGGGTAGCGGGGGTCGATTTGCACGCCGTCTTACTCTGATGAGAACGCCGGCTCTGTTTCCCCTTTTCCTCCTGCGTTTCCGCGTCTGGGCTGCCCAGACAAAGGGCTCTGCTTGCGTGTTTGTAAACAGCGGGTCGGCATTGAGGAATTTGAAGTCCGGTTTACGGTGTGTAATTGCTGAACCAATGTCCAAAAGTGTTTGTCTGTCATAGACAATAAGGCAGACAACATCCAAGACAAAAAAACATAAGAATTGTAAACAAAACAAACAAAACACTACCATGTTGTGTCGGAGCTCGCAAAGCAGCAGCCATACTCGGTGCCATCTTGAGTCCAAAAAAATATATTAAAAAAATAAAAAAATAAATAAATGTGTGAACAGCTTGTAATGCAACTTAAAAAAAATAAAATAAATAAATAATAATAAAAAAAAACATTTATATACTGAATCCCGTCTGGCTAAGCGGGAACATGATCGTGGTCGAGTGAAAACAAGAGTGAACATCGGCAGGGCATTTGATTCCTGGAGGGACCTTCACCGACCCTGAATTGCCGTTCTTCTTATTGGTCAGGTAAGCTTACATAACTGCAAAGCATGTGAAATATAGTGCCATAAGGATTGATCGGTGTAATTTTAGCTATCTTGATCTTGCCTGCACAGTAACTGTCATAAAAAATTTTAATCTGTAATTATTCAGCAAGGTAAACTACAATAACACATTAAATGAATGCAAGACAATGTTCAAGATAATGCAAAAAGACCCATTCATTAGTGTAACGTAACTTTGTTATACAGGATATATATACATTCTTTTATTATAAAACAATAGCGCATCGATATATCAAAATGACAGTTGTGATGGAATCACATCAATATTGAATTGCATCAACATATTTATAATGTACAGTTTATTTTATAAATAGCTACTGTTATCATCCACCAAATTTAGCTAACAGCTATTGATAAAGCTGGCTAGCTAGCTAATGCAGACATAGGCTATCGTATAAATGCAGTCAATGTATCATGCAAAGAAAAGTGATTACTTCAAACTACAGTCTCGCATAGTCAGACCTATATCCACACTTTGTTTTAGCCCTGTTCCAGCACTGGAGAGTCATATATAATATACAGTCTCAAAGTTTGTAGTAAAACAATCATAACTGTGTAATTTTAATTATGCTACCTCATCTGTCAGCATGATGCCGGTGAATCATGTTGTTCTCTTTGTGTGTTGCTTCATTGTTTTGGCCGATGCTTGCATCCCTATTGAGTGTGTGCACGAGCAACAGGTAGTTGGCTGCAGTTCACTTAACGGCCACAGGTGTCATTAATAATAAGGGTTTCTGAATCTTACATACTGCACCTTTAAACAGATCCTTAACCTGAACATGATATTAATGAAAAAAGCCCTTTGTGTTGGATGGAAAAAATAGAAACTTCTGGCTTTAGAACGCACATTTGTGATATATTTCCTAATTCTAACCCCATACCTAAACGTAACCATACATTTGAACTTGTGTCCGTGATTGTAAATGATAAATATGTTTTGTATACGATGGAAGAAATATGAGGGTTTTGAAGGAGATGAGAGAAGCGTATATATGTTGGTGTATTAATTGTATGTTTTCGTATGAACAAAATTGTACTTTTTTTTTTACGAGTTTGCCATCTCATACTATTCTTACGAATTCTCATGAGACTGTGTTGTGTTGGCTGTTATATGTTTAGTTTAAATAAGTGGTATTTTAAATGAATGAATAAATACAATATATTACAAAATTATAAAAAAAAAATTGTTTTATTTTATTTACAGCAATATATAGTTATGACCAATTATTTGATTTCATTTATGCTGCCTTTGTGCAACATTCTATGTAAATTCACAAGTCTATGTAAATTCACATTTTGCAATAATTGTAATATTTGTATTTCATATTTGTTTTATCTGTTCTGTTGAAATCTGAAATGATCTTATCAGCTGGCAACAGACTGCTGAAGCCAGTAAATTGTATTTCTTTTTCCAAATATTTCTTCCACAAAAGCACAAAAAGAATCATTGATGGAATCATTAAGGAATCAAAATCGTTAAGAGGAATCATAATCAGAACCATAATGGTTCAGTTCCCATCCGTAATCAGGACAATTGTTTCCTTAGCTCCATCTTTTGTTATTTATTTGTTTATTTTTTTTTCCCGAGTGCACAAATAAATGGATTTGATTCTGGTGAGCAATGCCTCTTAGATTTGGCAGTGATTTAGCGCTTCATATGGGCTTGTGATTGGAGGCCATTGCTGTACAGATTCCCCCTGGGGAGCGGTAGACAAGCCCCCTCCATCTTCTTCTCCTTCTCCCATCCCTCTGCGCTTCTTCCTTCATCTTGTCTTTTGATAAAGTGCCTCTCTCCACATTTCCATTCTTCATACTCTCAAGCCCATCAGCACTGCATGAAAAATCAAAGGCACCCCCAACCCCACCCCACCCACCAACCACTGTGAGGTGTACAGTGCAGTACAAAGCGGCACCATGGAGCCCACATTTGGGAAGTTTTCATTACATCATAGACAATTATTCCAGAACCCTGACAATAGATGTTCTCCATTTGTTTTCATCTACAGGAAGGGATTTTATGATGCAGTGCTCATCCCAAGATCTAGAGAAGTTATTTTTCCTCTTCCACAGACCAGTCAAACATCAGCCATCCTGCCACAAACCATGCACACTATTTCCGTGAAGGCAGAGCAGCAAATAACACATCTTGCATCATGTTATGCCATTATATGCCATAGATCTGGTCACCACTGTCTTTTACCCTCACTTTTCTGGTGGAATCATTCCAACATGCAATTTGTGGGTTTGACACCATGTGTGATCAAACTCATGTCCAGATCATGTATCTGTCTTCCGTGTCTGATTGGAAGAAATTGGGAGATCTTTGCATCAGATTTACACCCCCTCCTTGTCCACCAAATCCAGAAAAGTTTCTGAAATTCTTGCATTCGGTTTCATATCCATCAGAAAATCACATCTTGGTAAGACTGTGGAAAGGTTAAGGTTTTTGAATTGAATTAATGAATGGAAGAGCCAAAGATGTACACAAACATCCAAGATGGAGTAAAAAGATTTGTTGTAGGATTCAGTACAAAAATCAATCCTAAAACAAATCAGGACTTACATTCTTTTTGGAACATAATCTAATTTCGTAATATGATGTTTTTCCCAGATATACATTTAAATATTCTTGTTAATATCATGTACCAGATTTAACAGGCAAACTGAGACAAGATGCCAGTGATAGCACATTGGCAGTACTCAGGGGAATTGCTTTCCTCTGAAAATTGAAATATATGCCTCCTTTCAGGAGTTTTTAGATATGAATTTGATAACTTGTACAATAAATATTTATATTCGTACGTTGAAATGTACCCTCACAGACCCGATGTGAAAACTTGTAGAATAAAAATCTGTAGTTTAATTTTGCAATCTGCACTCACAGACAAGAATCAAAAACGTCCTGTTTACTTTTGTAACCTCCATTCCCTGATGAAGGGAACGAGACATTGTTTCGATGTAGTAACACTAGGGGTCTCTCTTTTTTTTGTTGTTGAAGAAAGGCCAATGGGAATTGCCGAGTGGAATTTGAATGCCATTCCCCCGGACATACGGGTATAAAAGGAGCTGATATGTAACCACTCAATCAGGTTTTGTGCTGAGGAGCCGAAACAAGGTCCCGGCCATTTCGGCGGGTAGTTCAGTGTTGTGGCAAGAGGGACACAATGTCTTGTTCCCTCCATCAGGGAACGGAGGTTACGAAAGTAACCAGGACGTTCCCTATCTGTCACTCACTCGACGTTGTGTCGATGTAGTGACCCTAGGGGTCCCTATACAAAATGCCACAACTAGCTGAACTGTGTTACGTGGACTGGCAATGCGAGATGGGCAGACCGCTGTGTGCCTCATAGCCAGCGCACCAGGCCATCACGTAACCTCCCCCAACACTCTTATGAGCGTCGACCGGTCCTTCGGGAACAAGTCGACTGCCCAAAAAAATAGGGACAGGCTAGCCCAGCCATGGCCTCTTTTCCTCTTTTTTTCTCCCCAAAAAGAATGGAATTTGTTAACCGACTGGGGGCCATAAATGTCTACATTGGGGGGTGTCACTCCCAAGGGGAAGACACCGCGGAGACCACACCACGCCCAGAGAAGGGGGAGGGGGTATTTTGAGTGGAAATATGTCACATGGTCTTACCGAGTCTTGTCGGAAGTATGTCATGTGGAGAAGTCCCATGGTAGGTCCTACCCGAGGGGGAAGGAGTTTCTACAAACATAGTGAATAGGGGCAGAGGGGCCTCTGCCCAAGGAAGACACGGTTTACAGACAGGGAAACGATTTAGCAGAAGATATCACATGGGGTCACCTACGGGGAACCAGCACATGTGGAGCACCTACCCCAGTACAGGGCCTAATTAGTACACATACTGGGACAGCAGCAAGTTTCTCCACAAACTCGTCTGCCACAGGGCTAAGGAGGAAAGTCATCCAGGGATCACAACCTGTGAACACGACTGGGAGTCAAAAGCGCACGTCTTCACCTCATGGGAGGGGAAAGGCGCCATGCACAAGCGGTAAACCCGGTCAGCTGTCCCGGAACTTACCTGTTCGGACTTACCTGTGGCATTAACGACCCAGTGAGCGATCCTCTGTTTGGAGACAGAGCTTCCTTTCTGCTGTCCACCAAAGCAGACAAAGAGCTGCTCGGAGCTTCTAAAGCTCTGTGTGCGATCCAAATAGATGCGTAAAGCACGCACCGGACACAGCAATGCCAAAGCTGGGTCTGCCTCCTCCTGGGGCAGTGCTTGCAGGTTCACCACCTGATCCCTAAACGGAATCGTGGGAACCTTGGGCACATAGCCCGGTCGGGGTCTCAGAATCACGTGAGAGTAACCCTGACCGAACTCCAGGCACGATTCGCGGACAGAGAACGCCTGCAGGTCCCCTACCTTCTTGATGGAAGTGAGCATAGTCAGGAGGGCAGTCTTCAAAGAGAGTGCCTTAAGCTCACTGACTCCAGAGGCTCAAAGGGAGCACCCCATAGATCCCAAAGGACTACAGAGAGGTCCCACAAGGGCATGAGGTGCGGTCTGGAGGGATTTAACCTCCTAGCACCTCTCAGGAACCTGATGATCAAGTTGTGCTTCCTCAAATAACGAAATGGCGGCTACATACACCTTCAAGGTGGAGGGGGACAGCCGCACCTCCAGCCTCTCCTGCAGGAAGGAAAGCATTGATCTGACTGCACATCTCTGTGTGTCTTCGCGTCGGGAAGAACACCATTTAGCAAACAGACGCTACTTCAAGGCATACAGGTGCCTCGTAGAGGGAGTCCTAGCCTGATCGTGTTTACCACCTATAACCTGTCGTGACAGCATGTCTGCTGCGGTGTTGAGGTGCAGTAGTATAGTATAGTCAGCAAGTGTGATTTATATAGTTATCTCTTCATGTAAAAATGAGGAGAATATTTTGGTGAAAAAACACTCAAATTGTTGTGTGTTTTACACTTCAAATAAAAAAAAACTAAATCTGAAATGTTTCTGTTGGCCAAATTGAATAAATAAACTGTAAAATGGAAGCAGTGTACACCAGCACTTAGCAACAACATGATGCCAGACTTTGTTTAAACATTTTAATAAAAAAAGTAAATAGTACAGAAGATAAATACATTTCAGAAAATGACTGAAATATAGCACAACGCTGTAATCTGACAATTTAAGGATTTGCCAGCTATCATGTCTCTGGTGCTATCAATAATTCACTGTATTTTATCTCTTGGAACAGTTCTCTGATAATTTAGATTTTCTTACTTCACTCAAAATACCTATTGATACCTAACCTCTAATTCATGTTTTCATGGAAATATGGATCTCGTGGCATATGACAGCTGGCTGGGTTAATGTTGCATCCCATGTACTTTTACCAAATGCATACATCCTGCAGAAACATTTCTTCAGAGAATTCTCTCTTTGCCATCCTTACATCTGCAGTGTGTCGGCACCGAATTTGCACTGATCAGTGTGATAAAATCTTCTCTTTTGATTTGTTATATGATAAATTCACTCTTAATCATTTAATTGTCAAGTTAGTTAACTTATTATTTCCTCCTGCCACTGCATTAGCTAGCCATTGCTACCACTGGACTTGTTTTGCATACAAAAATGGAACTGGCCCTGTTGTGTCATCGCATTCTATGATGAGATCTAAGTTTTGATTGGTCCAGTATCGATTGTTCCTGACATTGTGATTGGTCTCGACTTCATTGGCCCTGTCCCCGGCCCAACACCGGCAGCCTGCTCTCTCTCTTCTGGATTTACAAGTGCACAAGTGAGTTTTGCTATAACTCACTTATAGGTTTTTCACTAAAGTTGTTGCAAAAGTCAAGGTGGGAAGATTTAAAGTTTCAGTGGCAGATAGGAGAGGTTGTAAGTGCCGATTTGTGGTTGTACTGTGAATGTGTATTAAAGTACAAAAGTAAATACAAAATATGTAATTGTATTTATATATGAAAGTCATTTTTAACATTTGTGACTACTTATTTGCAACTTTGAATACAAAACCAGCCTGATCTCACAGTGAAATTGGAAAGAGTAGACTGACTTTTCTTTCATCAAAATCAGTATACGTTGACCGAAATATTGGCCCCCGGTGGCCAAAGCGGTAAGTGTTGTAGGGCATATGGGTACGTGTGAGCTCCATTTATGTCCAGGAGAGGTCACCAAAAGCTACTAGTGAAGCAAGTTGTTTTCAGTTTTACAGGACGTTTACAATGAAGAGAAAAGCAAATATTTATAGATTCTATCCCCAAACCTTACCTTAACCATTAGTGGAGTAAAAAAGTAATGTTAGAGGGAAAAGTGGAACCTCCGAATCATGCTCATCATTGATTATTCAAATGTGATTGCCTGGCTTTGAACCCTAGTCTCCCACACAGCAGATGCAACGTGCTGCCAATCCCGCCAGGTGGAAAGATAAACACATTGAAGCCACTGCAAACTTTTTCTGCCGATTCTAGGGTACCAAAACTATCAGAACCATCATGCCAACTTCACGTGTTACATGTTGTTTAAAACACAAGTTTTTAATACTAGATTGCAAAATTCAACTTCATATTTTTATTTTACAAGTTTTCACATCAGGGCTGTCAGTGTACATTTCAACTTATGAATACAAATATTTATTGTACAAGTTCTCAGATTCGAATCTACAAGCTCTCGAGTTTTGCAACAGTAGTAAACCAAGCTGCCTTCTAAGGCAGCATCCTAACTGAAATAAACCTTCTAAGTGAACGAATTACAATGCTCGACATAGGCAGCAACTCATACAATTGTTGCTACAAAAAATTGCATCTTATACAAATAGCACTCCCCAAAGTGCTCAAGGGAATAGAAACAATTAATTTCAGCATGATCTTATTAAAAGTAAGTGACTTTGGCAACATTTTAATGAAATTACGTGGTTCATGTTGAAATATCCACTGTGTGGTGCTTAAAGTGAGTTTAATGTTCAAACCCAAACAGATGTATCTTATGATACTAAGATGCTTTTAGTATCATAAAAAGCAAATTTTTGTGAGGTTTAAAGTTAATACTATTGATTTTTAAATAAACAAAACCGACGTCACTACCCTAAACCTTATGCCTAAACCTGACCAATAGTGTTATTAAATTAAATGTGAGGTAAAAAAAAAAATAAAAAATAAAAACCACAGTGGCAGAAGCAGCCACATCATTTCATGGTTCTTCAGTGACAATTTTGGCCTGTGTCAATTTGCATGCTGATCTAGACTTGTACCCCATTACTTTGCATTGCAATGCGTTATCAGCTAAGCTATCACGGAACCCTTATTGCGGTCAACTAAGCTTGTAAATGTAGTTAGTTGTATAATATGAATGTTGAAATGTATGACCATTAAAGTCATGCACTGTAGAACTGTTTTTTTATTTTATTTTTTTATTTATTTATTTATTTATTTTTATTATTATTATCTTTTCCAATCCTTCACGTTGTTACACTAGAAAGAGATTGTATACCCATTTTGCATGGGGAAATAAAATTAAGATAAACCATACAAAAACAGAAGAACATTTATTAACATACATAAATGACACAATATGGAATATACAAATCTTTAGTATGTTTTTATTTTACTTGTCACATGGCTACAAAAAAGGTGGAGGGGTAAGTAGACAAGAGAAAAGACTAACCCTTGCTTCTACAGTGAATGGCCATGATTTGTGTACTATTGCTAATGACCATTCAGTATATCTTTAATTAATTCACCAGTCCTGTATGAAAGGAGCACTTTGTAAAAGTAAGTGTTTTGATGTCATAAGATAGCACTGAAGAGGAACAGAGTGAAAAGTAAAGGTTTATAAACTGATAATCAGCCATTTTACTTGTGATTTGTGTGAAAGTGAATAAAAGTTATTATTATTGTATTGTTACTTCAGTAGTGCAAATCTGCTGCGAACAAGCCTCGTAAAAGTAATTTTGCAAAAATATACTTTTAGTAATGTGATTCTATAAGAGCAGATTTATTGATTTCAATAGAGTTTGACATTATCTTGTTGCTAAGCTAATGAACCAAAACTCTATTAAACAAAAATACACTCAGAGCACTTTATTAGCAAAACTATGGTCCTAATAAAGTGCAAGACGTAGTATTCTGCTGTTATAGCCCATCCACCTCAAGATTCGATGTATTGTGCATTCTGAGATGTTATTCTGCTCACTACAATTGTATAAAGTTTTTATCGGAGTTACCGCAGCCTTTCTGTCAGCTCGAACCAGTCTGGCCTTTCTCCGTTGACCTGTCTAATCAACAAGGCATTTTTGTCCGCAGAACTGCTGCTCACTGGATGTTTTTTGTTTTTGGCACCATTCTGAGTAAACTCTAGAGACTGTTGTGCGTGAAAATCCCAGAAGATCAGCAGTTACAGAAATACTCAAACCAGCCCATCTGGCACCAACAATCATGCCACGGTCAAAATCACTGAGATCACATTTTTTCTCCATTCTGGTTGTTGATGTGAACATTTGGTATCAAGATGGCAGTGCGGCAGTAGCACGCAGCGGCCGCTCCGGAGCCAAAACAGTGCTATTTTTGTTTCTTAGCCCGATTTTTACAGCACATGAACATCAGAGCAACCGGTGTTCATGTCTACCATCGCCAGACACTGCTAAAGTATAAGATTCATACAACAACCAAGCTGCACGAAGATCTGCTGGAGAAGCTACGCAATCTCGGCCTGCTGCGGGGACCAGGCCTCCAGTCCTCGGCGTCGCATGATGCCGGTGGCCGGGGGAGGGGACATCGTAAGCAGTGTGTGAGGAAGTGGAAGCGCGGCAATAGGGTTGGGGTCCATGCTAGGCTGAAAACAAACCCTAGCTGGCCGGCTCTCCCATCTATCCTGCTCTCAAATGTCTGCTCCTGGACAATAAATTGGACTACGTCCGACTCCAGCAGACTACTTGGCGTGAGTTTAGAGACTGCTGCGTCTATGTTTTCATGGAGACGTGGCTCAGCGACAAAGTTCCGGATGCCGCCATTCAGCTAGACGGGCTCGCCTCGTTTCATGCTGACAGAAATGCAGCTCTGTGCGGTAAGGCTCGCGGTGGTGGCTTGTGTGTTTTCATCAACGTGGAATGGTACAAGACCTCGGTGCTAGTTTCTAGTTACTGCTCATCACTGTTGGAGTTTGTGACTGTTAGATGCAGAACATTTTATTTACCACGGGAATTCACAACTGTCCTCATAATCGGAGTGTACATTCCCCCCATTGCTAATGCTAAGGAGGTGCTCTGTGAACTGTATGGGGCTATTAACGAACTGCAGAACACACACCCTGACGGACTATTTATTGTCACCGGAGATTTCAACCATGCAAATCTCAAGTCAGTGCTCCCTAAATTCCATCAGCATGTGGACTTTGCAATGAGAGGGGCGAACGCACTGGATCTTGTTTACTCAAACGTCCCTGGTGCATACCGGGTGGAGCCCCACCCCCGCCTCGGCTACTCAGGCCACATCTCTGTTATGCTAATCCCAGCAATAGACCGTATGTCAGATGCTCCAAACCGGTTCTGAAGCAAGTGAAAACCTGGCCAGCAGGAGCCATCTCTACTTTTCAGGACTGTTTTGAGCACACTGACTGGCACATGTTCAGGGAGGCTACCACCGATGGTGACTCCACAAACTTATATACATGGCATACATGGCATCAGTGACTAGCTACATCAGCAAGTGCATCGATGACGTCACTCTCTCAAAGACCATCACCACACGCTCCAACCAGAAGCCGTGGATGACTGCGGAGGTGCATGCACTGCTGAGGACCCCAGACTCCGCCTTCAGAGCAGGCGACAAAGCGGCCCTAAGAACAGCAAGGGCCAAACTGTCTCGGGCCATCAGAGAGGCAAAGCACGCACACGCCCAGAGAATCCACAGTCACATGTGGCGCATGTGGCAGGGCATCCAGGCCATCACCAATTACAGGACTAGATCACCTGCCTGTGACAGTGATGCTTCCCTTTCAGATGTGCTGAATGACTTCTACGCTCGGTTTGAGGTGCAGAATGATGTGGCAGCAAGGAAGACCACCCCTCCTCCCAACGACCAGGTTCTATGTCTTACCACGGCTGATGTGAGGAAAACTCTATGCAGAGTCAACCCACAGAAGGCTGCTGGACCAGACAACATTCCTGGCAGAGTGCTCAGTGGATGTGTAGACCAGCTGGCGGATGTTCTTACTGACATCTTCAACATCTCCCTGAGCAGCACCATCGTTCCAACATGCTTCAAGGCCACCGCCATCATCCCTGTGCCGAAGAAGTCTTCAGTGTCCTGCCTCAACGACTACCATCTCGTTGCACTCACACCCATCATCATGAAGTGCTTCGAGATGCTCGTCATGAGGCACATCAAGACCCAGCTTCCCCCCTCACTGGACAACCTGCAGTTCTCGTATCGTCCCAACCGCTCAACAGACAACACCATCACCACCCTCCACCTAGCCTTCACCCACCTGGACAAAAAGGAAAGTATGTTTGAATGTTGTTCATAGACTTCAGTTCAGCATTCAACACAATCATTCCTCAGCACCTGATTGGAAAGCTGAACCTGCTGGGCCTGAACACCTCCCTCTGCAACTGGATCCAGGACTTTCTGACTGGGAGACCTCAGTCAGTCCGGGTTGGGAGCAGCATCTCCACCACCACCACATTGAGCACTGGGGCCCCCCAGGGCTGTGTGCTCAGTCCACTGCTGTTCACCCTGCTGACTCATGACTGTTCAGCAATGCACAGCTCGAATCACATCATCAAGTTCGCCGATGACACGACTGTGGTGAGTCTCATCAGCAAGAACAACAAGTCTGTATATGGTTGAAATGACAATAAAAGGCACTTGACTTGACTTGACTTGAATAACTGAAGCTCCTGACCCGTATATGAATTATTATTATACCCGTGCTGCCACATGATTGACCGACAAGATAATTGCATGAATAAGTAGGTGTAGAGGTGTTCCTAATAAAGTGCTCAATGAGTGTACATACTTTATTTTAAACAAACATACTGTACATTGAACACACAAAATATTGGGTAAAATAGTCTCATTTTAAAATTTGATAAAACTACTTTGTATTGATTCTTTTTGGCATTGATTGAATTGTAAGTAGTCTGTTTTTAAAACTAACTTTTTTTTTATTTTTATTTTTTTATTTCATTCACAATCTTGTTGCAAAGCATTCTAGAATTTCATGCAAGATTGCATGTGATGTTGCCTTTATAATTTGGCCTAAAAAGCTAACTTAGATATTTTGAATGCTTATATGTCTGCTGATTTATTCATTTTATTTATTTATTTACTGAATCATGGTTAGAGTAGATCATCCAAAAATGGCAATTCAAGTCATCGTTTACTCAGCCTCATGATGTTCCAGATTCATTTACTGTCATTTTCTTTCAGTGGAACACAAAAAGAGAATTTCTGAAGAGTCTGAGCTCTTTTTCATAGTGACAATTCATAGTGACAATGTCCATTTCCAAAAAATAGGACTATAAAGTGACAATATTTTAAAAGCACCATAAAAGGAATCAGAGAAACTTGTGCGCTATAAGTATGGTAGTTTTGTGTGAGGGACAGACTGAAATGTAATTAATTATTCACTGATAATCTTCCCCTCTGCAGAAGCTCTGAAACCGCCTGTGTTCATATAATATCAGGTTTGACATCATTTACGGCTAACGGCATTGGTTCTTGTCAATGTCGTAACTGAGCGCTGGTGCTCCAGTTCGAATGGAGAGTGAGATTTGAGAACTACAGAGCAGAAGATTTTAAGTCAATAATGACTTAACTTTTGTTATCATATAGCATTTCAACTCAAGATACGTTTGAACTATTTTTATAGTGCTTTAATTGTGTAAAAGGGGTCCTGAAATGCTCTTTTTTTTGTAGTGTTATTATATTCTCTGATGTCTACTGATAATGTTAGTAAAGTTGTTTTTTTTCACCAAAACTATAACACTGAAATGTCTGAAATGCCTAAGCACCTCCTTAAAATTTCAACGTAAACACCCACTCTAATGATTGGCAAACATTGTGCAGCCCCTCAAATATAGCCATATTTGAAACTCAATCGGAAGAGAATGAACAGCTCCACAACATTATAAAACTTAATTTCAGGGTTTACATATAATTGGGAACACATTGCATCCGAATATATTGAACTATTAACTTCAAGCACAACTGTTAACACTCACACCCTGTCAACATCAGACACGAGAGAGCCGCGTTGCGTCAAAAGCAAAAGAACCCATTATAATCAATGATGCTGTCTAAAATGGAAGTGTCTGATGCGGCGTGGCACGCTGACAGTACACGGGTATCCCGTTCCGTTTTGCGCTACACTGTTTACTGACTGTTATGCAATCGGGTCCAAGTGTTTTTAACTGCCCCATCCTTCAATAACAGTTATTTTGCAAAGCTTGAATTGTTTTATGTCTGGTTCACAAGAAATCCATGCTGATATGTGCTGAAAAAGCATGCAATCCATGCTGAAATACGCTGAAGACACATCCACATGACACACATACATAGTCCAATGTACGGTGTGAACTAGACACACACACATCCAGTTTCCAGTATCATCCTGCACTGAAATTCACATCGCTGGAAATGCATCAAGATGGTTAAAGACTAGTGCATGTTTACATACACCAACAGTTAAAAATAGCGCAGATGGGTGCGAGAACGTGACGTGTTTGCGCTCAGAACAACAAGAGGCACAGCAGCTTAATGAAACTGAGTGGCTTCTTCTTTTCAGAGTTATAACTTGACACCACGTCTTTTAAAAGCAGCGAGATACATGACAGCGGTCAAAGATGTATGTTTAGTTCATGTTTATCTACAGAAATAATTCAAAATATTCCAAATGGGTCTTCTTTGGTGTTCAGGAATAGTGAGGCCACACTAGGCCTCTCTGCCCTGCTCTCTCTGTTTACAAACTGAAGCACCAGTGAGCTGGGCAAAGGGTGCGATTATGTGAAGTAGGGGTTGATGTTTCGCTGTAGAGTCAGTCATGAATTAATGGGCCCCCTAGTGATGTAGGAAGTAGAGAACGAGGCATTTTTACAGATTGGTTTCAATAAATGCTTTTATTGCATTGGGGATTAAATTGAATTCTGAAATTGACAGTATGTTTTATAGTAGAATGACCTCTTATATGTCAAAATATCAAGGAAAATTTTATTCCTCATGATTTATTCCCCCTTTTAAACTGTGAAAATGCTGTCATTGCAGTGGAAGTTTGATCATCTCAGGGCTTTACTGGTTGTTTAGATCAGTGTTACTATCAGAAATAATTAATAATTATTTCTGTAGTTATTAATTAATATTTAAATTAATTAATTGAATCTAACTCATTAAAACCTCATATGGGGCTCCAGTAAATGTAGTGTGCTACGTTTAGGAGCAAGTTTGGTTATTAGCAATAATTAATAATTATCAAAGATAATTATTAATTATTAAAATCAACAGAACATTGATGAGAATCAATGTTATCTTTTTTAATCCTTTAAATCAACAATTATCAAAGATAATCGTTAATTGTTAACATCGATGAAACATTAATTAAAATTAACACTAGCTTATTGATCATTCAAATTCAACAATCATCAAAGATAATTATCAATTATCAAAAATCAATAGAATATCAATAAGGATTAACATTGATGGGGCACCACCCTGGAATCAGGGACTAATAACCGGATAGTAAAACAGTCTCAATATTAGATTGTTTTCTTAGGAAAATCGACATCCGAAGAATATTGGTTTTCGGAAAAGAAAACAATGAATGAAGGTTTGAATCCGAGCACTGACATCCCATCAGCATGACACAGGTGTATGCAAAACAAACCAAAACCCTTCTCTTTGTAATATAAACAAAGTTTATTTATGCAGTAATATCAATTAATAGTTAATACAATGCAGTCAATAAACTTCCGACTTACAACTACAAACTAAACAGTGATATGATTAGATGTGAAAATAAAAATAATCCTATAACACATAAGGTGTGTGTGTGACAGTGTGTGTGTGTGTGTGTGTGTGTGTGTAAGGAGGGACGCGCACAAAATGGCGGACGTGACTCTCGTGGAGAGTATGTCACACGAGACTTCCGGCCAGGGAACATGACCGCGAATGGGGGCGGAGAGAAACCAGTCAATGGCGTCTACCAGTTACCGCGTGTATCCGCTTGTACGATAGCTTAGGGACAAAGCTGGGCTTTAGCATTTAAACTATCTACGAGCCAAAAATGTGTGCCAGAATGTTTGTGAGGGGTCGCGTGCATGTATGGGTGCGTGTGTGGTTAGTACGAAAGAGAGAGAGAAAATAAAGTGACGGCCCTAAAGCCGATTTCGCGATCGTGAGAGAGAAAGCAGCTGTTAGTTCATCGCTCAGAGACACGGTGGACAGCTCGTAAACAGTCTCGCGTTATTTGACTCTTTAATGGATGAACTCAGTTGCTGTCTCACCCGCGATGGCGAAATTGCACAACAGTCCAATTTGTTTGGGCCACAATACAGCAAAACAAATTCGCGATAATTAATACCCTGAGTATTAATAATGAGCGGACATGGCGGTCCGTAAACTGTACAAGCAAAAAACCTTGAAACACAAGAATAACACACTATAATATTCTATCTCTGCCCAGACGTAAACCTCTTACTTGAATCGCATGAGGACACAGGTAGAATGTGTTTTCCTCCATCCTTTAACTCTGACCCAGTTCCTTGAGGCTCGGGTGATGACGGGAGGCCGTTTCCTCGCTCTGTCGGCGGGCGGTATGGCTGTTGATTCTTGGCGGGCTGGCGGAGAACTCAGAAATGTCGACTTGATTGAAGATGGAAGAGAAATCTTTAATCTCTTCACTTCTGTAGGCAAACGGATGAAGATGCGAATTGCTCGGCGGTCTCCTTCGGATCCGTTAGAGTGTTTGGTTGAACACAGAGTAATCTCAACTCGTCCAGCGAGATGGAGATTGTATGGCCACAGTTTCAAGTCGGACGTTACTTCCTTGTGCCACGAGGTTGCACCTGAGAGCAGCGATGAAACTGCGTCTATACAGGATGAACAAAGTTGCTGGAAGCAAATCCTGGAAGCATTTCAGAGGTATTTCAACTCCTGATGATGTCATGTTTGAGGGACGTTCTGTTGTGTGCCTCATCCAATAGGGGTTGAGAGTTCGATCCTTTAGTGAGCAAGGCTTCATGGGATTTTTAGTCTTTTTTGGACTCCCTTTGTTTGATTTTGGCGCGATTTTTATCAGTATAATTTACGACTTGGAATGTGGGGGCTTGAGTTAGGTTTTTACAACTGTGTTAGGCCTGCCTTTGTCTTCTATCTGAATACATGAGGACCAACACTCTTATACTCCTTGACATATTCCTTTAAACTGTCTGAAATTTTAAAATCCTTTCAGCTGCAAGGAGTTTGTTTTAAAGAAACACATTTGCTCTCAGTGTCTCTCAGAGCACCATAGCTTGACTGACAGAGAGAAAAACAAATACAGTGAAAAAAAAAAGGTAAGTGCTAAGGTAGCTCTATCTATAATGTATGGCTCGGGTGTTATTGCAATGGCATTTCAAAGTCTGTTGTTTTGGAAATTTCCCTTCTTCCATCTGTGTGAATAGCAACAGGGTGTTTTTCCTCAATGTCATTTTTTTCCATTGAGATAATCAGCATCCATTTGCCGAGCCTGGAAATCAGACCCATTGGTGATGCTGCATGCTTATTTGCACTGGAAGATGAGCTTAGGGCAATTGCATGAAACTAAGTGATGCAACTGCGTGTCCTACCCTTTGAACCAAGTCAAAACATTTAGCATTTTACCACATCGCTAAGCAATTTTTGCAGTTTGTTGTTTTTCCTGTTTTAATTTGCACATTGAAATTGCCTCAGTTCAAACCTTTTCTGTCCGCCAAGCAAGTCAAATTTGTAAAATAATTGTGCCAAAGTTGGATATGAAGCATTGGAGGTGGAATAATGAAGCAACTTTTCTTTTTTTTTTCTTGGGGCAAACACAATGAGCATGCTGGAGCAGTTTTACACTCATTAAAAATATCAGGTTACACAAGGGGTGGGGGGAGGGGGGCATTGATATTAAAATGGTTGGGCACAGTGAAGTGTATGTGTGTTTGTGGAGGGGGTAGGGGGCTTGGAGGGGTTGCAGACAGGCTGTTTGTGATTTCATGATATGTCGATGTAACAGTTCAAGGATGGGCAAGGAGGAGGTGGGAACCGGCTGAACAGTCAATGTAAAGTTTAATGGTATAAATGAACTTAAAACAACATAGAACATAAAAGATGATGAACGAACACACGCCTGTGTCTCTCTCTCGAACTAGCGTCTCCGGCTACGCTTTATCTCACTCTCTCGCTGATCAGCTGATTCAGCACTGTGCAGCCTCACGGCCCGGCCACACCCTCCTCCTCATCACAGTCGACTATTACACCAGACCTATTAAAGGTTATTTGTGTAATTTCTGCACTCATCACCGAACGTAATTGCAAAAACAATGAGTTTTCACTTAAAGGTCCTGTAAGCGGTTTTAGCCATTCTGGAATTTCCAAGATGAGCCGTTGGATTAGCCACGCCCCCTCTTTCCAAAACCCAGCACTCCAAAGATTACACATTAGCTTTATTGAGACCGACACCGAGTGGAAACGGTTGTCAAAAACAAAATAGCGCTCTCAACTAAAAACAGTTATGAACAACATGGCATAAAAAATTGCATTAAGCCATTAAGCCAATACTATAAGAACGCACAAAATAATTGACAAGCAGAAAGCGTCAGAGACTGCGGCCCTTGGACACACATTTGTTTGCTGTTTACAGAGACTAGTAATGTCACAGAAACGGGTGAGATGTCTCACGACAATTATTTCATTAATTACTTTCAGGGAGTAGGAAACATTTTTGCATCACTTTCCATGAAAAAAAAAAACAAATCGCTTACAGCACCTTTAAGCCTATTCTGTAAGAATATGTTAGAGGCTGTCCTTTCTGCATTGAGGAATGATTACATGCTCAGTCTTATTCCATAGCTTCACAGCCAACTGGTGTAAGCCCATCCTGTTTGGCTGGGCCCTAGTCCACCCGTCGCAAAATTCCAGAGTACTTATTATGCCACACATTCCTGTTCTGCATTGCACATGTACCAGCTGTCACCCCAAAGTCTTCCATAGCACCAGGCTTGGCGTGATCTCAGCTCGATTGTCTGTGCCAAGAAGATAACCACTGTCACTGAATCTACCAAGAGACCTCAACATGACTTCTCTTCTGTGGTGCATTTGTTGAGACTCGAAACTGCTCTGAGTGTTAGATATATAACACCTAATCATAATTAGCAAATTTATAACTGGAGGAGAGGTTATGGAAAGGAAAGGGACCAACCGAGTAAGAAATCAGGTTTCACTCCAAAAGCAATTTACCCTGTGAGCTTTCTTTTACTTTTCCTCTCTTTCTCTCTCTCTTACTTTTTTTTTTTTTTTTTTGTCTGTCAGAGAGAGAAAACTTCCTAAGTTAAAGGCATAGTTCACCCAAATATGAACAGGGTTGGGAAGTAATGGAATAAATGTAACTGGATTTTGTATTTAAAATACAAAATATTAGTAACTGTATTCCACTAATTTAAATAATTGGTAATCAGAATACAGTTACATTCTAAAATTGTTTTGATTACTAAAGAGATTACTTTGCATTTTATTGTCATTTTTTTCATTTAATATTTAGTCTATTCAGTGGAAAACATTTATCCATATAAATGATGCAATTTGAGGAGCGGTTGAACAGCATTAAAACATTTTCTTATGATTTCTTTAAGTCATAAGAGCACTTTCACACTGTTGTGAGTGAAAAGGTGGATATGTTGAGGAACATTCTCTTGGGAGAAATGTTTCTACAGCTTAACAAGAAACAGTAAGAAATGCTTTGAAAGATGAAACATCACAAGTACACGATTGCATGCCTCGTCAATGTTTTTATGCTGTTAAGGTATTTTAACAAGAAATGCTATCAATTTAGCCTTTAACATCGTATAGAACTCAACAAATAATATATGTCTGCTTCATTCTATGAACAGAATCCACATATGATCAGAAAAGGATGTCATTGTGTACACTCAGTGGGGTTTTGAAGTTTGTAGCTGCAAAAATATTTCACCTTGTGTAAACTGTCATGTGAGCATTTAGCTTTATGCTGAGCTAAAAGTGTATTTTCTTACTTTATTTACTTGTTTATAGTCAAAACAAATGAAAAAATTTGCCAGTGCTGAAGAAGTAATCCAAATTATTTAGATTACATTACTTACCTTGAGTAATAATGGAATGTTACAAATTAATACTTTTTAAAAGTAACCTTCCCAACACTGAATATGAAATTATATAGTCATTCCAAACTGTATGCTATTATTCTTTATTTATTTCTTTTTTCTGTGGACCACCAAAGTAGAAATTTGGATGAATTGCACAGCTCTTGCAATAGAACTTCGGTTCGTAGTGACCATGACTCTCAAGCTACAGAATAGACAAAGAAAAAACTAGCACCAATAAAGTAGCCCATATGACTTGTGCACTACTTTCCAAATATTTTGAAGCCATATGATAAGTTTGTGTAAGGAACAGAATGAAATATTTGTCATTAATTAGAGTTATCATCATGGTTACTTTTGTAACCTCTGTTCCCTGATGGAGGGAACGAGACGTTGTGTCGATGTAGTGACACTAGGGGTCACTCTTGGGAGCCCCAAACACCTCTGCTTTTTTGAAAAAAGGCCAATGGAATTGGCGAGTGGAATTTGCATGCCACTCCCCTGGACATACAGGTATAAAAGGAGCTGTTCCCTATCTGTCACTCACTCGACGTTGTGTCGATGTAGTGACACTAGGGGTCACTCTTGGGAGCCCGAGACACCTCTGGTCTTTGATAAAAGGCCAATGAAAATTGGCGAGTGGTATTTGCATGCCACTGCTCCGGACATACGGGTATAAAAGGAGCTGGTATGCAACCACTCATTCAGATTTTCTCTTTGGAGCCAAACGGTCATGCTCATTGAGCTGAATTCCCACGACTGTTCATTCACGTCTGCTGGATCTGACGGCGCATTTCAGCGGCTTCTCCCCCCTCTGCACTGGTGCACTGCAGAGAATGCCCCTGGGCACTTCGGCAGAAATAAAATAGTATATTTCTCTAAAAGAGTATATTTCTCTAAAAGAGCGGCACACACGGAACGTCTTTTTAAAGATGCCTTTCCGATTGTGTGTTATTCCTGGTTGCGCTCATTATCTCTCACCTTTTGACGGTCACGATCACTGTCTTTCGTGTCTGGGCACTGCTCAGTGGAGACAGCATTTGTGGATGGTCATGTACTCATTGCGAGGACATGTCCATGGCAACGATGCGGTCGCAGCTCGCCATCGTAAGAAAGCAAGCCACCCCAGAGGCTCCCCTCCTCAGTCCTTTTACCCATGGGTACGAGGCCAGTGCGGCTAGACCTGGGGGCTATTTGAGGACCCCAATGGGACCGCCTCCACCGGGTATCCCCCCGCGGACCTCCCATTCACCAGCACGCTCGTCTGCCCCAATCGGGCTTCCAGATGAGTCCGCCGGCTCGTCTCACGGCGAGTTTGACCTCTAATTCGGAGCCCGCGAAAGTGATGAGCTCTCAAGCGCAGCTTCGGAGAGCGGGCTCGTCCAGTCGGACGCGGAAACCTCAGCTGGGCTCCTCCCTTCGGGGACGATTGCCCAGTCACAGGCTGATGTGGAGATGACGACATGCTGTCCCGGGCAGCCGTGAGTGTCGGCTAGAGTGGAACCCTCCGCTCTTCCCTGAACCCTCGCGGCTCGATGATTGGTTCCTGGGCTCATGGTGCAACTCAAAGCCACGCCCTGCCCCCATTCCTTTTTTCCCGGAAGTGCATGAAGAGCTGACAAGGTCGTGGGAGGCACTTTTTTACTGCCCGGTCCCGATCTTTTCAGCTTCCCCACCCTCACTACCCTTGATGGTGGGGTGGCCAAGGGCTATTCGGCAATCCCCCGGTGGATAAAGATGCTTGCGGTGAACCTATGCCCGCAGAGCGCCGACACCTGGCGTGGGTGCCCAAAGACCCCGTCCAAGGCCTGTAGGTTTACGTCGTCTCTGATGGCCAAGGCCTACGGTGCTGCTGGACAAGCCGCCTCCGCCCTGCACGCCATGGCTCTCCTGCAAGTCCACCAAGGTTCTAAAGGAATTGCACAAGGGTATGTCCACCCCGGGATTGATGCAGGAGCTGCGCTCGGCGACCAACCTCACTCTCCGAGCAACGGAGGTCACAGTGCAGTCTCTCTGGCGGACGATGTCCATATTAGCGGTCCAAGAGCGCCACTTTTGGCTCAACCTGGTCGAGATGGGTGAGACCGACAGGACACGATTCCTTGCTGCCCCCATCTCCCAGGCTGGTCTATTCGGTGACACCGTCAAGGACTTTGCCCAGCAGTTCTTGACGGTGGAACAGTAGATGGAGGCTATCTGGCATATCCTGCCCCGGTGCGGCTCAAGATCCCGCACCCCGTCTGCTCGTCGCAAGGGCGTCCCCCTGCGGTGACTGCACCGGTTCCGCCACAGCCCGCCCCTTTGGCCCGGCCCTGGCATGGAGCCCACCGCAGAAAGCAGACACCACCCGTCTCTCGGCCGCCCAGAACCCGTGAAGGCTTCAAAGCACCCTTGAGACGGGCGACCTAGGGACGACTAAACCCGCTGCTCTGGAGCTGGTAAGCAGACCTCTCTATCTTTTTGTTACCTTTGCATTTAATTGCGCTGCATGCCCATTGTGGCTGCAGTACTCAAGAGTTCAGCAAGAGTGATTTCCTTGTTCCCTGGGTCACGTATCCAGTGTGCACGGCCGTCATCACGACCACCGTCCACCACTCTATTTGGCAGGTTTGGCGCGCCAGCGATGATCTCCCACCCCTGAGCGCCCAGCTGTGGCACAAATCAGCCCCCGATGTGACAGTCTCCACGGGTCACGAGGACAGGCCTCTTCCTCCCCCATCCCAGCTGTTCCGGGGGTGGTCACAAGGAGCCAGGTAAGTGCTTTGATGTCCCTAGACTCATCACGGCCATGACATGGTGCGGCATCTCGAGGCCCAACCTGCCGGTACGTCCGACGACATTGTCCCTTTAGTCCCCCTTGCGCGGAACTTGGACACGTGGCTTGCGCTTTCCAATCAGTCGCGATGACTGGTCTGGACCGTCCGACTCGGCTACGCGATTCAGTTCGCCAGGCATCTGCCCAGGTTCAGCGGTGTCCACTTCACCTTGGTGAAGGACGAAAACACTGCTACCTTGCACGGAGATCACTACCCTCCTACGGAAGGGCGCGATAGAACCTGTTCCTCCGGCCGAGATGAAGAAGGGGTTTTACAGCCCCTACTTTATCGTACCAAAAAAAGGTGGTGGGTTGCGGCCAATCTTGGACCTGCGAGTACTGAACCGGGCTTTACACAGTCTCCCGTTCAAGAAAAACGCATTCTTGCGAGCATCTGGCATCAAGATTGGTTCACGGTGGTAGACCTGAAGGACGCGTACTTCCACGTCTCGATTCTTCCTCAACACAGACCCTTCCTGTTGTTTGCATTTGAGGGTCAGGCATATCAGTACAAGGTCCTCCCTTTCGGCCTGTCCTTGTATCCTCGCATCTTCATGAAGGTCGCAGAGGCAGCTCTTGCCCCGATAAGGGACATGGGCATTCGCATTCTCAACTATTTCGACGACTAGCTAATCTTAGCTCACTCTCGGGACATGTTGTGCGCACACAGGGACTTGGTGCTCTCACACCTCAGCCGACTAGGGCTTCGGGTCAACTGGGAAAAGAGCAAGCTCCTCCGGTTCAGAGCACCTCTTTTCTCAAATCGAGTCCCGAGATGGGCATGACGCCGCGGGACACATCGCATGGTCATCACGCTGGTCTGTCACCGTCTTTTCAGCCCTTGGACCGACCTCTCATTTCTACGGGCAGGTGTTCCCCTAGAACTGGTCTCCAGGTGGTCACGACGGAAGCCTCCAAAATGGGCTGGGGCACTGTTTGCAATGGGCACGCAGCCGCCGGCTTGTGGACAGGCCCGCGACTGCATTGGCACATCAACTGCCTCGAGTTGTTGGCAATTCTGCTCGCCCTGTGGAGGTTTCGGCCATTGATCCAGGGAAAGCACATGTTAGTTCAGACAGACAACACGGCAACGGTAGCATATGTCAACCGCCAAGGCAGTCTGCGCTCTCATTGTACGTCACAACTCGCCCGCCGTCTCCTCCTCTGGAGTCAGCAGCACTTCAAGTCGCTGCAAGCCACTCACATCCTGGGCAACCTCAATACTACAGCGGACGCACTGTCATGACAGGTTACCCTCAGGGGAGAGAGGAGACTCCACCCTCAGGTGGTCCAGCTGATTTGGAGTCGATTCGGACAGGCACAGGTGCACCTGTTCGCCTCCCAAGAATCCTCCCCACTGCCCACTCTGGTACGCCCTGACTGAGGCCCCCCTTGGCATAAATGTGCAGGCACACAGCTGGCCCCCCTGGCATGCGCAAATATGCATTTCCCCCAGTGAGCCTACTTGCATAGACCCTGTGCATGGTCAGGGAGGACGAGGAGCAGGTTATCCTGGTAGCACCCTACTGGCCCACCCAGACATGGTTCTTGGACCTCACGCTCCTCGCGACAGCCCCCCTGGCAAATTCCCCAGAGGAAGGACCTTCTTTTTTCAGGGATGGGGCACCATCTGGCACCTGCGACCAGACCTCTGGAATCGCAATGTCTGTCCCCTGGACGGGACGCAGAAGACCTAAGCGGTCTACCACCTGTGGTGGTAGACACGATCACTCAGGCTAGGGCCCCCTCTATGAGGTGCCTGTATGCCTTTAAGTGGCGTCTGTTCGCTAAGTGGTGTTCTTCCTGATGGGAAGACCCCCAGAGATGCGCAGTCAGATTAGTGCTTTCCTTCCTGCAGGAGAGGTTGGAAGGGAGGCTGTCCCCTTCCACCTTGAAGGTGTATGTTGCCGCCATAGCAGCACACCATGACACAGTCGACGGTAAGTCCTTAGGGAAGCACGACCTGATCATCAGGTTCCTAAGAGGTGCCAGGAGGCTGAATCCCTCCAGACCGCACCTCATTCCCTAGTGTCACTACATTGACACAACGTCTTGTTCCCTCCATCAGGGAACAGAGGTTACACAAGTAACCATGACGTATGCAACCACTTATTCAGGTCCCAGCCATTTCAGCAGGTAGTTCAGCGTTGTGGCAAGAGGGACACAACGTCTCATTCCCTCCATCAGGGGAAGGAGGTTATGAAAGTAACCATGACGTTCCCTATATGTCACTCACTCAAAGTTGTGTTGATGTAGTGACACTAGGAGTCCCTATAAAAAACGCCACAACTATCTGAACTGTGTTACGTGAACTGGTGGTGCGTGACGGGTAGACTGCTGTGTGTCTCGTAGCCAGTGCACCAGGCCATCACGAAACCTCCCCCAGCGCTCTTATGAACGTCAAACGGTCCTTCAGGAACAAGTCGACTGCCCAACAATAGGGACAGGCTAGCCCAGCCGAGGCCTCTTTTCCTGTTTTTTTCTCCCCAAAAAGAGTGGAATTTGTTAACCGACTGAGAGCCATAAGCGTCTACATCGGGTGTGTCCCTCCCAAGGAGAAGACACTGCATAGACCACACCCCACCCAAAAAGAGGGGGGGGGGGTGGTATTTTGAGTGGAATACATCACTTAGTCTTACAGAGTCTTGTCGGAAGTATGTCATTTGGAGAGGTCCCTTGGTAGGTCCTACCCGAAGGGGGAGGAGTTTCTACAAAGCATGGCGACCGGGGCAGAGATGCCTCTGCCCAAGGAAGACGCAGTTTACCGACAGGGAAACGATTTTACGGAAGATACCACATGGGGTCGCCTTCGGGGAACCAGCACATGTGGAGCACCTACCTCAGCACAGGGCCTCATTATCGCACATACTGGGCCGGCAGCAAGTTTTTCCGCAAACTCAACTGCCAGAGGGCTAAGGAGGAAAGTCATCCAGGGATCACAGTCTGTGAACACGATTGGGAGTCAAGAGCGCACGTCTTCACCTCAAGGGAGGGGAAAGGCACTATGCACAAGTGGTACACCTGGCCAGCTGTCCCGGAACTTACCTGCTCGTGCCTGCCAATACACGAGATGAGACCGGCTCAACCCGGAGATTGTAGAACCTCGCAAAGGTGTTGGGTGCTGCCCAGCCCGCTGCACTGCAGATGTCTGCCAAAGAGGCGCCACTGGCCAGGGCCCAGGAGGCTGCCACACCCCTGGTAGAGTGGGCTCGTAACCCCGCAGGGGGTGGCACATCCTGAGCCTGATATGCCATCACGATGGCGTCAATGACCTAGTGGGCTATCCTCTGTTTGGAGACAGCGCCTCCTTTCCGCTGTCCACCAAAGCAGACAAAGAGCTGCTCGGAGCTTCTAAAGCTCTGCATGTGATCCAAATAGATGCGTAAAGCTCGCACCGGACACAGCAACGCCAAGGCTGGGTCTGCCTCCTCCTGGGGCAGCACTTACAGGTTCACCACCTGATCCCTAAAAGGGGTCGTGGGAACATTGGGCACATAGCCCGGTCGGGGTCTCAGGATCACGTGAGAGTAACCCGGACTGAACTCCAGGCACGATTCGCTGACAGAGAACGCCTGCATGTCCCCTACCCTCTTGATGGAAGTGAGCACAGTCAGGAGGGCAGTCTTCAAAGAGAGTGCCTTAAGCTCAGCTGACTCCAAGGGCTCAAAGGGAGCTCCCTGTAAACCCCGAAGGACTACAGAGAGGTCCCAAAATGGGACGAAGTGCGGTCTGGAGGGATTCAACCTCCTAGCACCTCTCAGGAACCTGATGATCAAGTTGTGCTTCCCCAAGTACTTACCATCTACTGCATTGTGATGAGCCGAAAGAGTGGCTACATACACCTTCAAGGTGGAGGGGGACAGCCGCCCCTCCAGCCTCACCTGCAGGAAGGAAAGCACCGATCTGACTGCTCATCTCTGGGGGTCTTCACATTGATAAGAACACCACTTAGCGAACAGACGACACTTCAAGGCATATAGCACCACGTAGAGGGAGCCTGAGTGATCTTGTCTACCACCATGGGTGGTAGGCCACTTAGGTCTTCCGCGTCCCATCCAAGGGCCAGATGTGGAGCTTCCAGAGGTCTGGTTGCAGGTGCCAGATGGTGCCCCGTCCCTGAGAAAGAAGGTCCTTCCTCAGGGGTATTCACCGAGGGGGCTGTCACACGGAGCGTGAGATCCGAGAACCACGTCTGGGTGGGCCAGTAGGGTGCTACGAGGATGATCTGCTACTCATCCTCCCTGAACTTGCACAGGGTCTGTGCAAGTAAGCTCACTGGGGGAAACGCGTATTTGCATGGTCCAGGGGGCCAGCTGTGTGTCAGCGCATCTATACCGAGGGGTGCCTCGGTCAGGGCGTACCAAAGTGGGCAGTGGGACGATTCCCGGGAAGCAAACAGGTCTAGCTGTGCTTGACCGAATCGACTCCAAATCAGCTGGACCACCTGGGGGTGGAGTCTCCACCCTGCCCTGAGGGTAACCTGTCATGACAGTGCATCTGCTGCGGTGTTGAGGTTGCCTGGGATGTGAGTGGCTCATAGCGACTTGACTCAAGAGGAGGAGACAGCGGGCGATTTGTGACATGCAACAGGAGTGTAGACTGCCTTGACGGTTGATGTATGCTACTGTCACTGTGTTGTCCATCCGGACCAACACGTGCTTGCCCTGGATCAACGGTCAGAACCTCCAAATGGTGAGCAGTACTGCCAACAACTCTAAGCAGTGGATGTGCCAATGCAGCCGCTGGCCAGTCCAGGAGCCGGCAGCTGTGTGCCCATTGCATACAGTGCCCCAGCCTATCTTGGAGGCGTATGTTGTAACCACGAAGCACCTGGAGACCTGCTCTAGGGGAACCCCTGCCCTTAGAAATGCAAGGTCGGTCCAAGGACTGAAGAGGCGGTGACAGATCGGCGAGATGGCCACGCGATGTGTCCCGTGGTGCCATGCCCATCTCGGGACTCGAGTCTGAAGCCAGTGCTGAAGCGGTCTCATATGCATCAACCCGAGCGGTGTGGCCGCCACTGAGGAACTCTGAAAAAGTTTCAGTGGAACTGCTGTCCTCTATCTGAATGCCTTCAGACAGTTCAGCACTGACTGTGCACGCTCGTTCGTGTGGCACACAGTCATCGAGACTGAGTCCAACTCCAAACCGAGAAAAGAGATGCTCTGAACCGGGGAGAGCTTGCTCTTTTCCCAGTTGACCTGAAGCCCTAGTCGGCTTAGGTGCCAGAGCACGAGGTTCCGGTGTGCGCACAGCAACTCTCGAGAGTGAGCTAGGATTAGCCAGTCTTCAAGATAGTTGAAGATGTGGACGCCCACTTCCCTTTGTGGGGCAAAAAGTGCATGCCACGCACCCAAACTCTGACGTACCGGCGGGTGGGGCCTCGTGGCGGGGCGGAGCTCGAGGTGCCATGTCGAGGGGACTCGAGCCCCATGGCTTTGCTGAGTCCAGGGACATCTAAGCACTTACATGGCTTCTGCCGCCCACCATAAGATTGGCCGATAAGGGGGGAATCTCGTCCCCATAGTCCAACGGAACCAATCCCGTGTGGGCGTGTTTGTGCCACAGCTGGGCGCACAGGGGCAGGGGGTCCGCCGCTGGAGCGCCATACCTGCATAAATGGGATGGTGGATGTGACGATGGCCGTAAGCACACCAGACATGTGACCCAGGAAACGAGAAAACCACTCTTATGTCGAATTTTTGGGTACCGCAGCCTCTTGGGCATGCGGCAAAAAATTCTCACGAAAGCAAGCCGTGACCGCAACGTTGCCATGGTCATGTTCTCACAATGAGGACATGACCCATCCATGAACGATGTCTCCATGTGGGCAGTGCCCAGACATGTAAGACAGCGATCATGGCCATCAGAAGCGGAGAGATAACGACCGCAACCAGGAATAACACACAAACGGAAAGTCATCTTTAAAAAGACGTACCGTGTGTGCTGCTCTTTTTGTGAATGAAAATATACTCTTTTAGAATATACTCTCTTTTTTCGCTCTGCCGAAGCGCCCAGTGGCGTTCTCTACACTCCACAGGTGCAGAGGGGGAGAAGCCTTTGAAATGCACCGTAAATCCAGCAGTTTTGAGGTGCATCTTGGAGGGAGTTTCCCATGAAGCTGCTTTAAGAGATATACCAGTTATGTCAGATAAGGTTCCATGAATGAATAATTTTGTCCTGATTGCTTTTGTAATCGCAAATCTCCAAATATTAAACACTATTTCCATCATTATTGTCACACAAAATACCTAACATATTCTAACTTTGAGTTACTTATTTACACTGTAAATGTATTCTTGTACTTTTGCTTTCCTTGGACTATTTTAAGGTGGTCTTTTTGGTATTCGTAGGCATTTATTTGAAAAATGTACGCATATACTTTTGTACTTTGTATAGACACTGAAACATACAATATGAAACATCATATTGACAGCATCTTAAAAAGTAAACCTGTTTATGTATGTACACTTTTTTTTGTTCATATGTAAAGTGTTTGCTTTTTAGATTTTGTCTAAACGTTGGCGTTATTATACCTTTCAGTGCTTATCTTAAATATAAAACTGTAGGTGTTCTAGAACCACACTATACATGCAAATACCTACCAATACTAATGAGATAGCATTAAATATTTATATATGCAGATTATCAGTAATGCGTATTCAAGGTAATACTGTTATGAATGTTTTGAAATCATTTGCAAGACATCTTTTGAGAGGTGCAATAGAACAGTGCTAAAGAACTTGATCGATTTTTTGTCTGTGTCAGGACAGAAATGCATTGGAGACAGATAAATATTATTGTGGGCTATGATCATTTCTTTGAGACAATTCAGTAGCTGTGCCAGCTGCTACATTTATCTTGTCTGTCCTCTGCTTGAAAAAAAAAAAAGCCACAGGGGACTAATGTCAACAGCTTTGTTTCACTTTTCATCTTAATCTAATATTAAAACCCGTCCTCTTGTGCTTTCACGAAGAATGATACAGGCGCTGCCAACGGAATACAAATAGCCTGCTATTGTGGGCATGTTGGCTCATGGATTTTTCCTTAACCATTTTTACAACACACATTTACATAATACAAGAAAAACATTTGGTGTCTAATTAGAAGCCTCTATGTCATAAAAATCATCTCGGGTGAAGAGGAGCTGTATTACCACAGTGGTTCTCAACTGGTTGTGCTTCAGAACCCAAATATTACATTGGATATAAAGTGGTAACCCAACACTTAGCCACAATTATTTATTGTACAAAAATTAAAAACAAAATAAACATTTAATTAAGTACAGTTTGGATTACAGTTGACTATTCTATCTTTTTGATTATATATTTTATTGCATTTTAGTATTTGCATTTAGCATAGTTTTACCCAGAGCAGACCTGCAACCTATATTTGGGTTGTTACCTATCAGTTGAGAAACAATGTTTTGCCAATATAATGGCCAGCATCGTATTTCCAAGCTAGTTTTAGTCAAAGAACTGGGTAGGGTTGCACCAGCTGTGCGTAAGGTCTTACGTAAGTTGGGACATGAAGTTCACATTAAGGGCTTAGTAACTACTAGTTAGTTTGTAAATAAATCAGTGCTTAATTTGGTTGCACCACCTGTTCTTAAGGCTAGTAGGTCGTAAGCTCTCCGTAAAGTAGTGCATAGTTGCATAATATGACATTTACCTGTACTGATCCAATAAGCAGCCTTCGAATCTGACACAGAAGTGTTAAAAAGCCATGTATTTTAGTTTTATCTTGTTACGGTTGATGTTCAAACCTTGTTTGTTCACGTAACTGTCAGCTATAATAAATTATATCTCCATTAAAATACGATTCGTAATAAAAGTAGATTTGATAAATAGTATATTTGCCCTGTGTAAATAACAATATATAGGAACTGTATCTAAAATAAATAAGGGATGATAAATAAATACTAATACAACAGGCTGGAAAAATAGACATTTATTCATTTTAAAATCCTATATATATTTTGAATGTGTTGAAACTTGACACTGGGCAACGCACCCTGAAAACTGCACCTTTAGAATGGTTTCATGCTGAAGAGCTGTTTAAAAGTACGTTTTTGTTCTCTCTCGTAAATGTAAACGAGTGTAAATGTCAACATCATAATGTACTGTATGTCGAAAGGATTGGAGCCTGTCACGCAAAACATTAGCTTACTGGTGTCAGAAAATGTCAGTCTGCTTTTTTATTACAACTGTTACTCCTGGTCAGAGGCTTCTGTAAATATTTAGTTTATATGTAGGGTTGCAAGTTTAATGGTGCAACACTCAAACATTTAGTAGTGCATAAATTGTTACTTAATGCCCATTTACGCCACAACTAGGCTAAGTTGTAACTTACGTATAGCTGGTGCAACGGGCCCCTGGTCCTGAAATTATGTGCTACGTCATAAAAACATACACCTGTTTTACACAGCATGCCGAAGCAGGACAGAAGCAGTGCATATTTTTTTCACCATCCGTGTTAAAAATTAGTGTATTTACACCAGAAGCGGAATCAGTGCATCAGAGCATGGCAGAAGCAGCCCATGAGCTGCACTGCATCGGGAGTTTCACCATTGAGCCTATTTTTGCTGCGATGCTTACTGCTGAATTAAAGTGAAAGTGCACTATTGATGGGCATCATGAAGATGAGTCGATAAAAAAAGTAGATATTGCACAGAATAAGCATATATTTGTAGTCTAGTCTGTTTTCATTTTAATTACAGCTCATAGGGGAAAAAAATTAATCACACAAAAACAAAATGTAATTATTTAAATTATTTAGCTTAAGCAGACATACGGTTCCCTATCTGTCACTCACTTGACGTTGGTGTCGATGTAGTGACACTAGGGGTCACTCTTGGGAGCCCGAGACACCTCTGGTCTTTGATAAAAGGCCAATGAAAATTGGCGAGTGGTATTTGCATGCCACTCCCCCGGACATACGGGTATAAAAGGAGCTGGTATGCAACCACTCATTGAGATTTTCTCTTCGGAGCCGAACGTTCATGCTCATTGAGCTGAATACTACTGTTCATTCACCTCTGCTGGATCTGACGGCGCATTTCAGCGGCTTCTCCCCCATCTGCACTGGTGCACTGCAGAGAATGCCCCTGGGTGCTTCGGAAGAAAAATTAGAGAGTATATTTTCTGAAAGAGCATTTTTCCCCTCTAAAAGAGTATATATTTCTCTAAAAGAGCACACACACAGAACGTCTTTTAAAGACGCGTCTTTTTAAAGATGGTTTTCCGATTTTGTGTTATTCCTGGTTGTGCTCGTTATCTCTCGCCTTCTGACGGTCACGATCACTGTCTTTCGTGTCTGGGCACTGCTCACGCGGAGACAGCCTTCGTGGATGGTCATGTTCTCATTGCGAGAATATGTCCATGGCAACGTTGCGGTCGCGGCTCACCTTCGTAAGAAAGCGAGCCACCCCAGAGGCCCCCGCCTCGGTCCTTTTACCCACGGGTATGAAGCCAGTGCGGCTAGCACTGGGGGCGATTTGGGGACCCCAATGGGACCGCCTCCGCCGGGTATCCCCCCGCGGACCTCCCATTCCCCAGCACGCTCGTCTGCCCCGATCGGGCTTCCGGGTGAGTCTGCCGGCTCGTCTCACAGTGAGTTCGACCTCTTATTCGGAGCCCGCGAAAGTGATGAGCTCTCGAGCGCAGCATCGGAGAGCGGGCTCGTCCAGTCGGAAGCCTCAGCTGGGCTCCTTCCTTTGGGGTCGACTGCCCAGTCACAGGCTGACGCGGAGATGACGACATGCTTTCCTGGGCAGCCGCGAGCGTCGGTTAGAGTGGATTTCACCGCTCTTCCCTAAACCCTCACGGCTCAGTGATTGGTTCCTGGGCTCGCGGCACCGCTCAAAGCCACGCCCCGCCCCCGTTCCTTTCTTCCCGGAAGTGCATGAAGAGCTGACAAGGTCGCGGGAGGCACATTTTACTGCCCGGTCCCGATCTTTTCAGCTTCCCCGCCCTCACTACCCTCGATGGTGGGGCGGCCAAGGGCTATTTGGCAATCCCCCGGTGGATAAAGGCACCTATGCCTGCAGAGCGCCGCCACCTGGCACAGGTGCCCAAAGCCCCCGTCCAAGGCCTGTAGGTTTATGTAGTCTCTGACGGCCAAGGCCTATGGTGCCGCTGGACAAGCCGCCTCCGCCCTGCATGCCATGGCTCTCCTGCAAGCCGCCAAGGCGCTAAAGGAACTGCACGAGGGTAGTTCCGCCCCGGGATTGATGCAGGAACTGCGCTCGGCGACCGACCTCGCTCTCCGAGCGACGGAGTTCACGGCGCGGTCTCTCGGGCAGACAATGGCCACACTAGTGGTCCAGGAACGCCACCTTTGGCTCAACCTGGCCGAGATGGGTGAGGCCGACAAGACACGATTCCTTGCTGACCCCATTTCCCAGGCGGGCCTATTTGGCGACACCGTCGAGGACTTTGCCCAGCAGTTCTCGATGGTAGAGCAGTAGATGGATGCTAGCCGGCATATCCTGCCCCAGTGCGGCTCAAGATTCCGCACCCCATCTTCTCATCGCTAAGGGCGTCCCCCTGTGGTGACTGCACCGGCTCCGCCGCAGCCCGCTCCTTTGGCCTGGCCCCAGCATGGAGCCCACCGCAGGAAACAGACGGCACCCGTCTCGCGGCCGCCCAGAACCTGTGAAAGGCTTCAAAGCGCCCTTGAGATGGGCGACCCAGGGACAACAAAACCCGCTGCTCTGGAGCTAGTAAGCAGATCTTCATCTTTTTGTTACCTTTCGCATTTAATTGCGCTGCATGCCTAAGTGGATGCAGTACTCAAGAGCTCAGCAAGAGCGGTTTCCTTGTTCCTTGGGTCTCGTATCCAGTGTGTATGGCTGTCATCACGACCACCGTCCACCACTCCATTTGGCAGGTTTGGTGCTCTAGCGGAGGTCTCCCGCCCCTGAGCGCCCAGCTGTGGCACAAATCCACCCCTGATGTGACAGTCTCCACGGGTCACGAGGACAGGCCTCTTCCTCCCCTGTCCCAGGCTGTTCCGGGGGTGGTCACAAGGAGCCAGGTAAGTGCTTCGATGTCCTTAGACTCAGCACGGCCACGACGTGGTGTGGCACCTCGAGCTCCGCCCCACCGCGAGGCCCCACCTGCCGGTACATACGATGACGTTGTCCCTTTGGTCCCCCTTGCGCGGAACTTGGACGCATGGCTTGCGCTTTCCAATCCGTCACGAGGGCTGGTCCAGACCATCCGACTCGGCTGCGCAATTCACTTCGCCGGGCATCTGCCCAGTTGCGGCCCAGTCGGATAATCCCCCTTCTTTTTTAGGGAGTGGAAAAAGAGAAGGGGAAAAGAGGCCACGACTGGGTTAAGCCTGTCTCTATATTTGAGTAGTCGACTTGTCCCCAAAAAGGGCCGTTCGACACTCATAACTGTGTTGGGGGAGGTTACGTGTCAACCTGGTGTGCTGGCTATGAGGCACACAGCAAGTCTGCCCACCACACACCGCCAGTTCACGTAACACAGTTCAGCCTTGTGGCGTTTTGTATAGGGACCCCTAGTGTCACTACATCGACACCAACGTCGAGTGAGTGACAGACAGGGAACGTCATGGTTACTGGTGTAAAAAACATGGGATGCTCTACCTGGCTGTTGGTGAAGATGCTGAGTTAACATATTGGTGCCTCCTTTTTGTGAAGAAAGTGAACACTTAAACGTTTTGGCTGGTTTTTGAACAAATAGATATTGCTATTCAATGGACATGCATAATTGCTGTTTTCTGACTATATTATTAAGCTATATTATTAAGTTTGATCGAGCCAAACTGACTGATCAAATGTCAACTTTTGTGCAAAACAACATTCAGGCTCATCATCCTCCCCTTCCACTAAATAATGATTTCATGACGATCAAGCTAATAACTCTTATCAATAGCTCACTCCTGATAAGCATTTTATAAATGTATTTTCTGTATAGAGCACAGAAGTTTCTGCAGCAAAAACGCTACTGGTGTAAAAGCACATGCGTTGTCTGCTGCAAAATTGTCGTGACACACTGCTTCAGTTCTTCTCACACACTGCTTCGGTGTACGATGTAAAACAGGCGTTAAAAATGTAATTTTACCAGAATGTAGCTCCTGGAAAATACTGAAGCATTGTACCTCACTCTCCTGTGTAATCAGCAGCCCGCTTCTCTCTCTCTCTCTCTCTCTCTCTCTCTCTGTCTCTCTCGCCTGTAACCTACTTAGAGGCTTTTTTAAACCCAGGGAAAGTGTTCTTTTCTGTCTTCAGAGCTGGAATTAGTTTGGACGGAGTGGTGCTTTATTTAATAGTGTTAAACTCCACCAAAATAGAGTGAACAGGTCAGAGAGAGTCACTTGGGTAGATAGATATGCTGGTAACCTGTACAAACATTATAGAGAACACACATTCACGACACACAGAAAATTGAGAAAAAACAAAACAAAAGGTCCAAGACTGTGTAATTTACAACTTTATAAGGGATCCCATGAAGCATGATGTACACCTTATTAAAAACGATAGGACAATATAAAACGTCCTGATTACTTTCGTAACCTCTGTTCCCTGATGGAGGGAACGAGACGTTGTGTCAATGTAGTGACACTAAGGGTTGCCCTTGGGAGCCCCAAACACCTCTGATCTTTGAGAAAAGGCCAATGGGAATTGGCGAGTGGAATTTGCATGCCACTTCCCCGGACATACGGGTATAAAAGGAGCTGGTATGCAACCACTCATTCAGGTTTTGTGCTGAGGAGCCGAGACAAGGTCCTGGCCATTTCAGCGGGTAGTTCGGTGTTGTAGCAAGAGGGACACAACATCTCGTTCCCTCCATCAGGGAACGGAGGTTGCGAAAGTAACCAGGACATTCCCTATCTGTCACTCACTTGACGTTGTGTCGATGTAGTGACACTAGGGGTCCCTATACAAAATGCCACAATAAGCTGAACTGTGTTACGTGGACTGGCGGTGCAAGATGGGCAGACCACTGTGTACCTCATAGCCAGCACACCAGGCCGTCACATAACCTTGCCAACACTCCTATGAGCGTCGAATGGTCCCCCGCAACTCGGGGACAAGTCGACTGCCCAAAAAAATGGGGACAGGCTAGCCCAGCCGTGGCCTCTTCTCCTCTTTTTTCTACTGTGGGCCATAAGTGTCTGCGTCGGGGGGGGGGGGGGTGTCACTCCCAAGGGGAAGACACCACGGAGAGTGGGGGGGGGTATTTGAGTGGAAATACATCACATGGTCTTACCGAGTTTTGTCAGAAGTATGTCATGTGGAGAAGTCCCATGGTAGGTCCTAGCTGAGGGGGGAGGAGCTCTACAGACACGATGACCAGGGGCAGAGGAACTTCTGCCCAAGGAAGACTCAGTTTACCAACAGGGAAACCATTTTGCGGAAGGTAAATCACACGGGGTTACCTACGGGGAACCAGCGCATGTGGAGAACCTACCCCAGTACAGGGCCTAGTTAGCACATGTACTGGGCTGGCAGCGAGTTTCTCCACAAACCCACCTGCCACAGGGCTAAAGAGGAAGGTCATCCAGGGTCCACAACTTTGTGAACAGGACTGGGGGTCAAAGCGCACGTCTTCACCTCGGGGAGGGGAAAGGCACTATGTGCAAGGGGTACACCGGCCAGCTGTCCCGGAACTTACCTGCTCGTAGCTGACAACACACTGGACGAGACCGGCTCAACCCAGAGATTGTAAAACCTCGCAAAAGTGTTGGGTGTTGTCCAGCCTGCTGCTCTGCAGATGTGTGCTAAAGAGGTGCCATTGGTCAGGGCCCAGGAGGCCGCCACACTCCTAGTAGAGTGGGCTTGTAGCCCCAAGGGGGGTGGCATGTCCTGGGCATGATATACCATCACGATGGCGTTAATGACCCAGTGGGAGATCCTCTGTTCGGAGACAGCACTTCCTTTCTGCTGTCCGCCAAAGCAGACAAAGAGCTGCTCGGAGCTTCTAAAGCTCTGCGTGCAATCCAAATAGATGTGTAAAGCATGCATCGGACATAGCAACGCCAAGGCTGGGTCTGCCTCCTCCTTGGGCAGCGCTTGCAGGTTCACCACCTGATCCATAAACAGGGTTGTTGGAACCTTGGGCACATAGCCCGGTCAGGGTCTCAGGATCACGTGAGAGTAGCCCGGACTGAACTCTAGGCACGTTTCGCTGACAGAGAACGCCTGCAGTTCCCCTACCCTCTTGATGGAAGTGAGCGCAGTCAGGAGTGCAGTCTTCAAAGAGAGTGCCTTTAGCTCAGCTGACTCCAGGGGCTCAAATGGAGCTCTCCGTAGGCCCTGAAGGACCACAGAGAGGTCCCACGAGGGGATGAGGTGCGATCTGGGGGGATTCAACCTCCTAGCACTTCTCAGCAACCTGATGATCAAGTCGTGCTTCCCCAAATACTTACCGTCTACTGCATTGTGATGTGCCGATATAGCTGCTACATACACCTCAAGGTGGAGGGGGACAGATGCCCCTCCAGCCTCTCCTGCAGGAAAGAAGCACCGATCCGACTGCTCATCTCTGGGGGCCTTCACGTCGGGAAGAACACCACTTAGTAAACAGACGCCACTTCAAGGCATACAGGCTTCTCATAGAGGGAGACCTGGCCTGAGTGATTGTGTCTACCACTGCAGGTAGTAGGCACTTAGGTCTTCCGCATCCCTCCGAGGGCCAGACATGGAGGTTCCAGAGGTCTGGTTGTGGGTGCCAGATGGTGCTCCATCCCTGAGAAAGAAGGTTCTTCCTCTGGAGAATTCACCAGGGAGGGGCTGTTACAAGGAGCGTGAGGTCCGAGAACGAAGTCTGGGTGGGCCAGTCCAAGGACCAGCAACTGCGCACTCGTTGCACACGGCACCCCAGCCACACTTGGAGGCATCCGTCGTAACCTCAACATGCCTGGAGACCTGCTCTAGAGGAACCCCTGCCTGTAGAAACGCTATGTCAGTCCAAGGGCTGAACACACGGCAGCAGCCCCGTGGCGCCATGCCCATCTCGGACTTGATTCTGAAGCCAGTGCTGAAGTGGTCTCAAATATATCAACCTGAGCGGCGTGACCGCTGCTGAGGATGCCATATGCCCCAGGAGCCTCTGAAACAGTTTCAGTGGGACCGCCGTTTTCTGTCTGAACACTCTCAGATAGTTCAGCACCAACTGCACGCACTCGCTCGTGAGGCACACCATCATCGAGACTGAGTCTAACTCCATGCCGAGAAAAGAGATGCTCTGAACCGGGGAGAGCTTGCTCTTTTCCCAGTTGACCCGAAGCCTCAACCAGCTGAGGTGCCTGAGCACCAGGTCCCTGTGCACACACAACAAGTCCCGCGAATGAGCCAGAATCAGCCAGTCGTCAAGATAGTTGAGGATGCGAATGCCCGCTTCCCTTAATGGGGCAAGGGCTGCCTCTGCGACTTTTGTGAAGGTGACAGGGACAGACCGAAGGGGAGGACTTTGTACTGGTATGCCCGGCCCTCGAAAGCAAACCATAGGAAAGGCTTGTGTCGAGGTAAAACTGAGATGTGGAAGTCCTTTAGGTCTACCGCAGCGAACCAATCTTGATGCCAGACGCTCGTTAAAGTGTGTTTTTTGCATCAGCATCTTGAACGGGAGTCTGTGCAAGGCCCAGTTCAGAACTCAAAGGTCCAAGATTGGCCGCAACCCACCGCCTTTATTGGGTACAATGAAGTAGGGCTGTAAAACCACTTCCTCATCTCGGCTGAAGGGACAGGCTCTATTGTGTCCTTCCATAGAAGAGACGCAATCTCCACACGTAAGGCAAGGTGAAGCGGATGCCGAATCAAAGAAAAGGCAAAGTATTCTCCTCCCGGCCCTCCACCAGGGGATGGAGTGGTCTGCTTACCATCTCTAGGCCTGCAGCAGGTCTCCACATGCCTGGGTCGCCCATCTCAGGGGTGCTTCAAAGACTTCCTTGGGTTCTTGTCGGCTGGCCGTGAGACGGGTGGAGTCTGCTTCCTGCGGGAGGCTCCATGCCGGGGGAGGGCTGCGGCGGAGCCGGTGTTGTTGTGGCAGGAGGACGCCCTTGGCGACGAGCAGACAGTGTGCGGGGTCTTGAACCACGCTGAGGCAGGATGTGCTGAATCGCCGAGAACTGCTGGGCAAAGTCCTTGACGGTGACGCCGAACAGGCTGACCTGGGAAACTGGGCATCAAGGAACTGTACCTTGTCAGCTTCCCACATCTCGAACAAGTTGACCCATAGGTGGCGCTCCTGGACCACCAGGGTGGGCATCGCCTGCCCGAGAATCCGCGCCGTGACCTTCATCTCTCAGAGGGTGAGGTCGGTCACTGAGTGCAGCTACTGTATCAATCCTGGGTCAAAACTACCCTTGTGCAGTTCTCTTAGTGCCTTGGCTTGGTGCACTTGCAGGAGAGCCATGGCATGCAGGGCGGAGGCAGCCTGTCCAGCGGCACCGCAGGCCTTAGTTGCCAGAGATGACGTAAACCTACAGGCGCTGGACAGGAGTCTCGGCGACCCCGCCAGGGGTGCACCGCAACTGCTTTATCCACCTGGGGAATCAGCGAGTACCCCCTGGCAGCCCCACCATCGAGGGTAGTGAGAGCAGATGAGCTCAGAGACCTGGTCTGGGCAGTGAAAGGTGTCTGCTGTGACCTTGTGAGCTCCTCATGCACCTCCGAGAAGAAAAGGACCGGGGCGGGGCGTTTTTAAAAAGATGCTCTCCATTAATGCCACTCTTTTAGAAGGGGAAATACTCTTTCAGTAGGAAGAATATACTCTTTTAGCTGCTGAAGCACCCAGGGGCATTCTCTGCACTCCACCGGTGCAAGAGGGGGAGAAGCCACTGTAATATGCCATAAATCCAACAGCTTTTTGAGGTGAATGGAATGGCAGAGGATTCAGCTCGCTGAACACAACCGCTTGGTTCCGAAGAGAAAATCTGAATGAGTGGTTGCGAGCCAGCTCCTTTTATATTCGTATGTCCGGGGGAGTGGCATGCAAATTCCACTCACCAATTCCCATTGGCCTTTTCTCAAAGATCAGAGGTGTTTGGGGCTACCAAGGGCGACCTCTAGTGTCACTACATCGATACAGCGTCGAGTGAGTGACAGATAGGGAACTACTGATTTGTAATTGGTGATTATAAAGCAATAAAAACTATAATTTTTAACCCTTATATTTTTTATTTTTTTCAGTCATTTTGACATGGACAACTTTTTTTTTCTTACAATTGTTTTTTTTTTACTTAATCCAATTGGAATAAAATTCCTTGACTTTTGTGACGAGGAGGATGGCGGAGCCTGGCCGTGAGGACACACTGCCGGCCCTGAATCGGGCTAATCAGAAGAGAGGTGGATAAAGACAAGCTGGAGGCGCCAGTTCGAGAGAGAGAGAGATACACTTAGCTGTGTTGGGTGCGTCTGTGTGTCTTTATGTTTTGTGTTGTTTTAAGTTCATTTATATCATTAAATTTACGCTGACTGTTCAGCCAGTTCCTGCCTCCTCCTTGCCCGTCCTTGAACTGTTACTGTGGTGCCGAAACCTGGGAAGGAGGAGGGATATGCTTTCGCGGGGTCCTTGCCACTGCCATCTGCCAAAGGCAGCCGTGGCCCTCTGCCTGGGGACGGCCGCCGAGTGCTGGAGGAACTGCTGCTTTCCGCAGAGAAAGGGAGGAGCGATTTCATCCGCCAGGGGTCGATTAATATATATATATAAAATATATTCAGTATATATAGGTGTCCATGCCTCAACGGGTCAGAGCTGTCTTGGCAGCACAAGGGGGACCTTCACGATATTAGACAGGTAGTTTTAATGTTTAATGATCGGTGTATATATATATATATGTAAACTTAACATGTGTAAATATTTGTATGAACATAAAAAGATTCAACAACTAAGACATAAACTGAACAGCTTCAGACAGAAATGTGACTAACAGAAATGGAATAATGTGTCCCTGAACAAAGGGGGGTCAAAAGTAACACTCAGTATCTGGTGTGGCCACCAGCATTAAGTACTGCAGTGCATCTCCTCCTCATGGACTGCACCAAATTTGCCAGTTCTTGCTGTGAGATGTTACCCCACTCTTCCACCAAGGCACTTGCAAGTTCCTGGACATTTCTGGGGGGAATGGCCCTAGCCCTCACCCTCCGATCCAACAGGTCCCAGACGTGCTCAATGGGATACCTGTCTTGCAGGAAATTATGCACAGAATGAGCAGTATGGCTGGTGGCATAGTCATGCTGTAGGGTCATGTCAGGATGAGCCTGTAGGAAGGGTACCACATGAGGGAGGAGGATGTCTTCCCTGTAACGTACAGTGTTGAGATTGCCTGCATTGACAACAAGCTCAGTCCGTTGATGCTGTGATACACTGCCCCAGACCATGACGGACCCTCCACCTCCAAATACAGGCCTCGGTGTAACGCTTATTCCTTCGAAGATAAACGTGAGTCCGACCATCACTGCTGGTGAGACAAAACCGCGACTTTTGTGTTTGTGCCCATAGGCGACATTGTTGCCGGTGATGTCTGGTAAGGACCTGCCTTACAACAGGCCTACAAGCCCTCAGTCCAACCTCTCTCAGCCTATTGCGGACAGTCTGAGCACTGATGGAGAATTGTGCATTCCTGGTGTAACTCGGGCAGTCGTTGTTGCCATCCTGTACCTGTCCCGCAGGTGTGATATTCGGATGTACCAGTCCTGTGCAGGTGTTGTTACACATGGTCTGACACTGCGAGGATGATCAGCTGTCCTTCCTGTCTCCCTGTAGTGCTGTCTCATAGTGCGGACATTGCAATTTATTGCCCTGGCCACATCTGCAGTCCTCATGCCTCCATGCAGCATGCCTAAGGCACATTCACGCAGAAGAGCAGGGACCCTGGGCATCTTTCTTTTGGTGTTTTTCAGAGTGAGTAGAAAGGTCTCTTTAGTGTCTTAAGTTTTTATAACTGTGACCTTAATTGCCTACCATCTGTAAGCCGTTAGTGTCTTAATGACCATTCCACAGGTGCATGGTCATTAATTGTTTATGGTTCATTGAACAAGCATGGAAAACATTGTTTAAACCCTTTACAATAAAGATCTGTAAAGTTATTTGGATTTTTACAAAATTATCTTTAAAATACAATGTCCTGAAAAAGGGACATTTCTTTTTTTGATGAGTTTTATATATATATATATATATATATATATATATATATATATATATATATATATATATATATATATATTATATATATATATATAATGTATGTATATATATCATTGTCTCATATAAATGCAGAGTAGGAACAATAAATGGTCTTGTTAGATTGGGGAGGAAGCTTTGAGTCCTGAAAATTTCAATAAAAGGAAAATGTTATTTGTCATGCATTTTCTTTTGCTGATAGCACCAGGGCGGACTTATGCATGGGCTAACATGGGCTGAAGCCAGAGGTCTGTTTCCCAAATCAGCATGTAAACACTCATTATTTGTTTTTCATACAAGTTCTAAAGGCCGAAACTAAAATAGTACAGAAACACTGCCAAACGTGGAAATTGCAAGTAATCTTATCAAGGTGCCAAAAGTTGTTAAATAGCTATTAATAAAAAAATAGCTATTCATGACATTTCTATCATAAAATAAGTGGTGATGGCTTTGGTAAGACAGGGTTTTAGATTTAGACTAGCCCTATTTTTAAAATACGCTATCTTTTTCATGTCACATCTACAGACTGAGGTCCTTACTAACACTTTTTCATCCTTGAAAAAACTGTACAATGGATTCCAATGATCAAAATATATCAATACAATTTATTAAATGTTCCTTTGTCTCTTTACACATGCAAGAGTGCTAGATGGCGCTTGGAAGTGTAATGGAGCTTGAAATCATGATCTCCAAGGACACTGCTGTGTATGGCAAAAAAGGAGTTATATTTTGGTCTGTTGTCACCCAAAACCAATTGTATCACTTCAGAAGACATGGATTAAACCACTGGAGACTTATGGTTTACCATTATGCTGCCTTTATGTCCTTTTTGGAGCGTGACAGTTTGGTCACCATCGATGACCAATTGCATGGAAATACAGACATGTTTGTGTTCCACGGAAGAAAGATTGTCATACAAGTCTGACACAGCATAAGAGTGAATAAATAATGAGAGAATCATCATTTTTGGGTGATTAATTTGCAAACATTGTTACGTGCTATTTACACTCATGGAGCACTTTTTTATAAACACTGTGGTCCTAATAAAGTGCCAGACGTGGTCTTCTGCTGTTGTAGCCCATCCGCCTCAGGGTTTTACATGTTGTGCATTCTGAGATGCTATTCTGCTCACCACAATTGTACAGAGTGGTTATCTGAGTTATCGTAGCCTTTCTGTCAGCTCGAACCAGTCTGCCCATTCTCCATTGACCACTCTCATCAACAAGGTGTTTGCGTCCGTAGAACTGCCACTCACTGGATGTTTTTTGTTTTTGGTACCATTCTGAGTAAACTCTAGAGACTGTTGTGCATGAAAATCCCAGGACATAAGCAATTAAAGAAATACTCAAATCAGCCCATTTGGCACCAACAATCATGCCATGGTCGAAATCGCTGAGATCACTTTTTTCCCCATTCTGACAGTTGATGTGGACATTATGATGCTTTTGTGAAATGAGCTGCAGAGATTAAGTAGGCCTACTTTTGTGCGACTAACGTTCTACTTTATGCTTCAGGATATCCAGCCATGGTCTATTTTAATCCATCATATTTGTTTTATTTTCCTGATAATTATGTAGAGGTGTGCCATTCCATTTATGTATGTACATTTAATGTATCAAAGTGCGGGATATGAAAAACCCAGATCAGAGTTCGAGTGGAGCGACTACAGAATCCTGGGAGGGGAAATCCACTCCATTCACATAACTGCTTCTGCTTTCTCTGTGTTTGTAGCCAGAGTCTGAAGCATTCAGTGCTACTTTACTATGCTTCTCTAAGAAATACCTTTATTTTTGTTTCCGAAATTGTAGCACAATATTGTATTGTGTAGGCCCCAACAATGTGCCCAGCCAAGATGCCACCAGCCCCCTAAGTCCAGCCCTGAATAGCACTTAAATTGTTGCATGGTTTTAACCCTTTAAATAAGCTGTAAGCTTTAAAAAAAAACATGTCATAGCACTTTATTAAGGTTCTATTAAGCCAGGGATTCTGGAGCCAATCAACATGCTCACCAATTCAGTTTCAGATACATTATGGTGCTGGTGTGCTGCTGTTACATTGTAGTAGTTCTGCTTAATTGCTTTGTATTCACTATTTTATCAAGTCTCTGACAGACTTGGACAGTATTGATTGCTTAGCAAGCATAGTAGCAAGAAAAGAGATTAGCTCAGGGGAGAGAGACACAATTAAAAGGGAACAGATTTATGTGCTGAAACATCCATCACCGGTGCAGTTATGCTCTCCTATAATAGAGTGATTACATATCATGTTTAGTCTCTGCTCAGCTTATCTCAGTAGAGTATATAATGTACTGTATGTCTGCATATTGTTGTAATGAGAGTTTTCAACCAGTTGCTTTAACCACAGCATTACACATGGTAATGTGGAACCTTTATTTGTTAGTTAAGAAAGGATATTGTCGAAACATTGTCAACCAAAGGCAGCTATTAGACATATTCCTTGCAGAGTGTCAATAACTATTTTAAAAAGCACAAAGACCCAGGCAGTAAATATACAGTAGCATAATGGTAGCCCTGAGGTTACTGATTCTTTGTCTATGTATTTTTATATAAGGCTTCTAGATCATTCGAAAACAAAAAAGAAGTAAATCTCTTCAAGTGATTTGTCTGTCTTCAGATGTTTCATATGTCTCTATAGATTATGTTGTTTGACATAATCAGCTATGAATGTCAGCAGGATTTATATTCTGGGCTATAATGTACCTGGCTCACAAAGCTCTGGCTTGCATATTGATATTAATACAATTTAGAGTAGGTAGACAATATGCAAAATGTATGGTTTGTGACAGTTTCAGAATATACTGCCTCTGAAGTACTGTCATGTACCAAGATACAGAGAAATGAATTTCCTATATTTTATTGCACATTCTAGCGAGAATGTTTCATAATTCCATGCAGTTGTTTCTCTGCAACAGTCAGGAATACACAATCAGGGCCTGTCTGCCAAGAGGAGATGTAATCTCGGACAAGGACCTTGAGTGGTGATGCTCTAAATAAATGCTAATAAGATAATAAGATAAGATTTGTGCAAATAGGCTTGGAGAATGACTATCAATTATATAGAGACCTGTGATAACACTTTTAAAAATGGTTCCTCTGTCCTTTTAAGAGTTCCACTGTCCTGCTGGCGGGTCACAACCAGGGATGGACTGGGACTAAAAATTAACCCCTTACAGCCCACAGCAGACATTCCCTTTCTATTGCATCAAACACATATAATATAAGGTATCTGGTGCTGTTTCAGTTTCTCTAACATGGTTTGCATCACTTTGGTCTAATATGGTGTCAGATGGTTTCATTTTCCCCTTGACATGACTCCATTGGACTCCAGCTTACCACTGGACCACTTTTTTAATCATATTTAAATTTTACACATAGGTCATATTATATGACCCTAAATCTTCTGTGGTTTCTTTTATTTCAGGTGATAGGAGACAAGAAATATGGGTGTATTAGTTTTACCTCTGTCCCATTTCACCTTGCCTAGAGACCAACCTACGTGTAAACTAGCTCATCTAACCCGACTCTCTCCTAGATAAAATTCTCTAGAAAACCTACTCTTTGCAAGATTACAAAAAGCAGTGAGTGTGTAACCTATTTAACACACAGGGCAGTGACCTCTGGTTGTGTAGGTAATTCTTTGAATAGGCTTTGAATTTAATTTGAGTACTGACTTCCCATGCACAGGGCAATGGTGACACCAGAATTGAAATATTCATAATTCTGCATTGCTGAAAATACAGAATTGTGTTAGATGCAGTTGCTGCACACTGTCACTGATTACATACTGTACATTTAAAATATTTGGTCAATTTAAAATAGTATGGTCACTAATTACTTACATTACATATATGTACTATTATATATATATATATATATATATATATATATATATATATATATATATATATATATATATATACTGATCAGCCACAACATTAAAACCACCTGCCTAATATTGTGTAGGTCCCCCTCGTGCCGCCAAAACAGCGCCAACCCATATCTCAGAATAGCATTCTGAGATGCTATTCTTCTCACCACAATTGTTCAGAGCGGTAATTTGAGTTACCGTAGACTTTGTCAGTTCAAACCAGTCTGGCCATTCTCTGTTGACCTCTCTCATCAACAAGGCATTTCCGTCCACAGAACTGCTGCTCACTGGATGTTTTTTGTTTTTGGCACCATTCGGAGTAAATTCTACAGACTGTTGTGTGTGAAAATCCCAGGAGATCTGGCACCAACAATCATGCCATGGTCCAAATCACTGAGATCAAATTTTTTCCCCATTCTGATGGTTGACATTAGCTGAAGCTCCTGACCTGTATCTGCATGATTATATGCACTGCACTGTTGCCATACGATTGGCTGATTAGATAATCGCATGGATGACTGTTGGTGCCAGACGGGCTGGTTTGAGTATTTCGGCAACTGCTGATCTCCTAGGATTTTCACACACAACAGTCTCTAGAATTTACTCCAAATGGTGCCAAAAACAAAAAACATCCAGTGAGTGGCAGTACTGTGGATGGAAACACCTCGTTGATGAAAGAGGTCAACAGAGAATGGCCAGACTGGTTCGAACTGACAAAGTCTATGGTAACTCAGATAACCGCTCTGTACAATTGTGGTGAGAGGAATAGCATCTCAGAATGCCATTCTGAGATGCGGGTTGGCACTGTTTTGGCGGTGCGAGGGGGACCTAAAAAATATTAGGCAGCTGGTTTTAATGTTGTGGCTGATCAGTGTGTGTATAAATATATATATATATATATATATATATATATATATATATATATATATATATTTATATTATTTTGTATCTGTTCAGATACAAAATAATACCTTTCATTTTTTTTATTATTATTGTTTTTTATATTATTTTTTTATACAATTATATAATTTTGGAAACAACAGCTTGTCTTTATAATATCACACTTTCTATTTTAACACAGTATTAATGGGTCTGTTTACATTAAATATATAGCTGCCTTTATATTTTAGGAAGGGGGTCATCCTAACTGGGGGTCCTTGCCATCAAAAAGTAAAACAAAACCCTGGTTTAGCAGATCCCTCAAGAGCAATCATGACCAGACATTTAGCTGCTGGGATGTATGAGGAGGAGCTGTCCAGAGTGCTGACTCACACCTCTAGCGCTGTAGTCATACAACAGTTTGTGTATATACAGTATATACATACAGTATATACTGTATATGTGTGTGTGTGTGTGTGTGTGTGTGTGTGTGTGTGTGTGTGTGTGTGTGTGTGTGTGCTTGGGCAGTGATGAATGACTGTGCATCCCAAAGGTGAAGGAAGCATCACCTCACAACTTTCAGCTTGCACAATGACACAGGATACGTCCTTAGCAAAGTCCCCTGATTTGTTTATCGCTGCTGGGATGCAAGCTTGTGTTTTTCCCATAACAGACACAAAAGATTTGGACCATCTGAATGGATAAACCTAGCAGATTGTGTCTTGCCCCAGGCAGTGCAGCACTGTTTCATTAGGTTCATTTTTTCACTTAAAAATGGTGCAGTGTTAAAGCCATAGTGAAGGCACCCTTACAACTTAAAACAGAAGGGAATACATTGGGAAGTGTGTGCTTTGAATTGCCCATAAAATGACTTATTGTCAGGGTTGGGGAGTAACGGAATACATGTAACGGGAATACGTATTTAACATACAAATATAAGTAACTGTATTCCACAACAGTTACAGTTTAAATAATTGGTAATTAGAATACAGTTACATTCAAAAAGTATTTTGATTATTGAAGAGATTACTTTGCATTTTATTGTCATTTGTTTCGTTTAATATTTAGTCCTTTCAGATGGAAAGCATTTATACATATAAATGATGTGATCCAAAGTGCATTTGAACAGCGGTGAAACACTTTCTTATGTGTTACATTCGTATGAGCAGACAGACAAGTAAGTTTGAAGTAAGTTTGGAGCAGAAGAAATAGAAATATGCAATAGAAATTGTCAGCTTTACGCTAAGCTAAAATGCTATTTCTAGCCATTTTATATGCACTTTACCAGGCACGATCATATTTTTTTATCAAGAAACTTCATGTTGGATCATAATTTCTATTTTTCTAGTAAGACCTTTGATATTAGGGCAAAAATCGTATTCTTGATAATAATTTTTGTATTGTTTTCCTTTAAAAATATCTAAAAATCCTTAAAACAAAATCAATTTGATATATATTGTTTTATAAACAACACTGCATAAAATATTTAGGTTTTTCAGAGAATGTATTTTTAACATGTGTATTTTGTCTTACTGTACTTACTGAGTTTTTATATTCAAAACAAGTGAAAAAATCTACCAGTGCTGAAGAAGTAATCCAAAGTGTTTAGAATACGTTACTGACCTTGAGTAATCTAACGAAATATGTTACAAATTACATTTTACAGCATGTATTCTGTAATCTGTAGTGGAATACATTTCAAAAGTAACCCTACCAACCCTGCTTATTTTCGTATTGTCAATTGTGGCATACAATTGTGTTGCTACTGTATTTTTCATAGTTTTTATTAGATCCTTTGAGTAAGGTTTACTTCAACACATGAGTCTGTTTATAATAATAATAAGTCTATTTAATATATTCTATTATATAATATTTTAGAATTGTTTAATAAAGCAATATACCACAAGAGGATGTGGTATACACTGATTTTACAATGGGTAAGGGGTGTTCTTTTGTACAACACAAAACAAAGTGCTTTAACCCCTTAACCATTGTAATAACACGCTAATGCACGACCTCTTGTGGCTTATTGCTTTTATCATACAGCTGTTGCAGCTGTTTTTTTAAAAGACACCAATAATCAATAATTTATAAATGAAACATCTATGTATTATTTATTAAATACTTTAAAAATACCAAGTTTAATCTACTAATATTAATAATAATGAAACAACTATTAGAGTTAGTAATTGAGTTAATTAGTAATAACATAGCAACTTTGCACATTAATATAGTTGTGTATTTACAGACCCTATTCAAAGCTTATTCCTTATTTGGCAGCGTAAATCTAGTAAAAATGTTATGTTAAATATTTTTTTTTAAGTTTTTTTTTTTTCTCCCCAATTTGGAATGCCCAATTCCCAATGCACTCTAAGTCCTCATGGTGGCATAATGACTTGCCTCAATCTGGGTGGAAGAGGACAAATCTCTGTTGCCTCCACGTCTGTCACAGTAAATCCGCTCATCTTATCACGTGGCTTGTTGAGCACGTTACCGCAGAGACGTAGCGTGTGTGGAGGCTCACGCTATTCTCCGCGGCATCCAGCTCAACTCACCACGCGCCCCACCAAGAGCGAGAACCACATTATAGCAACCACGAGGAGGTTAACCCAACGTGACTCTACCTACCCTAGCAACCGGGCCAACTGGTTGCTTAGGAAGCCTGACTGGAGTCACTCAACACGCCCTGGATTCGAACTTGCGACTCCAGGTGTGGGAGTCATAGTCTTTACTTGCTGAGCTACCCAGGCCCCCCTGTAAAATTATCCTTTGTGTTATTTTACACTGGCATTAATTAAAAATAAATAAATAAAATAAAATTGTCACCACTTCTTCGGTGGGATTTCAAATGCAACTGCTGAAGAGTGACAGTAAATTTGGTACCTTTCTCACTTTTTACTGATGTCATCCACAGCTCTCTATTTTTTCCCTATTTTGGAAAGTCGTGGAAATGTAATAGTTTTTTTTTTTTTTTTTTTTTTTTGCAATTGGAAGAAATGGGAATGCAAAAATATATTTGCTGTTGTTTCCCATTCACCGCTATAGAAGTTTAACCCACTGTAGTTTACTTTCACTGCATTTTATGGCTTATCTAATCAGAATTTTAAGTCGGAACAATCTTATTTATTATCAAGATTAAAAAAATACATGCATAACATGCATAACACTGCAATACAAATTTATTTTGAACAATTGTAAAAAATCATTATTAATGCTTTTGTGCCTCTTGCTGTAAGATTAAAGGAACTGTTATAAAAAGTTGGGAAATTATTATTAAAGTGTGTAATTTTCACACCTCTAGTAGCACCATTGGAATGTATTTAAAAAAAAAAAAAAAAAAGACTACTTTCGAACACTTGTTGAGTCAGTGTTGTGATTTCAGGATCTAACAAACAGAGCAGTGTTTTCAAATTGCCACAGAACCACAGTGTTTACACACTTCAGAAAAACAACCAGAGTAATGACTTACTTTTAGTTATTACATTATTCATTAGTTGCACATTAAACTGGGATAGGAGAAAGTATTTTTTTTTTTTTTTAACAGAAAAAAACACCTTGAAAGATCATGTCATGCCTTTTATAGTAAATCTAATCAAAACTTCAGAGTACATTCTGAATACATTCATGTGGATCCAGAATTTGGGTCCATCATTGAACATTTTAGAGTTACATTTACATGCATGCATTTGGCAGACTCTTTGCAACATGCAGTGCACTTATTACAGGGACAATCCCCCTGGAGCAACCTGGAGTTAACTGCCTAACTCAAGGACACAATGGTGGTGGCTGTGGCGATCAAACTGGCAACATTCTGCTTACCTGTTCCGTGCTTTAGCCCAATACACCATCACCACTCCTTGTCCCACAGCGCCGTGAATCTTGGCCTCATGCAATGTACTAGACTTTCAATTAGCAAACTGTTACAGAAGATTGCTTACATCCCAGCTTTGCTGTTCTGCACATGCGTGCCTTAACCACACACATTATTTCAAGGGCATTACTAACTGTTGGGACTTTTTGCTATGGCCAGTTTTGTCCCAACCACTTTATGAAACAGCTTGGGCTAGGGATCTATAACAGAGGAATCATCTCCAATTGTCAAACAGTTGTTTGTTTTGTTTGTGTTTGTTATACGAGTGGCGATCTAAGGCTGGAATTTATTTAATGTTTTTTTTTTTTGTTTGTTTTTTTTTGGTGCAGTGTTCTTTTCTGTTTTTCCTTGGCTCTCTATCCATTGCAGTCTCATGACCAAAATGTCAATATAGAAGGTCACTGATATATTGGGGCGCGAGACCAGATAATGCCTTGTAGACATAAATCAGAATTTTTAAATTGACCCTGAATTTCACAGGAAGCCAGTGTAGAGATGCTAAAACAGGGGAAATGTGATCCCTCTTTCTTGACCCTGTATAAAGCCTAGCTGCTGTGTTTTAAACCAGCTATAAGTGGAATAACGCAGTTTGGGGGAGACCAATGTACAATGAGTTACAATAGTCTAACCTTGATGTAAGTGATAATAAGTGAGTGGATCACAATTACCAAGTCTTTATGTGAAAGAAAACGTTTTATTTTATTTTTAGAAAAATAATAAGTCTAAAATCACTCCAAGACTCCTTACATGATCTTGTACATTCGACGACAGAGGACGCAACTGGGCAACCAGGCCAGGTAAAGAGGAGATGGGTGAACCTAAAACCAGAACTTCGGTTTTGCTTTCATTTAATTGTAAAAATTAAATTATATTAGCCAGTGTTTAATATCTTTGAAGCAATTTAGGGCATTCTCAAATGAACAATCCTTGTCTACACTCACTGGGAAATAAAACTGTGAATCGTCAGCATAACAGTGATAAGATATGCTGTACTTCTGAAAAACAGATCTCAGAGGAAGCATATACGTACAGGGATAATAACAAGGGTCCTAAAATCGACCCTTAAGGGACACCACACTGTAATTGAGCCAACATAGAAGAAAAATTACCTAAATTTACAGAGAACGTCCTTTCTTTTAGATATGAGGAAAACCAATGGAGGGCCATACCTTGGATGCCAACCATACACTCAAGACGATTGAGAAGAATATTATGATCGATAGTGTCGAACGCGGCACTGAGATCTAATAAAACTAAGATGACAGGCGAACCTGAATCCATGGACAGAAAAATATAATTAGTGACCTTCAACAATGCAGATTCATATTCAGATTCACTCTGACTCGTTACAGAAGACTTCGACAATGTCAGATCCAGCTGAGTTTTCTTCTCTTCAAGTTGCATTCACTTTTCAAGCTGAACAGCTGGCAGCTCACCACCGTCAACTGGGACAGCTTCCCTATGCCTTGGAAGAGGTGTTAAGTTATTTACGCACCACTTCCCCAGCCAGGTCTCCCTTACCAGCCGCTAATCCAGTCCCCACACCATCATTGACTGCTCCCTCGGAAGCCTCTCTGCATCGGCCGAATCTTCGAGCTCCTCATCTCACTCTCCCGGAGAGATTCAACGGCACGCCAGGTCAGTGTGATGGTTTTTTGCTGCAGTGTAGTATTTTTATATCACTCAAGCTTCCTCGTGCTTCCCCACTGAGGAATCCAAGGTGGCCTTTATCATCTCCTTGCTCACAGGTCGAGCACTGGATTGGGCTACGGCTGTATGGAATTGTAATAGCGAGATACGTAACTTTCTTGAAGCTTTCTATTCCCATTTCAAGAGTGTTTTTCAGAATCCAGTGGGTGGCGAAGACGTGTGTGATCGCATCATTCGTTTCACACAAGGGAGTTCAATGGCAGCTGACTACGCACTTGCGTTTCGTACTCTCGCAGCACAAACCAGATGGGCTGTTGCACCACTCAAACCCATTTATCGCAAGGGACTCTTGCTTCAACTACAGGTAGAGATGGCCAATCGAGACGATAACCTCTCTCTCAACCAGTTTATTACTCTCTCCATCAAACTGGACAATTTGAAGCGGAGCTGCACCCCAGCCACCCTATCACACCCTCCTCTGCTACCTGCCATAACTACGCCTCAACACGAGCCGATGCAGCTGGGTCACTCTCGTCTGTCAAGAGAGGACCGTCAAAGACGCATTCTCTACAAATTGTGTCTGTACTGTGGAGAGCCCGGCCATTTCCTCTCCTCCTGTCCCTCACATTCCTCCTTACCCACGAATACTTCGGTGAGTACCGACAGCTCTTATTTTTTGGAAAATCGAAATTTACTTGTTGAAGTAAAACTCTGTTCCAGTCAGAATTCCATATCTGTCAAAGCTCTTATCGACTCTGGGGCTGCAGGCAAATTTATTGACTCTGATCTCTGCAATCTGTTATCTCTGGATACTGCCCCTTGTGTGCCTTCTCTCTCTGTTACAGCACTAGATGGTCACCCTCTTCATGCTGACATAGAGCTTCACATCACTCAACCCATCTCTGTGCAAGTGGGGGCTCTTCATCATGAAACACTACAACTATCCATCACCAACACTCCGAAGAACCCTCTCATCCTTGAATACCCCTGGCTTGCTAAACACAACCCTCACATTTCTTGGACTGATGGAGAGATCATACAGTGGGGAGCCTCATGTTTTACCTCCTGCCTATAGTTGGAGCAACCCATTTCCCTGAGGCCTCTGTGCAATCTACCATCCCGGAAGCCTACCAAGACTTCCTGTCTGTGTTTAGTAAGACCAAGTCTACTCAGTTACCACCTCATCACTCTTCTGACTGCGCAATCGACCTCCTTACAGGCACTCAACCTCCCAAAAGCCATATATATCCCCTGTATATCCCTGAGACACAAGCCATGGAGGATTTAATTGAAGAGGCACTGCAGATGGGCTTCATCCAACACTCCATGTCACCTGCAGCAGCTGGCTTCTTTGTGGCAAAAAAAGATGGCGGACTCCGGCCCTGCATTGACTATAGAGGCTTAATTGCCATTACCATTAAGTTTCCCTATCCTCTCCCACTAGTGCTTGCAGCACTCGAACAGCTATGGGATGCCAAGATCTTTACCAAACTAGATTTGTGTCATGCTTATAACCTTATTCGCATCAAGGAGGGGGACGAGTGGAAGACCGACTTCATCACCCATTCGGGGCACTACGAATACTGGGTCATGCCGTATGGTGTTGCCAACTCACTTTCCATCTTCCAATCCTTCATAAATGAGATCTTTCGCGACCTCTGCACCGAAGCATCATAGTCTACATTGACGACATCCTGGTTTTCTCACCTTCCCTTGAAGCTCACATTCTGCACATACGCCAAGTTCTCCAACACCTCCAAGATAATCACCTCTTCATAAAAGCTGAGAAGTGCGAGTTCCATGTCTCCACCACATCTTTTCTAGGTTACATGATCAGCCCCGAGGGGGCCCACGTGGACAGTCTCAAAGTTGATGCCGTCAAGAACTGGCTTCGACCGGGTTCAACCAAAGAACTCCAACACTTCCTGGGAGCTGTCCATCAGCAGAAGACACAAGCTGACCGACATCATCGACCCTTCCCAACTCTCCTTCTTGGCCAACAAGTATGGCTGTCCACCCGAGATCTTCACCTGCGATTACCCCACAAGAAACTCTCCCCCAGGTATGTGGGTCCGTTTAAAATCGTCGAACAAGTTAACTCCGTATGCTACAAACTTCAACTGCCTCCTCACTACCATATCTCTCCTACTTTCCATGTGTCTCTCCTCAAACCTGTGACTGAGTCTTCCAGTACCTCCATCATCAACCTTCCCCCTCCTCCTTTTGACCTCGATGGCGAGATCGCCTACCAAGTCAACACTCTCCTTGACTCTCGACGTCGGGGCAGAATCCTACAATATCTGGTAGACTGGGAGGGCTATGGACCAGAAGAACAATCTTAGGAGGACATTCTGGACCCTTCACTCATCTCAGAATTTCACCTAGCCCATCCTGACCATCTGGCTCTCAGGCCCTGGGGTTCCCACAAGATCCCCTTCCACTGAGTACTAACCTCAACCCGGACTACTTCCCAGAATCCCCCTCTTCCCGCCCTTGTCTCTCACACCTGATTTTCATTCACCCCCCTCATTCATCCTCCTCCTCTTGACCTCGATGGCGAGATCGCCTACCAAGTCAACACTCTCCTTGACTCTTGACGTCGGGGCAGAATCCTACAATATCTGGTAGATTGGGAGGGCTATGGACCAGAAGAATAATCTTAGGTCTCTTCGGAGGACATTCTGGACCCTTCATTCATCTCAGAATTTCACCTAGCCCATCCTGACCGTCCGGCTCTCAGGCCCTGGGGTTCCCACAAGATCCTCTTCCACTGAGTACTAACCTCAACCCGGACTACACTTCCCAGAATCCCCCTCTTCCCGCCCTTGTCTCTCACACCTGATTTTCATTCACTAATCAACTCCCTGTGTATATATTTCTGCTCTCATTCTCTGCGAAGTCATGCCAATTCACCTCGTTGTCTTGCATTTCTGAGCGTTATCTACTGCCTGCCCCTTGGATTACCCCTTTGTTTACCATCTTTGTTTTGTTACTTTGCCTGGATTGCTTACCTGGTTTTGATCTCTGCCTGTTTGATTACGATTGTTATTAAACTCTGCACATGGATCTTCACTCTGTGTCTGACTCTGACTTGTTACAGGCGTCCAGAAAAGCATTTCTAGTTGGGTTTAAAACAGAATCGATTGTTTTGAACAATACATTTGGTCAATTTACATTATCAGAGATTACTTTAGAGAAAAACGTAGCTTTCGCTTCCTTTACAGCTCTCTGATAGTTAGTTAAACACACCTTTAAAATGCCATAAGAGACCTGAAGCTTGTCTCGTTTCCACTTGCGCTCAGCTTTTCTGCACTCTTGTTTTAGTATGCGGGTGATGTTATTTAACCAAGGCTGTGAAACAAACCTTAACTCTCCTTGGCTTAAGTAGAGAGACATAATCAAGTGTAAAATTACAAGATTTATTAAAAGCTTCAGCCAATGATTCAGTGTCGAGTCCAGCTAAGACATCATCTGTGACATGGGCTAGATACAGTTCTGTAAAAAGATTGGCAGTAGACGAGTGAATGGACCGGGAGTGACGTAAGGGCTCGTCGTGAGTGTGTAGATCCATTCTAGTAAAATCACAAAACAGAATGCAAACACAACTACTTATATACTTCCAGTGACGTATAGCTGCAATTTGACACATAAATGAAAAAGTTATATAAGGGCGGTTTAAAACCTGGAACCCCGTCGATTTCAAAGATAAATTGTTGCCCGGAACTGACAGTGGCAGGTGTAGGAATAAAGTAATCAAATTAGATATGTTTTTAAAAAAAAATTTTTATCAGTATGTTCATCTTTTATTCCAGAAACATGCACAGTAGAATCCTTAAAACATGATAAAATTTATGTTTCAGACATAAGACTTGTTTTCAGAGAATATATCTTAAATTAAATTTACACTCACTGAGCACTTTATTAGGAACACTATTGTCCTAATAAAGTGCCCAATGTGGTCTTCTGCTGTTGTAGCCGATCCGCCTCAAAGTTTGATATGTTGTGCGTTCTGAGATGCTCTTCTGCTCACTACAATTGTACAGAGGGATTATCTGAGATACCGCAGCATTTCTGTCAGCTCGAACCAGTCTGTCCATTCTCCGTTGACTTCTCTCATCAACAAGGCATTTGTAGAACTGCCTCCCACTGGATGTTTTTTGTTTTTGGCACCATTCTGAGTAAACTCTTGAGACTGCTGTGCATGAAAATCCCAGGAGATCAGCAGTTACAGAAATACTCAAACCAGCCCATCTGGCACCAACATCATGCCATGGTAGAAATCACTGTGATCACATTTTCCCCCCGTCCTGACGCTTGATGTGAGCCCATATCTGGATGATTTTATGCATTGCACTGCTGCCACACGATTGGGTGGTTAGATAATCGCATGAATAAGTAGGTGTACAGGTGTTCCTAATAAAGTGCTCAGTGAGTGTATTTTCTTACCCTACTGGCATTTTTTTTTCTCCTAGAAAAAACAAGAAAACAAGAAAAAACTATTTGACAATGGGGTGAGAAAAATAAACCTAATTTAAGGTATATTCTCTGAAAACAAGTCTTAATATGCAATTTTGGAAAACAAGATAAAAACAGTCATTGGGAATTTTATTTATTTGCTTATTTATTGCAGTGCTGGATATTTCTAATCGTAGTACTGTTTATGTTTCAATATCAACTTACTCTACAGAGCTAATAGGAATGGGGGCACAGACCTGATCTCCAGATCATGGTACATTATTTATCAAATAAAATAAAACTTCAAAAGTTAGATAAAACCTATTTTAAATAGCTGCAAAACGGAAATCCATTTTCCAAATAATATAACTTAATATTATCATTATATATTCCAATCCCTTGTTTGCTTATTAATATTCACTGAAGCTCCGCTATAAGAACTTTAAGAGTCTTCACCATTTTGTGACCTCACAACCACCAAATGTGTGTACCCCCCACCAAATGTCTCCACCATTTCTCAAAACAAAGTGACACCCATGCATTAATTGCACTATGGGATTTCACACCATTGAAAGGCCAGTGTTATACTTGTGGTAGTCAAGTATAGGCTGTCCCTTTCAGTGATATTTCATGTTCATCTCTTCCTGTCACGTTTTATATACAGGAAGCTGAATCTTGCCTCTCTCCCTGAGGGTACAGACAGAAATTAGCCAGCTCCCTTGATTCCATCACACCATGAAAAGATCCATTTTTATTTCACCTTTCTCATTAGCTTCTCCCCTCAACAGCCTGTGGAGCCTCATGTTGATTAGACACAGCTTTCAAACTTTGTTTCTAAGTGTATGCGTCTTAGCAACTGTCAGCTTTTTATGAATCTTGGCACTTTTTGAAGATGGTAACGAATTGGTTGGTGATCATTATTGTCATAAAGTTCCTTTATGAGTTGTGTAACTTATATATATATATATATATATATATATATAATATGCTTGTGTTGTTATTTAAGGAAGTAATTCTATAAAAGGGTACAAGTTAGCCATTGCATAGTGAGGGATTAAGAGTTGGCTTAGATGAGGGTGTCAACATATTTGCTCCAACAAATTGGGATGGAATGTTTCAGAGTAAATACTACAACACAACAGAATTCATAAAAATACATAGCTAATACTTGCTGATGTTTGTGCTGTTGTTTTCCTTAAATAAAAATTAATTATGTCACTTCCTGGAGGCTGATGCCATTAAGAATTGGTATTTAATCGTTAAAGAGACATTGGGTATGGCATAATCTAGGGATGTCCCGATATGATAATGGAATCTGGTCCAATACCGCGGTCATGTACCCGCACACGTAAAAATGCTCCGATACCAAAAACCAATACCATCTGACATACGAATGTTCTTACGTACACATTCAGCGAACAAATTAAAATCACATTATGTCCTCATGTGATTATTTTACCGCAAAAGATGCGATTTAATGATATAAATATATAGTTTGCATGAGCGCCACGTTGCTAATGTGAGCACTTGTGAATGTGTGGAGACAATGTTGTGCTGACACCAGCTACACGTACCTTTTAAAGCTCCACTTTGGCTCATACAGAGATAACAATGTCATAAGCATCGATCACTCTGTTTGTAGCAGATGACAGTAAACAGAGCACAAGTTCACTTTGTAGCGTGAGGCACTTACAGAGTACATATTTATTTATTTAAATAGCAACTTTTGTGGTTAAATAATCACTTTGAGTCAAGTAGCAACCGGCTTTGCTAGAGTGGGAAGCTGGCATCTTATGTGGGAGCTCCGTGGTCATAACAACACAAAAACACTTCAAAATAAAAGCTCCATCAAAATAAAAGCACAATTTAAATGAAAAAAGTAATATTCACTGTTGAACTACTACTACTACTACTACTACTACTACTACTACTACTAATAATAATAATAATAAATCAATAGTAATTGTATTATATTTAAGCAATATCTTACATCTGTGATGCTCTTTTATGCAGCACTTTATTTGGCAAAAATAATACAATATCATGTTGAAAATGAATTGTTATTGATTAAAGTTTTAATGAATTAATCTATTTAAACACCATTTTGATGATAAAATTGAAATAAACTGTTTATATGCAACTCGGTCTCAAAAAAATTGTATCAGGACATCCCTAGCAAAAACACCAGTATCCTCTCTAATCAAAGGAGTGACATTATTCGAAATCCATCCATTCACTTAATTGTGTGATAAATGTTTTTTAGCTTTAAAAAATTGTGAGTTTAATATTTTATACAATATATTAAGACATTTATGATGGGAATATGAAAATGTACTGCACAACAGGAAATTACCTTGGTGATGTCTATGTTGGTGCTGTGTTGGTAATAAAGAGCGGTTGCTGAATCGTTAAACACTCTAGAGCCTTTCGTTACGATTTGGGACCATTTAAAAGCAAGACTCCAATCTTCGACTAAAATGGTTTAGTTTAGTTTTTCCAGCATCTATTGAATTTCTCTGCAACCAGTCTTGCTATTTCATTTGATGCCCATTAGGACACAATCAGATAGAATCCACTTGGAAGGAATTTGCTCATGTCTTGCAAGCAATTGCACAGGTTCTTTCTTAATGAAGAACTGAGCAACCACAGAAAAAGGAGGATAAAATGTGTGGTGGGGGTGGGGGGGTCCTGCTTCTCCTCCACATTTGACATAGATCTGTAACAAAATGAAGGATTTTTGATCACTCACAACAAAAATAGGCTGAAGCAGCTCATTATCAGGATAAATATCAGCTGCTGTTTGAAGCCTGATTTCTTTTCCATCCACAGAGATGTTAGGTGTTGTGTCATTATTATTATTATTATTTTAAATATTATTATTATTTTGTTTTCTATCACAGGAGTCTATATAGGTTTAAAAGAATAGTTCAGCCTAAAATGTCATCTGTTAGCCTCATATTGTGCAAACCAGTAGGATTTTCTTTTTTTCTGTGGAACACAAAAGATGTATTGCAGAATGAATAATGAAGGTAGATAGTAATTTATAAAGCCAAGCTCCAAGAAGTAAAAAAAAAAAAAACACGGTTAAACTAATCAATATAGAGTTGTAAACTATATGCCAAGTCTTTGAAGCCATACAATAGCTTTATTTAAACAACAGACTGGAATTTAAGTAGTTTATTCACTGATAATAATTCTGAAGAATAGCGCTGTGTGGACCTCTTTTATAATACAGATCTGTGGACGAAAATGCCTTGTTGATGAGAGAGGTCAGCAGAGATCTGGCCAGACAAGTTTGAACTGACAAAATCTACAGTGACACAAATAACCGCTCTGTACAATTGTGGTGAGAAGGCAATTCTGAGATGTAGGTTGGCGCTATTTGGCAGCATGAGGGGGACCTACACAATATTAGGCAGTTGGTTTTAATGTTGTGGCTGATCGGTATATATATATATATATATATATATATATATATATATATATATATAGCAGTCTACCTGTGCTTGACTCATCATTATACCAGATATATCAAATATCAGATATTCTGATTCTCAAATATACACTACTGGTCAAAAGTTTTGAAACACTTGCCTGAAATGTTTCTCATGATCTCCAAAAATCTTTTGATCTGAAGGCATATACTTAAATGTTTGAAATTAGTTTTGTAGACAAAAATATAATTGTGCCACCATATTAATTTATTTCATTATAAAACTAAAATTTAATTTTAAAAACAAGTTTTTGAAATTGATGACTTGGACCAAATAATAAAGAAAAGCAGCCAATAAGTGCCCAACATAGATGGGAACTCCTTCAATACTGTTTAAAAAGCATCCCAGGGTGATACCTCTAGAATTTGGTTGAGAAAATGTCAAGAGTACATTTCTGCAAATTCTAGGCAAAGGGTGACTACTTTGAAGATGCTAAAATATAACACAGTTTTGATTTATTTTGGATTTTGTTTAGTCACAACATAATTCCCATAGTTCCATTTATGTTATTCCATAGTTTTGATGACTTTACTATTATTCTAAAATGTGAAAAAAAAAACAAAAAACAAAAAAAAAAACATTATAATAAAGAATGAGTAAGTGTTTCAAAACTTTTGACCGGTAGTGTATTTCAATAATAATATGGAATATTTTTAGTTTTATACTGGTCATGTTATCATTGTTGTGATATCATATGGAATCAGATCAGGAAGTAATCATTGGTCAAGACAACTGAGTGGACTATCTAGTTACATGCATATTAGCTTTGGATTTATGTGAGTAAAATGCTGGGATAGTGACAGCATCAATTATTTGTAATACCACTGAAATGGTAAACATAAACATAGCCAATTGCACACATAAGTATACGCTATTATTGTAATATTTCAAACATATATTTTCGTACAATATTTAGTTCTCTCTTTTTTTTTTTTTTTTTTTTTTTTGCTGAAAGAACAGACTTATTTAATGTCACTGATTCTGTCATTTATTTTAGCTGTGAACTGAGCCCTAGGGTGGTAAAAAAGAGACTTGTCAGTTCTTTCAAGCACCAGAATAAAGGCAAACAGATGAGAGCAATTTATTGCACGTTTAACTGCACATTCAGCTTAACCTTGTCCACTCACGCAAGGGCACAAGCTCTGAGTGGAATGGAAAGCAGTAACTATGTGAGGGATAATGTACAGTATGGCAAATGTATGGCAAAATAAACCCTAATAGGGTGATTAGGACCCCAATGCATAAGAGAAGGGGTCTTACAGAGGTTTATTTTGCAATAATAACGGGGATTTATTTTGTGATAATGAGAGATTGTCTGGGTACTTACTTAATAAGCAAATAAATTGACTTGAATAATAGTATTGAGAAGAAATTATTTTATATATGTGTGAAGGAGACTGTGAAGTTATGCAAGATAAATTATAGTAGCATAGCTATGTAGGGAATCATTTGCAGCAGGGGCGTATGGGACCCTTTCATTCACAAATATAAAGGTGCCCTTCTGGTCATGCAGAAAAACAGGGGAAATATTAACCTTTTCGCACGTAAGTTTCTCCTGTACTGACGGACCCCCCAGCATGAGTTCTTTAATGCACGCTGTAATTTAAAAAAATATGTTTTACCTTACACTTCACAGAAGATGCACTGGAGATTATGTCACAGCAGGTGCACTGAAGATCAGATTATATATTATCAAACAATGTAGTTTTTAGATGTTTATAATGATGATTATGATAGATAAGATGCAAATGTGCTTCCCGGCTATGCGCGCTGCCATATTGTTTACATGCAATGCAGCATGGGATTCTGAGTTCGTGACAGAAGCATAGAAGGTTCCAAAAACCTAGCCCTTCCACTTTCCCAGCACAAGAAGTGGTTAGAATGAGTGACAGAGAGAATGGGAGAAGGCTCAACTGCACTGACTAGTTTGTATATTCTTTGTTTGATGTCAGAAAACATGGCCACATCGCTGCATCAACACAGTGTGCTCCAACGGTAACGGCTTTAAACTTTGATATAGTGAATGTTTGAATGTTTGTAACATATAAAAATAAAGATATTTTGATGTTGAAAAGACTATTTGAGTAGATGGTTCATTATGGCAACCGCTTCTGTCCAGCTACAGCAGCATGAATGCAGATCACACCAGTTTGATTGTACGGCTCTGAGCCCAGCCTAGTGTAATCACAATGGTTTGATCGCACATGCGAAAGGATGATTAAATAAAACAAAATTTAAATATTCTAATAATCTCACAATAACATGTAAATCACTAAAGCATTAAAGAAGATTAGGCAGAGGTTGAGACTGAGACGAATTCCAATCGAAAGTGATCATTCCTGTACCCTACTCACTCTGAAGGGCAGAGCCTTTGAAGTCAGTACTCTGAAAGGAACGTGGCACCATTATTGTATGAATATACCCTTTGCTAACAGTCTTGTGGAAGGGCCCTTCGAGAAAAGATTAATTTTCTCACTTTCGCTTGTAAACAGCCCTTTGAGTGGCTTCCCCTTCCCGCATTGCCCTTCAAGGGTATAAAAATGCCATTGGAAATTTGCCCCCAGGATCATCAAAGTGATATTTCCTCAGTCGATTAAAAGATCAGGTAAAAAGTCCACTCTATGTACAATATTGTAGTGTAAATGTGTCAAAAGTTTGTCACGTCTCTTTCAGTGTAGATAGAAATTCAATAAGTCTTTCGTAGAATACTGTCTTGGATTGAAGGAGCTGGCTGATTCCAAAACAAATATACTTTTTGTTTAAATTAATAAACCATTAGACTAATCACTTTTTAAAAAAGTACCATGGTATTTTATATATATTATATTATTATTTTTGGACATGTAGGCTACCATGGTAATTATTCAAAATCATGGCATTACTTGGTTCCTACCACCACTGTACCATGATTCCGGCACATTACTGATGTAAGGTCCTAACTATTAATGACAGAATATAGTAAAATAACATTATATTAAAATTAAAAGTACTATAGAAAGTGTCAGTTCTATAGAGGGAATGATGAGGTCAGAGTGGAAGCAGCAGAGATGTCAGGATAAAGTGAGCGAGCAGAGATGAGAAAACGTGAAGAGTGATGAGACAAGAAACCTAACAAAAAAGCACTGTGGTGTTACCATGGTAATACCATGGTACTGAATGATTATTATATTCATATTTCATGATATTTTCTTTGTACTCCAAGTTACTTAAAAAATACCATGCTTTTACTATAGCACATGTCAAAAACTCGGCATTACCACGGATCATGTCTGCATACAAGTACTACTCATTCAAAAAAATATCTGTGCCCTTTTTTTTATCACCCACCATCTTCCTGCTTTAAAGCTTATACTGCAAAAGCAGTTTACAATTGTTCTATTTCCAACTTTCCACCCCCCAAATCCCCCCGCTCTGAATGCTACCAAAGATCTATACCTCCTGGGAACTTTTTAAAATATCATTATTGAAAACCACAGGCACTATAGAAAGCCCAATACACAAGAGTGATATTTTTCACATCTATGTCCCTCTTCAGTGTGGGCCCATATGTCAAGGGCACAAGGGCCAGAGGGATGACATCATTAACACTATGACAGGCAGCTGTAGCTGAGGAATTCTTTTGGTGTGGCAGCTAGACAGTCACAGTAAAGCCGTCTGATTGCTCTGGTGGCAAGCAGTGCTTTTTTGCCACCCCATTATAATGGTGGACAGATAAACATCATATAATTTAAGTCATTACTCCAACTGTAGGTAATAGCAAAAAAAATAAAAAAAAAATAAATAAAAAAAATAAATATTATGTCATTATTCACTCTCAAGGATGCTATTTTTTTCTGTTGAACACAAATATTTTTTAAGAATCTTTACGCAACTCTTTTCCACACAATGGCAGTTCAGTGACCATGTCTGTCAAGCTCCAAAAAGGAAATAAAAATACCATCTGTGTGGTCTAATCCAAGTTTCTGAAGACACAATAGCTTTGTGAACAGACTAAAATGTAAGTCTTTATTAACTGATAATCTTGCTCTTTGCCAAAGCTCTGAAGTCTAATTCATGTCCATGACAGATTCAAAAATGATGCATGGCTCACCATGCCAGGATTGATGTCATTGATGCCAAAATGCTATTGGTTCTCAAGTTTCATTCATATATTTGCATTTTAGTCTGTTTCTCACACAAAGCTATTATACGGTTTCAGATGATTTGGAATATAGCCAACGAGTCATATGAACTATTTTTATGGTGTTTTTTGTCCTTTTGAAGCTTGACAGCCTTGTTTATTATGAACTGTAGCTGTATGGAAAATAACTGCATAAATATTCTTAAAAATGTCTACTTGTGTGTTCCATGGTAAAAAAATTACCAGCAAATGAGAATGGAATGACATGAGAGTGAGTAAATAAGTTTCTTGCAATTGGGAGAAGCACATTCTTCCATACCTTTTTGCATTATTGTCACTACTGTGGTTTTGGTAATTAACCATATACCTCTGAGATTAATGTGTGTTTTATGTACTGTAAATGATTAACTACACACATGGTTGCATGTTAATGAAAACCAAGACTTAAAATTAATTGCTCAGTAATGCCGTCATTAACACTCACATAAATGCACTAACATATTCCTCGCAACATTTTTCACTCCTAGACACTTATTATTCAAATTGAATGGAAGTGAATGTTGTATTTCTTAGAAAAGGACCAAGGACCTGTAAGCTGTGTTTGAATATATCTCTACTGGAACCCCAAATTGCTTTATTTCCCAAGTTACCCCTCTGTCAGTGGCAGACCTTTCTTTTAAGGTAATCTATTTTCATTTAATGGAAACAGCTTTAGTCTCCCCTTTAAAAAGATATATAAATCAAGTCGTTGCAAAGTTTTTGTATTTTTCCTATACTGCACCTGCTGTCATGTTTATATATATATATAAACATGACAGCAGGTGCAGTATAGGGAAAATACAAAAACTTTGCAACGACTTGATTTATATATCTTTTTAAAGGGGAGACTAAAGCTGTGGCTATATATATATATATATATATATATATATATATATATATATATATATATATATATAAAATGTGGGTTTTCCAAAAGAATGGGAAAGTTTAAAAAAAAAATGATTATTATTTTCCAGAGGAAGATTTTGTCTTCAAAAACAAAACACTAAATCTTTATTCAAATTGTACTTACTTAAAGTAGGTTTAAGACAATTTGAGACATTTTGTTCTTTCAGATATCCATTGGCCAGTACAGTTGTATAAAAAAGCATTTGAACTCTTGGATTTGCCATGGACCTTCAACTTACACCGATCAGCCACAACATTAAAACAACCTGCGTAATATTGTGTAGGTCCCCCTTGTGCCACCATAACAGCTCCAACCCGCATCTCAGAATAGCATTCTGAGATGCTGTTCTTCTCACCACAATTGTACAGAGTGGTTATATGAGTAACCATAGACTTTGTCAGTTTCAACCAGTCTGGCCATTCTCTGTTGACCTCTCTCATCAACAAGGCATTTCCATCCACAGAACTGCTGCTCACTGGATGTTTTTTTGTTTTTGGCACCATTCAGAGTAAATTCTAGAGACTGTTGTGCATGAAAATCCCAGGATATCAGCAGTCACAGAAATACTCAAACCAGCCCGTCTGGCACCAACAATCATCCATGCAATTATCTAATCAGCCAATCGTGTGGCAGTAGTGCAGTGCATAAAATCATGCCGATATGGGTCAGGAGCTTCAGTTAATGTTCACATCAACCATCAGAATGGGGAAAAATGTGATCTCAGTGAGTGTGGCATGATTGTTGGTGCCAGATGGGCTGGTTCACACACAACAGTCTCTAAAATTTATTCAGAATGGTGCCAAAAACAAAATACATTCAGTAAGTGGTTCTGCCGCTTAAAACAGACCAAGTTCAAGTCAATGGATATCTTTCACTGCAGTCTATGGAAACTGTCATAAACAAAAGTAATTTCCACCAGAGTTAAAATTCGGGTTCTATGGCCAGATAAAACAAAAATAGAGCATTTTGGCAGCAAACACCAGAGATGGGTTTGGCGCACACAGAGAGGTAGCCATATGGAAAAGTATCTCATGCCCACAGTTAATGGTGGATCTTTAACGTCGTTGGGCTGTTTGTATTCCAGCAGTGACCCTGGCCAATCCTGCTGTGCCTCAGATCACACTGCTGAAAATGGGACCACAGGACGACCCCAAAACCTTCATAGAACTTTTCAAGCATGCCATGGTGGGGTCGGGGTGATCCCACGCCCAGTGGCTCAGCTTGCAGCACAACAGCTTCCTGTCACGAGTCTGCTGGAGTACTCTGACCTGAAATGAGCCATCCTGCAACGGGTTGGCCATAACCCCGAACAGCACCATCAGCGCTTCTGGCCGCTGACATCCGGTGAGTTCGGCCACCCGTTTGCCTTTGCCCAACAGCTCTGTGATGTCTGTCAGAGGTGGTTGCTGGCTGAGGACCGTGGTGCCAATGGAATCATCAATCTGGTGGTGCTAGAGCAGTTCGTCGACCATCTGCCGAAGGGAATGGTAGAGTGGGTCCAGTGCCAAGGCCATCCAGCTGGCAGAGGACCACTTGGTGGCGTATCTGAGAGATGGCGAATCATTTTCTCTCTCTCCAACTCTCTCTCCATCTCTCTCTTCCCCTTCCCTATCCCATACTGTTACTGTCCCTACCCCTATTTCTATTGCTCCGAACTTCTTTGTTTCTGTTCCCCCTCCCCGCCAGGTTGATAAATACGGGGACGCAGGTGGGTAGGTAAGGTCTGGGCCGGTGTGCTGGTGCTGCAGGGAACCTGGACACATATAGGATCAATGCCTGGTGGTTTTGGTACCGTAGACCATTCTCTGCCTGCACGCTGCATATGCCGCTGCCTACCTGGATGATATGAGGGTCATCCTGATATAGCTGAGACAGGGGCGGGACTCACAGTGAATCCGAGGAAGTGTGCAATTGGACGGGTGGAAGTATGGTATCTGGGTTTACACATGGGTCATGGACGAGTGTGTCCCCAAATTGATAAAACAGCAGCTATTGCGGCTTGTCCAAGACCCAAGACCAAAAAGATGGTGAGACAGTTCCTGGGGCTGGCTGGCTATTATCGTAGGTTTGTATCTAAATATTCAGATGGCTGGATGGTTCCCTGGCCTGAGTTGGGCGGTGGGGGTATGTGGAGGCATGGTGTGATCGAGCGCTGATCTGTGGAGAGTGAGGTCCAGGAAAGATAACTGGTTAAGGATTTACACTGTGCTAACACCTGTTTGTATTCCCAGTGAGCTGTGACATGGAGATAAAAGGGGAGGAGATGGTGGCAGATGAGAGAGAAAGCCGAGCTTCAAGCTGTGTGTGTGTGTGATTTGGAAGTGTTCTGCTGAAAAGCGAGGATTTATATTAAATAAAGACTGTATAATTGGAATGAAGTATGCCGTCTCCCACTTCCTCATTCCCTGGAACTAAGGGATTAGCTACAATATGTAATCATATTTAGTGATCATATTAAGAATTTCAACATTTCTAAAAAGCTCAAATGTGATCATAGTAATGATAACAAACAAAAAATATCTATAAATAATATATAACTATATATATAATATATTTATATACAGTTGTGCTCAAAAGTTTGCATACCCTGAAATTTTGGCATTGATTTTGAAAATATGACTGATCATGCAATGATCATGATTTTTATTTAAGGATAGTGATCATATGAAGCCATTTATCATCACACAGTGGTTTGGCTCCTTTTTAATCATAATGATAACAGAAATCACCCAAATGGCCCTGATCAAAAGTTTACATACCCTTGAATGTTTGGCCTAGTTACAGACACACAATGTGACACACACAGGTTTAAATGGCAATTAAAGGTTAATTTCCCACACCTGTGGCTTTTTAAATTGCAATTGGTGCCTGTGTGTAAATAGGCAATGAGTTTGTTAGCTCTCATGTGGATGCACTGAGCAGGCTAGATACTGAGCCATGGGGAGCAGAAAAGAACTGTCAAAAGACCTGTGTAACAAGGTAATGGAACTTTATAAAGATGGAAAACGATATAAAAAGATATCCAAAGCCTTGAAAATGCCAGTCACTACTGTTCAGTCACTTATTAAGAAGTGGAAAATTTGGGGATCTCTTGATACCAAGCCAAGGTCAGGTAGACCAAGAAAGATTTCAGCCAAAACTGCCAGAAGAATTGTTCGGGATACAAAGAAATACCCACAGGTAACCTCAGGAGAAATACAGGCTGCTCTGGAAAAAGACGGTGTGGTTGTTTCAAGGAGCACAATATGACAATACTTGAACAAAAATGAGCTGCATGGTCGAGTTGCCAGAAAGAAGCCTTTACTGTGCCAATGCCACAAAAAAGCCCAGTTACAATATGCCCGACAACACCTTGACAAGCCTCACAGCTTCTGGCACACTGGAATTTGGAGTGACAAGACCAAAATAGAGCTTTATGGTCACAACCATAAGCACTATGTTTGGAGAGGGGTCAACAAGGCTTATAGTGAAAAGAATACCATCCCCACTGTGAAGCATGGTGGTGGCTCACTGATGTTTTGGGGGTGTGTGAGCTCTAAAGGCACGGGGAATCTTGTGAAAATTGATGGCAAGATGAATGCAGCATGTTATCAGAAAATACTGGCAGACAATTTGCATTCTTCTGCACGAAAGCTGTGCATGGGACACTCTTGGACTTTCCAGCACAAGGCCAAGTTGACCCTCCAGTGGTTACAGCAGAAAAAGGTGAAGGTTCTGGAGTGGCCATCACAGTCTCCTGACCTTAATATCATCGAGCCACTCTGGGGAGATCTCAAATGTGCAGTTCATGCAAGACGCCCAGAGACTTTGCATGACCTGGAGGCCATGACGAATGAGCAGCTATACCACCTGCAAGAATTTGGGGCCTCATAGACAACTATTACAAAAGACTGCATGCTGTCATTGATGCTAAAGGGGGCAATACACAGCATTAAGAACTAAGGGTATGTAGACTTTTGAACATGGGTCATTTCATTTTTTTCATTGTTGCCTTGTTTTGTTTTATGATTGTGAATGCCATAAGAAATAAAAGAAATGTGTTTAAAAATGGTACATATATTACCAATTCTCCAAGGGTATGCAAACTTTTGAACACAACTGTATATAACATCTTACTTTTCATGGCTGGTTTTTTTCTTTAATACGTATATTAATGGTTTGTTCACACAATTACTATAATTATGAGTGTCCGACTAGTAAATTCAATTCACGTAACTCAGAATACAAATTAGAAACACTGAATTGTTTGAAATCTCTAAGTTCTCACTTGTATGAAGTGCTGGAAAAAGTACTAAAAGTCCTGTATTTTTATTCAGCGATGCCTGCATGAATCCTGTTTAGTCTGTTCTAATCGCGAGTTTCACGGCTCTTTATCCCCAGTTTTGTTTTTGTTATAACAGTGGATATTCGTTAAAATTTGTATTTTCATTTTGTACATCAGGGATATTACAATATTAATGATAACGTTAGAAGTTATTTAGTCTAAAGAGTACTTTAGTCGAACTAATGGTGCTGCCGATTAGTGACAAAATCTAGTCAAACTTGATGTTCTGTAAAAGCATCGCATTTCAGGATCATATTAGATAGTACATATTAATGTAAACTTTTGTTGCATTTTTAACTGTGGTAATACCTTAAACCAGCAAGTATTTTTCGGGATAAATCTCTCTTCTTGATTCTGTTTTGTACTGTGACTTGACTCGACTTGCTTGAGGTGAACCACTGACTTGACTTGTCTTGTTTGACTGTATGCATTGCTGACTTGAGACATGACTCGGGACCTGAAGGTGAGGACTTGAGACTTGCTTGAGACTTGCACATGTGTGACTTGCCCCCACCTCTGCTTTCTGGTAATTGGGAACATTTTGAAATACAGACAACTGCTCACAGATTAATGGGACACCATTACCATTACCACTACTTAAGTGCAGTAAGAATGACGAAAGTGTAGAGGTTTCAGGCAACAGTTTGAGTCTGTTGATGATTTATTTGTGACTGTAAAATCTTTATACAACTCTGGTTAGTAGTGGCCAATCTTGTTTGTTCAAATCTATTTTAGTCTGACAAAGATCAGAGAGGCACAGTTGGTTAAGAAAGAGCAATTGTCATCAGTCAGAAACCAAAATAGAACTTTTCAGTTTGATATATTTAAACATGCATGAATTAAATTGGTTGTGTATTGTCTGCTTAAATCATTTATTCCGTCTTTCAAGCAGCTTCTAATTGTACTGTACAACTTGAGTTGTCCAAGCTAATGACTGCAGGCACTTCAGCAAGTTGCCTCTTGGCACCATTCCATTCTAGCTTGTACCTTACAACATAGATGAAGCCATGGGTTCCCAGAAGTCTTTTATACCTATTTTCAGATGTCCCTAGGCAGAGGCTGGCATAAGAGTGGGTCGGTAGGCTTTATTAAGGCTGGACTGTGCTCGGCAGATAGCACCCTATCTCTCTGCCTTTCTACCACCTGTGATGTGGCATTTCACAACCTTGGGCTCATGTGTAATTAAATTACAGTAATCCAGCAAGGCCACAATGGCCTCCAAATTGAGCACAGAAATGAGTTTGTTGTAGGTTCTTGCAACAATAACAACAATAATCATGCAATGGGATAATGGAGCTGTGTTGAAGCCAAATTACATTCCTACATAATCAAACCAACCTTCGCAAATTGTTGAAGAGTGTTTATGTGTTGATTGCAGCTAATGTTTTCTTTGTCTCTCCTTCCCTCTTCCCCAAATGTTTGTCACCATCTGTCTATTTTCCTCTACAACCCCCTGTTTCTATTTGACCCACAATTCCTTCAGTTACGGAGACATGGTGCCTAAGACGATTGCTGGGAAGATTTTCGGTTCCATCTGCTCCCTGAGTGGGGTGCTGGTAATAGCCCTACCTGTGCCTGTCATCGTGTCCAACTTTAGCCGAATCTACCATCAGAACCAGAGGGCAGATAAGCGGCGTGCTCAGAAGGTACAGGTGAACACCTTTAACTAGTTGCTGAGCTTTGCTACACTGACGGCAGGGTAAAGGGTGAGCAGTGTGTTTGTGCATGTGAGTGTGTGTTTGCAAGGTAAAATGGCACACCTTTGCCCCGCCCACAAATTGCAAATCAGCTACTAACGACTAGCATGCGCTACAGAGCTGCAAATGGCCCGGTGGATGAGGCTAGGTGCATGACCTCAGACCAGCCCGCTACACACCCTAACACATGATCATTTACGTAAATCAGATCATTAGCTTAATGATGGTTGAGAGACCTGATAGCTGATGATGAAAGACAGATAGGAGAGACAACAGGTGAGATATCATCATCCAGAGCTTACCAGACCTGTGCTTAAGTAGTTAAATGTGTCAGGACGTTGACACACACAATTTCTTTTTTTTTGTGTGTGTGTGTGTGTGTGTGTGTGTGTGACTAATTTCAAATATAATATTTATATAATATAACTCATTGTAGTCTACCTCTGCTCCTATTAGCTTGACACCTTGCAGTAAATTGATCCAGAAATCAGCTCTAGTTTTCAATACATCTAATCTTACACATTCCCATCCATCTCACCTGGGTTGCTCAGAACTTTCATTTTCTACTAAACTAGGTTTCAGACCCATTGAAATTGTATCTTTAAAAATGCTATAATAACAGTATTAGTTTTGACTAAAGGATTGTTTATCTTGATTTTTTCATCGATCATATTGTTGTGCTTTGTCTGTAGAATTAAAATATTTTAATCAAAAGGTTGCTAAAATACTGTGGTTTTTGCAGTGCTGAGATCAGGGCATGACATTTACGCCCACTCTATCTGCCAAATGCGGGTAAAAATCGGTAGAAATTATTCTTCTTGTCTGAAACACAGGCGCGTATTTTGCGTAGCGTGATTGAAGCCTGTTTTCATGTTAATGTGGCACAAGCCATCACAGACCCACTCACGTGAGTGAACCGCTCTGCTCTGTCCTATCTCTGGAGCTCTGGAGCAACAGCACTGATGAGGAAAAGGGGAAACAACACTGTGGCATGTACCAACATAAATTACAAGACTTTTCAATCTTCAGATCATAACCCGTCTTAAAATGTATAACTTTTTTTTTTTTGTCTGTAGTAACACTAGCTGGAATTAGGACAGGCATTTCATAAATTCATATTAAATCTACTAGGGTAAATCTATTAGACTTAATTTTTGCAACCACTGTGAAAGTTGTAGTTAAAGTTTCTAAATGTGTTCAGGCTAGGGTTGCCACTTTTAAAGTTTTAAAATAAGGGACACTTAAATGGGGAAAGGGGGTTTCATGGCAGGATCACGGCCTCTAACCACATCCTCCACAGTTAAATGTGTTATTAATAAAAATTGTATATCCTTTCTTATATGCTAAAATGAGAACTTTCCTGACCCATGACTTATAAAAAAAAATACATCATTTATATGTTAAAAGTATATTTATTTAAATTGTTTCGACTATTTGTCTTCTTTATCTTATTTATGTATACATTTTGGATGGTTTATATATATATATATATATATATATATATATATATATATATATATATATATATTTTTTATAATTTTTATTTATTTTATTTGTTTATTTTTTCCTTCACCTGTACTTGTCTTTATGATTGTATTCATACATTGTTTGATCTTACTGAACATTTATATAGAAATGTTCTTTTTTTATTTTTACGAATAACCATATCATGAGTGATTTATCAGCATGAACAGGGTTGAGAGGGTTACTTTTGAAATGTATTCCACTACAGATTACAGAATACATGCTGTAAAATGTAATTTGTAACGTATTCCATTAGATTACTCAAGGTCAGTAACGTATTCTAAATACTTTGGATTACTTCTTCAGCACTGGTAGATTTTTTCACTTGTTTTGACTATTAAAACTCTGCCAGTACAGTAAGACAAAATAAACGTTAAAAATACATCTCTGAAAAAACTAAATATCTTATGCAGTGTTGTTTCTAAAACAAGATAAATCAAATTGATCTTGTTTTAAGGATTTTACGATATTTTTACAGGAAAACAATACAAAAATTATTATCAAAATTATGATTTTTGCCCTAATATCAAAGGTCTTACTAGAAAAAAGAAATTATGATCTAATGTGAATTTTCTTGATAAAAAAATAGGATTGTGCCTGGTAACATGTGCATGTAAAATGGCTAGAAAAGTGTTTCACCTCTGTTCAAATGCACTTTGGATCACATCATTTATATGTATAAATGTTTTCCATCTGAAAGGACTAAATATTAAATGAAACAATTGACAATAAAATGCAAAGTAATTTCTTCAGTAATCAAAATACTTTTTGAATGTAACTGTATTCTAATTACCAATTATTTAAATTGTAACTGTAGTGGAATACAGTTACTTATATTTTTTATTTTAAATACGTAATCCCGTTACATGTATTCCATTACTCCCCAACCCTGGGCATGAAATAACTTAATGACATGTTCACACACACAATAAACTTGAATTTGGCTCTCCCACATTTAACATGCTCTACCTCTGCATTCTGGTTCCGAGAGAGCTTCACAGATCCCATGGCCAAGCCCAAACCAAGCATCAGCTTCAGCATGAGACCAGCACCGTTTCGGTGGAAAAGGAGCAACAGTGTCTGCATGGAACTTGCGAGACTTTTAGACATTTATACTTAAAGTCAATGACAGAGAGAGAAAGAGAAACAGGAGCAGACAAAATAAGAGGGAAATAGCTTTAAGACACATTTGCACTGGCTGGTGCACTCTACTCACAAAAAACCTCTTTCAAGGAGTCCATGCAGAAGAAGGGGACATAACCCCTAGCAACTGTCAGGACACTCGCAGAGCCCCCAAAAACCTTCAGGCTTTGAGATATTGTTTTATCAAGGAGGACTGTACTACACCTGCGATTATTATCTGAGTTCTTCATATGAGACTCAGGGTCAAAGAGGTTTGACCCTCAGATGTTTAAGATTTCCAGAATCAATGTTTTTTTATTTTTATTTTACACTTATAACCTGTTGCTCATGTTTGAGCACTTTCGACGATTCCTCTGTCTCGCACTGATCAGTAATGATCTCCCTCATCATCCTCTCTGCCAGACTCCTCATGCTTTCACTCCTGCAGGCCTCCTTATTCAGACAGCAGGACATCCACAGCCTAAACCGGCTGATTAAAGTGAGCGGATATTGCCAGGATGAGCCTCCGTGCCTCCGTCCTTCCCTCATCTGTCTTAATTTCAGTCTAATGCTGAGCTGCTCCAGGCTCACATTACAATTAGTAGTCCCATCTGGGGTCTTCATCTTGGCTTGATATCTCTCACACTCAAACAGATCTCACCAAAATCAACATCGGTACCAAAGTCTTAGAGCAATCTGTTTGCTTTCGAGCTTTTCAGCCTCTTGTGGATTCCTTCTTCATTCTGCCTTGCGTGATGGTCATCTCTTCTCCGCCATTCATCCAGAACAGTGACCTCATTGGGAGTTTGTCTGTGGTCACAACTCACCAGTAAATGGCTTTCTCTCATTGTAGCCATTGCCCAAATCACAGAGCCAGTTTTCGGGACCAATGGAGAGGCCGAATGGGCGAGTCCCACCCAATGATGGCAGCCCTAAATGGGTGGTAGGGGTCACAGCAGTAATGGGGCAGCAAATTCAAGTTCAGCCTCTGAAGGAGTCAGCCCAGGCATGGAGATAATTTGTGGAGCAGGAAGCACGTCAAGTGAGAAACAAAGAAAAAGGTAAGACTTGGGAGGTATTTCAAGGGCCACTTCTCCCAATGTCAGAGGACACTGATTTGGAGGACCACCAGAGCAGAGCAATCATGAAAGCAGAGGGAATATCTTGTTCTCACGACATCTGGCAGCTTAAATATTTAAGATTAACAGTTTTTCTTTTTTTCTTTTTTTTTTAGGTATTTAATGTGATCTGTACCAACAAAAACTGTTTGAGATTGTTAGCATGAGTCAGTTTCATTTGTCACCTTATAAACATGATGGACTGAACAAGACCATGATAGGCAAGGTGTATTTCCCTTAAAGGAAAGTCTGCTGGAGGAAAATTTTAAAATGTGAAGGTTGTGACAGTCAGAAAGCTAACAAACATATATATACATACACACATATATATATATATATATATATATATATATATATATATATATATATATATATATATATATATATTGTATATAAAACTACTTTTTATTGCAAGAATAAAACTACGCATTTTATAATATGTCTTTTATTGGCGCTTATCGAGATTCAGCACAGCAGGCGTCTTATTTCTTGCAAGAACAACAAAGTATTTTCTTCTCTTTTTCTTTCATCAGAACGTACACAGAAACCACACACATAATAAAAAATTGCAAACAATTTTCCTGTTGTCTATCATCTCTGCAATTTTAAACTTTTGATCTCTGCTATTTCAACTTTTGAAATTTTGAATAATTGAAAGGGCATGCAGCTCCCAGCAAATGCTCTGTCTCAGCTATTGAAAAATGGTTCTTGAACAGTCATTTACGGACTTGAGCTTAGATTAGTGCGAGGATTCCATTGTATTACCTCCCCGTGGCTATTTTCATAAGCAAAGACAGCCAGTGTAAGTCTCAAGAGCTTCATATGATACATGGCCTCACCTGTGAGCAATGGGCTCCTATTTTAAACTGTTTATGACATTAATGTAATTGGTTTAGTTGTTCGAGTCGTGACTGAAGTTCTGGATAGCTGTTAGCACTTTGAAATCTTTTACAACTTTGAATGCCGTATACTATTTTGTTATTTTTAAGTTCATTAAGTCATTTCTTTAACTTTATTTTTGCCAGAGGGGAGGGGTTAATGTAGGGAATATACTCAATATGTCTGAACACCATTATATTTGAAAGTGTCATTGCCTAGTGTCTTTGTAAAACAAACCATTTTGCTGCACCAAATGACGTCTTTTAAATTGAAGCCATCTCCTTTGAGATGTGCTCTTCACGCGTCTGTGGGGAGCATCTGACAACAAGTAGGTGACAGACTTTCAAGAATTGATACTTACCTCAAATAGGGGAAAAGCACTTAAGACTGATATCAACCACTTCAGAGATATCTCCTCCATTCCCCATCCATTTTATCCAACTCACTTCATTCTATTTTCATTTCTTTCTCCAGATGATCCAATCTAGATATTGTTTATGTGAAACATTTAGGGCGTCTAGCCGTATCTTAGCTAGGTTTTCTAAAAACAAAGGTGATTGGATCTTTTTTGACATACAAAAATGTAAAGAGTAGGAATTAGCAGAAAAGAGAATGAATGCTAGCTTCCTTTTTTTTCTTTTTTTTTTTTTTTTTTTTTTTAATAAAATCTGAATTTACCAACAATTTTCACTAAAGAACAAATGATATATGCCTAGAAATCTATTCTGATCTAATATATCTATAATATTTAGTGACCTCTCCAGTGCTTATATCATACATTTTGAAGCTCCATCTATCTCTGACTAGTGTACATGCAATCATTAATTGAACAATGTTAAATTTGATTCCATCCAAAATGAGCCCCTGGCTCTCAACCCCCTTCCCAATGTTTCTCTGGCTTGGCATGGATGGATGAGATGACTGATTGGATCCTGATATATAATTCATTACCATGCGCAAAGGTCGTCTGACTCTGGTCCTCTCTGCCCACACAGAAAGCCCGCTTGGCCCGGATAAGAATAGCCAAGATGGGCAGCTCCAACGCCTACCTTCAGAGCAAACGCAACGGACTCTTCGACGAGCTGTTGGATCTCACAGTAAGAACTTCTTGGAGATTTTCACTTTATGAACATCCAGTTTCATTTTAAAATCTGCAGAGATATCTGACAAGAAAGCTGAAATATATTGAGGTCATTCCGAGATCCAGAGATCTTTCAGGGTCTCCTTTAACAGAAATATAACTGTGGTTTGCCAGTAAATGAACCATGTCACAATTTATTTCTCTCAGCTAATTTTCTGTTGGCTTGTGGGATTTTTAGGGAACTGCTATCCTGTACATGACACAAACTGCATTAGAGTTGACACTAACTTTATTCTTGTTAAGATACACTGCAGATTGGAAAATGGAGTTGTGTGGCTTAGTGGTAAAATAGTTCACACAAAAATTTTAATGTTGTCATCATTTACTCTTCCTGTCATGTAATTCCAACTATGTATTATTTTATTTCTTTCATGAAACATAAAAGATGTTATGCAGAATGTCCAAGCTTCTGTTTTCCATAAAACAAACGTAGATGGTGATTAATACTGCCAAGCTTTAAAAAGGACATAAAAGCACCATTAAAGTATCATAAAAGTAGTCCATATGATGCTATGTTTCAAGTTTTCTGAAGCCATATGATAGCTTTGTGTTAGCAATGGACAAAAATGTTAGGTGTTATTTACCGATAATCTTCCCCTCTGCCACATCTCACCAATCTAACCTTTGGACGTGCCGTGCCTGCCAAGAGTTTGACAATATGAACCAGCATGCCGTTTCACGATAAATCGCTCAAATTTTAAAAATGGCATATCGGATGAAACAAGAGACTCTAATCTTTTGACTCAAATAGGTTTCAATCTAAACACTTAATTAGGTTTCTTGTCAGATATAGTTTTGTTGCAGTTTCTTCCAAAGACAAACTCCGCTGTGATCAGCACCAAGTCACATGACTCCGTACGCCGAAAGTTTAACCTTTTACTGACAGCCCGGATTTTCCTGAACTGAGATCAGTTGGTTGAAATTAATTTTAATTATGAGTTACGTATAGCGAAGTTGGAACACAGTGTCTGCACAGAAGGACGCGGGGTCACACAAGTTTAAAGCATTTGCTTATTATTGTCTCTTGCTTATTATTATTTCAATGTGAATCCTTTCCTTTCCAGTCATTATAAAAACATTACTTTTTTTTTTAACATTAGGTAACAAAAGGTGGTTTTACAAAATACGTGGTAACCATGGGTTCCATCTTCATTTTCAATAGGAGAAAGGCAACTGAACAGATCAAGGCGGCACATCTTGTGAAGCTCGTTCTTGCATGCAGCTTTTCTTACACGATTGCTTACGGCACACACCGCGCAAGATAAATATTTATCTTTTCGCTGCTGATGTGTGTCATTGATCAATCAGAGATGACTTTAATCAGCCGACATTTAGCTTTTATGTAGTAAGTTCCCTTAAGAACGCTAATTCACTACATAGGGAATAGGGAAACAATTTCACATTTAGGCAGAGTTCTATGGAGAAATAAGAAATTCATGACCATTTTATTTAGTTGATTTTGTTAGTTTTATTAGCTTTCACTTACATTCAATTCAGAATTGAATTGATTATTTTGCCTACAGTAAATGCCCCATTCAGAGAAACAGGTTTTCACTCTCTACTGAGCTGAAGCAGCATGCCAGCATTGTTTATATATATATATATATATATATATATATATATATATATATATATATATATATATATATACACACTGGTGGCCAAAAGTTTGGAATTATGTACAGATTTTGCTGTTTCGGAAGGAAGTTGGTACTTTAATTCACCAAAGTGGCATTCAACTGATCACAAAGTATAGTCAGGACATTACTGATGTAAAAAACAGCACCATCACTATTTGAAAAAAGTCATTTTTGATCAAATCTAGACAGGCCCCATTTCCAGCAGACATCACTCCAACACCTTATCCTTGAGTTATCATGCTAACATGCTAATTTGATACTAGAAAATCACTTGCCATTATATCAAACACAGTTGAAAGCTATTTAGTTAGTTAAATGAAGCTTAACATTGTCTTTGTGTTTGTTTTTGAGTTGCCACAGTATGCAATAGACTGGCATGTCTTAAGGTCAATATTAGGTAAAAAATGGCAGAAAAGAAACAGCTTTCTCTAGATACTCGTCAGTTAATCATTGTTCCCTGTCTGTCACTCACTCGACATTGTGTCGATGTAGTGACATTAGGGGTCACTCTTGGGAGCCCCAAACACCTCTGCTTTTTTGAAAAAAGGCCAGTGAGAATTGGCGAGTGGAATTTGCATGCCACTCCCCCAGACATACGGGTATAAAAGGAGCTGGTATGCAACCACTCATTCAGATTTTTTCTTCGGAGCTGAGCGGTTCTATTCATTGAGCTGAATTCATCCGCCGAGTTCATTCAGGGGTGAGGAGAACGCGGCTTCTCCCCCTCTGCATCTGTGATTTGCAGAGAATGACCCTGAGCACTTCGGCAGAACATTTAAAAGAGTATATTCTAAAAGAGAATATTTTCTTTCTGAAAGAGCGGCACACATGGAACGTCTTTTTAAAGACGCGTCTTTTTAAAGATGCCTTTCCGTTTGTGTGTTATTCCTGGTTGCGGTCGTTATCTCTCCGCTTCCGACGGCCACGATCACTGTCTTACGTGTCTGGGCGCTGCCCACATGGAGACATCATTCGTGGATGGATCATGTCCTCATTGCGAGAACATGACCATGGCAACGTTGCGGTCACGGCTTGCATTCTTAAGAAAGCAAGCCACCCCAGTGGCTCCCCGCCTCGGTCCTTCTACCTACGGGTATGAGGCTGTGCCGGTTAGCACTGGGGGCAATTTGGGGACCTCAATAGGACCACCTCCTCTGGGTATCCCCCCACAGACCTCCCATTCCCCAGCACACTCGCTTGCCCCGATCACATGCTCAGACCGCCCGTGGCCCGGCCCCAGCGTGCAGCCCATTGTAGGAAGTAGACGCCCCCCGCCTCACGGCCGGCCACCAAGAACCCGAGGAAGGCTTCGAAGCGCCCCTGAGATGGGCGACCCAGGGGCAAGGAGAACCATCTCTCTGGAGCTGGTGCACAGACCACTCCATCCCCCGGTGGAGGGCCGGGAGGAGAATCTTTTGTTTCTTTTTTCGCCGCATGCCCCAGAGACCCAAGGTTCAGCAAAAGATCAGATTCCTTGTTTCCTGGGTCACATGTCTGGTGTGCACGGCCGTTGTCACGACCGCCGTCCACCGTTCCTTTTTTGCAGGGTTGGTGCTCCAGCGGCAGACCCCCCGCCCCTGGGTGCCCAGCTGTGGCACGAATACCCCCACACGGGATTAGTGCCGATGGACCTCGGGGACAAGACTTCTCCTCACCCCTCCTCGGCCAATCTCATGGTGGGTGGCAGGAGCCAGGTAAGTGCTTCGATGTCCCTCGACTCAGCATGGCCACGGGGCTCAAGTCCCCTCGACGTGGCACCTCAAGCTCCGCCCCACCACCAGGCCTCACCTGCCGGTACGTCCGAAAGGATTATCCCCTTGGTCCCCCTTGCCCGGAGTTTGGACATGTGTCTTGCGCTTTCCAACCCGTCCTGACCCGGACCGTCCGACTCTGCTATGCGATTCAGTTCACCAGGTGCCCGCCCAGGTTCAGCAGCGTCCGCTTCACCTCGGTGAAGGGCGAGAACGCCGCTACCTTGTGTGCAGAGATCGCGGCCCTCCTGAGCAAGGGTGCGATAGAGACTGTCCCTCCAGCCGAGATGAGGAAAGGGTTTTACAGCCCTTACTTCATCGTACCAAAGAAAGGCGGTGGGTTGCGACCAATCTTGGACCTGAGGGTACTGAACCGGGCCTTGCACAGACTCCCGTTCAAGATGCTGACGCAAAAACGCATTCTAGCGAGCGTCCGACATCTAAATTGGTTCGCGGCAGTAGACCTTAAAGACGTGTACTTCCCCATCTCGGTCCTACCTTGACACAGACCCTTCCTGCGGTTTGCCTTCGAGGGCCAGGCATACCAGTACAAGGTCCTCCCCTTCGGCCTGTCCTTGTCCCCTTGTGTCTTCACGAAGGTCACGGAGGCAGCCCTTGCCCCGCTAAAGGAAGTGGACATTCGCATTCTCAACTATCTCAACGACTGGCTGATCTTAGCTCACTCTTGAGAGTTGCACACACAGGGACCTCATGCTTCAACACCTCAGCCGACTGGGGCTCGGGTCAACTGGGAAAAGAGCAAGCTCTCCCCGGTTCAGAGCATCTCTTTTCTCAGTCTGGAGTTGAACTCGGTCTCAATGACAGCGCGTCTCATGAACGAACGCGCTCAGTCGGTGCTGAACTGTCTGAAGGCATTCAGGCAGAGGACAGCGGTTCCACTGAAACTTTTTCAGAAGCTCCTGGGGCATATGGCATCCTCAGCGACGGCCACACTGCTCGGGTTGATGCATATGAGACCACTTCAGCACTGGCTTCAGACTCGAGTCCCGAGATGGGCATGGTGCTGCGGGACACATTGCGTGGCCATCACGCCGATTTGCCACTGCCTCTTCAGCCATTGGACCGACCTGACAATTCTATGGGGAGGGGTTCCCCTAGAGCAGGTCTCCAGACACGTCATGGTTACAACAGACGCCTCCAAGACAGGCTGGGGCACCGTATGCAATGGGCACACAGCCACCGGCTCTTGAACTGGCCCGCGGCTGCGTTGGCACACCAACTGCCTAGAGTTGTTGGCAGTACTGCTCGCCTTGCGGAGGTTTCGGCCATTGATTCAGGGCAAGCACGTGTTGGTCCGGACGGACAACACAGGGACAGTAGCTTACATCAACCGCCAAGGCGGTCTACGCTCCCATCGCATGATCTCACGCTCCTCACGACAGCCCCCCCTGGTGAGTCCCCCTGAGGAAGGACCTTCTTTCTCATGGATGGGGCACCACTGGCACCCGCAACCAGACCTCTGAAATCTCCACGCAGAGGACTTAAGTGGCCTACCACCTGCGGTAGTAGACACGATCACTCAGGCTAGGGCTCCCTCTACGAGGCGCTTGTATGCCTTGAAGTGGCGTCTGTTCGCTAAGTGGTGTTCTTCCCAACGGGAAGACCCCCAGAGATGCGCAGTCGGATTGGTGCTTTCCTTCCTGCAGGAGAGGTTGGAGGGGCAGCTGTTCCCCTCCACCTTGAAGGTGTATGTAGCCCCTATTTCAGCTCATCACGATGCAGTAGATGGTAAGTACTTGGGGAAGCACGACATGATCATCAGGTTCCTGAGAGGCGCTAGGAGCTTGAACCCCTCTAGACCGCGCCTCGTTCCCTGGTGGGACCTCTCTGTAGTCCTTCAGGGTTTACGGGGAGCTTCCTTTGAGCCCTTGGAGTCAGCTGAGCTTAAGGCACTCTTTTTGAAGACTGCCCTCCTGACTGCGCTCACTTCCATCAAGAGGGTAGGGGACCTGCAAACGTTCTCTGTCAGCGAATCGTGCCTGGATTTCGGTCCGGGTTACTCTCATGTGATCCTGAGACCCCGACTGGGCTATGTGCCCAAGATTCCCACGACCCCTTTTAGGGTCAGGTGGTGAACCTGCAAGTGCTGCCCCAGGAGGAGGCAGACCCAGCCTTGGTGTTGCTGTGTCCGGTGCGAGCTTTACGCATCTATTTGGATCGCACGCAGAGCTTTAGAAGCTCCGAGCAGCTCTTTGTCTGCTTTGGTGGACAGTGGAAAGGAAGCGCTGTCTCCAAACAGAGAATCGCCCACTGGGTCATTGACGACATTGCTGTGGCATATCAAGCTCAGGACTTGCCACCCCCTGTGGGGTTACGAGCCCCATCTACCAGGAGTGTGGTGGCCTCCTGGGTCCTGGCCAGTGGCGCCTCTTTGGCAGACATCTGCAGAGCAGCGGGCTGGGCAACACCCAACACCTTTACAAGGTTCTACAATCTCCGATTCGGTTACGTCCCGTGTAGTGGCAGGCACAAGCAGGTAAGGTCCGGGACAGCTGGCCAGGTGTACCACTTGCGCATAGCGCCTTTCCGCTCACTTGAGAGGAAGACGTGCGATCTTGACTCCCAGTAGTGTTCACAGACTGTGATCCTTGGATGACTTCCTCCTTAGCCCTGTGGCAGTCGAGTTTGCGAAGAAACTCGCTGCCGGCTCAGTAAGTGCGCTGGTAAGGCCCTGTACTGAGGTAGGTGCTCCACATGCGGTGGTTCCCCATAGGTAACCCCATGTGTTATATCTTCCATAAAATAATTTCCCTCTTGGTAAACTATGTCTTTCTTGAGCAGAGGGCCCTCTGCTCCAGTCGCCATGCTTGTAGAAACTCCTTCCCCCTTGGGTAGGACATACCATGTGACTCTCCACATGACATACTTCCGACAAAACTTGGCAAGACCATGTGATGTATTTCCATTTGAAGTACCCCCCCCCCCCCATTTCTCTGGGTGATGTGTGGTCTCCGTGGTGTCTTCCCCTTGGGAGTGACACCCCCCCCCCCAACGTGGACACAAAATAGGAAAAAGAGGCCTTGGCTGGGCTAGTCTGTCCCTATAGTTGGGCAGTCGACTTGTTCCTGATGGACCGTCTGATGCTCATAAAAGCATTGGGGGAGGTTACGTGACAGCCTGGTGCACTGGCTACGAGGCACACAGCAGTCTGCCTGTCACACACCACCAGTTCACGCAACACAGTTCCGCTAGTTGTGGCATTTTGTATAGGGACCCCTAGTGTCACTACATCGACACAACGTCAAGTGAGTGACAGATAGGGAACGTCCTGATTACTTTCGTAACCTCCGTTCCCTGATGGAGGTTACGAGACATTGTGTCCCTCTTGCCACAATGCTGAACTACCTGCTGAAATGGCCGGGACCTGGTCTCGGCTCCTCAGTACAAAACCTGAATGAGTGGTTGCATACCAGCTCCTTTTATACCAGTATGTCCGGGGGAGTGGCATGCAAATTCCACTCGCCAATTCTCATTGGCATTTTTCACAAAAGCAGAGGTGTTTGGGGCTCCCAAGAGTGACCCATATTGTCACTACATCGTTACGAATGTAACCAGGACATTTGAGGAATGAAGGCTATACAATGCTTGAAATTGCCAAAAACGAAACTGAAGATTTCATTCAAAGTTCTACACTACAGTCTTCAAAGACAAAGGACAACTGGCTCTAACAAGGATAGAAAGAGATGTGGAAGGCCAGATGTACAACTAAACAAGAGGATAAGTACATCAGAGTCTCTAGTTTGAGAAATAGATGCCTCACATGTCCTCAGCTGACAGCTTCATTGAATTGTACCTGCTCAACACCAGTTTCATGTACAACAGTAATGATAAGGCTCAGGGGCGCAGGTCTTATGGGAAGAATTGCAAAGAAAAAGCAACGTTTGAAACAGAAGAACAAAAAGAAAAGGTTAGAGTGGGCAAAGAAACACAGACATTGGACAACAGATAATTGGAAAAGAGTGTTATGGATCTTAACCCCATTGAGCTTTTGTGGGATCAGCTAGACTGTAAGGTGCATGAGAAGTGCCCGACAAGACAGCCACATCTATGGCAAGTGCTACAGGAAGGGTGGGGTAAAATGTCACTTGAGTATCTGGACAAACTGACAGCTAGAATGCCAAGGATCTGCAAAGCTGTCATTGCTGAACGTGGAGGATTTTTTGATGAGAACTCTTTGAAGTAGTTTAAGAAGTTATTTTTAAAAAAATTGTAATAGTAATTTTTAACAGTATTAATGTCCTGACTTACATTGTGTTCAGTTGAATGCCACTTTGGTGAATAAAAGTGCCATTTTCTTTACATAAGAGCATAATCTGTACGTTCTTCCAAACTTTTGGCCACCAGTATATATATATATATATATATATATATATATATATGCAATATCACATGAGCAAGAGTGCGATATGGCCCTACATCAGCACTGCTGTGATTCGGCCGCAGGCCAAGTGCTGTAGGTAATCACAGCAGTGCTGATTTAGGGTCATATAGCATGATTGCGAGTGTGATATTGCTTATATACGACAGTTCAATGAACAAGTACATTTAAAAAAATTAGGAAAAACTGAGTACAGTCACAAAAAACGCATTTGTGCATGGAACTACTTTCTTACACGATGGATCAGAATTTGCCTTTGCTGGTTCAAACCAAATTATGCGTCCAAGCCTCTCAAAAACATCTCACTTCAGAAGTACTAGTATCACAGCTTGGGCTTTTTCTAACATGTTATTGGAGAAACAAGGATGTGTGTGTGTGTGTGTGTGTGTGTGAGAGAGAGAGAGAGAGAGAGAGAGAGAGAGAGAGAGAGAGAGAGAGAGATGGAGCGTGTGCGATCACCTGTTGATGATGCTGTAGTCTGTTAGTCAGCTTTCTGAAGATAATGTAATTTTGGTCAAATTCATCCTATATTCTCAGTGGAAAAATATCCGTCTAAGCGGGGGTATTCCTCTGTATTTCGTGGTAGCCGGTGTCATTCACTACTATAGAAACTGCAATCTCCTCCGCCATTTTGTCCTCTCAAATGTGGAAAGTCCAGTAAGAGGTAAGCGCCTTGAGTTTGTGTAATTAATCAGTCTGTTTTGACTCTCATCTGTGATGAGCCTTAATGCTGAAGTTGTTACTTTAAAGCTGTTTAAAGCTATTTCCTAGCTTAAGTAGTGTAGTAGTAATACGAGCGATCACGGAGTGTTGTTGAATATAAACACTGAGTGATGCTGACTCACTTCACGTCACCAACTGGCTCATATTACACACAAAAATGGTCTTTTGCCTCCACCTGCTGGCTAAAATATGTAACGTCACAAAATTGAATGTAAAGAGACAGATGACTCTTAACACATCTTAGAACGGTACGAACACAAGCGGAGTGATACACAGTGAAGCATCCGAGTGCTGATGGTGTGAGACCATCAGTACTCATGGAACGTCTCTCGTCCAATCAGATCTATATATATATATAATTTTAAATCTAACCAACTTTTTTGTGAAATGTTTTCCTTGAAAGTGTTCCTTGTTCCTTGCTTGTGTTATGTGTCTTTAAAATTAATGCCACATGATTTAATATTTTGTAATATAATGCAAATACATTTATGCATTTTAAGTGTGACTTAAGTATCTAAATACTTTTTAGGCCCACTGTATGTATTCAGGAAAATATTTACATTCCCTGACACCTGCTATAATAAATATTTAGATAATGACATAAATTATTTTCCGATTCCTTAACCTGCAGTGGACAGATCCACTCTGTCAAATCCCATTGCATTTGACACCATTTTATTTTGCTCTGTTGATGTTCTCATCAAGGGTGGGTCGAGTCGTACGCTAATGAAATCAGGCCAGATTAAACTTACTCTCATTCCATTCTAATTAGGAGCTGACTTGAAAAGGGACCTTGGCTGTCTAAATGGAGAGTTCTAGAATCGGCTGCTCTCCGTGACCTGCTCCTCCCTTTTTATTTCCACGAATGTCACACAAGATTAAATGGAAGATCTGAAAATAATACCTCTAATTAACACATAATTGCATTTATTAAAAAAGTACCCACCAGAAGCTGGCAGACCTTGATGGAGAGCTTGTGGTATTTCCTGAGCGGTGGGGACTGCAATAACAAGACACGCAAAACAATTCAAGATGGCAGACTTCCATCCAGCATGGCAGCTTCGTTTTATTGTGCAACATCCTTATTTGCAGATGAAAATATGCTTGGTGCAAAGTGTGAACATTCCTATCAGTTGCTGTCTGTACATATTTTGGCTTCATTTAGTGGGACATTTTTTTAACAAAAGCTTGTGATGAAGCTGTCAGTGGTTTGGCACGTTGAATTACAGGCATGTCATCATGATTGCTCAGAGCTGCGTGGGAAGTCAATGTCAAACAGACAGAATGCAAAACTTTGGGAAGCCAAGAGAATAGCTGTTGTACTGAGTGCATCCTGTATATATACGTACAGTTCTGGTACAGGCTATGAAACAGCAGTTTGTTCAGAGTTGTTTGTTATCCTCTCAAAAATCCACACAAAAAATACGCCCCCACAATCACACACACACACACACACACACACCAAATAACGCCAGAGGCTACCATCATACTTCACAGACTCAATAATACATTCATTGAGCTGAGACTTTTAAAACATCAAACAGAAGAGTTGGAGGATTGTAGAGACTGCATCAATACCCATATAGTGTCTGGATTTCAAAGTGGTATTGACAGATCAGACAGGCTATTTGGACATGTTAGCGGTCGTACATTGAAAATTGTGCAGCTTGTTTTAAGAATATCATGGCACACAACATAAACATGACAGAAGGTCTCTAGGTTTCATTTGGATTTAGTGATTGCAGTGTAAATTACAGCTTTTGTGTGTGTGTGTGTGTGTGTGTGTGTGTGTGTGTGTGTGTGTGTGTGTGTGTGTGTGTGTGTGTGTGTGTGTGTGTGTGTGTGTGTGTGTGTGTATTGCAGAGCACAGAGGGGGAGGAACAGCACCGGAATAAAACCACATCTCTACTGGAGAGTCAACACCACCACCTATTGCACTGCTTAGAAAAAACAACCGTAAGTCTTGAGCATGCATTTTCAGCATTAATCAAAAGCCATTCAAAATAAAGTAAGGCATGACTACTCACAAAAAAATAAATCAGCTTAATCTAGTCCAATATGGATAATTACAATACAGTTCTATTTATCAAATACATATATAAATGGACATGAAATATTCATAAGAGTTAATAACACTGCAGAGTTATACCAGAGACATTAATCTAGCACACTTCTTTATGTAGTTGCCTGTAATCATATGGAAATTCCTTACATTTCGTGGACATAAGGGTTAAGTGTACTTTTCATTTTGTGGATAGCAGAAAACACCTTTTGTGGACAAAATGCCCCCATCATGTCACAAAATGCATTTTGTCCAAGAAATAATTTTTGTAAATTGTGAATGTGATTTGTCATGTTACTAAATGGCCCTATGAAATCCTATTTTTTTTTTCTTTTTCAAATTCCTTTTTATTTTATTTTTCTCAAATTCTGTTTTCCATTTTATTTTTTTTGAATTCCATATTTTAAAGTTTAATAAAATTTTATCATCAAAATACAGTCTAATCAAATAACTAATAGAAATGTAATCAAATGAAAACAGAACAATTACTTTTTAACATACCATTGCATTATTTTTATCAAATAAAGTGCTTCTATACAGATCCTCAAAGTACAATCCAAAACACAACAATGAAGTTATTTTTGTCAAATACAGTGCTACACAGCAGAACATCACAGCATTAATGAAAGCATTGATAAAAACTTTCATTCAGTACAACAGCACTCTTGCTTGCGAGATATTGCTTAAACATAATGTAATTATAATTTATATTTTATTATTATTATTATTATTATTATTATTATTATTATTATTATTATTCCATATACTACCATATACTTATATACAGTACTTTCCACTGAAAGATAGATATTTTGTGTTTCCACTGAAGGGGCGCCCCGAATTTAAGAAGATTTAATTTCTTGTGTCTTACTTTTTATTCTTACTTTTATTTTCTTGTTCTTAAGTGTTTTTAAAATGAACTTTTATATTTTATTTTATTTTATTTTATTTATCATTTCTAGATAAAGCACTCTGAATTACCACTGTGTGTAAAATGTGCTATTAACCTTTTTGTTATGTTTAAAAATAATAACATCTGTGATGTTTGGATCAAAAATGACCCATGTAGAATTCAGCAGATTTTCAGTAGATTTACATCACACTCATCTATAAATTATGAACATGAAAACTGGCATAGGTTTACCTACATGTTTTCACACTTAACCCAAGCCTACAGTACATAGTAGAATTTTAATAGGAAAGAGCACCACCTATATGTCAGTTGTGGTAATACTTGTGTACAGTAGATTTACAGAAATCCTTAGATTGATTTACAGTAATTAAAATAAGATGATAGTTAGATTACTGAAAAGTTTGACATTCTATAAATATAAACATTTATTAAAAAAAAATGAAGTTTTTTTTTTTATTTTTATTTTTATTTTTTATACATTTTAATTTAGTCAATGTTGAGGATAACCCAAAAGCATTTTGACTAAACTTAAAAGTTTTCCACTGTTTTTAACTCTTAAACAGGTCAAATATGGCCTGAACATAACAGGAGGTACTCCTGTTAAACTCGCCTTGCCTTGTATTTTGTTTATTCTGGCAAAAAAACAGAATGAAGCCTTCTCAGTTTTTATGTTTGATGTCAACTTCACACCTCTGGATAAGCAGTTTGCTATATTGCCTAATGTGCTTTTAAATCTACAAAATGCTGCAATTTAATTCTATTAATATATATTCTGCATATGCTGGGTGCGCTCTGCTCTCTGCCATTTTCAAATCAAATCAAGTCACCTTTATTGTCACATAGCCATATACATAAGTGCAATGGTGTGTGAAATTCTTGGGTGCAGTTCCGATCAACATAACAGTCGTGTCAGTGATGAGACAGTACCAATTTACAATAACATCAAATTAACACAGCACAATTTAAAGTCTAATATACACATAATTACACACAACACAATATACAAATAATAGCATACACTGCACAGTATACAGTACACACAATATAGATACACATTATTCAAAAAAAAAAAAAAAGTATATATAGTATATATAGAATGTACAGTAGGTTGTATTGTACTGTATTGACATTCAGGCTGTTGGTTGATAGTAAGTTGTTAAGAGAGAATATAATATAATAATATAATTTATGACAGTCCAGTGTGAGATATAAGAGTAAGAATAATAAAGTGCAGTGCTGATGTATTTGATCGTGGGAGATCAAGACTTCAAAAGTCTGATTGCTTGGGGGAAGAAGCTATCATGAAGTCGGCTGGTGCGGGTCCTGATGCTGCGATACCGCCTGCCTGATGGTAGCAGTGAGAACAGCCCATGGCTCGGGTGGCTGGAGTCTCTGATGATCCTCCGAGCTTTTTTCACACACCACCTGGTATATATGTCCTGGAGGGAGGGAAGCTCACCTCCGATGATGTGTCTGGCAGTTCGCACCACCCTTTGCAGTGCTTTGCAGTTGTGGGCTGTGCTATTGCCGTATGGACCATGTGAGTTCCTCAGTGATGTGGACACCCAGGAACTTGAAGCTGCTGACTCTCTCCACTGGTGCTCCATTGATGTTGATGGGACTGTGTTCTCTGTCTTTTCTTCTGAAGTCCACCACAAGCTCCTTTGTCTTACTGACGTTGAGGGAGAGGTTGTGCTCCTGACACCAGTGTGTCAGAGTGTGCACCTCCTCTCTGTAGGCTGTTTCATCATTGTCAGTGATCAGACCTACCACCATCGTGTCATCAGCAAACTTAATGATGGCATTGGAGCTATGTCTTGCCACACAGTCATGTGTGTACAAGGAATACAGTAGTGGGCTGAGAACACAGCCCTGTGGGGCTCCAGTGTTAAGGGTCAGTGATGAGGAGATGTTACTACCCATTCTAACCACCTGACGTCTGCTTAACAGGAAGTCCAGGATCCAGCTTCACAGCGAGCTGTTTAAGCCCAGAGCCCGTAGTTTCTCATCAAGCTTGGAGGGCACTATGGTGTTGAATGCTAAGCTGTAGTCTACAAACAACATTCTCACATAAGTGTTCTTTTTTTCCAGTGGGAGAGAGCAGTGTGTATTGTAGATGCAATGGCATCATCAGTGGAGCAGTTGTTGCAGTAAGCAAACTGCAATGGGTCTAGAGAGAGAAGCAGCAAAGAGCAGATCTCTCAAAGCATTTGCTGATGATGGGGGTCAGAGCAACAGGACGCCAGTCATTTAAGCAAGTGATTTTTGATTGCTTTGGAACAGGCACAATGGTGGATGTTTTAAAGCATGTGGGGACTACAGACAAAGAGAGGGAAAGGTTGAAAATGTCCATAAAAACACCAGCCAGCTGGTTCGCACATGCTCTGATGACGCAGCCCGGAATGCCGTCTGGGCCCGCGGCTTTGCGGATATTCACCCGTCGGAAGGATCGGGTTACATCCGCTACAGAGACGGAGAGTGAACTAACCTCTGTAGCTTCGGCCATGAGAGCTCTCTCCGTGAGGGCAGTGTTATTTCCCTCAAAACATGCATAAAAAGTATTTAGCTTATCCAGGAGTTTTTATTCCCTTTAAAGTCCGTAATGATATTAATTCCCTGCCAAATGCTTCTAGAGTTGGTGGTGATAAACTGTCCTTCAATCTTGTTCCTGTACTGGCGTTTTGCTGTTCTGGCTTGTTTATGCTCCTCCGCGTTCCCGGAATTAAAAGCGGAGGTCCGCACATTAAGTGCCGCGTGAACATCGCTATTATCCATGGCTTCTGGTTCAGATAGATCCGTGTTGTTCTGGTCAGAACGACGTTCTCTACGCACTTTCTGATGAAACACATTACGCTATCAGCGTAAAGCTTGATGTCGTCATCAGAGACGGACCGGAACATCTCCCAGTCCGTGTGATCAAAACAGTGTTGTAGCGTAGAGTCTGATTGGTCCGACCAGCACTAGATCGTTCTGAGAGTGGGTGCTTCCTGTTTCAGTTTCTGCCTGTAAGTGGGCAGAAGCAGAATGGAAGAGTGGTCCGATTTGCCAAATGGTGGGCGGGGGAGGGATTTGTAGCCATCCCGGAAGGGAGAGTAGCAATGGTCCAAAACCCGGTCCCCTCATGTGTTGAAACTAATGTTCTGGTGGTATTTTGGTGCAACTGATTTGAAACTGGCTTTATTAAAGTACCCGGTCACAATGAATGCGGCCTCAGGGTGCGTGGTTTCCTGCTCACTTATACTCCCATACAGTTCCTTGAGTGCCCGGTCTGTGTCGGCATGTACACAGCAGTGATAATGACCGCTGTGAATTCCCTTGGTAGCCAGAATGGTTGACACAGAAGCATGAGAAATTCCAGATTAGGAGAGCAGAAAGACTTGATAGAATGTACGTTCCTCTGAACACAAGGATTTGTTGATCATAAAACATACACCACCACCTCTGCTTTTACCTGAGAGGTCTTTCGCTCTGTCTGCTCGGTGCACGGAGAACCCTGCGGGTTCAATGGCTGAGTCTGGGGGCCTGGGTAGCTCAGTGGTAAAATACGCTGGCTACCACCCCTGGAGTTCGCTAGTTCGCTAGTTCGAATCCCAGGGCGTGCTGAGTGACTCCAGCCAGGTCTCCTAAGCAACCAAATTGGCCCAGTTGCTAGGGAGGGTAGAGTCACATGGGGTAACCTCCTCGTGGTCGCTACAATGTGGTTTGTTCTCGGTGGGGCGCATGGTGAATTGAGCGCAGATGCCGCGGTAGATGGCGTGAAGCCTCCACATGCGCTATGTCTCCGTGGCAACGCGCTCAACAAGCCATGTGATAAGATGCGCGGGTTGACTGTCTCAGACGCGGAGGCAACTGGGATACATCCTCTGCCACCTGGACTGAGGCGAATCACTATGCAACCACCAGGACTTAGAGCACATTGGGAATTGGGCATTCCAAATTGGGAGAAAAAGGGGAAAAATCCCCCCCAAAAAAATAAAATAAAATAAAATAAAATGGCTGAGTCTGGAATCTCCACAGACATCCAAGTTTCCGTAATGCAGATAATGCAGCAGTCCCTCGTCTCTCGTTGGAAAGAGATCCGCGCTTTCAGCTCGCAGAGCTTGTTATCCAGATACTGAACATTTGCCAGTAGAATACTGGGTAGTGGGGTTTGATTTGCGCAGCGTCTTACTCTGATGAGAACGCCGGCTCTGTTTCCCCTTTTCCTCCTGCGTTTCCGCGTCCGGACTGCCCAGACAAAGGGCTCCGCTTGCGTGTTTGTAAACAGCAGGTCGGCATTGAGGAATTTGAAGTCCGGTTTATGGTGTGAGATTGCTGAACCAATGTCCAAAAGTGTTTGTGTGTCGTAGACAATAAGGCAGACAACATCCAAGACAAAAAACATAAGAATTGTAAACAAAACAAAAAAAAACACTACCATGTTGTGTCGGAGCTCGCAACGCAGCAGGCATACTCGGTGCCATCTTGAGTCCAAAACAGACAGCACGCTTGATGCTCATGATGCATGTTTGTGAATGAGAAGAGCAGCACATGCAGACTGTATATTCATTTATTTTTAATTGCAGCCTTTTTCATATCACAATTTTAATTTGATTGTGTATCCATTAGAGCTGTCTGAACGAACACATTAATCACGTGTGATTAATAAAAAAAATTAACAAGCAAATTATTCTGGGGGCCTGGGAAGCTCAGGAGCAAAGACACAGACTACCACCCCTGGAGTCAGGAGTTCGAATCCAGGGCGTGCTGAGCAGTGGCAAATTCTCAGGGCCAGCAAAGCCTTCTCTGCTGGCCTAACATGCCAAATAAATAAATATTTTTCATCCTTTCATTCTCAATCACCTTTTTGCCTATGCATTTTTAATCGCATTCCACTCTTGATTAATCTACAAACAAATAGAGAAAAACGAAAAGTTTATCCAGTCAGAATTTATTCCTTGATGCTTACAAGTGAAGTGTGACAGCTGTTTCACAAATCTCATGCCGGAAGCCGAGCTCGTTAGCAGAAGCAGCATGTGAATCTGAGCTCCACCCCCTCAGGCCTTCAGAATTCCCACAGAATCCCTCAACAGTGCAAATGAATGAGCAACTAAAGTCAGATTGTCAGATTCATCAGCCAATCAGATTTATTTATTTGTTCTTGGTGGATGTGATCTTTAGGATATGTCCAGGTCGAGGCCTTCTAGCTGGCCTTGAGTGACGCAATCACGCTTTAAGTGATGTACGTAATTTGAAAGCGAAGAGCGCAAGATCGTCATCACTGCCGCTATCGCCATTGAGAAAGAGATCCTTATGGGTTTAAAAACACGAGATGTTCTGCATGACTGTGTGATTGCTTAATTTATTAAACAGGAAAGGAGGACTGATTTCCACTTCAAGTAAATTGGTAAGTGCTTTTTGCATTGTTATAGCAACATCAGGAGTTTTCTAAGTGTAAATTAGGCTGCTTGAGCATTCAGTGTCAGATCAAGTTTTGAAAAGTAGTGCTGCGTTCCATTCAACTCAGAAAGTTGGATTTTACAACTTCCTACAAGGAAAAGTGCAATGGAATGCATCTTGAAGTGCAGAAATTCTCAACTCCGATTTCGCCGAGATGCAGGGGCATGATGTCACACAAACATGTCGACACTCAGGGAGATATACAAAGTAAGTGATAAACATTCACTTCGATAAATGAGTTCGTTTCCACATTACATGATATTAAAACTTGTTCAACAAACGCCTGCAGAAACAGGTGTATAAAACATTATAATCTCTTTTGATAATCGTACACCTGTAGCACAAATGTTAGCGCTGCAGCATTGTTTATCAGTTGGGTTGCTAGGAGACATCTCTAATGAGAGTCAAACCCCTGCTAAACTAATGGGAGCATTGCAGTTTTGTTTCCTTAAACGTCATCTTCTGAATATCGGGGAATGGAATGCATTTATGGTCAGAGATATCAAGTAGGAATATCCCACATCCAACTTGAATGGAACGCAGCATAACCGTGTACCCTGACGAAATGAAATTTATTGCAAGCAACATTTAAATCGCAAATATTATTAGATAGATTTTTCCAAGTATTATAGACCTCCTTGGTAGATTCATATGAAAAATTATGTTTTTTGACATTCATTTCACAAAACATACTGCAGTTAAAATTAGGCTTGCTTGAGCATTAAGTGTCGTTTCAGGTTCTGGCTTTCGTGCGTGGACGTGTTTTTAAAATGTCATTTGGTATTATTAGTTGACTGACATGTAATGTATGATAGGCATAGCGTCTTATTCATTGTGAGACTGTGTTTTCTTAATGGCATGAATTGTACTGAAGGCCTAGACTTAAAATGCACGGCCCGCGGCTGGTGCTGAATGACTCCAGCCAGGTCTCTTAAGCAACCAAATTGGCCTGGTTGCTAGGGAGGGTAGAGTCACAAGGGGTAACCTCCTCATGGTCGCTATAATGTGGTTCTCGCTCTCGGTGGGGCGTGTGATGTGTTGTGCATGGATGCCGCAGAGAATAACTTGAAGCCTCCATGCGCTATGTCTCCGTGGTAATGCGCTCAACAAGCCACGTGATAAAATGCGCGGATTCACTGTCTCAGATGCGGATGCAAATGAGATTTGTCCTCCGCCACCTGGATTGAGGCGAGTCACTACGCCACCATGAGGACCTATAGGGCATTGGGAATTGGGCATTCCAAATTGGGGAGAAAAGGGGAGAAAATAAAACAAGTAAATTATTCTTAATCGCCGTTTTTAAATTTACCTTTAATACAGCATAAACCAGCATAAACACTTGTTGGGAGGGTGAAACCTTAGTAATGTGTCCGCCTGGAGTTGTTACACTGACACACACACCACAACAGCGCTTTCCTGTCAGTGATAAAATGATGGAGAAAGGGCCTCTTAGTGCTGTTATTTGATGTACAAAACAAGCCCAGATAGGACTTGCGATAGAAATAAAGTATTTTCAGCGCATTTTAATACCACTTTAGCATGCCAAGTCTTAACTATCACAGCTCTGGACGCTGGTGTTGACGCTCTGATGGAATCATGAATGCAGCTTCACAATTGCTGTAGGAAAGTGGATAGTCATAGTCTACCTGCAGATTAATATTGTGGAGGATGAGAGTTTAAAATATGTAATGCCCATTGCAATGGATACTAAACCTATGGGGACTAAAGCCATCTTTACACGCAAAGGTGGCACAGAAGCTGCATCTGAAGTGGCAATTAGGTGTATTTTCACAGAGCAGGAATAAATGCATTTAAACAGCAGTGGCAAATGCATAAATAATGTTATGTGATGAATATTTTAAATGTAAAATTATGAATATACAAATATGAAATGAATGAAAATATGAATTAATTCTCAACCTATGGGGACTAATTCTTTCAATAAGTCAACCTCGCAATTAGACTTTGTGAAACGTTACTTGAATAGGTGATATTTCAGTGTTTTTTTATCTTTATATTGTGGAAGGCTTTGTTTGGAAAATGTTAATAAAGCGTTATATTGTTACATATTGTTTTGTTTTCTTTCCTAAGATGGAAATAATAAATGCATTTAGACAGGAAAATAAGTATATATGGTGTCAAATTTCAGCATTTTCAAAATCTATATATACACAGTATACTGTATACTGTATATATATATTATATATATATATATATATATATATATATATATATATATATATATATATATATATAATTTTATATATATACACACACACTGGTGGCGAAAAGTTTGGAATAATGTACAGATTTTGCTCTTATGGAAAGAAATTGTTACTTTTATTCACCAAAGTGGCATTCAACTGATCACAATGTATAGTCAGGACATTAATAACTTGAAAAATAACTATTACAATTTGAAAAAAAACTTCAACAGTTCTCGTCAAAACATCCTCCACGTGCAGCAATGACAGGGCATTCTAGCTATCAGTTTGTTCAGATACTCAGGTGACATTTCACCCACACTTGCCATAGATGTTGTTGTCTTGTCGGTCACTTCTCACGCACCTTACACTCTAGCTGATCCCACAAAAGCTCAATGGGGTTAAGATCCATAACCAGGGTTGGGAGGGTTACTCCACTACAGATTACAGAACACATGTTGTAAAATGTAATTTGTAACGTATTCCGTTAGATTACTCAAGGTCAGTAACGTATTCTAAATACTTTGGATTACTTCTTTAGCACTGGTAGATGTTTTCACTTGTTATGACTATAAAAACTCTGCCAGTACAGTAAAACAAAATACACATGTAAAAATACATTCTCTGAAAAACCTAAATATCTTATGCAGTGTTGTTTCTAAATCAAGATAAATTAAATTGATCTTATTTTAAGGATTTTTAGATATTTTTACAGGAAAACAATAAAAAAATTATTATCAAGAATAAAGGTTTTGCCTTAATATCAAAGGTCTTACTAGAAAAATAGAAATTATGATCCAACGTGAATTTTCTTGATAAAAAAAATATGATCGTGCAGTGGAATACAGTTACTTATGTTTTTGTATATAAATACGTAATCCCGTTACATGTATTCCGTTACTCCCCAACCCTGGTACTCTTTTCCCAATTATCTGTTGTCCAATGCCTGTGTTTCTTTGCCCACTCTGACCATTTATTTTTGTTTTTCTGTTTCAAAAGTGGCATTTTCTTTGCAATTCTTCCCTTAAGGCCTGCACCCCTGAGTCTTCTCATGAAACTGGTGCTGAGCGGGTAGAATTCAATGAAGCTGTCAGCTGAGGACATGTGAGGTGTCTATTTCTCAAACTAGAGACTCTGATGTACTTATCCTCGTTTAGTTGTACATTTGGCCTTCCACATCTCTTTCTGTCCTTGTTAGAGACAGTTGTCCTTTGTCTTTGAAGACTCTAGTGTACACCTTTGTATGAAATCTTCAGTTTTTTTTTTTTTTTTTTTTTTTTGGCAATTTCAAGCACTGTATAGCCTTCATTCCTCAAAACAATGATTGACTGCCGAGTTTCTAGAGAAAGCTGCTTCTTTTTTGCCATTTTTGACCTAATATTGACCTTAAGACATTCCAGTATTGCATACTGTGGCAACTCAAAAACAAACACGATGACAATGTTAAGCTTAATTTAACGAACTAAATAGCTTTAAACTGTGTTTGATATAATGGCAAGTGATTTTCTAGTACCAAATTAGCAATTTAGCATGCTTATGCAAGGATAAGGTGTTGGAGTGATGGCTGCTGGACATGGGGCCTGTCTAGATTTTAGCAAAAATGACTTATTTCAAATAGTGATGGTGCTGTTTTTTACATCAGTAATGTCCTGACTATACTTTGTGATCAGTTGAATGCCACTTTGATGAATTAAAATACCAATTTCTTTACGAAACAGCAAAATCTGTACATTACTCCTAACTTTTGGCCATCAGTATATATATATATGTGTGTGTGTATATATATATATATATGTGTGTATATATGTCATGCATTCCCTGTTTTTTGCTTAGACTTTTATGTTGAAATTCTTGTCCATTCCCTTGTTTGCCCCTGTGTATTTAAGCCCCTGTTTTCCCTGTTTTCTTTGTCAGTCTTCACATTTGTTGTCATGTTCTGTACCTGGTTTCCCGTGTTTTGTTTCGTTTTATTCTGAGTACTTTGTTTATCTTTTGTTCCATTAAAAGCTGCATTTAGATCCTCATTCCTCACCTGCCTCGTCACAGAAAGACTGAACAAAAATGGATCTAGCGGCCATATGATTTCTGCTCCTTAAGCAAGGGGACTGTCCAGTTGAGGATCACGTCCATGAGTTTTTAGAGCTAGCAAATTTAGTGCACTATCCAGACTGCTCTCTGGTGGTTTTCTTCCGGACCGGTCTGAATAGTGCACCGATGGAACTAATACCTCCGGCTGTTCCTCACTGGACTCTCTACGAATATGTGGAGAAGGCTCTGGAACTTTGAAGTTCCCTTTACACAGTGGATTATGGCAGGAACCTGACCAAAACCTGCAACTTTGGCTCCCTTGTCCAAGCCTTCCATGGCTCCTTGCTCCAAGCCTTCCACAGCTCCTTGCTCCAAGCATTCCACAGCTCCTTGCTCCTAGCCTTCCATGGCTCCTTGCTCCAAGCCTTCCAAGGCTCCTTGCTCCAAGCCAGCACCCACGCCTGAGTCTGCTCCATGCCATGTCACAGCCTCGCCTGAGTCTGCTCCACGGCATGTCACAGCCATGCCTGAGTCTACTCGACGCCATGTCACAGCCAAGCCTTCCGCGACTACTTGCTCCAAGCATCCCGCAGCCCCTGTCTCGAAGCCTTCCATGGGCCCTGTCTCCAAGTTGAATGATCTGCCACTGATGTCAGTGCGTAAGGCCATGAAGAACTTTCCTCACAAACTGTTAGTGCCCACGCCTGCCACGGCCAACGAGCCAGTGCCTATGCCTGCCACGGCCAACGAGCCAGTGCCCACACCTGCCACGGCCAACGAGCCAGTGCCCACGCCTGCCACGGCCAACGAGCCAACACCCACGCCTGCCACGGCCAACGAGCTGGAAGCTTCGTCCATCCCAGGGCCTGCGTTGCCAGCCTCGTCCGTCCCAGAGCCAGCGTTGCCAGCCTCGTCCATCTCAGAGCCAGCGTTGTAAGCCTCATCTGTTCCAGAGCCAGCGTTGCCAACTTTGACCATCCGGAGGAGGAGAAAAAAGGCTTCTGTTCCCGAGTCTCTGCCAGTGTTCACGACCACAGAGGTAGTTCCCGAGTCTTCGCCCATGCCCACGACTACAGAGGTCGTTCCCGAGTCTCCGCCCATGCCCACGACCACAGAGGTTGTTCCCGAGTCTCTGCCCATGCTCACGACCACAGAGGTCATTCCTGAGTCTCAGCCAGTGTTTACGACCACAGAGGTCATTCCCAAGACTCTTCCCATGTTCACGACCATGGTTTTGTTTGTTTTGTCATTTTCTCTCCCTTGTGTTTCGCAGGTGCGCTCGACTGGCATGATCGGCATTTCCATACATTCATTGTTCTCAGGGCGGCGCCGTTCATGCCACTGATTGCTTGTCAAGCAACACCTGTTCCAACCTTGATTGCACTCCCTAGATAAGCCCTCATGTTTTTCTGTTTCTTTGCCAGATTATTATGCTAAATTGAGTACTAACCTCACTCTCCTTGTCTAGCTGGTCCTGTCTTGTCACTTGGTTTGCCCACGTTGTTCAGGTTGTGGTTTGCTTTCCAGTCTTCGCAGAGTTCAGCCTGGCAATCCACAAAGGAATTCTGCTTTATGTCCGTGTGCTGGGGATCTACACTTCTGCTGTTGCTTGCATTGTCCGCTGGACATCTCTCTTATACAGCTGAAGACAGAAGTTTACATACACCTTAGCCAAATACATTTAAACTCCTGACATTTAATCGGAGAAAACGTTCCCTGTCTTAGGTCAGTTAGGATCACTACTTTATTTTAAGAATGTGAAATGTCAGAATAATAGTAGAGAGAATTATATATTTCAGCTTTTATTTCTTTCATCACATTCCCAGTGGGTCAGAAGTTTACATACACTTTGTTAGTATTTGGTAGCATTGCCTTTAAATTGTTAAAATTGGGTCAGTCTTTTTGGGTAGCCTTCCACAAGCTTCTCACAATAAGTTGCTGGAATTTTAGCCCATTCCTCCAGACAGAACTGGTGTAACCGAGTCAGGTTTGTAGGCCTCCTTGCTCACACATGCTTTTTCAGTTCTGCCCACAAATTTTCTATCGGATTGAGGTCAGGGCTTTGTGATGGCCACTCCAATACCTTGACTTTGTTGTCCTTAAGCCATTTTGCCACAACTTTGGAGGTATGCTTGGGGTCATTGTTCATTTGGAAGACCCATTTGAGAGCTTTAATTCCTGGCTGATGTCTTGAGATGTTGCTTCAATATATCCACATCATTTTCCTTCCTCATGATGCCATCTATTTTGTGAAGTGCACCAGTCCCTCCTGCAGCAAAGCACCCCCACAACATGATCCTGCCACCCCCATGCTTCACGGTTGGGATGGTGTTCTTCGGCTTGCAAGCCTCACCCTTTTTCCTCCAAACATAAGGATGGTCATTATGGCCAAACAGTAAAAATTTTGTTTCATCAGACCAGAGGACATTTCTCCAAAAAGTAAGATATTTGTCCCCATGTGCACTTGCAAACTGCAGTCTGGCTTTTTTATGGCGGTTTTGGAGCAGTTGATTCTACCTTGCTGAGCAGCCTTTCAGGTTATTTCGATATAGGACTCATTTTACTGTGGCTATAGATACTTGTCTACCTGTTTCCTCCAGCATCTTCACAAGGTCCTTTACTGTTGTTCTGGGATTGATTTGCACTTCTCACATTAAACTACGTTAATCTCTTGGAGACAGAATGCGTCTCCTTCCTGAGCGGTATGATGGCTGCGTGGTCCCATGGTGTTTATACTTGCGTATTATTGCTTGTACAGATGAACGTAGTACCTTCAGGCATTTGGAAATTGCTCCCAAGGATGAACTGGACTTGTGGAGGTCCACAGTGTTTTTTCATAGTTTTGTTCTTCTTTTGATTTTCCCATGATGTCAAGCAAAAAGGCAATGAGTTTGAAGGTAGGCCTTAAAATCCATCCACAGGTACACCTCCAGTTCAGTACACCTCCTATCAGATGCTAATTGGCTAATTGTCTGAAGTCTTGGCCTCATTTTCTGGAATTTTCCAAGCTGCTTAAAGGCACAGTTAACCTGGTGTATGTAAACTTCTGACCCACTGGAATTATGATATAGTCAATTAAAAGTGAAACAATCTGTCTGTAAACAATTGTTAGAAAAATGACTTGTATCATGCACAAAATAGATGTCCTAAACAACTTTCCAAAACTATAGTTTGCTTATATTAAATCTGTGGAGTGTTTAAAAAATGTGTTTTAATGACTTCAACCTATGTAAACTTCTGACTTCAACTGTACAGTGTATGTATGTATATATATATATATATATATATATATATATATATATATACACACACACACACACACACACACACACACACACACTGTATATATACATTTTGTGACAAGATGATATATGAAATGGAACATACCAGTCTTTTCTGCACCGCTTTTCAGCTGCTACTGAATCTCCAGCGCCACGGCAAAAGAATGATACAAGTTGTGAGCTTTCGAGTCTGAAATGAATGTGCAGCGCATGCTGAATTGATGAGCGCATGCATCAAAATAACACAAAAAACACAAGTCTTTCTTTTGCATTGTGTAGGGCTGAACGATCCATCAAAATAAAATCAAAATGAAGATATGATTATTATATAAACTTATGTGAATAGTAGCTAAAGTGTAAAGGGTTGAGATTTAATCAGTCAGTCTGTACATGCTGCTCATGTGCAGCTCTGTTCTGAGCACCTTTGAGGCGGTTGTGTGCTTACTCCACGAATTTAATTTCATGCACGGAATAACAGATGTGTTGCATTCAATTTGATTTCGTAACGTGCTCTGAGCGTGTTATATATATATTTACAAATTCACTTTAATAGGCTACTACAAGTTAGTATACACATCAAAAACAACCCTATGACACCAGGTTTTTGTGGACAGAAGAGGAGATGAGAGCATTTCACCATATTTGGAATGCACAGAAAGTTCCTGCAATTTTCCCCCAAATAAAAGTTTGAGGGTTTAATTTATTATTACTATTAATAATAATAATAATAATAATAATAATAATAATCAGTATTATTCAATATTATATTACAATAATATTCAAGTTGACTGGGTTCCAAAAAATAATGAGGGAAAAGTGGGCTCCATCACAAAGTGCACAAAGTCTGATGGATCCTTGACTGAATTAACTTATTGAAGTGTTGTTCAATGTTCTTATGACAACGTGTAGCTAGCTACAGATAACCTTTTACAATGCATTTTTTTTTTTTTTATAAATACATTTAAACATTAAAATGTTACTAATATACAGGGGCGGTTCTTTGGTCAGTGGATAATAGGGGCTTAGTCCAGACCTCTGTGGAATCATATGGGGCCATCCTTTGATGAAATATCAGAATATAATACACTTTAAAATAAAACTTTAAATGTTATATCTGTGAGATGTCATTTTTATAGAAAATCTTGAAATATTACTAAAACAAAAAGGTCCCATTCACTTTTGTTTTAGATTCCGATATGCTCGAAGATCAGAAATTGCTTGCTTTTAACAATAAAACGTGATTTTAAAAATAAACTTTATTGTCCCTTTCCGTAGATTGACGCGCATTGCGAACAAGTAACTATGTTTCCATCCAAGTTGCGAATTTAATGTAGCCTATGAGAAAAACCAAAAATCGCAAAATATAGAAAGAATTTGCGAATAAAGCCACGTTTCTATCCCATGTATCATCATTTCCTGAGAAATTTTAGCCACTTAAAATAATCGCAGTTTACAGCACCCAGACAAAAACTGTCTCATGTCTGGGAACGATGCGCGTCACACAGTTCTGGGATTTCTGGGAGCACTATGTGTGTGCGTTCCTCCTTCCTTGCCATGTGGATCTATAATATATTTACCATAATATATTATAACTTAATTGCAAACTCTTCGCAGGCTTTGGATTTTCTAGACAATGTTATTTCATGATGACCAGAGCAACATTTTATATGCGATGATTTGTCTGCTGGTTAGTCCAGTTATGTACGAGTTTTTCAGTCACATTACTTTTTTTGATGCACATCTTGTATTTCTAATAAATTCAAATAGAAGTTTATTCTGTAAATGTGTTTCCATCATAGTTTATGTGTATTTCTTCTTATCGAATAAAAAATGTATCCAACTCAAGCGGGCGTATACGTTTTTTTTGATGCACATTTTAGAGATTTTATTTGCATCTAGGTGTTTCCATCCAGCAGATTTTATGCGATATCCCAAAATGTGCATAAAAATACATGGAAACTACCAATAGCCCAGCTGTTGTTAGTTTGATATCATTGATTCGTCGGGTGCTTTAAGTTAGTTTAGAAGATAGCAGGCTGTAAATGGGCTTAAATGAGTACTTATGAGGAAAAAATAGTTGCTAGATTTGCTAAAGTTTGCGAGGTTTATTGCATCATGTCTTAATAAAAGAGTTTTGCAAAAAACGCAAATGTCCTGGCTCGTGACTTAAAATTAGCAAATTTCTTGAGCACATCTGCATATATAACTCTTTGTTTTCATGGTAGTATATCTAAATATTTGGTACTTACTGCATCTGGATGGACCAACTCAACACAATTTCCAATTTATTACCAAGACAGGAATGTTGACCAGACTCACAGCCGCAATCGCGTGTCGCAAGCGCTATTCTTCCATGCATGCACATACTGAGTGCTGGAAAGCAGCTTACGACAAGCGTGTGTGTACTGAACTGAGTCTGTATTTGGTGTTATCAATACTGTAGAAACACACGTGTCATAAAAGGGATAGTTCACGCAAAAATGAAAATTCCTTCATCATTTACTTACCCTCATGCCATCCCAGATGTATATGACTTTCTTTCTTCAGAAGAGCACATTTGAAGAAAAATAGAAAATATCACAGCTCAGTAGGTCCTTAAAATGCAAGTGGATGGTAACACAATTTTTGATGCTCCAGAAAGCACAGACAGTCAGCATCAATGCCATCCATACGACTCCAGTGGTTAAATGAACATCTTATAAAGTGATATGCTCGCTTTTGGTATGAAATGATCGGTATTAATGTACTTTAACTAAACAATGGCTTCCGGTAAGCAGCAGTATGCATGTTCATGAGAGGGCTGAGGTCACGCGGTCTCTCGTGTGATGTATTCATGTTGGTATGTTCACGCAAGAAGTGACGCATGCGCGACACACCTGGAAGAGCAGCGCTGTTTACAACTGAGTAGGAGGAACACTGTACAGACCGAATGCCGTAAACTAATTGAAGCAAATTTAAACAAAGATGTCAGAAGGTTTTGATTTAAGAGAAGAGAAGATACAAGTTTTTGCACAGCCATATTTATTTGAACCTGAGTACTCTGACCAGGTGGTCAGAGAGATGGAGGAGGCTGGAGCAACATCAGCACAACAAGCCTCAGAGAGATAGAGAGCTCAGGAGACGTGGTGGTGCACATGTAGGCAATGCCAGGCAATGCCAACAGAGGTAGAGAGTGTCTGCTGCAACGAATGGAACATTGCCATACCATCGCTGGAAAGACCACATGACCTCAGCCCTCTCATGAGCGTGCATACTGCTGCTCACCGTAAGCAATGATTTAGTTAAAAAGAACCTAAATATTGATCTTTTTTGCACCAAAAGCAATTGTATTGCTTTATAAGACATTAATTTAACCACTGGAATCATATGGAGACGTTAATGTTGATAGCCTGTGCTTTTTGGAGCATCAGAAATCATGTTAACATCCACTTGCATTATACGGACCTACTGAGCTGAGATATATATTTATATTTTTCTTCAAACGTGTTCTGCAGAAGAAGGTAAGTCATATACATCTAGGATGATATGAGGATGAGTAAATGATGAGAGAATTTTCATTTTTGGGTGAAATATCACTTTAACTTATACTGTATATATCCTTAAAACTTTTTCATTAATTTATATATATACTTATATAAATAAATATTGTTAAAATATTAAAATATAATATGTTTTAATATCAACGTGATATCGAAGCACTGGTACTTCATGACATCACTACAAGATGATAAAAACATTGGGGCTTTACGGAAAACATCCGTGGCTTAAGTCCCAAGAAGGGAGTGAATTAGTGAAGAACCAGATGCTGCTAGCATGCTAATTAGTGGCATGATCAGCGTTCCCCTGGGAACAATCAATATTCCCATGGAAACACTGATCATGCATGCCGGCAGTGCCTGTGAGACACGAGGGAGAGAAAATAGCAATACACACAGAAAAAACTGACAAACTCACCGGAGCCAGCAATTCTCGGTTACCGATGTCATAGTTCCGTTCTGCTGGTGTTAAGAGGTGTGAAAAAAAGGCACATGGATGTATCTTTCCGTCCGAGGAAGAGTGCTGTGACAGGACTGCTCCAACACCAACCTCAGACGCATCCACCTCCACCATGAACTGACTTGCAGTGTCAGGAGTTACAAGGATGGGTGCGGTAGAAAACCACTCCTTTAGTTTAGAAAATGTGGCATCAGCCCGCGGGGACCAACAAAAGTCAGTGCGGGTTGAGGTTAGATCCGTCAGAAGCGTGGCGAGTTGGCTGTAATTCCTAATGAATCTCTGATAGAAATGAGCGAACCCCATAAATCCCTGAAATGCCTTGCGAGAATCTGGGGTTGGCCAATCGGAGATGGCACTTACCTTAGCAGGGTCCATGCGCACTCCCTCGGATGAAACAATGGACCCCAGGAACGGAACAGACTGTGCACGAAAAGTGCACTTCTCCACCTTGACAAACAGCCGATTCTCTAGCAGACGCTGAAGCACCTGCCTGACATGCTGAACATGGTCCGGGATATTCTGGGAGAAGATCAGAATATCATCAAGATAGACAAACATAAAACGATCAACATTTCTTTAAGCACGTCATTTACGAGCACTTGGAAGACGGCGGGGGCATTGACCAATCCGAAAGGCATGACCAAATATTCAAAGTGCCCCCTATGAGTGTTAAAAGCTATATTCCACTCATCCCCCCTCCTAATCTGGACAAGGTGATAAACATTGTGTAAGTCCAACTTCGTATACACAGATGCTCCCTGCAAGAGTTCAAAAGCTGAGGACATCAATGGCAAAGGAAAGCGATTCTTCACCGTGATGTCATTCAGCCCCAATAATCTATACAGGGTCTAAGTGTGCCATCCTTCTTTTCCACGAAGAAGATTCCCGCACCTGCCGGCGACGAGGAAGGGTGGATGAGACCGGCTGCCAGAGAATCACTGATATACCTGTTCATGGCCTCCCTCTCTGGAGCCGAGAGTGAATACAGCCATCCCCAAGGAGGCGAGGTGCCAGGAAGCAATTCAATTGCACAGTCGTACAGGCAATGAGGAGGAATGGTCTTAGCATGGGACTGGCTGAACACTGCCCTCAAGTCATGGTATGTCAATGGTACTCCAGATAAATCTGCCGGTTCATCCTGCAACGAAACACAAGACTGGACAGGGGAGACAGCAGAATTAAGACAAAGAGTGCGACAAACAGTAAAGACTCTGAATGAACAGTGTTGGTTGACCAGTCTATTTGTGGATTGTGCGTTACCAACCAAGGATGCACCAGCACTACCGGTGCTGATGGAGATTGAATCAGGTAAAAGGACAACTGCTCTGGATGATTTCCAGAGATGAAGGTAACTGGCTTGGTGGATGATGATGGGGGTTTTGTCCAAAGGTGTTGCACTCGCCAGTAATCCCCTTCCTACTGACGAGCGGTGTCTTTTACGAGGACAGGAAGCAGAGAGATGACCAGGCACAATGAAAGCATAGTCCATTAACGAGGCATCACTGCTTCTCCCTATGTGAAATCTGAGTTCTTCCGACTTGCATGGGCTCTGTTTCGGGCCGTGATTCTGATGACCTGGCTGAAGATGATGACGACGGTGTAGGGCCAGGATAGCCAGATCCACCAATTCATCAAAGCATGGAGGCAGATCCAAAGGATAAATGTAGTTTTGGATATCATTGGAAAGCCCATGCAGAAACCGGTCCCACATGGCGTGGTCATTCCACAAGTCACCTTCATTGCCTCCAACGGGAAAGCAGAGGGCTGTAACATGAAGAACAGGGAACATTGTGAAAGGAATGTGCTACAGGATCCACCTCACCTGAAAACGGGGTTGGAGGAGGGATACAAGCCTCTGAGCACCCAGAAATGTGGGACCAGCATCAGGAGTTGTTGCACGACAGAGGTGAGCTCAGCGAGCTGCGACGTCATCATCTCCAGAGCCCGGTTAGATGTGGAGATTTAAGTAAAATAAATCTCCCTGCTGAGAGAGGGCAGACCGAAGAGCAGATTCCTCCACTGAATGCATAATGGCTAGATTGTTCTGTCAAAGAGTGAGAGCGAGACAAAGAGACCCAAGAACAGAGGAACAGTTCAAAGGATTTGTTAACAATAAATATTAACTTCCACTGTACTGCGAAAACTGAGGATCCCAGCACTGGCTGCAGTTATAAGGAGGGGTTTGAGGATAAGTGCACGCCATGGCCGCGCAATGGGCAAATCTGTGAAGAGTGTATTCGTAGGAGAGTGTGTGCGCTGTGGGAGTCAGGAGCAGATTTGTAGGAATTCTCCACTGACATGTAGTGAGGTGCAGAGAACAACGTCCAGCATACTGGAAGGCAATCAATCTCCCGACACGCGGGCAGAGACGAGGAGTCCTCCATTGAAGACTCGTGAGCGCAGAGAACAAGCGCACAGCAAACTGGAAGGCAACCACACTCCTGACACGCGGGCAGAGATGGGCAACCAAACAGATACACAAGACAGGACCAACTAGGCAGAGAGAGTGAGGTAAATTACTTCACATCAAACAACAATCTAGCAAAGATACTGAGTGGGTAGATAGATACTCTAGCAAAGATGGGAGTGAATTAGTGGAGAACCAGGTGCTGCTAGCACGCTAATTAGTGGCATGATCAGTGTTCCCCTGGGAACAATCAATGTTCCCATGGAAACACTGATCATGCATGCCGGCTGCGCCTGTGAGACATGAGGGAGAGAAAATAAAACACACAGGAAAAAACGACAAACTCACTGACAAAACTCATAAGCATTTCATTGACCTTTTTATGACATGCAGGGTGCATTTTTCCTAAAGGTGTTTTCTGTTATCCACAAAATGAAAAGTACATTTATATGACATGCTGACTTTACATTTTCGTCAACAAAATGCTACTGGCTTTTGTCTCTCTTGTGCACTAAATACATTTAAGTGTAATTGCATTTCATCATAAAATTCTGCATTTTGTGTCACATAATTAATTTAGTCCAAAAAATGAAGCATTTTACATTTGGAATCCCATATAATCATTTGCCAAGGACAAAGATCACTTTCACTGCCACAGTTAACCAACCACAATTAAGCATTCCAGAGAACTGTTATTTTTTTACCCAAGGACTGAAAAGTGAACTGTTTTTTATGTGGGAAAATATGTATTCCTTCTCGCTCACTCACTCTCTCTCTGCCTCTCCCTCTCCCTCAATCCATCTGAAGGCCCATGAGTTTGTAGATGAGCAGATGTATGAGCAGAACTGTACTGAGAATGCTCTGCAGAGTTTCCCATCCCGCAGTCCCTCATTATCCAGTCATGAGGGTTTCACCGGCACGTGTTGCTCACGACGCTCCCGGAAGAGTATTCCACTGCCCAACTCCAGCATGTCCACCACACACACACATATGCAGTCGCAAGGCCTGCAGGAGCTCAGCGCTATTGACATTCAGTGTGTGGAGCAGCCCAGCCACGGTACCAGGTCAGTCGTTATTTTATGCCATTAGTGCTACAGATAAAGGAGGCTGTGACAGGGAGTTCTCTCAAGGAGTTCTAATACCTGGAGAAAGCTTTCCGTTAGCATTCCCATTCATCTCAATGGCAGTTGCTGCTTGCGAATCTGCATTTCTGGAAGTATAGCCGATGCCATTTTTGCTCATTGGCACTCAGTTCCAGAAACTTATTTGAGCCAATTGCATGAGCTGTGAACTGATCACTCTTTACTGCAAACAAAACAAATAAGACCTCCAATCTAAGTCAGTCATTAAATCTTGCAAAAGTCAAATTATTTTATATGTAATTTATGTTGTTTGCAAAATGGTGTAGTTACAGCATCTACCAGCAACTACCAAAGCTATAAGCCAAACCTTGACCCCCTGGTGCGTTCTATTTTGCACACTATCCCATCTTACACCATGTGCATCTTACACATTAGGCTTACTGGTGCTGTAAGCGATTTTTTTCATGGAAAGGTACGCAAAAAATTGAGATATTACTGAAATAAGTGCTGTAAGATATCTCACCTGTCTCTGTGACAGCTCAAGACTGTAAACAGTAAACAAAAATGTGTCAATCATTTTGCACATTTTCATAGTGTTGTAGTTGCAGTGAATTATTGAGACTTACTGCCATTTTTAGCCATGTTGTTCATAACAGTTGTCAGTTGAGGGCGTCTTTTGCTGCTGTTGTTTTTAGCAACCATTTCTGCATGATGTTGGTCTCAATGAAGCTCATTTGGTATCTTTGGAGTGTGTGTTTTGGAAAGAGGGGACATGGCTAATCCAACGGCTCAGTCTCGTGGAAGTAGAACGGCTAAAATCGCTTACAGCACCTTTAATGTGTCCCAAATCATAGTATGTTTGAAAATAGTATACCAAATGTGACTGGCTGTGAATTATTTGAAGTATTTAAATGTATACAGTATCTGTGCATGCTTTTTAAGCTAATATTGCCCACAACCTCTTACAGTGTAGATGATTGTAAAGTTCCTCTTTCAACTTTGCAACATGGCTGGGTCTAATCTAGATTTTTCTTGTGCCACACCCAGACACCCCAATTGCACCCCAAAGAATGTGCAATAAAAAGTAAATAGGGTCAGTTTTGATTTCATACTGGCTACATGCTAAAGCTTGCATGTAAATGCTAACAGTATGCAACAAGCAAGTGTGGTATCAAAACAATTTTATGACTTGGTAGTGTGTTCCAAAGCTGACGCACTGTCTTCCAACATAATCAAAAATATGTAGCCTACTTTTAAGTACAAAATACAAATTTAGATTTAACCGCAGTTTAGAGTTGATGTTAATAATTGACATATTTAAAAAATCACACACTGCACTTAACTCTTTTAAAACATGAATTCTAAACATGAATTCTTCTTTTATTTCTAAACAATTTTTTTATTTTTATTTTAAATTTTTTGCCAGCCGTTCCAGCCTCAACCTGAAGCTGAACGAGACGAATCAACTGAATAACAGAGGCCAACAGATCATCACGGCCGTCATCAGCCTCCCCTCACCACCCCCAGTCACCTCCGAAAGAGACGGGCACGGACCGCCCAACCCCCCTGCCACCATCAGCACCACCACCAGTTTGAATGTGGTCAAGGTTTCGGCCCTGTGACTGGGGGTGAACTGTTAGCAAGTATGACAACAGGGGGCTCTGACACAGACAGATCCACTGGACTACATAGGGTAGAACTGTAGATGCCAAAGGGAGGGTGGGCGGCATATGCAAGGAGGCCAGTGCAATCATGTGTTTCATGAGTTACTTTATCACGAGCCAATGAGAGACCGGATATGTCTCTATGCTGGCAATCCACTTCCGATGATGTAACGACAGTATATTCACCAACGTGTTCGCACAAAGACGTGACTAAGGGAAGAATCGTACTGTGTAAAGTTACAATGATTCAAAGTGATGTTGTGTTAAAACATTTCATTCCAGTTTGGTTGTTCGTCAGTCTGTATGATAGGCACACAGTATGTGCAACAATCGAAGTGATTTGATATTGTGTGATATTCACAATGTTTCAGTGGAAATCTGTGTTCGTGATATTGGTCTGTTTCAAAACCTAATCTTAGCTCATTTCTAAGGCAGCACTGCATTTATCCTTTGCGGAGAAAGCCAAGAATGGTAGACGAAGCAAAATAATTGTTTAATATAAATATACACCGATCAGCCACAACATTAAAACTACCTGCCTAATGTTGTGTAGGTCCCCCTCGTGCCACCAAAACAGCGCTAATTGTACAGAGCGGTTATCTGAGTTACCGTAGACTTTGTCAGTTCGAACCAGTCTGGCCATTCTCTGTTGACCTCTCTCATCAACAAGGCGTTTCCATCAGCAGAACTGATGGTTCATTCACTGAATGTTTTTTTTTTTGTTTTTGGCACCATTCTGAGTAAATTCTAGAGACTGTTGTGCATGAAAATCCCAGGAGATCAGCAGTTATAGAAATACTCAAACCAGCCCATCTGGCACCAACAATCATCCATGAATTTATCTAATAAGCCAATCATGTGGCAGCAGTGCAGTGCATAAAATCATTCAGATACGAGTCAGGAGCTTCAGTTAATGTTCACATCAACCATCGGAATGTGGAAAAAATGTGATCTCAGTGATTTGGACTGTGGCATGATTGTTGGTGCCAGATGGACTGGTTTGAGTATTTCTGTAACTGCTGATCTCCTGGGATTTTTACGCACAACAGTCTCTAGAATTTACTCAGAATGGTGCCAAAAACAAAAAACATCAAGTGAGCGGCAGTTCTGTGGATGGAAATGAATTGTTGATGAGAGAGGTCAACAGAGAATGGCCAGACTGGTTCGAACTGACAAAGTCTATGGTAACTCAGATAGCTGCTCTGTACAATTGTAGTGAGAACAATAGCATCTCAGAATGCTATTCTGAGATGCGGTTTGGCGCTGTTTTGGCGGCACGAGGGGGACCTACACAGTATTAGGCAGGTGGTTTAATGTTGTGGCTGATCTGTGTATTTCATTCAGTTGAAAAGAATTGATACCATTTTTTCATTCTAATGAAAAATCAACAATTTTACCCAGAATGTGTTTGTGGTGTGTATTTTATTTGAGTATCACACCATGAGTTTAGCAACATGCTAACACCAAATTCGTTTGAAATCGCTGTTTGTTTGACGCACTGAGTTGCTGCTTATGTAGACCATTCCAAATACGTCACTTATAGAATGAGGTTTCATGAAGGTTAGGATGCTGCCTTAGAATGTGTAACTGCCCATGTAGTCAATAGACATCTAAGGCAGCTCACAAGCTTTTGGAGCAGAGCCTTTGTGTATTTTGGAAGACTTTTGTGTAACACAATCAGCCAAATGAACTCTGTAGAAGCATGACAGATATTCACAACAATATTTGTTCAACAACGTCAACTCAATGATTGTGTTCCCTGTAGAGTATGTGATCTAGCCTAATGCTAATTTCTCACTCTGATTTCACAATCTACTGTATCTTACCCTTTAAGTTTCTCTCACTTTTTCTTACTTTTACCCATTTTATTCTCAATTCGCTCTCTCTTGCTTAATATGGAAAACTGTGATTTTAAATAGCTTACTTTCTTTTTCACATTTCCTTAGCACAGGCCCAATAGTTTTTTTTTTTGTTTGTTTGTTTGTTTGTTTTTTGTTTTTTTCCTCTATTCAGTATGTTGATGCAATTTTAACAGATCTCGCAGCTTACATATACAAAAGTAATACAATATACGATACCTTAGCGATATGAGATACGAGACCATAATATGAGATATGAGATCATTGGCCTGTTGAATGTCAAATTGTTTTTGTCAGCTCATTGTATCTGTAATAGAGCTCTGAATATAGGATAACTGAAAGATCTTGCCAAATTACCATAAGCTTAGAATAAAACTGGCCTTAAAGGTATAGTTCACCCAAAAATGATAATTATATAGTCATTTACTCACCTTCATGTTATTTCAAATCTGTATGACTTTCTTTCGTGGAACACAAAAGGGGGTGTTAGTGACTAACAGCCTCAATCACCATTCACAACAGTGTATGGATAAAAGGTGCAATTAAAGTGAATGGTGACTGACAAAATGCCTAACATCTCCTTTTGCTGGGGGGGGGGGGGGGGGGGGTTAATGCTATACATTCCACATTATGTCATGTTGTAATTATTCTAATTATGAGATGCAACTCAGAAATTCTTCTCAGAGCTGTTCACCTCTTTAGACTCTTTAGAAATAATGTATTTCTTTGGCAACACTCACAATTCCAAAACAGATACATTTGCAGCTTTGTTGTTAAGCAAAATAAATAAAACAAAACAGCAAAATACCATATCAAACAGAATATGTGTAGCAGTACAGTAGCTACCTAACTACCTGTAAATGTAGCTGCTGCCATTTTGTATTTTTTGCATGACATCACAATGCTTAAGTAAGAGAATTGGCTAGCTCAAAATTACAATAATTTCGACATGATGTGAATAGAGCATAAGGTCTTAGTGAGTGTTGCAAATGTAAAAAAAAAAAAAAAAAAAAAAAAAAGAAAATTAAAATTTTTAGTTTATAATTTCTAATCTCTGTTGTTACGTTTTCAAGTCTGTGTTACTGTTGCCTGTTAAATTGGAAGTTTCTTTAGAAATCTGAGCTCATGATGTCTTCATTGCAGCAAGAAAACACAAATAGGAGGAAGATCAAAAACATGTTTAATGGTCCTTTCCTCTAAACATAAATCAGTCCTCCTCCTACATCCCTCATTTTGCCTGTTTGTCAGTTCCGTTACATCTGTTTTTTGTTTTTTTTATGTCTGTTATGTATATTCTGTAAGTTGTTGTTCATTATTTATGACTTTGTCTTGTAATATCTTCAGAGCATCTGATAAAAGCTTCAAACTGCTAACAGATGTGAATGTGCATCCAGTCTGTCCTCAATAAAGCTTGAGACGTGGGGCAAAACATCCCACCACATTACCTGCATTAGCTTTGAATATAGCAACATTTCCATCACAAAATTTATCAGAAATTAGCACTATGTTCTCAGTACAAATACTATTTCATTGTTTTTTTGTTTTTGTTTTTTTTGTTAGTTTTATTTTTTTTTATCAAAATTTTGACAGAGTACAACGGGGCTAAAGGCACACCTTATGGAAAATTTGCTTTTTTGCTTTTTTATATCAAGACAGAAAAATACATGTATTTTTATTGAATATTGATGGAGCAACATAATTTTGTGTGAAGTACACAAGATATACTGTAGTGTTATTGTGTAAATGTATGGGCAATAGTTATATGGCCAACTTTGTCAACTTAGGCAAATAATATTGAGAAAGCAAGCTACTTTTCTGAGTTACAAATTATGATAATACTTATTCAAAATAACCAATTCAGAAAAGGGTTAACTATTTTCTGTTCATTTCAATCACATGTGGCATTTCATAACATCTAATGTATTCTATAAACAAATTAATTTCCTTATAATTGGATCTGTATATGTGAGCCCACTTTGAACATTTTTCAAAACAAATAAATTCCCACCACTTAATAAAAACAATATATTTTATGGGGGCCTTTAGCCCCTGCAACAGGGGGACTTTTTACCCCAATACCATCCTTTCAGTTATTGGACAGTTATTTAAAAACATTTGATTTAATCACCTTGAACTAAACTGAAAATGACAAATAAGCATATTATCTCAAAATAAATGTAATAATTTCAGGGATTCTCATTAGCTACATACATTTGTAACATTTAAAAAAAATATTAAATATTAGATCAAATTACCTTAAAATCAAACTTTAGACATTGCACGCAATGATCTCATGGATCAGGAATATTTTGCAGTGTATGGTGACAAACAGGTGTTGAGGAAAGTACTGTGGTAATTATTGTTGCTATTTAGTGTTTTGGAAGAAAATAAAATCAAAAGTGCCTTTTATCCCGGGAGGCCTTTAGCCCCATTGTACCCTACATTTGAGATAAAACCACCTGTCCACAGACCATAACTCAATACACAATATAAATTAAAATGCATATTTATCTTATGAAAAACAAAAATATAAATGTTTCTTTAAAAGGAACATTGCTACTATTTTAAAACTATTTAAAAAGTAGAGTCCCTACTTTTTGTCAACACTGTCAGATATTGCTGTGAAAGCATTAGGAAAGAAATAGTTTTTTTGTCAACATTTCAGCTGTCAAAACCAATGTATTTTCTGTCTGACTTTGGTGACAATTCTATAGAAACCATCCTTTAGTCTAAATTCATTCATTCATTGAAATAAATGCTAGATTTTAAATATGTATAATGCACATTTGGCATTATTTTTGTATCTGACAGGGTTCACACATACTTAATGATAGTCAAGGAAAAAAAATAATTTTGTGAGAAAATGGAAGAAGCAAGAGGTACCTATCCATAAGTGAATACCTCCGGACATGTTTAACCCTTTAAGCTCGGATTGAAAAAAATAAAAAAATATATATATATATATATATATATATATATATATATATATATAAACAATAAATTACCAATAATCAAAATATTAATAACTACAGTCTTGATCAACACAAAATAGGTATAGTTTGAAACTTAGAAGCTGTACTTTACAGTGCATGTTGGCATTATGACCAAAACTGAACAACTGAGTTGCAGACGGATCAGAAGTGTTCTGTTTTGATAATTTATTAATAATTTTGCACTGTACATATTATTGTAATCTGTAAAAACATCAAACTCCCTCATTCAATTTAAGATTCTGCATCGTTTTTATTAGACTCACTCTAGATTGTATAGGCTTGGCTTTAAAGACACACTTACTTGCTGGGGATGCCAGTTGGAGGATGGGGACATAGCCCATGTTTTTTGGTTCTGTACTAAGATTCAGGAGTTTTGGTCGAGGGTTCAGAATTTTATCTGTGAGGTCTTGAGCACTCATATTTTATTCTGCCCCAGACTTTGTATTTTGGGTGATAGGGAGGGTATTAACATAAGGAAAAAACATAAAAAACTGGGTCCTTACCAGCGTGATGATCGGCAGGCAGGTAATTCTTAGGGGATGGAAGTTGGCTGGTGCGTCCTCATTTCATGAGTAGTGCACTTAGTTGGGCAGAGTGGCAGCTCTTGAAGTGATGTCACATAGATGGCTGGGCAGTTTGGGTGCTTATGGCAAGAAGTGGGGCACTTATTTGGCCTTCCTAGAAGGTTGCCAGGGAGGAGCAGTGGAGAGGGACAATTCGGATTAAATATATGTAAATTAATTAATATGTGGAACCCTTTTTCTTTTTCTTTTTTGTTGGTTAATTTTTTATGTATTTTTAAGTCATCGAGTATTTTCTTTGGACTGTCTGTTTATATGTGTGTCTGTTGTTATTCAATGTCTGACCACTGGGATGTATGTTGGGTGACGGGAGGGAGGGGCATATATTGATACAAGTTGATTCCGTGTTTCATGTGCTGTTTGTGTTAATTTGAGTATGGAATCAATAAAAATTGTTAAAAATGATAAAAAAAAATCAGACTCATCAAATAGCCATTTATCATATGTCGGTGAAAAGCTCTCAAAGAGTAGAATACAACGAGCCTATTTGTTTTACTCATAGAGTACCAGCTAAGTACATGTCTTTGACATACATGTTTTTGCTTATAACTTCACGAAAAATAAACAGAACATAAAATATAATACCATTACTTACAGAATGGGATTCCCATTAAAACAAGCCCACACTCAACATAATCGGATGCATAGATCATTAGATAGTCCATGCAAAGCACAATGTGCACACAGCACATTATGTGCTATCTGGCTAAAAACAAGTTAGCTTTCCTGGATCAGATGACTTCATCGGAAATGATGTAGTACGTTGTCCAGTGTCATAGAACGCTAAACCAGTCGTATTAGGATTCAGATTGCTGCAACCAGAGGTGGAAGTCATCCAAATGTAGGCAGAGATGATTGTTCACTCTAATTACATATGGCCACCAGGAGATGGCACCAAGTACATGACACAGACTCAATGATGGCTCAAATGACACAGAATGGAACTGAATGAGATCTTATTATTCATGTCTGCATGCTTTGGAGAGAGAGCTTCCCTTTAGTCATTGCTGTATTTGCATGTGTAATTAGTTCTTATGTACAACTGTTTTAATTGTTTGGAAAGGCTTTTGGACACTTGGAGACATTTTTGGACAATAGGATAAATTATTTTTGTAATGCTATAGCTTTTGATTGCTTTGTAATATCAACACACAATTTTACTCAGTTACAGGTGACATGATTGGGAACAAAAAAAAAAAAAGCAGTTTTTCAGAGCTACCTTATTTATGTGATATATAATGTCAAATCGGAAAAATAAGGGGAAAGAAAGTTTATTTTTGGCTCAAGTTTTATTGTGATTTTTCAGCAGTTTCTTAGGCTGAGTCTCAGAATTAAACATTTTGAAAAGTTATATATATATATATATATATATATATATATATATATATATATATATATATATATATATATATATATGATATATTTTGGATTTTATGAGTTGTATCTTCCAGGATACGTTGCCCTATTAAGGTACAAAAAAAAAAAAAAAAGAGTTTCTGACTTCCCCTCTTATTTTAAAACATATCATACGTGTGTGTGTGTGTGTGTGTGTGTGTGTTAGTGTGTGTGAAAGAGTGAGAGAGAGAGAGAGAGAGAGAGAGTGTGTGTGTGTGTGTGTGTGTGTGTGTGTGTGTGTGTGTAACCAGTGCTGGGCAGATTAATTGTGAATTGTAATCAGATACTGATTACAAATTCCATGACAAAAAATGCAATCAGGGTAATCTAATCTGATTACTTTTGGATTACTTCCAACCTAATTCTATTTAATTTGATGTCACATGCATTTGAGTAGGATAACCTTGTATTATTTTATCGCAAAAGTACAATAAGAAAGAAAATGTATTCCATTCTTTATTACAAACGAGCCTCACAAAAATTTGCTTCTTATGACATTTTTAAAAAGTGCATTAAACATTACATGAATGAACATACAATAAACATTAAATCTAACAGCAATGACAGTGCATGGCCAAAGTTTATAATTCAAAACATTGAGACATCAAGTTTATTTTAAGTGCATAAAACAATAGAAACAATACGAACATTAATTGGTCATAAAATCATAAAATCAACATAAAATGATTATAAAATGAGCAGCAGCAATTATGGTGCTAGGTATATCAGTGGTATGCTGATTTAGAATGAAAAATGCAAAAGATTGAAAAAAAGAGAATAAGGGTGATCAATAAATGATTAACAATTTACTGCTGTTGTCTCCTTAATATGTAATCATGTAATCCATAAAAAGTAACTGTAGTCAAATTATGAATATTTTAAAATTTAATTTAATCCAATTCCAAGTACTTGATTTTTGTAATGTTACATAATCCAGATTACATGTAATCCCTTACTACCCAGCACTGTGTGTAACAAAACTGAGAAAAGTTTAGCTTTAAGGTTGCATGTATGACATGTGTAAGTGTAATAAATGTGTATGTGTAATTTTGTGGATTAATCCTTTTTCTTCCCTTAATCTGGCAACGTATCTCAGGGGATACACACACTTAAAAATGTGCTAAATAAAAGCATGAACAACATAAGACTTCTCCTTCCGCAATTTAAAACAATGTTCTCAAAATAATATTAGCAGTTTTATTGTTTTTTGTTTTTTACTGAGGAAAAGTAAGGATAATATATAATTAATTATCACAAAGTAAGCATGTCCTGCACCATGCACAAATGGTATTTACACTTTCTGAAAATAATCCTGCAACAAAATACAGTTTCTGAAGCAGATGATGCCAAATTTCTGACAAATTTACATGAACATGGTGACAGTAATAGTCCATTTTGATTTTATACTGTATTACATGGATCTTTGAATTTAAAAAGCACCATTCATAGGAGAATACATATTATAAAATAATGACAACACTCATGAAAATCATCCAATGATACAGGGGACGGAAGTAGGAAAGTGCTCTCTATGTGTTGTATATTCAAAGGTACCATACAGTTATGTCTAATTATCTAAAACAAAATCAATTAAGCTTTAAAAATGCACCTATATATTAAGTGACTGACTGCAATGCTTATGTCTAAGCAGAAAAATGGACACTTATAATACATAAATGTATTTTCTTCTTTAAACCATTCCATCAGATGCTTTTTTTAAATTCTATGTATTATTTAACCCACCAATTACTAAACTACATGCAGTACACAGAACATAGGCATCTGATCAGATGAAGGCATTTTAATAGAGAAAAATTGGATTTGGATATGCCTTGATGCCTTCTTACCTCTATATACTGCCTTTGAAGGCAGTATTTTTCTGCTTATGGACATAGAGATGGTGTGGCTGCAACCAGAAATGGAAATGTACAGTGACCCCAAATGGACATTTAAGCCATGCTTAAAATATTTCCTGCTGAGCCATTTTTGTGATGACTTTTAATCAACTGGTGTCAAGGTCAGGATCAGTGGATGTTTGATGTCAGTTCCCCTTAGTTCACAGGTGTATGGCAAGCCATTTTGACATTTATTCCTTAAAACTTACTAGTATCTATTTTTATGTTACTAGTACTTATTCAACAAGTACTAGTATGTATTCATAAGGCACTAGTACTTATTCAATAGATACTAGTACTTATTCATTAGATACTAGTACTTACTCTAATAGTGACTTGTATCTATTTAAATGTTACTATCCTAAAAAAATATATGTACTAGTACTTAATTTTATTGACTAGTATCTATTTAGCCCTCAGGTATCCCTGAACTTAATAGGTACTAGTACTATTTCTAGAGACATTTGCATACAATGCAAATAGTATGTTGAATATAAATGCAACGTCACTCTTTTTCTTAAAACGGAAGGATCATTTTACACACAGTGTGCCTACTGACACCTAGTGGTAAAACAACTGAAACATCAATGTTGCTGAATGGACAATTAATGGCATAGACATTACAGAACTGCTGAGTAGCATGATGAAATAAATAAATAAATAAAATGAAAAATGGTGTCATGTTTTTTCTATATATCTCACACATACTTCAGTAATACAATACATGGCTAATTAAATTATAAGAGGCAACTGTAGTCAGTTACTTTATATTTCTATTGTAGATTGTCTTATTTTTTTAATTCATAATGACACTTCCTTAATGATTATGTGCAATGAATTACAGTAAATTATACTTTATCTGATGATTACAACAATAAACTAATTACAGCAAACTACTATGACTGTATATGCACGGAACCAACATCTTTTTCTGAGGAGAATGCTTCTTTCTGTGTTCATTATTTTCATGATTCACTGTTGTTTGCCTTGTGTTTCTCCCCTGTCATCTGTTACTCCTGGACTACATTTCCCATAATTCCCTGCCCTCATCACTGCCAGCTGTCCTTGATTGTCCTCACCTGTGTTTCATTAACTCATTAGTCTTTGTTTAATGCCCTGTTGTTTGCTCATTCCTTGTTAGTTGTTATGTGTTTTGACCTTCTGTGTATGACCAGTACCCTTTGTGGATGTTTCCTTTGTTCCTGTTTTTTCCCATCGTGGATGTTTCTTATGTTCCTGTGTTTACCCCGTTATTCTGTACTTTGTTTATTTGATTAAATACTGTTTAGCCGCACCTAGATCCAGCTCTCGTGACTTCCTTCCAAACGTTACAATAATCTTTTATTTTTTCATTCATAAATCGATAATTATTTGCACTCTGTCTGACCTCACATCATAACTAGGAGGAAAACAAATCTGACTATATGTGTCAGTACCTCTTTGAATTATGTGCAGTCAGTCAGCGCTTGTTGTTGCTCTCAAAAATATTGGTTCTATTCTGTTATAAACTCAGTTTGTATTGGTAGATACTTTAACGTTAATGAACACTAATCTTGGCTATGTTCTCTCTCTCTCTCTCAGTTTTAGTTTCAGTTTTAAGGTGCTTTCTTGGGATGACAAATATTTGTACAATGCAAACTTGACATATAAGGTAAAAAGGATAATGTTAAATAATAAAAAAAATGTCCTTAAAGTTGCACATAAAGGAAAAAGAAAATGTTGCTAAAAAACTATAAGAGCCATAATAAAATATAATTGAAAAATATAATTGAGTCAAGTCAGTCTCTCATTCTGTGGCAGACAGAGACATGTTGTGAAGCTATCACGCAGCAGTCCTTGTGTTCTCCTAATAAAAAGGACAGTTTTTCATCACTTGTTAAACAGTTGTCTGTGTATTTTGTGCATTTTGTTAGGAAATGCTGCTCTGTCTCGATGTTTTGTGTTTTGATCACAGTGTGGAAACAACCTTTCTTGCTGTGGTAGCCATGTTTTCCTGTGTCCGCCCTTTTCTATTCTGAGGTGTCCACTGAGTCTGAACATTGTCAAGGTGGCTGTCAGTTTATCTGTTACTGTGTACAGATATTCTGCCATGGTGTATTCTCTTTTTAGGGCCAGATAGCATTGCATTTTACTCTGTTTTTGCATTTGAGTTTTCCAATAAGTGATATCATTTTGTTTTATTTGTGCTGTAATTTGGCTGTATCTAATTAGTTTAACAGTATTGTTGTGGTCCGGGTCTTCAGTGTGATGAGGGTTAAAAGATATTGGTGCAGGGCTTTATAATGGTATGAGTGGGGGTCACTGAGTTTTAGATGTTTCCAGAATTTGATTGCCGGTTTTTGTATTTTTATAATTAGTGGATATTTACCTTCTAATTCTCTCTCTCTCTCTCTCTCTCTCTCTCTCTCTCTCTCTCTCTCTCTCTCTCTCTCTCTCTCTCTCTCTCTCTCTCCGCATGCGTGAGCGTCTGTTGAGCGAGTGGTGTGTGCTGAGTGTGAGTGCAAGTGATAGCCATCTGTGGCTGGTAAGAGTGCTCTATTTTTTCAAACTTTCTTTTTCTTTGTTCTTTTTGTGTGTTTTGAGCTGAGTTGTGTGTACATTTTTTTTTTTTTTTTTTTAGTTTAGTTAGATCGTTTGGAAAGTCTGTTGACAGCGTTAGGCTGGAAGCATGACGAGTTCAAACAAAATGGGCTTTGACCAGTTAACGCGACGTCACGGAGTAAAGATAGAATCTAATGTCAGTGTAGAGGATGTTTGTTTGGCTGTAGGTGATGTTGTGAGTCATGAGAATATTGTATCTGCATCTCGAATGAACAACGCAATTGTGCTGTTTTTAGCACTGTTGAGAAGGCGAATGAAATTGTACAAAAAGGTGTTGTAATAAAAGGTTCACTTACGCCGGTACTTCCTTTAAGTACACCCTCAAAGAAGATAGTAATTTCCAATGTACCTCCTTTTGTAAAGGACGAGGTAATTGCTAAGGAATTGTCGCGATTTGGAAAATTGTTTTCCCCCATTAAGAAGACTCCTCTCAGTTGCAAATCGCCATTAGTGAAGCATTTGGTCTCTTTTAGGAGATATGTTTTCATGATTCTTAACAATGGTGAGGATGAACTTGACCTGGTCTTCAAGTTTAAAATAGATGGTTTTGATTATGTTGTCTGTGCAACATCTGACACCAAGGTGAAGTGTTTTGGGTGTGGCAAAATGCGTCATCTTATTCGTGCCTGCCCAGACAAAGTAAATAAAAACACAGAGCAGAATGAAAGAAATGAGGCTGTAAATGACCCTTTTGCTGGAGTGAGCAATGAGGAGGTGGTGGTGTCTGACTCTCCTCCTGTGGATGAGAATTCTGTGGAAGGTGTAGTGACAGAGACTGCTGAAATTCAGTCAAAAAGTATTACATCTCCGGTATCTTTAAAGCAGAATTGGGAACTTGGGAATGAAGAAAGGAAACTGACTGATGAATGTGACTTGGAAATGGAAACTGAACCAATCTTTAAAATTCCAATTAAGAGGAAGAAAAAAAGAGGTGCTAAAACAAGTAAACAAGTTAAAAAAGATGATTGTGGGGTTGAGTTTTCAGCTTCGGATAGTAATGATGACTCTGATTCTAGTCTTTCTGTGTGTTCCAATGCTTCTTTTTGCTCTCAAGGTAAAAATTTGAATGTATTGTACAAAGCTGAGGATATTAGCCTGTTTCTTAAGGAAACGAAGGGGTTAAAGGGAGTACGTGTTGAAGATTATTTCCCTGACTGTGCACAATTTGTAAAAGACACTAGATTTTTTATGAAAGAAGAGTCTTTTTCTGAACTTGAGGTCTACCGTTTACGGAAATTTGTAAACAAGCTCAAAAAGCAAATCTCTAATGATGACAGGGACGTTACAGTTTAAACATTTAACTCTAGTTAATTTGTTTGTGTGTAATTTTTTTTTTTTTTTTTTTTTTTTTGGACTTTTCAAATCTGAATAATAAAATGAATCACTTATAAATTGGAACTCTAAATTTAAATGGAGCTAGAGATGTTCAAAAAAGGATGTTGTTGTTTGAATTCATAAGTCAAAAGTCTGTTGATGTCATGTTTGTACAAGAAACGCATAGTGACATTAGAAATGAGGTGGACTGGAAAAGAGAGTGGAATGGTCAAGTTATTTTAAGTCATAAATCCTCCACTAATGGAGGTGTTGCTATTTTATTTTCCAAGAATGTAATTCCAATATTCAATGAAGTTGAAGGCTAGATTTGAGAATACTGTAATGGTATTTTTAAATATTTATGCTCTTAATTGTGGAGCAGAGAGAGTATTGTTTTTTAATTTAATTAATTCTACTTTGAAAGATTTAAACACAGATGAATTTTTATTCCTAGCTGGAGATTTTAATTGTACTGAGAACGATACATTGGATAGGAATAATTTAGAATCACATGCTGCATCTCAGAGGGCTATTAAACAACTAATTCAAATGTTTGATCTTTCAGATGTCTGGAGGAATATGAATACAAAATTAAAACAATATACATGGGCTCATTGTAAAGACAATTTACTCTCTTTGGCAAGACTTGATAGAGTTTATAGTTTTCAACATCATCTTAATATTTTTTAACATTGTAAAATCATTCCTGTAGGTTTTTCTGATCACAGTGCTGTTCTCTGTAATATAACAGCTAATGCTGTAAAGTCAAATAGTGCATATTGGCATTTTAATGCATCTATATGCTTTTAGGTGATAATAATTTTAAAGATTGATTTATTTTTTGGAATATTTTTAAACAACAAAAACATAGGTACTGTTCCCTACAACAGTGGTGGGATTGTGAGAAAGTACAAATTAAAATGTTTTGCCAGCAGTACACTCTCAATGTTACGAGGGACATAACTCAATCATTGAAAGCATTAGAGGCTGAGATAATGGATCTACATATTTTTATCAGATTCTACAGGAAAAGGAGAATATCTTGAAAATATTACATCTAAAAAAGCTTCTCTGGCAGACCTGTTGGGTGTTAAGGCGAAAGGAGCGTTAGTTCGTTCACACTTCCAGAAAGCTACACAAATGGATGCCCCATCCAAGTTTTTTTTAATCTGGAGAAGAAAAATGGTCAAAGCAGAATTATCCATTCCTTGAATTCAGATACAGGACAGGAGCTCAATAAACCAGCTGAGATAAGGCAGTTTGCTGCACAATACTATGCAAAATTATATACAACTGATCTGGTTAATGAAAAGATGATAGTTGTTAATAAGTTTTATGATGGACTGCCCAAAATAGATGATGAGATTAATGTAGAATTGCAGCAGCCTTTATCAGTACAGGAACTCTATGTAGCCATGATGAGTATGGAAAATAGGAAATCCCCTGGAATTGATGGTTTACCCATTGAGTTTTATAAAACTTTTTGGCACATTATAGGAGAAGATCTCTTAGTTGTCATTAATGACAGCCTGGAAAAAGGCTTACTTCCACTTAGTTGCAGAAGGGCAGTTGTTACCTTATTGCCCAAAAAAGGTGATCTGCACAATATTGCAAATTGGAGGCCTGTTTCCCTCTTATGTTCTGAATACAAAATCCTATCCAAAGCTCTGGCCTTAAGGCTAAGAAAGGTGATAGGACAGGTGATACATTATAATCAGACTTTTTGCATACCCAATAGATCAATCTTTGACAATATTGCGTTAGTTAGAGATGCACTGGTCTTATTTCTCTAGATCAAGAGAAAGCCTTTGATTGGGTTGAGCACCTTTATTTGTGGCACACCCTAGAAGCTTTTGGTTTTAGCCCTGGTTTTATAACAATGGTTAAAGTTATGTACTGTGAAATTGTGGACTTCTTTTGGGACAAGTTGCATTGGATTCCTCAAAGTGTCTTATTTTTGCCTAAAGAAGACAGAGGCCAAGGTTTAGTGCATTTGGCAAGCAGAAGTGCTGCTTATCGTCTTCTTTATTTACAGAAATTCTTGCTGGGATCTGAAAAACTGGTGTGGAGACCTTTGGCTCAGTGCATTCTGCGTAGAGTTGGTGGACTGGGCTTGGACACTGTTTTGTTTTTAATGGATTCTAATAAACTTGATTTTAGAGGAATACCTACTTTTTACCAAAGTCTTTTTAGAGATTGGAAATTGTTCAAACATCAATGAATGGAGCCAGCTATGTCCATTTATTGGTTGCTTGAAGAGCCCATTGTGTATGGAGCACATCTTGAAGTATCTGGTGAAGACACCCCGGGTCTTATGGACTTGCTCTACAGAAGTAAATCTCTACAACTGAAACATATTATAAGTAAAGCAGGTCCTGATTTTGGAGATGTGGAATCAACCGCAACCCTTCTCGGAGTGAGATCTGCAAGATTTGCCAGATGTTTTTTAAATAAACTATTTGGAGCTTTGAAAACAGATGAAAGAGCTTTGCTTGAGGAATACAAAAAAGCTATTACTCCAGACGGTGAAGACATTTTCCCAGATATAAGTATTACACCTGCTTTTAATTTTCTGGAGGATAACAGTCCTTTGATGAAAAAGGAATTTAATGAGCAAATTGATTTTTTTTTTCAGAAAAAAGGAAAGTATTGTATATGAAGATAGTGAAAGTGATAAATGCAAAACGTTTAAAGGATAGAACAGATACAGTTTGGAGAGATAAGTTGGGTATTACTGAAACAATGAAACCTGTTTGGAGAGTTATATACAAACCACCATTAACAAAGAGAGCTGGCGATCTCCAATGGATAATACTTCATGGGGCTGTAGCTGTAAATTCTTTTGTATATATGTTGGACCCTAATGTGAGTGAAAAGTGCCCCTTTTGTAGTGAAAGAGAAACTGTGTTCCATTGTTTTATGTACTGTAACAGACTCTCTCTTTTGTTTGATCTTTTAAAACAGTTATTTGACTCTTTTGGAGCTTCTTTTACAATGCAGGATTTTATCTTTGGTTTTACTTACAGTTTTAAAATAAAGTTTAAATGTCAGTTGTTCAATTTTATTGTGGGTAATGCAAAACTAGCTATTTATATAACTAGGAGGAACAAAATAGAACAGAATCGGGGTCAAGATGTGGTATTGGTTTTCCAAAAAATGTGAAATCACGAATTGTCATTGATTTTAATTTTTACAGGTTAATGGGTGCAATGAATACTTTTGTAATTGAGTGGTGCTGTGACAATGTACTGTGTTCAGTAATTAATAGTGAACTTGTTATTTCAGAAGTGTTGAAGTAAGGTTATGTATTTGTTTTTTATTTATTCTTTTTTATTTATTTATTTATTTATTTATATAATAGAAGTTGGTGTAATTAAGATGTTTTAATAAAAAGGTTGTTAAAAATTTAAAAAAAAAACTCTCTCTCTCTCTCTCTCTCTCTCTCTCTCACTCACTCTCTCTCTCTCTCTCTCTCTCTCTCTCTCTCTCTCTCTCTCTCTCTCTCTCTGCTTTCTCCACCCCCGGCATGGGAGACAAATTTACTTCAGAATCATGTAAGATATAAAATCACAATCATGTAAAGATTAGTTTTAGACCTTTTATAGTTGTCTTTTATATGCCACGCTGTCGAGTTTTGCCCTTCATTCCAACGGGGTGCTATATCTTACATGATATAACTGATGCAACAAACAGCCAAATTCAACTCATTGTTCTTTCTTTGCGTTTTCATTGATGCTATGCTTACATTCCTTGAGCAGGTTAGCTTTAATCATATTAAAATGATCCATTTCGATCTATATGGTAATATAGATGTGGTAAATCCATGTAAAATACCATGAATATGTTAATAGCTAAAAGGTTCTCATGTTTATGCAGTGATCAGTTTGAATGAAGATATCCCCATCCACATTCTTACTAGTTCCTTTTGTTGTTGGAGATATCTCCAAATTTCAGATACTAGTACTTATGCTGCTTTTGATATCAACTGTTCACTTCAAACTAGTATGTATTCCGAGTACTAGTACTTATTCATTAGGTACTAGTACTTATTTATTAGATACTAGTGCCTAATTTATTAGACACTAATGTCTTTTCCTATTGTTACTAGTAACATTTCGTATCTTACTAGTAACAATTGTTTTTTTACCCATCAAATGCAATGACTAGTCAGAATGGCGACTGTAGAGTAGAATAATAAAAAAAAAATCTTATTAGTAAAATAAAAAAGAACTATCTATCTATTGGAAGAGTTACTAGTGTCTAATGAATAAGCACTAGTATCTAATAAATAAATACTAGTATCTATTTAATAAGAAGAAGTATATATTGAATAAGTACTAATATTTTAAAAAAAATAAGCACTAGTATCTAATGAATAAGTAATAGTATCTACTGAATAAGTACTAGTATCTAATGGAAAAGTTACTAGTCACTAAAAAATAAGAACAAGTAACATAAAAATAGATACTAGTAATTTTTAAGGAATAAATATAAAACAGCTTGCCATATACGTGTTCTAGTGACCACAGTAACCACAGGTGTAGATTATAATATCTGTGGACATGTTACATTAACATTTGACAACCAGAAAACATCTAAATACTTATTTGCCTTCATTTTGAACAAACTTATTTTTCTGAAATAATTTGCTTGGAAAAAAAAAAGTGTGTGCTATTTTGCTTTAAAATAAAAGCCACTTGGTTTGATATTTGTTTATCTGATGCAATGACATTCCAACATTTTAAGTGTGCCTTCAGTGTCCGAATAAGCTAACTTTTTGGGCCACTGTTCAGCTTTTAATGCATACAATCAGGAAATGTATAACAATAAAGAAATCTTACAATCTGACACAAACATGAAAGATAAATACTGTAGATAATATTCTGGTGTTTAAGTAACACAGCTCCTGATATTATTATTGTTTATATATATATAAAAGATATACTGTATGCCAGTCAAGACTCAAAAATACAAAATAAAACAATGTGAAATCACAGTGTTTTGCTGTTATGTGTTCACCACAAGATGGCAATATTTCAACATTTATCCTTGAAATATTAACACTAGTCTGTGAATTCTATGTTTGAATTATTTAACACTAAAATTAGTGAAATTTTGTGAACTTTTGATATGGAAATGTCTAATGTGCATTGAAAAATCTCTTTGGTAAATAGACATCTTTTAATTTACAGTGTTGTCCCTTAGATAAAAATGCTTTTCTTTTGACAGACTACAGGGCATCCTACAGTGGCTGAGCATATATTATCTCTATCTCTGAATTTTGGAGAAATCTCATTTTGACTAAGTAACTTGGCTTAAGACAGCCTCTTCCTGTAGATTCTACTTGTGCTGTTAGTCATCTGAATTTACCTGTCATGTATCTGTCTGACAACTTCATTTCCTCCAGACAGCATTTTACACCAACACATAAACACTCAAAAAAGATAAAAGTGAGAGAAGATGAAAGAAAAATAATTATGGACAAAGAAAGGCATGATTGCATGTATGCATATTTACACTGTCAACCATATTGTTTTACCATCTAATTTGGGCCACATTAAAATTAGATTAAAATCCAGTAAGTTTCTGACATCAAAGGTCATTTACCTACAGTCTATTCTAAAGTCTAGTGGCCTATAGATCAGATTCTCCTGATTCTTTGTGGGTTTTTTTTTTTTATATATATATTTTTTTACCAAAAGGAAATATAGTTTTATTTCTTATAAACCTTTGAAGACAACAAACTGTGAGCTGATGTTGTTAATCAATATAAATGCTTCTGTTGAAGTCATCAGTCCATACTACAGTATTTCAACTGCAGTTTTTTAATAGCTGAATTTGTGATGAAAAATTACACTATCAATGATTCAGAGAAACATCTGCCAATCAGAGAATTGTGGCAAACAAACCATCCCAAAAGAGTTCTGAATCGACCGCCCACTGCCATGACGCACTAAAAACGAAGTAATCGAGTCAGTTTCCATACACTCTCAAACTACTGTCTTTGAATATCTCTTAATATTTTGCAATAAACTTAAAATATATTGTTTCTGTACTTATGATCAACAACATCAAAACAAAAATTTTATATTTTTCCATGTTATAGTATTTATGTTTTTTATGAAGAATTTTATGAAATTCTTATGAAAAAAAAAATTATGGGAAAAAACGTAACCAAGACAGCTGAAAAAGTGGTCAGGCACTGTTGCATCAGATCTGTGCATTAAAAAGTTATATTTGGGCGAATTAGAATCCACCTCTGAAACTAAAGGCAAAAAGTTACTATTAGATCAATCAGTCATGTTCTTAATCAAAGTGCTGATCTATGTATTCATCTACTGACAAACAAAAGACTGATAGTGGCAGATGTAGAGATTAAATAACCATATTATATGAAATATTTAGGTGCTTGAATCAATCATTAAGAATGACTGTTGATTAGGGGGCCTGGGTAGCTCAGAAAGAAATGACACTGACTACCACACCTGGAGTCGCAAGTTCGAATCCAGGATGTGCTGAGTGACTCCAGTCAGGCTTCCTAAGCAACCAACTGGCCCGGTTGCTAGGGTGGGTAGAGTCATGTTGGGTTAACCTCCTTGTGGTCACTATAATGTGGTTCTCGCTCTTGGTGGGGCGCATGGTGAGTTATGCGTGGATGCTGCGGAGAATAGCGTGAGCCTGCCACGCGCTGGGTCTCCGCGGTAACGCGCACAACAAGCCATGTGATAAGATGCGTGGATTGACTGTCTCAGACGCAGAGGCAACTGAGATTCGTCCTCCACCACCTGGATTGAGGCAAGCCACTATGCCACCACGAGGACTTAGAGCACATTGGGAATTGGGCATTCCAAATTGGGGAGAAAACGGGAGAAAAAAAAAAGATTGAATGTTGATTAAAACAGGTCATTTAAAATAATATTTTTCTGTGCATAGAATAATTAATATTTATGAGTTTTGCAGCACTGCCCCCCACAATACAATTTTCTGTACAGTAATATTTGCTTTCAAATTGATTATTCCAGCTGTTACAAAGGTGATAGGCCTTCAGGAATATATTAGAATAACATGGGATATGCATGCATTTTACATCCATGGGTACATTTAACAAAGGTGGTGATGTTTAGTCCAGATTGCTGGTTCTAAATGTGAAGCTTTTTGTGAAATGTGAAAATTTTGAATTTGTAGTTTAATACACAATGTCTAGGTGCTCTGGAGATATACATTTTGTTACTTATTTTTTTTATGCAAAAAATTATATATATATATATATATATATATTTTTTTTTTTTTTAATGTTGCAAAATGGTTACTATGTTCATGGACATTTGTAATATGATAGTGACTCCAATTAATGAACTAGTACTTGTTGCAATGAAGCTTAGTGCCTTAGTCCACAAGAACTACGTATGGGCACTTGCTTTGGTGTTGCCACCCCTCATAGTCTGCATGCCACCCCCTTGACACCCCATGAAAATAAAAATAAAATCTAGATCCACCCTTGCATACCCACAATAACATGCCAAATATTTCAGAGAGTTGTCATGACATTATTTTAGTTACCAAATCAGAAATACATTTTGTGATTTTCTTGGAAAAAAATAAAATAAAATTATGAACATGGCCATGAAAACATCCTTAACAAAGGACTGTTAGAAAGAGACATTGAAAATGGCCCTTTTTTTCTTGGCTTTGTTTAGTGTTTGCATTAGTAAAAGCTTATTACATACATAAAATAGTTGTAAGTGAACAAGATATCCCGGCATGTTTGACATACTACTTAAATGATGCACACCGATGTTATACACACCCCAAAACATCACGTTAGAAAGTAAAGTGTGATTGGTTTAACATGTCATATCTGAATGAATGGTTCTTGGTCAGAATAAGATGATAGAAATAGGCAGATGATCACAGCATTACAGTTTTTGTTAGTTAGGATAGAAGAGAGTACTGGCCTGTTCACTTCAAGCACTGGTGACGGGACTGATGAATTTATAAGTGCTTGTTGTCATGTCATATGGTGTTTGCAGTGAATGGACCCTTTGTTTATAGTGAAATGGTCCCTCACCAGATTTATTTATTTATTTCTTTTAGCTGGGTTTCTTATTATAAGTTATATTTACGAACAGGGACAGGTTCTAGACTAGCACAAAAGTAATCTTCATACCCAGTGCAGATCAGGAGAGGGTTTCCTCTTATTGGGCTGATGGGTCTGGCAGCTGAAAGGAAGTGAATGCATGCAGACAGCTGCAGAACAGGATGTGGATCCTGTCAGGGATTTACATACTTCCACTTCATTTGTCCAGGCTTGTATTCTTGACCAAACATGCTTCAGCTGACATTTTCTCTAGTTAAAGGAATAGTTCACCCAAAAATTTAAATTCTGTCATTATTTACTAAATCCACTGAAAGAAAAGGTTACCTTTTAGAGAGGTTACTTTAAGAAACGTTAGATATTGCTACAGTAAGTCATGTAAATATGGGGACATGCCCAGGACCCCCCTAGACAATAAGGGTATCCTTAGTCAGATTTCTGTGCATACCCTAACATGAAATCCTGCAGGCACCCATGATATATATAGTCAGGGTTGGGAGGTTACTTTTGAAATGTATTCCAATACAGATTACAGAATACATGCTGTAAAATTTAATTTGTAATGTATTCTGTTAGATTACTCAAGGTCAGTAACGTACTATAAATATTTTGGATTACTTCTTCAGCACTGGTAGATTTTTTCACTTGTTTTGACTATAAGAACTCTGCCAGTACAATAAGACAAAATACACATTAAAAATTTATTCTCTGAACCTAAATATCTTATGCAGTGTTGTTTCTAAAACAATATAAATCAAACTGATCTTGTTTAAAGGATTTTTAGATATTTTTACAGGAAAACAATGAAAATATTAATATTAAGAATAAGATTTTTGCCCTATCAAAGGTCTTACTAGAAAAAAAGATATTATGATCCAACATGAATTTTCTTGATAAAAAAAAAAAAATATGATCATGCCTGGTAACATGTGTATGTAAAATGGCTAGAAATAGCATTTAGCTTAGCGGAAAGCTGAGAATTTACACAAGGTTTATTTCTATTTCTTCTGCTCCAAACTTACTTCTCTGTCTGCTTGTATGAATGTAACACATCATAAGAAAGTGTTTCACCGCTGTTCAAATGCACTTTGGATCGCATAATTTATATGTATACATTTTTCCATCTGAAAGGACGAAATATTAAATGAAACAAATGACAATAAAATGCAAAGTAATCTCTTCAGTAATCAAAGTACTTTTTGAATGTAACTGTATTCTAGTTACCAATTATTTAAATTGTAACTGTAGTGGAAAACAGTTACTTATATTTTGTATTTTAAATACGTAATCCCGTTACATGTATTCCGTTACTCCCCTACCCTGTTGTCTTCTTAAGCCATAATATATCTGTGAGGAACAGATTAAAATGTAGGTAGGATCTGAGGTCCAAGTCAAGTCTCAAGTCTTTGAGGTGGAGTCCAAGTCAAGTCTCAAGTCTTTCAAAGCCAAGTCTAAGTCAAGCCTCAAGTCTTTGGTCACAAGTCCAAGTCAAGTCTTAGTTTTTGTTTTGTTTTTTGTTTTTTTGGCAACAGTTCTTGATCTACAGCTGGTTAGTTTAATAAACCCTGTATAAGGCTAATCCAATTTTGAAATATTTAAACTGACTACTTTAAGGGATTGCCTTGTTTATTTATTTATGTCTAATAAAGTACCTAAGGTTTTATTTTAATCATGGATTTTATTTTTATTCATGAAACAATCAATTAACTATCCATTTTTATTTTATTTTTTTTTGCATTAAAAAAGAACAGATTTTACACAGAAGGAAAACTAGCTTTGTCCATAAACCTTTAGGGCTTTAAAGCTCTTTATTCTATTTTGCATTTGCCCTTATGAAAATGTGACATAGTTTTTATAGTTTAAACAGTGGTATTTATTTGTATCAAGAACACGGTAACCTCAGGTAAAACCAAGCATGGATAGTCACTATCATGGTAAAATGTAACATGATTTCTATAAAACAAACTTTGCCGTTTTTTAAAGAAAAAACTTATCCTAAACACATTTAAAACTGTGCATTTTTACTATACTATTGTAAAGTATAATAGTTCTATAGTCCATTTTTATTATAAATTCTCCTTCCTGCTCAGTCGATCTCCACTTTAACTTTCACTTTCACTTTCTTCTCCTTATGTTTTTGGTGATTCACAATCTTCTAGCAAACATTTATTTAAATATTGTTCTGTTTCTCACCCACACCTATCATATCGCTTCTGAAGATATGGATTTAACCACTGGAGTCATATGGATTACTTTTATGCTGCCTTTATGTGCTTTTTGGAGCGTCACAATTTTGGTACCCATTCACTTACATTGTGAGGCCCTACAGAGCTGAGATATTCTTCTAAAAATCATAATTTGTGTTCTGCAGAAGAAAGAAAGTCATACACAACTGGGATGGCATGATGGTGAGTAAATGATGAGAACATTTTCATTTTGGGGAAAACTATTCCTTTAAATGATTTCATGGTGCTTTTAGTTGTGGTCACAAAAACTAAAACTATTCCTACACAAAAAGCTCCTAAAATAACTCAACGAGAAGAGTGCAGCCAGAGTAAATCCCCGTCCTCAGAAGAACTTCCTCTCTCTCCATCTCCCCAAAGTGCAATGCACTGTTTTCCACATGATTCATTTATGTCCTGCCTCAGATTCCTACTTTAGGAGACTAAATATGAGCATAACATCTCCCTTGCACTTATCAGGGATATTTGAACGTGTTAAAACTGGAAATTAGGATGATAATAGTCCTCATTTGGATGGAATCAGTTCAATAAACAGTTTCTTTGGAATTTGTATATGCCCTGAAAGGACAGAACTGGGGTATGGTATTTATCTTAACAATCAAGAAAAGGTTAAAGTGTAATCTGGAATATTTTGACTAAAGTCGAATGCTTAAGAGACTGGAGTTTTCAAAAAAAGACTTTTCTTTGTCACTATTTTTGTCTCTTTTTCAGTTCAAATATCTAAACATCTAAAATGTGTAAGAAAAAACTTGTTTTCAGAGAATATATCAGTAGTGGATATAAATTTGATCAACGTATTGATAGAATCCTTGTGTTGGTGCCAATGAAGTGAGGGCAGACTAAACATGACAGATGATGTTCAGGTAATACACCCCCTGAGACTGGGTGATAGCCTCACTTCACAGGCCAAAGTTTCTCCCTGAACACTTCATTTCCAAAAGCACAGGCACATTAAAATGGATCTCATTATCATAATGTTTTCTTGTAACCAGGCAGTAAGTGAATGTTATATTGTATATAATGCATGACCATGCTGGGAAGAGTATTTAGGGAGAGGTCTACTATTAAATCAAACTTTTAATACAACTTTATTTAGAAATGTACACCTGTGGAAAAACTTGCAAAGAAATTAATTCTGCTCTTGTTTCAGGAATGAGGTCCATAATTGATAAATATGAAAGTGTAGTCCAACTTCTTATTAAGAACCATTTCCTCTGTATAGAGTTGATAAGCTAGTTACCGGGTGAGTTATAGGTTTCTTAAGATACCAAGGCTTAAAGGAATATTGCAGGTTCAATACAAGTTAAAATGGGTTAAAGTGAGGGTCTTACCATGGAAGTAAATGGGGCCAGTCCATAAAAAAGTTTAAACACTCAGTGTTGCGAAATTATAGCCACCATAGAGTGCATCGGGGAAGTATCCACAGTGCTTCACTTTTTCCACATTTTGTTATGTTACAGCCTTATTCCAAAATGGATTAAATTCATTATTTTCCTCAATTCTACAAACAATACCCCATAATGACAACGTGAAAGAAGTTAGTTTGAAATCTTTGCAAATTTATAAAAAAAAAAAAAAAAAAAAACGAAAAAAAAAAAAAAATCACATGTACATAAGTATTCATTGCCTTTGCTCAATACTTTGTTGAAGCACCTTTGGCACCAATTACAGCCTCAAGTCTTTTCGAGTATGATGCTACAAGCTTGGCACACCTATTTTTGGGAGTTTCTCCCGTTCTTCTTTGCAGGACCTCTCAAGCTCCATCAGGTTGGATGGGGAGTGTCAGTGCACAGCCATTTTCAGATCTCTCCAGAGATGTTCAATTGGGTTCAAGTCTGGGCTCTGGCTGGGCCACTCAAGGACATTCACAGAGTTGTCCCGTAGCCACTCCTTTGTTATCTTGGCTGTGTGCTTAGGGTCATTGTCCTGTTGGAAGATGAACCTTCGCCCCAGTCTGAGGTCCAGAGCGCTCTGGAGCAGGTTTTCATCAAGGATGTCTCTGTACATTGCTGCATTCATCTTTCCCTCGATCCTGACTAGTCTCCCAGTTCCTGCTGCTGAAAAACATCCCTACAGCATGATGCTGCCACCACCATGCTTCACTGTAGGGATGGTATTGGCCAGGTGATGAGTGGTGCCTGGTTTCCTCCAGACATGACACTTGCCATTCAGGCCAAAGAGTTCAATCTTTGTTTCTCATGGTCTGAGAGTCCATCAGGTGCCTTTTGGCAAACTCCAGACAGGCTGTCATGTGCCTTTTACTGAGGAGTGGCTTCCGTCTGGCCACTCTACCATACAGGCCTGACTGGTGGAGTGCTGCAGAGATGGTTATTCTTCTGGAAGGTTCTTGGTCACCTCCCTGAAACCAAACCTCCAAACTTCTTCCATTTATGGATGATGGAGGCCACTGTGCTCATTGGGACCTTCAATGCTGCAGAAATCTTTCTGTACCCTTCCTCAGATCTGTGCCTCGATACAATCCTGTCTCGGAGGTCTACAGACAATTCCTTGGACTTCATGACTTGGTTTGTGCTCTGACATGCACTGTTAACTGTGGGACCTTATATAGACAGGTGTGTGCCTTTCCAAATCATGTCCAATCAACTGAATTTACCACAGGTGGACTCCAGTCAAGTTGTAGAAACATCTCAAGGATGATCAGTGGAAACAAGATGCACCTGAGCTCAATTTTGAGTGTGAAGGCAAAGGCTGTGAATACTTATGTACATGTGATTTTTTTGTTTTTTATTTTTAATAAATTTGCAAAGATTTCAAACAAACTTCTTTCACATTGTCATTATGGGGTATTGTTTGTAGAATTTTGAGGAAAATAATGAATTTAATCCATTTTGGAATAAGGCTGTAACATAACAAAATGTGGAAAAAGTGAAGCGCTGTGAATACTTTCCGGATGCACTGTATATAAATAGTGCGTGTTAACACACTGAAAAAAGTTATTCCTTGCTTCAGCAAATATTGCTCATTAAAATAAACATATTTTACTGAAAACGTAATGCTGTCAACTTTCCTTAATTTTATGCTATATTTGTGACACAAGATATTGAGATTATGGTGTACCCCCCACCCCACACCACCCCACATCGATATCATGTGAAGCATTCGGTCTCTGTAATGAGTTTCACTGTTGTGGTTGCCACTTTCCTTAAACGACATTGAGGTTGTCAGTGATAATAATTAATATTCTGTATGTGGCGCTTACACCATACTTTTCTCATGGGAAAATACTTCTCATTGTCGGGCAGTGGCAAATAATTCCCATGGATTTTTCACCAAAGAGACAGTTAATCTTCAACTGCTGCTCAGGCGTCACACAAACAGCAGAAACTCAGCAGGCAACAGGTAACTCCAACAAGTAAATCGCTTTTCTACATGTTTTAATGCAAATGTCTCATTGAACCCCTTCGTCTTAAAGGGAAAACAGCTTACATTAGCTGAGTGTTGGTTTATGTTCACTTTTCAGCTTAATCAAATGATTTTAGTAGTTCACCCAAAAATGCTATTTCTCTTGTCATTTGGCCTTCTCACCCCTTATGCCTTCTCAAACTGGTATGACTTTCTGTCTTCTGTGGAACACAAACCAACATTTCCACTCAAGTCATATGGATTACATTGATGCTGCCTTTATGGATCCTGAACGTTTTTAACCTCACTGACTTCCATTGTATGGACAAACACACATCATATATCCATCAAAAATGTTGTGTTCCCCTGAAGAAAGTCAAATGAGTTTGACATGGCATAAGACTGCATAAATGATGAGAATTATCATTTTTGGTTTGCCTCAAGGAGACACCCTGATATCAACATGTGTAAGCTGGTTGGTAAAAAAGAGTCACATTATAAGTATAATGCTGTTGAAATATGTAGCAGGGTTTGCAGTGGTTGAAAATGGTCTCGTCATGAATCTTAAATGTAAACTAGCCATTCATGTTGCTTATCTTATCAGTTACAATTATACTTTTTTTTTTATTATTATTAATATTTTGTCTAACAGGATAGGGTCATTTAAATGATAGTCCTGGCAGGTCTACAGCTATAACTGAAAGAAGAGTCATCAGAGGTTTTAAAGGCAAAAAAAAAAAAAAAAAAAGAAAAAAAAAGAAAAGAAAAATGTATGAAACACATTTGGATGATATTATTCATATTTATATTTATATAGCACCATTTTAACATATCCGCTGACATTCATATAAATGTATGCATTTGGTAAAGTGGTTGAATAGCTGTGTGCTTCAAATGAAAATTCTCTCATCGTTTACTCACCCTCATGCCATCCCAGATGTGTATGACATTCTTTCTTCTGCAGAACACAAACTATGATTTTTAGAAGAATATTTCAGCTCTGTAGGTCCTCACAATGCAAGTGAATGATGACCAGAACTTTGAAGGTACAAAAAGCACAAAGGTAGCATTAAAGGTATGAATACGACTCCAGTGGTTTAATCAATGTCTTCAGAGTGAAATTATAGGTGTGGGTGAGAAACAGATCAATTTTTAAGTCATTTTTAATATGAATTTTCCTCCCTGCCCATTAGGTGGTAAAATGCACAAAGAATGTGAATCCCAAAAAACAACAGAAGACAAATATGAAAGTGAAAGTGGAGATTGATAGTAAAAAAAGTACTTAAATATTGATCTGTTTCTCAACCACACTAATCATATCACTTCAACAGATTCAACCACTGGAGTCTTATGGATTACTTTATGCCACCTTAATGTGCTTTTTGACCACCATTCACTTGCATTGAATGTACCAACAGAGCTGAGATTTTCTTCTAAAAATCTTTGTTTGTGTTCAACAGAGGAAAGTCCTACACATCTGGGATGGCATGGTGGTGAGTAAATGAGAGAATTTTTATTTTTGGGTGAACTATCCCTTTAAGCATCACTTTTCTTTTTACTCTATAATTACTGATTTTGAGTATATTTAATTGTGCAAATAAATACAATGGAAACTGTTAATATACGTGTAACACATTCAATGGAAAGGAGGAGGTGAGAACTGGCTTGATAATATAATGGTTTAATAATAAACTAAACCAAAAGACACACACACAGGTGTCGGGCAGCTGCTCGTATCTCTCTCTCTCTGTCGCACTGCCATCTCCGGTCGCCTTTATCCCTCTCGGGGGACAAGGGGAGGGAAACAATAACAATAAAAACAACAACAAAAACACGGTACCTACACACTGTAACAGTGATCGTACCAAAAAAACAAAACACAATAATAATATTTAAAAGAGAGGGAAAGGCCAATGCGGAGCGGCAGCGGGAGAGAGAGAGAGGAGAGAGAGAGAAAAAAATAATAATTTACTCACCGGTTCTCTGATATGGTGTAGCCTGGTTCTCGGCCACTCCTCCACCCTCTAGCAGATGACAGCCGCGCCTCCCTGGGCGGATCGGAGGCAGTCCTCCGGCCCCTGGTGGACGGAACGCCCCGCCGCGTTTCAGCGGCTGGTAGGGGTCTCCTCCACCCCTGGCAGCTGCCCTGACTGGTATAAGGGGACTGACAAACATTACAAGGTCTATACAAACATAACATTATATTTAACCTCTTAAAACCCACTGCAGGTCCTGGAAGGGGGTATAGCTACGCTAACATTTATGCACAATCCAGTGATAGGTTCTTGTACTCAATCCTGAATAACATGAACGCAAATGGCGCCATTTCTTTTCCTGTGTAAGGCCAAGCCATTGTGGTTTTTTTGTGCGATCACAGAAATTACCCTTTCCAAGATATGGAGTGTAAAAAATATTTATTTCTAGAAAAAACTACTTTTTCTACTAATTTGAAGGGTTCTTGTTCTAAAACAACCATGAGTTTTTATTTATTCGATGTAGTTAATGAATGACAAGCCTTTTTATTTGGCATACAAATTTAGGTGAAAATTTCAGTATAAAACAAATGGTTAATAACTAATACATGCTGTCTATTTACTGCATTATTAGACAAATAAAATTATAGAAACAATGTTGTGTTGTGCTGATCCCTTTAATGAAGATATATATGAATGGAAATGCTTGAGTACAAAGAGTTTTTGGTGAATCCAATCCAGACGGCCTACAGGGAGGAGTTTCAGTGCCAGATTGGTGTGCTGGTAACAACTTGGTCTTTAGCACCAAAAAGCCAACTCATCGTGGACTACAGGAAGACTAAACACATCAGGCACACCTCTATCCACATAAACAGGGCTGCATTTGGGTTCACAAAAATCAGCTCCTTGACAGTATGATCTGGCCAGAGGATGAACCAGACCCAGAGTCAGATCCCGAAGTTGGCCGACACTTTCCCTATTCATGAGGCCATATGTGGCCTGCGGCTGTGGCTCAGATTGTAGAGCGGGTTGTCCACTAATTGCAAGGTTGGCCTTCCGCATGCCGAAGGGTCCTTGGGCAAGACACTGAACCCTGAAGTTGCTCCCGATGGCAGGTGAGCATGAGAGTGTGTGTGAATGGGTGAATGAACACTGCAAAGCACTCTGAGTACCGCTAAGGTAGAAAAGCGCTATATAAGTGCAGACCATTTACCTCTCTCAAGGCATTCTCCTGGGGCGGCATGAACAGATTTTGAAGACACTCACTGAAAGCAACTGGGCCATGCTCAATCAAATCCTCCTAACAAACCAAGTAGCTGCACAACATACCCAGTCAATGTCTGCTCTGCCAGTTCCTCCTAGTCCGCTTCAGCCTTCACCCCCAATGACCTCTACTTCAGTCATTCTCCTCCCCTCCATGAACCCTTTGTTTCTGCCCCGGAACATGACAGAGAACATGGTTCCTGCTGAGCCTTTCTAACTCAATGTTCCCTTGTCTTTGAACAGCAGCCCTACTCATATGCCACAGACTGTACCTGCATTACCTACCTGCTCAACTCTCTGAAGGGATCTGCTCACGCTTGGGGCTCTGCTGTGTGGGAGATTCAGTCTGCCATCTGCTACTCCTATGATGCCTTTAAGGAGATGTTGAAAGTTTTTGACTATCCTGTTCATGGTATGGACGCAGCAAGACGTCAGGGCTCCCATAGCATCGCTGAGTTGGCCATTGAATTCCGGACTCTGGTGGTGGAGAGAGGGTGGAACGATGAGGCTCTGCAGGGCGCTCTTCAAAAGTCTTTAAAGTAATTAAGGACGAACTTGTTTCTCGTGATGAATCCCAGACCTTAGACTAGCTCATCTCCCTTGTTATTAAAATTGATAACTGGCTGCGTGAGCACCACTGGGAGAAAGCAGCCAGACAGCTGACTCCCTCCTTTCCATCAGCTTCTCCCCGGTACTGACCTCCGAGAAATCCCGAGCACCCGAGTCTTCCCGAGTCTCTCCAAGCCTGAGCCCATGCAGTTAGGTAGAGTCTGTTTTACACCTGAGGAGAGGGCTTACTGCATCAACTCCAAATCCTGACTGTATTGCGGTCAGACCGGCCATTTCATCTCCTCTGGCCCCACATGCCTGGTAAAAGTCAGCTCACAAGTAAGGGGAGAGATACTGGTGAGTCTAACAGCTTCTCTTTCTCCCCTTCACCTTCAGCTCCCTGCTACCCTCTTGTGGCGATCCCAGTCATTACCTCTCTCTGTACTTGTAGATTCTGAAGCTGATGAAAGTTTCATTGTTTGCAATTTGGCCAAGCAGATGGAGATAGAAATAGAGCCCCTAACCACATCTCTCAATGCCAGAGCCCTTAATGGATGACTACTAGCTCGGGTGGACCACCAAACAATACCCATCCCTCTTCGGGTCTCCAGAAACCATCAAGAAAGAATAAGATTACACATTATGAACTGCCCTCAAACACCACTAGTACCTGAATTCACTTGGCTTAAGATCTACAACCCCCACATTGATTGGGCTGCAGGTAAAATAATTTCTTGGAGCACATTTTGCTACTCTAACTGCACTCTGCCCTAGCTACTGCCAACTCAGACCCAGAGTCTTCTGAGCCTCCCGATCTCTCCTCAGTCACGGAGGTGTATCATGACCTCGCTCCAGTATTCAGCAAACACCAAACCCTTGCCTTGCCACCTCACTGCCATATGACTGCACCATCAACCTCCAGCCTGGCACTCCTCTCCCCAACAGTTGGCTCTACAAACTCTCCCGACCGGAACACGAAGCCATGGTGAAATACATACAGGAATCCCAAGCGGCAGGTATTATTCGTCCCTGGGTGCTGGTTTCTTTCTTTTTTTGTGGGAAAAAATATGGGACACTGAGACCCTGTATTGACTTCCATGGCTTAAATAACATAACTGTTAAAAAAAAATACCCACTGCCTCTCATCAGTTCTGCTATTGTTTCCATCCATTTTGCCACCATCTTCACAAAACTGGATTTATGCAACGTTTACCACCTCGTATGCATCCACAAAAGATTTGCCAATTTTATAGGAGATTTATTAGGAACTACAGCTGCCTCTCAATGCCCTCACCTCCACTTCCACCCTTTTCCGTTGGTCTCCAGAGGCAGAGGCAGCCTTCAAAGAGCTCAAACGCTGATTTGCCTCAGCTCAAATCCTTCTTCAACCCGATCCGGCCCGCCAATTTCATCGTGGAGGTGGACACTTCAGACAGTGGGGTAGGTGCAGTTCTTTCTCAGCATGTCTCCACTGATAACAAACTCCACCCTTGTGCCATTTTCTCCCGCAGACTCTCCCCTGCGGAGAGAAACTATGACACTGGTGACCGGGAACTCCTCGCTGTCAAGATGGTCCTGGAAGAGTGGCGCCATTAGCTTGAGGGAGCATATCAGCCCTTCATTGTTTGGACAGACCACAAGAACCTTTCCTACATCCAATCTGCAAAGCGACTGAACTCTCAACAAGCCAAGAGGGCTCTGTTTCTTGACAGATTCAATTTAACCATAACCTATTGCCCGGGGTCCCGTAACATCAAGCTAGTTCACCACTGAAGTGACAGGTGCTAATCCTGAACCCATCCTGCTGCCGTCACCTGGGAGATTGAGTCGTTGGTAAATAGGGGCCAGGACCATCAGCCCAACCCAGGTAATGGTCCCTCTAACAGTCTTTTTGTCCCTACCTCTGTCTGCTCCCAGGTTCTCCAGTGGGCTCACTCCTCCCGCCTAATCTACCATCCAGGAATAAACCGGACACTAGCCTTTCTACACCTGTGGTTCTGGTGGCCAACCATGGAGGCAGACATCCAGTCATACATATCCGCCTGTCCAGTTAGTGCCCAAAATATGTCCTCCACTAAACCCAGCTCTTGTGTCCTCCATCCTGTGCCGGTCCCAAGTCGCTCTTGATCTCACATCAGCTTGGATTGTCATTGGTCTTCCCCCTTCTAATGGTAAAACAGTCATACTCACTTTCTTTAACTGTTTTTCAAAAGCTGCTCATTTTCTTGCCTTGCCTAAACTTCCCTCTGTTAGAGAGGCCGCTGACCTCCAGGTAGAACACGCCTTCCGCTTCCATGTTTTTCCTACAGATATTGTCTCAGACAGAGGGCCTCAATTCACCTCACAAGTCTGGAAAGCTTTCTGTTCTGCCCTGGGAGCTACTACCAGCCTATCATTGGGTTACCATCCCCAGATTAATGGCCAAACGGAGAGAAAAAAAATCAGGAGATGGAGGCTGCACTCCGCTGTATTACCTCCACCAATCCATCTTCCTGGAGCACCCAGCTTCCCTGGGTGGAGTATGCACACAACACCCTGCCCAATGCCTCCTCTGGTATGTCACCTTTCCTTTGCTCTCTCGGCTACTCCCCTGTTTCCTGCACAGCAACTGGCCAACCCCTCTGTCCAAGCTCACATGCACCACTGTTTCAAGGTATGGAGACAAGCTAGGACCGCCCTACTCCGCTACTCCACCAGGATTCGGAACATGGTGAATCGTTGCCGCATCCCAGCTCACAATTATTCCCAAGGCCAAAAGGTATGGCTTAATTCCCAGGATCTCCCTCTTAAAGTTGAGTCCAAGAAGTTATCCCCTGCTTTATTGGCCCTTTTGAAATCGAGTCTATTATCAACCCTTGTGCAGTTCATCTTAAACTCCCTGCCTCGCTTCGCATCCACCCCACCTTTCATGTTTCCCAAATCAAGCCTTTCTCCTCCATTCCTCTTCACTAATATATTTGCTAACCCGGTTTTCCATCTGCTGCAGTTCTCCTCGGCTCGACTCCTGTCACTTTTCCTTTCCGGCCCTGCCAAAGACCCATACTGGGCCAGCTCAGTTTTCACCTGCTCCTGGAACTCTATCCTGCTGGCTCTCCCTCCACCAACCACTCCGCTTGGCTCAGATCCTGGCTTTCCCCAGGCAAACCCCTGCTCAATCCTGTTCAGTTTATCAGGTTCTGCCCCCTGCCTTGACTCTGGTTCTGCAACTCCCAAATCTATTTTGCAAATAAATACCCTTTTTCCACTTCTGATTTTCTGCCTCTGTGTCCTGCATTTGGGTTCACAAAAATCAGCTCCTTGACAATTTTATATTTTATCTCCACAAGTCTGTAACATCTGTTAAAGTGTGCTTTAAACTAATCACTTACATGCTAATTTTCTATCGATATTTTGTTACAATATGATGTTTAATGTCATTTAATATCTTCATTGAGATGTAAGTAGTATTCAGATTTTTGCACTGATTGGTAGTATAGTCTTATTTTATCTTGCCTTGTTGTAGGCTATCAGTTGTGTTTTAATGTCTTCATTAAGGGGGGAAGATTTAATGGTAACAGTTACTTTACGACCTTTGTATAAATGACTGAGTGACTTGACTTGAGTAAAGAAGCATGCAACTGAAATCAACTTTTAAGACTTGTTATTTACTGAAAAACTAACAAGTGGGAGCATAAAAAATGTGTCATATACAGAAATTTGGTCCATTGGACTAAACATCTACATTAAAACCTTCAACAGCATCAGTCGGAGAGTAAAACATGTTATCTAAAAAAGTTCATTTTTGAAACAAAGGTACAACATACTGTCACTCAGTGATGGGAATAAAACCAAAACTACTACTAAAAAAAGACAATAATACTACAATCACAAAACGTGACAAACAGAGGTTTAGTCTAAGTTAAAAATCTAAGTTAAAATCCAAAATCAATTTAGGTCAACTGACGCTTAAATGGTTCGAACAAAATCTCTGATATTTTGGCATGTCCTGTTTTGTAGAGCTGGATGCTCACACTTTTTGCACACCCCACATTCCCTCTTAGATACCAAGTGACCTTTCATGATATGAGATTTGAAGTGTCTCACAGCGTTGACCTCAGCTTTTGTCCATGGTGTTCTTGCAGATGTGCATTTACCTCTGCTAGCCACTGAAAACAAACAAGATGATAAAATTGTTTGTTAGTATCACTGACTAAAATGTTTATGTCAAGTGCCTTGCAGGACACCTCAGGATAAACAAATGCAGCCCAGGCAGGACACTTACATCAGATTTAACCATTATTACAGAATTACATACATTTGTGTTTGGCGGTGACTCTGTTCAAGTGATGCTCTGGAACAATCTGCATGACACAGACAGTTCCTGAGATCATAAACTCCCCGGCAGATCCTGATATTCACAACAGTTGAAAGGATGAACTCAATATGAACAAAGAAACTGATTTTGCTAATGCTGGAGGGGGCTGGGTAGGTGGGAGAGGTGAGTTGCAGATCTGTAGTAGGCCAATGTAGGCGCGATGTGGTGAGCACAGAGCAGCGGAATGAATGAACGGTGCCTCAGTTATATAGCACGCTAATTGGGTGGGACAGGCTGAAGTCGTGAACGAGTGGACAGAAAGGGACTTTTGACCAGAACTGGCTCCGTGCCTGAACTACCATGAAGCTCCATTAAATCTGTTTGACAGTATTGAGAACTAGGAATCTGTTGTTAAAGTTTTTTTTTTAATTTTTTTTTTATTATTATGGATATTATATACTAGGTGCAAATTAAAATCCAACTTGACCATACCATTGTGTCCATCAAGATTTGTGCTCCCATTCCACCACATCCCAAAGGTGCTCTATTGGATTGAGATCTGGTGACTGTGGAGGCCAATTCAGTACAGTGAACTCACTGTCATGTTCAAGAAACCAGTCTGAGATGATATGAGCACAAAACTTGATGGACACAATGGTATGGTCAAGTTGGATATTAATTTGCACCTCTGAGGAAAGTTGAGCACCTTGTTGAATCTGTGCCACAAAGAATTAAGGCAGTTCTGAAGGCAAAGGGGGTCCAACCGGGTATTAGCAAGGTGTAACTGATGAAATGGTCAGTGAGTGTATATTGTATCCTAAGTATATACTCTATAGAGTAGTGTCATGACAAAGTTGACAAAGAGCACCGTGTAGTCATGGAAGACTATCACAGAGACACACTGCTGCCTGTAGTATTCATATAATATCATTTTAATATTTCTATGATCATTCAGTAGTGTCTGTGCTTCTGAAAATACACCCCAGATCAAGCCACCTCTGTAACAAAATATTTTTGGGGAGACATGACTACAGATTAGGGATGTAACAGTTTCAAGGTTTCACAATATACCTCGGTTTTAAAATGGACGGTTATCATACCACTGAAATCTTCTCATTGACGGTATTGCATGAAGATAAAGACAGATTCTTTTCAGAATTTTCTAAAATCCAAATCAGTATAATTAAGACAGAATCTGCGACATTTACACAGCATCATATAAACATGGCTAGTTAAAATAAATTTTTAAATTGCGCCTTCCTCATGTTGCATTTGACCGTCACTCAATTTTAAAGGTGACATGCAGGTGTCATGAATGCTGCGCATCACAAGAACAGAAGTCCAGCACGAGCGGAGCACGAGCGCAACATACACAGACATGTCCGTGCCTGAACCTTTATTTCCACCACCACAGAAGTTGAAGTCCACTGTCTGGGATCATTTGGCTATGTAAAAGACCCACGAGACACCATCAATGTTGATGGTTACCCAGTCTGTAAAGTTTGCTGCAAAAAAGTATCGGCTCAGGCAGGAAACACTTCAAACCTTAAGCACCATCTCTGTGAGCACCATCCCACGGAATTTTCGGAGACGAATGTAAGTGGAAATACAGTACACAGGATAATAAATTATAGCCCGTTTCATAAAAACACCAGATTCAATGTAGTTTTACATGATTTGTAATGACTAGTTAGGCTAAAGTTATGTTTATGCTTTCTGTCACATTCACAAATGCAGCAAACGGATTTAAGACCTCGTTCAACTTTACGATGTGCCAACTGTTTGTTCTTTTGCCTAAGTGCAGTGCAACAGTAGGCCAATGTGTTTGATAATACTAATAATATGTTTTATTTGTAAAACATAGTACTAAATAGGGTTTACAATATGCATGGCTTTTGGTGTTAAGGAAATTGACATTGACAATATGCATTGTAACATCTGGACCAATCAGACACACAATTATTCATTATTTAATGAATAATCCAACAGACATCTCAAGACAGTAACAAGAAAAAGGTCCAAGTAGGCCCAAGCAGACTCCAAGATGTCTGCTCTCCCACTAATCATTATCAGCTCTTACTCCCCCTTTGCTGTCACTGGTCCAGCAACTAGTGGACCTCAGAGACATTCCAGGTGGGGGAAGGTAGCCACATGCAAAAGCAAAGTAATGTGGCTGAGAAGAAACTCACTCCATTCCCTCATAGGAAAGACACATAAAGCCCATAAAACAGACTTTTCTTCATTAATTTATAGACAAACTGTTCTATAAATAAACATGCATATCCTCAGGACATTGTGTGTATGATTAATACTGTCTCATATAGTCTTTTGTACTGTATACGTTTTGTGCATGCTTTATGACAGAACCACTAGATAATGTAAAATTATTGGTTTCATGCTTCCTATCAAATTAATCCTTGTGTGATGCCCTAAACATTGGAGTATAGCACCCCCTTATAGCATGCATTGTATGCTTGTTATATTAATCAGAGCATAAAGGGGCACAAACTGCTAGCTTACTCCAATCATGCAAATTAGTCAGCTTCCAAACAAAGGAACTTTTCCTACTGGAAAATTGCATCTTTCTCATTGGTCAAGCCAAACTTGAGAGGAGTGACCTCCCTTAGGAGTTAAAGGGCACTGTTGGAGTGATCTCCCCCTCTCTCTCTCTTCCCTCTTTCTCTCTCCCTTCTGCTCATGGTTGTTGTTCATGTGGGAACGGAAACACCCAGTCCGACCGCGAGGTCGCGGGCCGGCAGGCCTCAAACACATCAAGCCACGTGTAACTTCCTTGACCATAACAAAGTCAAACTAACACTGCAAGTTCATCATCATTTCTTCATTAAATGCGGAAGAAATTGATTGAAACTTCAACACCATCGACTCAAGGAACCATCAAGACTTTCTCCTGAGACTGCATCCGGGCGCTCTCTCAACAGCCAAGGCATTGCAAGTATCGTACAATTAACTAACTAAACAGAGGTTTAGTATAAGCTGTGAACCCCTTTGTTAACAAAGGTGCTTTGAAGTAAGAAACTGATGGTTCTTTAAGACGGTTAAATTACTCTTTTTATAGCTTCATTCCCCTGTTGTGTTCCAGTTTCATTCACTTTCACATTTCTGTTTCCCATGTTTGCGTGATTTGTGTGTACGTGTTTGTTTAGATTAGTTATGAGATCGTGATTTAGTTAAATAAAGCTTTTGTGTACATTCTTGCGAGTTGATTCTGGTCTGCTTGTAAATCAACATCAATTTAACGATTTGATTACAGCTACATGCTAAGAAAGAGTTATTTTTCTGTGTCCACGAAAAATATCCTTTCTGAGAGTTGATAGACGATCAATACTGAGTGTTCGCTGGACAAACAGATTAACTGATTATAATGTTAATTCAGCTACATCAAGTTAGTTCTATTAACTGATCCAAATATTTATAATTGATTATAACGAGTTGATTATGATTAATTATTCATATTCCCTTTTAAAGATAATTTGACTGTGGTATATTTTGATAAATAATCTCATCCCTGTTTTTAAAAGATGTTGCTTCAAAGCTGTACCTAAATATGTGTAATATTATTTTCAATAAGCCATGAGAATAATATTACTCCAATATGAGAATTAATCACAATTCCCTTATTAAAGCTAATTCCTTACAATAGAAATTGTGAGTGGATACAACGAGAGGTTGTATTAAGATTTTAATGGTGGAGAATTTTATTCAGACAAATAAATCTAGTTATTTGTCATTTATCTAATTTATAATGGTTGTCGAACGCAACTAATTCCATTATAAATTTCCTTAAATAATAATGTAGAATAAGGACAGTTTAATTTAATTCCTAGCTCACACATACTGTTTCCCTACATATAATGGTGGAGGTACGCAGGCACTTTAACCCATCCCGTGTACTACCAAATTCACTACAGCATGCAAGAAATTGACAGTGAAACTGTGGCAGAAATTTTCAGTATTGGGCAAAATACCAATAAATAAACTGCACATGAATAATATATTTTCAGTATTTAGTATTTAGTTATAATCATCTGACTACTGTACATGTTGCCAAAATTTTTATTAATGTTTACCGGTTTGTGATTTTTTTTTCTTTTTCTTTTTTACCTTGTCGGATTAAGAGAGTGTCCTGATGTTCAAGATCAAAAGTTAAAGGATTATAACTGTTTATAACTGAAATATTTGTCTGTGTGTTTCAGAAATAGCCTATTTCATAACCAAATATTGAACTGCTTTTAATATTATCAATGCACCAAATACTGTGAAACCATAATACCATGGTAATTTTTGTGACGGTTATCATACCGTGAAAATGTCATACCGTTACACCCTTACTACAGATTTAGTTTTTACTATAGATGTTTGGTGTAACCTGTGAGTGGAGCATGTAATTTGACTGAGGAAATTAATTTGAAATTAATTTGGCCGCACCGTGCTCAGCTGATACAGTTACATAAATTGAGGGAAAGTTTATACCATCAAAACTACGGTCTGTTTTGAAAAATAAGCATTATTAAAATGTTTAATGTCCATATCCAGTGAAAGAATAGCAGTTATATTAAACTGAAATTATAATCACAATTATAATATCAAGAATTAGGCTAGCCATGGGTGTGTGTGTTGGTTGGTGGTGCGGGAGCAGGGGGTGATCCCATTGGGCCATCCCCCCTGTTAAAATATAACAAATCACCTACTGCTTACCATGTAAGTACACAAATTTTAACACAAAACTCTAGTATGCTGAAACATTTTCTTTTTTTGACATTCAAAATACATACCGTTAATTTCATCAGGCGCATCTTCCTCCAGTGCTGTATCAGCAGAACTGGTTTCCTCATCTTCACTCTCATCCTCGTCATCATCGTCTGTGAAATCTGGACAAACAATGGGAAAGTACCATTTTTATTTTTAAATACAACAAATTATAAACTTTCAGATACTTGATCATGGCTGGATTCTGCTTATCAGGTGGTATTGGGTCAAATTAGGTTCTACCATACAGTAGGTAACTCACATTGCAAAAAGTAATTCTGTAAAAAAAAAAAAAAAAAAAAAAAAAAATTAAATCTATTGGCAGTTTGCAACCTGTTAATGTACTTTTTTTTTTTCAGACATTTCCTTTATTTGCCAACAGACAGCTGATGTGAAAATCACATGCACCGATCAGCCACAACATTAAAACCACTGACAGGTGACGTGAATAACATTGATCATCTTGTTACAATGCAACGATCTGCTGGGAAATCTTGGGTTTCATGTGGATGTTACTTTGACACATACCACCCACCTAAACGTTGTTGTAGACCAAGCACACCCCCCCATGGCAACAGAAGTCCCCGACGGCAGCAGCCTCCCCCAGCAGGACAATGTGCCCTGCCCACACTGCAAAAACTGCTCAGGAACGGCTCGAGGAATGCAACAAAGACCCCAAGGCTTTGACCTGGCCTCCAAGCAAGGCATCACGGTATGCGCTGCAACAAGCCCGATCCACGGAGGCCCCACATCGTAATCCACAGGGCCCAATGGATCACTGCAAATGTCATGGTGCCTGACACCACAGGACACCCCCAGAGGTCCCATGTCTATGCTCCGATGGGTCAGAGTTGATTTGGCGGCACGAGGGGACCTACACAATATTAGGCTTGTAGTTTTAATGTTGTGGCTGATCGGTATATACTTTCTATAAATTTAAGGATCCAACTTACCGTGAATTTAAAATGTGTCTGTTATTAAATTGTAAATGCACTGGCAGTTCCAGTACCCAGAATTTGTTATTTTCTCAATTGAAGGAAATGTCTGTGAAATATGTTCTGGTACTCTATATGCCCAAACATATGTGGACACCTGACCATCACAGCTAATGTGCTTGTTGGAAATCCCATTCCAAAACCATGGGCATTAATATGGAGTGCCCCCAACCACCCCCCACCACTTGTGGCTATAGCAGCTGCCATTATTCTGCTTTCCACAAGATTTTGGAGTGTGTCAGTGGGAATTTGTGCCCATTCGGCCAAAAGAAAATTTGTGAGGTCAGGCACTGATGTTGTTTCACAATTAGTGTTCCAATTCATCCCAAAGGCGTTCATTGGGGTTGAGGTCAGGGCTCTGTGCAGGCAATTCAAGTTCCTCCACATCAAACCCGTCAAACCATGTCTTTATGGACCTCGATTTGTGCACTCACTCTCCAACATGTCTTCTGTTGAAGAGGACCATCTTAGTCAATGTTGTTATTGCAAGACTGGAATTGTTCTGCACTGTTGCCTCCTTCAGTGCTGAGGTTGCTGATTCTGCATTTTTGTCAAGATGCTTGTGAAGTTTTGTGATGTATTCAGTGAGTGGTAGTTTATCGGGCACTTTGCCCGATAAAGCTTCTGGAATGCTTCTGAGGATTTAATTATGTCTTCGTCTCCTGCCATGAGAGCATGGCAATGAATAATGTCACTCACTTTTAAAAGGGAATGTCCGACGGTTAAATTATCTACACGTCACTCACGTCAATCAAATATTATCGGAACATATTTGGCTAGGATTTCTACTGAACAGGCTCACAATATTTACAGTTGATTTTTCTACCTAATAAAAAAATCTGTTGAAATAAACCTTGTGAACTTTGATCGCTTTAGTTAAGTCTAATATATGTGTTGCTAACTAAATGGCAAGTTTTGGAAAAACTGTGATTAACCCTCTGGGGTCTGAGAGTGTTTTGGGCCCTGGAGAAGTTTTGACATGCCTTGACATTTGTGCTTTTTTCAGTTGCTTAAAGGTGCAGTATGTAAGATTCAGAAACCCTTGTTATTAATGACACCTGTGGCCGTTAAGTGAACTGCAGCCTGTTGCGTGATCACGCGCACACACTTCATAGGGACGCGAGCAAGCATGACCAAAACTGAACGTGATTCACCGGCATCATGATGACAGATAATGTAGCATAATTAAAATTACACAGTTATGATTGTTTTACTACAAACTTTGAGACTGTATATTATATATGACTCTCCAGTGCTGAAACAGGGCTAAAACAAAGTGTGGATATAGGTCTGACTATGCGAGACTGTAGTTTGAAGTAATAACTTTTCTTTGCATGATACATTGACTGCATTTATACGATAGCCTATGTCGGCGTTAGCTAGCTAGCCAGCTTTATCAATAGCTGTTAGCTAAATCTGGTGGATGATGACAGTAGTTGTTTATAAAATAGACTGTACATTATAAATATGTTGACACAATTCAGTATTGATGTGATTCCATAACAACTGTCATTTTGATATATCGATGTGCTATTGTTTTATAATAATAGAATGTATATATTTTCTGTATAACCAAGTTACGTTACACTAATGAATGGGTCTTTTTGCATCTTGAACATTGTCTAGCATTCATTTCATTTGTTACTGTAGTTTACCTTGCTGAATAATTACAGATGAACATTATGTCAGTTACTGTGAATCAGCATACCTGACTTTTAGTATAAACAGAAGATCGTTGAAATTATTTTAAAGTTACGAAGCAAGGTAGCTTGCGATTTATCAGCGTTAGCAGGCAAGATCAAGTTAGCTAAAATGACACAGATCAATCCTTATGGCACTATATTTCACATGTTTGCAGTTATGTAAGCTTACCTGTCCAATAAGAAGAACGTCAGTTCTGATCCCCAAAACCGAATGAAGTTCCCTCCAGTAATCAAATGTCCTGCCGATGTTCACTCTAGTTTTCGCTCGACCAAGATCACATTCCCGCTTAGCCAGATGGGATTCAGTAAATTTTTTTTGTTTTGTTTTTTGTTTTTTTTGGCTTACTCGGGAGTTTGTGTAGGAGTTGGTGTTGTGTTTGGAGCCGGGCGTTTGCTGGATTCCATCTCTAAGATAACATTACCTAGTGTTGCAGACTGTCTGTTGACACTGTTAAATAGCGGAAGCACTGAGGCAAGGCTCTCGGAAGCGCGCAAAACTTCACATCCTTTGGATTTTCCCGGCAAAAGCGACCTGCTCCCTTCGCATGAAAATCAGTCTACAGGCTCTAGGAAGTCCGGGGAGGGCTTAATTTTGCTAAAGTTGCGTTACAAGCCGTTCACATATTGGCAAAAAAAAGTTACATATTGCACCTTTAAAAAAATATTAATGGCTAAATAACACTGTATTCAGCACAAACTGGGCTACAATAATATGTGAGCAACATGTATGTACATGTTTGTATTTTTGATAAAATAACATTTGTGTGGGGTTTTTGAAAAAAACAAATTTTAAATCACTGAAATAAGGCCATATAACACATACTAAGTATTTGTTCACAAGACTTTTGAGAACTGGATCTTGTAGCCTAGAATTTTTGCTACAAAATGATGTGAAAACCATCCTGATCACTCATTCATACAAAACAATATAGTCATTTAACTTTTGTAAGTCACTTTTAGTGTTAGAAAGGCTATATGCAAGGAGGCGTGGTTGATCATGAATATTGATGTGATTCACACATGAGGAACCTCCCCTGAGAGAGAATGAATGTGAGGAGACTTAATGATTGAATGTAATGTTTGTAGCTTATTCACAAAATCAAGTTTAAGATAAAAGTAATCTGACTATACATTTTCTTTACGGAAAGACTTTACTTAAAAACTTTAGATCCACACTACCGTTTTAAAGTTTTAGATCGGTAAGATTTTTTAAATGTTTTTAAAAGAAGTCTCTTCTGCTCACCAAGGTTGCATTTATTTGATCCAAAATACAGCAAAAACAGTGATATTGTGAAATATTTTTACAATTTAAAATAACTTTTCTATTTGAATATATTGTAAAATGCAATTTATTCCTGTGATCAAAGCTGAATTTTCAGCATCATTACTACAGTCTTCAGTGTCACATGATCCTTCAGAAATCATTCTAATATGCTGATTTTCTAATATGGGCATATTTACAGCACATTTTACACATTTACACCTGAACAGATATTTGCAAGCACAAGCTTTGTTGATGATAATGAGGCAGCATAAACACTAGTTAAAATATAATCTAAACATTCATATTATTTTTATATAATATTACATATCATATTTATATCATACAGCATACAATTTAAATACCTGCTTTAGCTGAAACAACATTTAAATATAACTAAGACTTGCCTATTAGGACAAATTTCAAATTTCAATACTCTGAATCCTGGCTGGCAAGTCTGGAAACAGTCCAACTAGTAAAATATGTACGTTTATATAAAATAGCATGTCAACTAATGTACGTAAAACTAAATGACTTACTCATCCGAAACTGGATCAAGTCGCTCTTCAAAATGCAAATGTTCATCGTCGGATTCCCGCTCTTCTTCTGAGGAAAATGTGAACTCCTCGTCACTATCCAGGATCTTCCTCACCTGTGTAGCGTGCCATCTTCCAAACATGCAGAAAAGTGAATGAACATGATGCTTTTTAAAGGCACTGTTGGGGGCATTTACCATTGCATTGATCGCCTCAGCACATTACCGTATGAATAGCGCCCTCTGCCCGTGGGTGTAATCACATAGCGATAATTAGCTGAGTCAGGAGAAACTGTACTTCGCTTTGTTTCATACAGATTACACTGCAGGAGAATATTTGTTTTAAATGTGATAAATGAGACATTTTAAGCTTTCTTTAGACATATGTTTCATGTTTGTCTGATAAGTATTTGCGGAGTTTCAGTAAATTTTTGTGACGTGTTTCAGAAAGATGCTCGTGGAGACAGAGACGGCTGAAAGCGCACCCTGTTTCTTTTATTTATTTTACAAAAGCACAAGGTTTTGTTGTTATTGTGAGTGTACACAAATAAAAGTAGACCCTTTATAGTCTCTAATGATGCCTTAAACTTATCTGTATGCCCAAAAATGATGGAGTATTTTAAGTTGTTTCCACTATTATGAGGAAAAAATCCAGCAGGACGTGTCGGCGCGTCCGTTGACCCCAGAGGGTTAATCCATATCTCATAGCAGTCCGAGTAAAGGATAGCTTACTAGCAGTGATTGATATCTACTCCCATCTTTTCACATAGCCCAATATTTCAAGTCATGCCAAGTTGTGATGTGACATACTGTAGTTTACTGAAAGCCATATTGGGTCCTCGTATACCAAATCATGGCCTCATAAACCATGAGTAAATGAGGACCCAATATGGCTACTGTATGTGACTAAGCAGTTGGCTATGGCTACATAACCCTTGTGTGTGTGTGTTTATTGTGTGTGCTTACTCATGGTTTATGAGGCCATGATTTGGTATACGAGGACCCAATATGGCTACTGTATGTGACTACGCAGTAGGCTATGGCTGCATAACCCTTGTGTGTGTGTTTATTGTGTGTGCTTACTCATGGTTTAGGAGGCCACGATTTGGTATACAAGGACTCAATATAGCTACTGTATGTGACTAAGCAGTATGCTATGGCTACATAACCCTTGTGTGTGTGTGTTTATTGTGTGTGCTTACTCATGGTTTATGAGGCCATGATTTGGTATACGAGGACCCAATATGGCTACTGTATGTGACTACGCAGTAGGCTATGGCTGCATAACCCTTGTGTGTGTGTTTATTGTTTGTGCTTACTCATGGTTTATGAGGCCATGATTTGGTATACAAGGACCCAATATGGCTACTGTATGTGACTAAGCAGTAGGCTATGGCTGCATAAACCTTGTGTGTGTTTATTGTGTGTGCTTACTCATGGTTTAGGAGGCCATGATTTGGTATATGAGGAACCAATATGGCTACTGTATGTGACTAAGCCGTTAGGGCTGGACGATATGGCTTCAGAAATTATATCTCGATATTTTTCAGCAAATTGACGATATTCAGTATATATCTTGATTACTATGTCTTTGCTCTGAATCATCATTTCATCTAAACAGCCATTGTAGCCAATGAGAATTCATATTTCAAAGGTATTAAATTAAAATCTATTTAAAAATGATGAAGGCATGTTTCCCACAGATTTTCACTAAATTAACACAAGGGAGAGTGAAATGTAATCATTTTCATTGATTTTCACATTTATACTTATATTTAACAAACAATCATACACGAAAGCCTAATAAAAATCTTATTTACTTTCATATATTTTTACTAAAACATTTTTCTTTGTGAATGAACAAAGGTGTGCAAAAACTACTTCACTTATTCTTTTAATACCAGATGAATATTGATTCATACTAAATTATTACTGTGGAACCCAGTCAAGTTTATTATTATAATACTGAATCATTATTATACGCTGGATAAGACTTGTTAAAAATAAATGTATATATTTCTGTCCTGTTTAATTCACCCTAAACTGGGGTTTTAATTTTGACATTGCATGTGCAGTCATGTTTATTTCACCTTCACCAGGAGCTTTTATTATGAAAAGGGAAGTGCAATGTTTGACAGTTATAAGTTTAGCATCTTGTGAACCACTGTCAGACTCTCCTTACTGTTCTGCATTTGTATACATGTATAATAACTTTATAGTGGTTACTGATGTTTGGAATTGCTCGAATGCTTGAACCTGCAGTACTTGACTATGCAGGTGAACTGCGTTAAAAACACGAAACCAGTTCATTCTGAAGCGCACAGACCATGTTTATCTGTCTTTAATCACAGCATTTGCCAGTTAAATAATCATATATGATCATATCTCCATTTTTATGTTATTTTAATTAATTATACAGCCCTGAAGGATTGTGAAATTAGTCTTCTAATGCACTCTATGAAACTTAATGGCCAAATAAAAGGCTCATTAAAGTCATCGCGTTATACACAATATTGTTGAATTTTATATCATGTATCGCCCAGCCCTAGTCTTGAGATGAAACGGTGTGAAAATGTCATATGACGATTTAAGTGAACAAAATTATCACAGTTATCTGTATTATGACTGTATTGTTAAAATGTGCTAAAATTATTCAAAAAGTACTGATACACACTGAAACAATTTCACCAATTTCTTAACTGAAAACCACAAATAAAATTTGCAGCACTGTGCACTTTTTGTATGCATAAACATTAAAATAATAGCATAGCCAAATGATGTGCTGCATATGAGTATATGCAATGACCCCGTGCACAATTTACATAAATACAAATAAGTCTTTAGACATTGGTAATAATTGCAATGAGCCCAACAACTGACATAAATACAAAGGAGTATTGTTTAGGAGTCTAAAGTGTTTCTCCTGTTGGAACACATTTACAACCAGTTCAATGACTGCCAGATTTTTAATGAACACAATATGTTGGTTGGGTGACAGAACTACGTAACGTGTTATCGTGTGCAATTGGCGAACAGAGTCTGCATTCACACGACGCATAAAGCAGCAGAACAACATGTAGTGTTTTTACAAGAGTAGGTAACACTGAAAGCTTCACTTTACATTATTGATAAGCTATTAGCAATTTAAACAGACAAACCATGACATTTTCCTCCATTCCGAAGTCCCTTCATCATGCATTGAGCTAAAATTTAACTTACTTTAACTTAAGTGTTGCCCCCTTTCGCAGCAATTTTCTTTCTGCATGTTCTTCAGACAGGTTGTACATCTTTGATCAAGTTTCCCTCAGCACTCTTATAAAAACCAAAATGCGACCACACATCAGACTTAGGGTGTGTTCACCCTTGGCAGGTTTGGTTAGATTAAAATGAACTTTGGTGCGATTGCTCTGTTAGTGCGTTTCATTTGAACAAGTGTTAATGCTGCCATCTGAACCTTGGTGCACACCAAACAAGTGGACCGAGACCCCCTGAATAGTGGGTCTCGGTCCGCTTCCAAACGAACTTTGGTGCGGTTCGACTGATATATGAACGAAGCATGGACCAAAGACATCTAAACGGACCAATAACAGGAAGTAATTAGCCTTTACTGACCTCAAGAATACCTGGTTCTTCTCATCATAGGAGCTATGTTGCCCATTACAGTTCGGAACAGCCGTCAGCCGTCCTTGCAGCATATCTTTGTTTGTGTGTGCAACGAAGGAATTCCAGGCGCTGTTCTGACTCCTTTACACATTTTATTAGCTCTGCGTTTGTTCTCAGCTGGTAAAAATACCACCATATATATATATATATATATATATATATATATATATATATATATATATATATATATATATATATACATAAATCCAAAGAGGGCATTTAACCCAGCAGCCAGCATTGTTTTGGATGTTTGGCAAGTTCTGTCGCAAAATATACGTCATAAAAGCTGTCCAATCAGGTTAAGACCTTATCGTTACACCTTTTTTTTTTTTTTATCTTTAGGTTGCGGACCAGGACTAAATGTATCATTTTCATTTTTGGCCCGGACCAAGAGAACGTAACTGAACTACAAGTGTGAACACATGGGGGGCTGGGGGAGAGAGAGAGATTCTATGCATTCAACACTACTCACTATTAAAAATACTTTAATTATTCAATAAAAGTCATTGGTACTCTACGTTGAACATTTCCTGTCCATGGCAAGAACGCCATGGCAAATCAACTCCTCCATAGTCATAAGTAATCTCTCGACCTTCCCTTATGTCCATAATGGCAAATAAACAAAGATAGGGCATACCATCCACTTCAATCTTTTCAAATCAAATCAAATCACTTTTATTGTCACACAGCCATATACACAAGTGCAATGGTGTGTGAAATTCTTTGGTGCAGTTCCGATCAACATAGCAGTCGTGACAGTGATGAGACATATACCAATTTACAATAACATCAAATTAACACAACACAATTTAAAGTCTAATATACACATAATTACACACAACACAATATACAAATAATAACATACAATGCACAGTACAATACACACAATATAGATACACATTATTCAATAAAAAAAGTATATATGGTATATATAGAATGTACAGTAGGTTGTATTGTACTGTATTGACATTCAGGCTGTCGGTTGATAGTAAGTTGTTAAGAGAGAATATAATATAATAATAATATAATTTATGACAGTCCGGTGTGAGATATAAGAGTAAGAGTAATAAAGTGCAGTGCTGATGTATTTTGATCGTGGGAGATCAAGAGTTCAAAAGTCTGATTGCTTGGGGGAAGAAGCTACCATGGAGTCGGCTGGTGCGGGTCCTGATGCTGCGATACCGCCTGCCTGATGGTAGCAGTGAGAAAAGCTCATGGCTCGGGTGGCTGGAGTCTCTGATGATCCTCCGAGCTTTTTTCACACACCGCCTGGTATATATGTCCTGGAGCGAGGGAAGCTCACCTCTGATGATGTGTCTGGCAGTTCGCACCACCCTTTGCAGTGCTTTGCGGTTGTGGGATGTGCTATTGCCGTACCAGGCGGAGATGCAGCCAGTCAGGATGCTCTCTACAGTGCAGGTGTAGAACCGTGTGAGGATGTGGCGGTTCATTCCAAACTTCCTCAGCCATCTCAGGAAGAAGAGGCGCTGATGAGCCTTCTTCACAACGACTTCAGTGTGGATGGACCATGTGAGTTCCTCAGTGATGTGGACACCCAGGAACTTGAAGCTACTGACTCTCTCCACTGATGCTCCATTGATGGTGATGGGACTGTGTTCTCTGTCTTTTCTTCTGGAGTCCACCACAATCTCCTTTGTCTTACTGACATTGAGGGAGAGGTTGTGCTCCTGACACCAGTGTGTCAGAGTGTGCACCTCCTCTCTGTAGGCTGTTTCATCATTGTCAGTGATCAGACCTACCACCGTCGTGTCATCAGCAAACTTAATGATGGCATTGGAGCTATGTGTTGCCACACAGTCATGTGTGTACAAGGAATACAAGAGCGGGCTGAGAACACAGCCCTGTGGGGCTCCAGTGTTAAGGGTCAGTGATGAGGAGATGTTGCTGCCTATTCTAACCACCTGGCGTCTGCTTGACAGGAAGTCCAGGATCCAGCTGCACAGCGAGCTGTTTAAGAGTTTCTCATCTAGTTTGGAGGGCACTATGGTGTTGAATGCTGAGCTGTAGTCTACAAAAAACTTTTCTTTTTTTCCAGGTGGGAGAGAGCAGTGTGTATTGCAGATGCAATGGCATCATCAGTAGAGCAGTTGTTGCGGTAAGCAAACTGCAATGGGTCTAGAGAGAGAGGCAGCACAGAGCAGATGTAATCTCTGATTAGTCTCTCAAAGCATTTGCTGATGATGGGGGTCAGAGCAACAGGACGCCAGTCATTTAAGCAAGTGATTTTTGATTGCTTTGGAACAGGCACAATGGTGGATGTTTTAAAGCATGTGGGGACTACAGACAAAGAGAGGGAAAGGTTGAAAATGTCTGTAAAAACACCAGCCAGCTGGTTCGCTCACGCTCTGATGACGCAGCCCGGAATGCCGTCTGGGCCCACGGCTTTGCGGATATTCACCCGTCGGAAGGATCGGGTTACATCCGCTACAGAGACGGAGAGTGAACTAACCTCTGTAGCTTCAGCCGTGAGAGCTCTCTCCGCGAGGGCGGTGTTATTTAGCATAAAAAGTATTTAGCTCATCCTGGAGAGAGGCAGCGGTGTTCAAGGCCGAGTTTTTATTCCCTTTAAAGTCCGTGATGATGTTAATTCCCTGCCACATGCTTCTAGAGTTGGTGGTGTTAAACTGTCCTTCAATCTTTTTCCTGTATTGGCGTTTTGCTGTTTTCGGAGGGCATAACTGGCTTGTTTATGCTCCTCCGCGTTCCCCAATTAAAAGCGGAGGTCCACACAATAAGTGCCGCGCAAACATCGCTATTAATCCATGGCTTCTGGTTCGGATAGATCCGTGTTGTTCTGGTCGGAACGACGTCCTGTACACACTTTCTGTTGAAACACATTACGCTATCAGCGTAAAGCTCGATGTCATCATCAGAGGTGGACCGGAACATCTCCCAGTCCGTGTGATCAAAACAGTCCTGTAGCGTAGATTCTGATTGGTCCGACCAGCACTGGATCGTTCTGAGAGTGGGTGTTTCCTGTTTCAGTTTCTGCCTGTAAGCAGGTAGAAGCAGAATAGAAGAGTGGTCCGATTTTCCAAATGGTGGGCGGGGGAGGGATTTGTAGCCATCCCGGAAGGGAGAGTAGCAATGGTCCAAAACCCGGTCCCCTCGTGTGTTGAAACTAATGTGCTGGTGGTATTTTGGTGCGACTGATTTGAAACTGATTTTTAATCTTTGCATTGGGTTTTTGATCATCATTCACTAGTCTCCCAAGTGATCCGTCCTCCCTTGAAGCATCAATACTACAGGGGTCATAAAAATCAACTGTTAAAAATGTTAACTAAAATGATGCTCTAGAAGAGAACACATCATTGGTAAGCATTTCAACCTGCCCCAGATATCTGCATGTGTTATTTGGCTTCAGGGTTAAGAAATAAATTTCAAAAGATGCACATGGGTTAACATACAGTACAATACAGGCTACTCACCAGTAATCATTTCCTGTGTCTGAAGATGTATGTGTATTCATTTAATGCTGTACCAAAATTATTAGAGTCTTTTTTTTTTCTTGTACAAGATTCCTCTGTATTCAAGAATAAATGAACCTTTCAAAATAAGTCTTTTGCAAATACACCTCGTCCTATTAAAAAAATATATATATAAAACTATTAATGGAAGTATGGTAAACAAGCAGTATAACAAACTCTGAAATTACATTGTGTGCCAAGTTAATATGCAAAACAATGTATTTGAAATAAAACACAAAAAGCAATGGGAATCTGTTAACCAAAACAGTTTGTCTAATAGTACTTTTTATTATTTACAGTTTTTACTTTTTATGTTCACTAATTAAGAAATCAAATGTTAGCATTTGAACTGTGCCACTTAAAATAATACAAACAACACATAAACAGAAAAGTACATTTTCTAGTAATGATTGGAAAAATCCAAAGGAAAATCAAATGACTAAAAAAAAAAAAACATTTAGATGAAACTTAGATCACATCTGTATCGATGTTAGATCCTTCATTGGGGTCTATTTCAAGATGTATCCACCCATCACTGACACAAACATGTCATCCATTATTGGATTCATTGCATGCATTCATTTTTTGCATGTTATAATAATTATTATTATTATTATTTTATTTTGTTTTAAACGTTGTTTTGCATATGAACTTGTCACACGCTGTATGTCTGATGGAGCATTCTTTATCTAACATAACAGGTTAACTTGATTAAGAGACAAAAGGTTTACAAAAAGATCTTACCTTTGGTGTTATTGATATATCTCCATTTAAGTATGTCTTTATCTTTGTCCAAATTCACGTGATGTTCTGCATCTTGGAGAGGATTTAGTCCCCTAATAAAAAATATAATGTCAAATCTGTCTCCACAGATATGTAGTATAATAGTAATAACTCATTTGCTTTAGCAGTGGCCCAAAATAGCACACACAGAACGAAGAGAGTAACAATATTTATCGCTAGTTTGATATAATTGGGTATCGTTTTGTGCTTTAAACGGAGTGCTTTTTTAACTCATAGTTGATTTGCCCCTTTCGGTTTCAAAACCAACGCCGACAGCAGAAAGTAGGCTTGTTGACACGTTTTAATGATAAAGTGATAAGTGATCAAGCGTGTATACACTTCTCCAACCGCGGCGAATCTTCTCGAGTCAGACTTACAAGGCGCAGCCGACGTTTACTGCCAATTGTATGATTTGTCAGGGAAATGTGTGTAATTTGGCGTGAGTGTGTGTACCTTGCAATACCAATTCCCACCTACAGAGGCACTGTTCGAAGTTCACACATACACATCATGGTTTGAAAGGTCCATATTTGTAAAGGTCATAAAAAGCGTGGGGAGGGTTATAACAGTCAAATAGCTATATTAATTAATAAAACCAGTAATGTAGTAATCATACATGTATTGATAATGCTTTAAATGATTATTATTCAATAATTATAACAATTTAAATTTCCCGTATTACGAGACCATCAAAAGTGGTCTCCTAAACCAATTGGTCTTGTAATGCTGGTGTGTAAACCTGAAAATTGGTTACACAGACACAGACACAGGTGTTGGGCAGCTGCCCGTAACTCTCTCTCTCTCTCTCTGTTGCACTGCCGTCTCCGGTTGCCTTTATTCCTCTCGGGCTTCATCAACCTAATTGGGGCCGGGTGTGCGGAATCACGACCCCAGCCCCGGCCCCGCCGTCAGCCCTGCCACAATACATTTTGACAAAGATTATTTCTATGCATTTAGGAAGAGAAGCTTGACCAAGCACAGAAAGAAGCAGATGCCATCAATGCTTTGGAGCAGGAAGAGCGAAAGTTACCTTTCAACCCACTGGATGTATTGATTGTCCTTGAAAATGAGTTTGGGACATTTGTCAAAACTTGGGTCAGTGCACTGACTTTTTGGGTAATTTTATGCCCTTCACATGAGCTACCCAAACAAGCTAACACTTTTTCTTTCTTTTTTTTTTTTTTTTTTTTTTTTTGAGGTCATATAGTAAAAAGTGTTGCATCTTGATGATGGCAAGGTCTGGCCAAGTTGAAAAGATCTTTTGAATGAATAGTTTCATTTATAAATACAAATTGTTTCTGGTGTTTTTGTTACAGTATTAGTTCAGAAAGTTTTCTCCTACCTGTATATATTTCTGCAGTGTGCAGTCTGTTAAAATACATTTTGAATTGTTTATTTAGATTTACTGAAATTCTTTAAGTCATTGCATAGCCCACTTGTTTGTATGTGTTTTGTTTATCTTCATGATTTTGTTGCTATCTTTGTATTTGAGAACATATTTTGGTTCTAGGAGGGCATGAATATCTATGTTAGATTGTAAATTTGTAAACAACAATAAACACCTTTGACATTCACCATTTGTCTGTTATTTTTTCAGGTCATTTTATTTTAAAGTTAAGTAAAAGTAAATGAACAGAACCTAGAATTTGAAGCTGCTAATAGCACTAACAATTGAGCTAAATGAGCTTATAATGCATAGTTTGGTGAACAGATTCTCTTAGGGTTAAAAAACCTTAAATGTAGTAGCTGGCATGGCACAGTATTTTAAGTAAACATTTTTGAATGGAAGCTCATTAATTTTGGCATAGCCAACTACGTTCTTTTAGGTAACGTTGCTTAAAATTCCTAGTGGAATTTGCTTACAAAGTGGGTCGCAAAAATGATGCACTATATTTTTAAGCAAATCCAGCACATTATTTTTTTTTCAGTGCATGATTAAATTGATGACATCGCTTAATCTTTTCTGTGTAGTTATATCCAACATTGCAGCACTCAAAAAAGATTTTAGCCTATCGTTTATTTATTTATTTATTAGATTTACGCATTTCTATTTCGTATCAAAATTCCATCAAATTAAATTCATTCATGTTTTATATCGTGGATCTAACCCCAATCAAAATATAAGTATAGGCCTACTTATGTAGCAATGTAGCATTTTTTTCATGGAGAATGGTTGAACCGCGTTATTTGTTTAAGAAGTGGTTGATCTTTCTTTTAATCTGTCCCTTTTAATGTAGGCTAATGTGAACCACACAACATCGTATATGGACAGGGGTGCTTCATCCCAGCTACACTACTGCTATATCCCATCCGTTGCTCAGAATTCCATAAATCGAAACTGGTTTGCTCAACTGGATATTGTAGAGCGGTGAGGAGTGCGCGTCAGTGCTACTCGGGCAGTCCTCAGACGCGCATGCTGGAGCGCAGAGAACGAGAACGAGAACGCAGCGCTCCGTCTGGACGCGTAGCCTACTGCCGATTTTCAGAGCTTTTAATGTCTGTTTGATCCACTTCTGTATATCTGTTTTTGAGGTAGCGTTGCACAGTTATATTTAGGCTTCGTCTCACTCTCAACTGAAGACCGGAGAGTCATTTGCAGCGTTGAGGAGAAACGCGCATCTCTAAGGATGAAAGCGCCGGCAGAATGCTGCAAAACTGATCGATTAATTGATTGATAGATTAGTTGATGATTAGTTAATTGCTCTCATTGATGAAAACTGCAGAAATGAATGGACCTCTATCAAAATCCGAGCGCAGAAACATGGACACATGTTTGAGGAGATTAAGACAGGAACTGGTATGTGATATCAACATTATGATTTCTTTCAATAGGCTATTTTACTTTATAGTATTTCGGTTGTCATGAAGATTTTGAAGGCTTTTTCTTTAAATATGCAGTTTCATCACTATATCATATTATTCATTCATAATACACATCTGAAAGATTTGCATATAGACTACATACAGTAAGTGTAATTAATGCATTTTGATAGCTTGCATGTTTTTTTATTTTATTTTATTGTATTTTTTTTTTTTTTTAAAGTGCATCACATTCATTATTCAGTCGAATGACGTGTCATCTCTTCCATATGTTTTGCAGATCTGATTAGTGTAGCCCAATAAAGACAATATGATAAGATTGCATGTATAAGATTATAAATGCAGTGAATACTTTTGGATCTTTTAGTGTTTAAACAATGAAAGTATGGTTTATTTGAATTATTTTGAGACTTAACACTTTAAAAATTTTGTAATGTAACCTAAAATTTTGAAGTCATATCACAAACACTTTTCATAGAGAGCTTGGCCTCACATTTGAGGCTTTGAACACAGGCTTAAAGGGATAGTTCACCCATCATTTACTCACCCTCATGCCATCCCAGATGTGTATGACTTTCTTTATTCTGCTGAACACAAACAATGATTTTTATGAGAATGTCTCAGCTCTGTAGGTCAGTAAAATGCAAGTGAATGGTGGCCAGAACTTTGAAGGTCCAAAAAGCACATAAATGCAGCATACAAGTAATCCATATGACTCCAGTAGTTAAGACAGGTGGAAGTGAGAAACAGTTTTTATACAGTTTAAGTTAAGTATTAACACGGTTATATTGAAACAGTATAACAATTTTTAAGCCCTTTTTTCCCTATAAATTCTACTTCCTGTCCAGTAGGTTGGCGATATGCACGAAGAATGCAAATCGGCAAAAACAAAAGAAGAAGAACTCTTATGAGAGATTAGTGCTAAGGAGGGCTTGAAAGTGGAGATTTATAGATTTAAATATTGTTCTGTTTTTCACCCACAACTATCATATAGCTTCTGAAGTCATGGATTTAACCACTGGAGTCATATGGATTACTTTTATGCTGCCTTGATATGCTTTTTGGACCTTCAAATTTCTGCCCACCATTCACTTGCATTAAAAGGAACTACAGAGCTGAAATATACTTCTAAAAATCTTTCTTTGTGTTCTGCAGAAGAAAGAAAGTCACACACATCTGGGATGGCATGAAATGAGAGAATTTTCATTTTTGGGTGAACAATCCCTTTAAAAATGTAGGCCACACATGTGCAGAACCCACAAGATGACTCAACCAGTGTCATCAGAATCTTGGTATGTGCAGGTGTGATGATTTCAGTTGACTTTGGGAAACTTCTCGTCTTACACTGGATGAATTCCTGGCACTTCTATAGAGAGCTCTCAATCTGTCATTTTCAAAAACAAGACTGGTTCAATTTCAGGATTATGTATGCATGCCATGGAGAGGTTACATACTTGGTGTAACGTCAGGCTTAGAGCGTTAATGTAAAATGTGGTTAGTCAAGACAAACGTTTGATGTTCGTTTTATTTCGCAACAAGCTTTTAATGCAGTTTACATGATGATCCTGGAAAATTGCTAGTGAGAAAAAATAAATAATAAATGGCAATTTTTTTCTGAAGGTGTGAGAAAGGAACTGCTTATTAGAAAGTGTGTGACAAATCCTTTGGCAGTGGTTTAAAGGATTCTTCTGAAAGGCTATAAACACTTTCTGGAACCATCTTCAAAGAGGAGGTAGCGATGTTAGCCTCGGGACACCAGACACGGTTCTCAGCTGCTCTACACAAGAGCTCTGCAGCTTCAGGAGAGAGCACCAAATTAGCCACATGTCTGCTGAATGGCCTCAGATCAAGGTGTTGTGGTGTGATGTGACTGCCATACCCCAGTGCGCTTACACAGAAAGGGGTTTATGAGGATCCTGTGTTCAGCCACATTTGTAAATAGAGAAAAGCACACAGCCCCCTGTTCAGCTGCCTGAGAAGCACAGGCTGTCACTGTGGCTTTAGATATGCTGTCTCTGCCAGAGACGCCACATGTCTGTCTGATACCATTTGGGCAATGTGGTGGTACATTTTCTTTGAAAGACTAGAGTAGTGTGTTTATTTTGCAATTTTGCATTTCTTTTTTAGCAGTTACAAATGATAGAAGACACATTTGACATATTATGATAGAACTTTACAAATTCATATTATGAATTATTATATTTTATATGCTTTACTTTATTGGCTTTCATTTATTTTGATAGGTATTTCCTTATATTACACACAAAAATGATTATAAATGTAATTAAACTTAATTCATTTACGTAATGTATTATAAATAAACCATCGTTTTTCATACCAGTGTTTTCATGCTCATAAGCATGAATACGCTGATATGAAAAACTTATGGTTGATATTGCTGGTTTATATCAATGGTTATAGCCGATGGTTTTAATTTGGTAAATAATTGGCCGATACATTGGTGCATCCCTACAGATATTTTAATAATTTATTTTGGCTTTAGTACAATAGCAGTTAATTATTTTTATTGTTTTTATAATATCACAATTATTCTTAATTTTTCTCTGGTCTTTATACACAAAAATATATAGCGACCTTAATATATTTTAGGAGGGGTCCCTCGAAAGGTGATTGTCATATTTGGGGGTCCTTGGCATCAGAAAGTTTTAAAACCTCTGGATTAGATAGTATAAATATAATATAGCTTTAGAAGTAAAAAATGTTTTGTTTTATTTCCATATCATTGAACATAAGCCTATCATTGGCATACAGTCCACTTCAATCCATTTTACAATTGAGTTTGTCAGTCTGTCCAAGGGAGACTTGAGAGATGTTAAGTCTCACATTTATATAATTTTTTTTTTTTTTTTTTTGGTATATGGTATGTCAAATCGATGCTTTTGGAGCATTTAACTATGGTTCTGTCACGTCTTATTTTCATTGATTTTCAGCATCTCATGCAATAAACGCTGCGTTTTTAGGACGTTGTGTCAAAACATAGACTGAAACTTCTCGATTTATCCAGCTGTACTTGAACGCAAGAGCGTATGCTGCCGATCTGAGGCTGCCTGTTCTCAGTAAGTGTACCTGTATTGCTGGACTGCCCCCGTTGACTGCTACTTGAAAAAGTTGGTACTTCAAGCTTGAATTAATCTGCTGGTAAGAGAATTCCTTTTACGGACTCTATGTGAGGTCAGGGGGCATGATTAATTGCTGTAATTTTTTTAAAAATTTTTTTTACAATTAATCACACTAAATTAACACATTAAATCAACAGCCCTACTAATTTTATCAAATGAATCCATGCACTCCTGTGACCACACATCAATTAATAAAGCAAGTTGTGGTATTACTCAGCAATTGTAGACATCTAAACTCCACTTCCCGGAGTAACATAATAAGCCTTAATAACAAGTTCTCATCTTGACATGTTTGAGGCATGTCCCGCTCTATCACATTCCTCAATGTTTGTACATTGCTCTCATGTGTAAATATCCTAAAGCTATCCTGCCCACAGTAGTATAGTAAATACATCTACTGCGGTATAAATGGTATAGCAAAATCTCTATGGGGATTTGAGAATAGGTCAAGAGTTTTATTTTGGGGAAAATATGAACGTGTACATTATAGTAATTACATTATAGTAATTATAATCAATGTATTATGTAATCTTTGCATTGAATTTTCATTTCAGATATAGATGCATCACGATGCATACTGCTTGTTATTAAGTAATGCTGATCTAATAAGATACATATAGCAAATTCTTTCACCTGTTGAAATTCCAACTGTAATGACCTGCTAATTGAATGCTGTCTGTCAGACACAAGTGTGAACACTCGTAAGGGTCAAGAAGGTCATTCTGTGTTTGGCAATGAGAGGTCACTCAGCAGTGTGAACTCTGACCTGATCTGGTTCTCTGGCTATTTTAGGCACAGTTAGTAGATGGGTGAAGCAATAGGCTTTTAAATCGCCTATTTACATCACCAAAGGTTCACCAAAAAATGAAAATTATTTTATAATTCACTCACCATCATGTCCTTTCAAACCCATTTACTGTATATACTGTTTCTGTGCACAAAAGGAGAATGTTTAAAGAAATCTCACCCAGCTATTTTCATACAACAACAATGAAGTGATTATTAGATCGTTATTTAATTAAAATCTTCCTCTCGCTGTAGCTCTGATATCGTATTCTCCATTGCGCATATTCAAACTGCCGCGTTTCGTTTGGTTATGACAAAAGCGAGAACCGATTGAATTTTGGTGTCAAACCTGGTGTGACACATCAAGGTGCCATTTTCTTATCTGAACGTGATCTGAGATGATATTCTTCTCACCACAATTGTACATAGCAGTTATCTGAGTTACCGTAGACTTTGTCAGTTCAAACCAGTCTGGCCATTCTCGGTTTACCTCTCACATCAACAAGGCATTTCCATCGACAGAACTGCCCCTCACTGGATGTTTTTGTTTTTGGCACCATTCGGAGTAAATTCTAGAGACTGTTGTGCTTGAAAATCCCAGGAGATCAGCAGTTACAGAAATACTCAAACCAGCCCATCTGGCACCAACAATCATGCCACGGTCCAAATCACTGAGATCAAATTCTTTCCCCATTCTGATGGTTGATGTGAACATTAACTGAAGCTCCTGACCCATATCTGAATGATTTAATGCACTGTACCACACACGATTGGCTGATTAGATAATCGCATGGATGATTGTTGGATTGATTTTTCTAGACGAGCTGGTTTGAGAATGCTATTCTGAGATGCGGGTTGGTGCTGGTTTGGCGGCATGAGGGGGACCTACACAATATTAGGCAGGTGGTTTTAATGTTGTGGCTGATCGGTGTATATATTGCACACATGTTATTGGGACTACTTTAAAGAAGTATGTTTTTTTGTTTTTTTTTGGAGCTTCACAGCTGTGGTCACTATGAATTAATGAAAAGATCTGCGTAAAAAATCTTCAAAAAAAAATAACCTTTGGCTTTCCACATTAAAAGTAACAGCATGCAGGCTTGGAACAACATGATGGTGAGTAAAAGATGGTAGAAAGGAAAGGTGAACTATTCCTTAAATAAGGAAGCAATATAAAGGACTGTGTGTTTGTTACTTTGCATTTGGTGGTCAAATTAAGGAGCAGTCAACTTTTAGCATAAAAAATGAAAGCAATTTTGTGAAACCTGTGAGGCGGAGGCGCTGAGTCCTGAATACAGAGTTTTTTGTTTTGGTTCGAGCAGAAGAATAGAGCAGATACTGTATCAGCTCATTCAGTCAGTGGATTCATTCTTCAGGCAGCCCTTCCTTCCCCTCAGCTAAAATTGTCCTGGGCTTTGGTGGCAGCTGTAGGGCTGACGCTGGTGATCGCAGTTCTGATCTCTCATGCATCAGTGCTACAGTTTGCTGTTTGCCTGGCCAAACTCATATAAAGCAATTTGTTAGCAACTGTTTCAGCTTGTATACTCTTTTAGACAGATCAGTTGCTTTTTCTATTTTGGTTTGAGGCTTATCTGAGAGATTTGCATCCAATTGAGCCTATAGATGAAGAATGTATAGATTAACATGAAAAGATAGCTGAATACTTGATCCTTTTTTGTTGCCTGAGCTCAAATGGAATCTGCAGACTTTCTTTTTGCATTTTCTGCAGAATTGTGCGGAATGGATGGATGTTACATGGTAAAATGTGTTAGCTGAGCTGAGAGTTCTTCACTCTTATTGTTAAGTATTTTATAAATGAACATGCAAGGGGTGGGTGATGTTTAGAATCAGACATATTGTAAGGGGAGGAGATAGACAACTCATATATATATATGAATAGGAGAAATTATAACACTAAATATGGTGGCTGTAGTCCCACTTTACAGTAAAAAAGTGCCATTCACGTTTTTGATGAAAGCATCGCAATGCTCAGTACAGCGGCTGTAGGGATGGAAGACCTGCCTTACAGTTAAAAGAGCCAATTGCCAATTTGTAAACACCAGAATATTTTTGCACATTAGCTAGAAAAAGTCTTAAAGAATAGCTTTGTTTTATTTCTGTTTGTTTTTTTTTTCTTTCCTTTTAGTTTCCTTTTCATTTGCATGTGTTATAATGGGTGGCGATCCTGCACTGGCATTTGTTATGATGAGGGGTTGATGCTCCAGCTTGCTCTTCCTTTCAGTGAAATCACAAATGTGATATATATCATAAGCTACACCAAAAAGTCAAAGCTTACAAATAGATGCTGATCCACTAATTTCTCCACTCACTTACTCACAAAATCAGACAGAGGCAAATGTTAGGATGAGGTTATCAAATTAAATTTATTAAATTCATTGGAGCACTTGGAATTGGACAGCAACAATGACATTTATAATTTAGAATAGAAAGTTATTTTTTTCATTTCAGTTTTGACTTGAAAATGAGCAAATACTGTACTTTAGACCTAATCTCTGGACCAATATATCACATAGACTATTTGTTTAACAAAACAGTAAAAAAATATATTTGAAATTGTTTGTGCATAATTAATATTCATGAGCTTTGCAATTTCATGAGCTCACAGCCTGCATGTCTGTGATAATTATTTACTCACCCTCATGTCATTCCAAACCCATATGACTTTCTTTCTTCTGTGGAACACAAAAGCTGAACTTTTGAAGAATATCCTGGCCACTCATTTCCATATAATAAAAGTGAATAATGACTAAGGCTGTCCACTCTAAAATTACAAAAAGCACCATAAAAGTCTCATAAAATTAGTTCATATGACTCATGCACTATTTTCCAAGTCTTATGAAAATTTCTCCTTTTTGTTTTCCATTGAAGAAGGAAAGTAATACAGGGTTGGAACAACATAATGGAAAATAATGATATAGTAAATTATGTTAGAAGTAAATGAGGATAGATTTTTCATTTTTTGGGTGAACATCCCCTTTGTCTGTGCAGTAGTCCCACAATAAAATACTAGACACTGAGCTCTGACAGGAAACTGTCAATTAGAGGATCCCAATTCTGGACCTCTGAACTGCCACACACACACACACACACACACACACACACACACACACACACACACACACACACACACACACACACACACACACACACACACACACACACACACACACAGGCTACAGAGCACTCTGTATCCTTTTAGACACAGATCACATTGCTACTCTAGACGTACACTGCACAGCATTCATATTTAATGAGGGCTACCCGGCTACTGGGAAAGAAATGCACTACTCATAGAGCTTAATGCAGAGTTTGATCATCTCTGCTGTATTACTTCCAGCACCCAGAATGCATAGCCTGAAAGGCTTTATTCTTGGCTATGAAACAGGACTGTGACCCTACAGTCTTTTATAAGTGCTCTTAATGGACCAAGTTGTTTGGACACATTAAGATCTGCAGGTGTTTGTGTATCTATATGTGGGTTGGTTTTGTGTTTGTTTCTTTAAGACCTGATGAAAGACATGCATGTAGGCCATAATGCCTGTCTTGTATTAAGTACACAAACATTTTGTTGCACCTGTTTAAAATTTTATTTAAGCAAACATTTAAACAAGAGTGTCTGCACAAAACACATATTAAGAGGCTTTTCCATACATCATATGTCTGAGGGGTGACGAGAATTGATGTCAGTGATGTCAAAGTTGGTTGCCATGTTGATGCACCATTTTTGAATCAACACAATTGTGATTGTGATTTCTGAGCCACAAAGAAGGGCAAGATTTTCAATGAATAACGGCTTAAATTCCAGTCTGTTCCTCACACAAAGCTGTGACTTCAGAGGAATTGGAATATATCACATGAGTTATATGGGCTTCTTTAATTGTGGTTTCACCATGGTCACCATCCACTGTCACATGGAAAAAATAACAGTATGGTTTTGGAATGACATGAGAGTGACAGAAGAACTTTCATTTCTTTGGGTGAACTATTGCTTTATTGATAGAAGAATATGATAGTGGTGTCTTTAGGCAAGTCATGATCTACTCTACTTTTCACTGGTACAAAAGACTGTTCCTGTTAACTTACTTCGATGTATTTTCCTACCCACTGGCTGACATTTACATCTCAATTAGTGTGCTTTTGGAGGCGTTTTTTGAGCTTAATGAAGTGTTCAGGCTATTTAAGGGGTGTCGGATCAGGGGTAATGACAGACCTGAGTAACAGGGGCCCTCGCTGTAGGGGGGCCCAGTGAAAGGTAATATTGATATTCCATGATATTATCATGAAACCGTTTTATATATATATATATATATATATATATATATATATATATATATATATATATATATAGTAATAACATTCTAGGAATAAAACATTGCAAGACTCAGTTTTCCATCAAAAAAATTGGGAGTTTCCCCCAATTTGACCTGTCTCCTCCCATGTTAGTGTCCACCCTCCCCAACCCTATCGAAAATGAAAGTGGTCTGTCCTCAAGTTCAGTTAGCGCGGAGCGTGCGCTGCAAACTGAGTACATGTCAGGTAATACTACAGAAATGTAATTCCAAAACCAAAATCTAAGTTTAAAAACAGAAATGAGTGGAGAAAGAGCGAGAGGTAGCAGACAATTTGAGTTTCTTACAAAAGAAAGGACAGTCATATGTGTCATAGCTACTTACGTAAATATTTGTTAGATATCCATGTAAACCGGGTCCAAAATTAACACTCAACATGCGCCAAATGCAATAAAAAATTGACATTGGTGACTAAACAAAACTGAATAATTCACCTGTTATGATTTACTTTTGAATTGTGAGAACAATAATCTGACCCTTGTTAAATAAAATGACGTGCATGAATCAAACTCTTTGTTAAAGGAAAGATCTGCCGCCACTCACACATCTTCAAACATCCTACAGATGTTGTCAGATGTCTTATCAGATGTATATATACAGTATGATGCCTAAAGTTTTTTTTTCCTCCAGAACTCCATGAGATACATATTCCTCACATAAAGCCACCAAAAGAATAAGTGAGCAACAAAATCATGATAATGTATCTTATTTAATTTCAATGTTTCCCCTGTATGCATTTTTCAGCGGCTCTGCACCACTGCTGAATTATGAGCACTGCTGTTGGGATTTCACGTTCATTTAATATTCTTGACGCAACATAACCCTTGCCAGCACCAGTCAGCTGTGTGCTTTCTACATTGCGAAAGAGACCCCACCACATACACACACACACACACACAAATACACGCACCTACTCACAGTGACGTCACCATATAACAACACGTGTCAAACTTGCAACACGTTGCAGTACACGACTGCATTTCAAGTGGCCCTAACCCTAATTGATTAGCCGGTCTAATTCTGACCGAATAATCACCCTTATTTAAAGTCTGTTATTTATCAAATGTAGTAAATGTAATATTTTTCTTGCATGATTAGTTCTAAGTAATACATGACACAATTGACCTAAAGGGGATGGTAAGGGGGGGATGGTGGTTTTACAAGGGGGATGCTTTTTAGTATTTCTTGCAACAAGGGGGATGGCATTCCCTCGCATCCCCCTCAACTCAAGCCCTGCATATTATATATACACTATATTGCCAAAAGTATTCGCTCACCCATCCAAATAATTGAATTCAGGTGTTCCAATCACTTCCATTGCCACAGGTGTATAAAATGAAGCACCTAGGCATGCAGACTGCTTCTACAAACATTGTGAAAGAATGGGCCGCTCTCAGGAGCTCAGTGAATTCCAGCGTGGTACTGTGATAGGATGCCACCTGTGCAACAAGTACAGACCTCCAAAGTTCATGTGGCCTTCAGATTAGCTCAAGAACAGTGCATAGAGAGCTTCATGGAATGGGTTTCCATGGCCGAGCAGCTGCATCCAAGCCATACATCACCAAGTGCAATGCAAAGCATCGGATGCAGTGGTGTAAAGCACGCCGCCACTGGACTCTAGAGCAGTGGAGACGCGTTCTCTGGAATGACGAATCACGCTTCTCCATCTGGCAATCTGATGGATGAGTCTGGGTTTGGCGGTTGCCAGGAGAACAGTACTTGTCTGACTGCATTGTGCCAACTGTGAAGTTTGGTGGAGGGGGGATTATGGTGTGGGGTTGTTTTTCAGGAGCTGGGCTTGGCCCCTTAGTTCCAGTGAAAGGAACTCTGAATGTTTCAGCATACCAAGAGATTTTGGGCAATTCCATGCTCCCAACTTTGTGGGAACAGTTTGGGGATGGCCCCTTCCTGTTCCAACATGACTGCGCACCAGTGCACAAAGCAAGGTCCATAAAGACATGGATGAGCGAGTTTGGTGTGGAAGAACTTGACTGGCCTGCACAGAGTCCTGACCTCAACCCGATAGAGCACCTTTGGGATGAATTAGAGCGAAGACTGCGAGCCAGGCCTTCTCGTCCAACATCAGTGTCTGACCTCACAAATGCGCTTCTGGAAGAATGGTCAAAAATTCCCATAAACACACTCCTAAACCTTATGGAGAGTCCCAGAAGAGTTGAAGCTGTTATAGCTGCAAAGGGTGGGCCGACATCATATTAAACCCTATGGATTAAGAATGGGATGTCACTTAAGTTCATATGCATCTAAAGGCAGATGAGCGAATACTTTTGGCAATATAGTATGTATATATATATATATTAATATATATATATATATATATATGCTGGTTGGTGCTGTTTTGGCAGCACAAGGGGAACTGCACAATATTAGGCAGGTGGTTTTAATGTTGTGGCTGATTGGTGTATATATTAGACTGCACTCAAATTGTTTAGGGGGCCCTAAAATAGTTCTGTGCCTAGGGCCCAATATTTTGTGCTACACCCCGATTAACACTGTGGAACTCATTTCTAAGAGCATCACTGAGGGACGTGGACTGTAAAACAAATAATGACATATGACAAGTATTTTGCTCGAAATGTCATGTGATGTGAGATGAAAATTAATATACTTTTTTGGGATGTTTTTGTGATTTTCCATTACATTTAAAAGTTCCACATAGTACTGTATATTCATTTAATTGTGATCATCCACACTTCATCAGTATTTTGAAAGTTTAGCTTTAAGCTAATAAATAATGGGAGAGAGAAAAGAAATAGGAGATAGAGCAGGTTTGCATGTCAGCCCTAAAATTCTAAATATCCATTAGTAAATCATTTACTCCAAGCACAGAGCATATCTGAATCTAAAATGATGTTTATCACAAACCCAGTTTACCACAGAAAAAAGCAATGAATTATTAAAGTGCAATCACTCTAAAAGCCCAATGGAAGTCATCTGTGATGGCAGAGTGAAGTGGTTCGTGTGATAATGCCCTCAGGATTTTCCAAGCAAACAGTAATTATGTCTCGTTACTCGGCTCATAAAGATGTCCCATTATCCAAAATTAATTAAATACATATAGCTTGAGGGAAACACTAAATATAGACAAACTGATTGTTCTTAAAGGAATGGTCCACCCAAACATGTTTATCCTCATGTCATCCCAAACCCCTATTATGTTTTTCTGTGGAACACAAAAGGGGAAATTTTTGAAAGATTTGAAAGCTTGTGACCTCAGTTTTATAAGGTTCTACATAGCATTTTAATAATAATTATATATAATATATATATATTAAAAAAAACGGGTTATGCACACCTAGTCAGCGAAGGACATTTCGTGCTCTTCTATTGTTATTTTAATTCTTTTTCAAAATGATGCCTCTTATATTTTAAAATCTATCTGTGCCTGATAGCCAGAGTGGAAGAAATTTTAAGCCTTATATAAAAAAAACAACCCGATCTCATAGAATTACATTACAATTACCACATAACGAATTTTTTGCTAAATGAGTTTTGCATGGCTTGTGCGTATTGTGGCAGTTTCTTGCTGAGATAAACACTACAACAGGCGCTACAACAACTCAAATCATGAGAAAATTGGCTGATTATCAGTCCAGACACACTTATGTTTCACTCTGTTTCTCACACAATGCTATCTTATGACATCTAAACACTTTTACTATTCAGTAGCACATGACTTTTAAGTCAGTACATTTTAACATTTGAATTACATAACCAACAGCATTTACAGGCTTATTCAATTGCAATAAAGTTGCACGGTAGCTCAACCGAGTCCAGCATACGAGTCCAGCAGAGCACACAATTCGACAGTGTCATAGAAGCACCAAAAAAGTACGTGGTTGTTTTAGCAATTGTGGTTAAGAGTGCTTTAAACACTTTGTAAGTTAGTTTAAACAAAAATTATCACCACAGTCCACTTAAGCATTACATTCTGAGCATCTGTTACTGTATACTTCTGTTATCAAATTGTATTGTCATCAGATATTTAATAAAAATGGTGTTGTATTTGTTAGTTTCCATGTCCTCTTTGTGGCTTTTTGTGAACCCCCAAGTCATATCTACTGTATGTGAAATGTTGTCATATAAACATATGGCAGTGGCCCCTCCCTGCTTTTACAACTCTCATCCATTCTTTGACAATCAATCATGCTTGAATGAAGTGGCCCCTTTTTCAAGGATTAAAGTCTAGTCTTGTCTGATTGGGTGCCAGGGCTGCAGAGGGTCTTCCATTGGCAGAAAGTTAAATATGGGGCAGCAGACTTGCCCTTTGAAAGGTGATAGGGGTGAGAGAGGAGAGGAGAGGAGAGGAGAGGAGAGGGACTGAGGTGGCAGAAGTCAGGGAAACCCCTCTCTGAAAGCTGATTCCAGGTAAGCTGATAGCTCTTAATGTTTGTATGGTTGTGTATTCATGTGGAGGCTTGACAGCCAAATGATCTGAGGGTTAGTTTTTACACAGGCAATCTGTGAATATTTGCACACTCCTGTTCTTAGATAATGACATAACTTGCTAATGTGTGCATGGCAAATCAGTGCAGGTTGTTAGCTGTTGTAATGAGGGTATCGCATGCATGTGATGTTCATGGTGTCTTGCTGAAACAATTATGATTTGTTTTGTAAATGGACAAAAGTTTTGATGGATGCTTCAAACGTTACAGTATTTTGGTAAACAAAGACTATTGGCAATCAGTGGCTGGAGTTTAGCAAACCATAATACGGCAGCTTCTAACCACCTAATTCAGAGGTGCAAAGTTGAGTCTGAGACGTGGACTTGAGTCACAATTAAGTCACAAATAAATTGTCTTGAGACTCGACTTAAATGCTTAATTATCTTTTTCTTGGACTCCAAATTAGAGACTTATGAACAACAAAATACAATATCTCAAATGTATTGGTTGTCGTGTATAGAAAACTAATACCAAAACAGATTTGATAAATGACTGAAGTTCGTCTTTGACTTGAGATTTGAACTCTTTATCAAAAATTTGTACTTATATTGAGTCCTTTGCATCCTTTGACTTAGTCAACTTTCACTTGGTATTGCATCTCACTGTCTGTGCCAGTGCACTGTACATGTCTGGGCAAGACTCAGTTTGGGGACTGTTACACTAGAAGGGGAAACGGTAAGGTCACATGACTGCTGCTCTCAGTGTCATGTGGGAGTGTGACAGGCCTGGCCCACCGCTGCCTAAGGAACATTTCTCCCTGAGACACAGGCCATATGGAGCCCCTGACAATCACTTAAGTACAGATTGTCTGATGGACAGTAAATACACAAAGGGAAAGATACATCAAGATACAATGTGCAATGAATGAACCGCCCAAGTAGGTAAGCTCCGCAAAAACTGCTTGAGGGGTCACATGATGTTCTGGGTACACGCGCAAATACACCGTTGTCAGCGCTCTTAAGAGTGGTTCACTTTAGAGGTCCACCGGGTTCGGGTCAGTTTTTCAAGTAGGACTTTGGTTTCGGTTTGTAATTTATGAAAAAATATACAGGACTTCCAAACTTGTTTCACTCATGAGTTAGGGGCCATTCACACCAAATGCATTTTTGCATGCGTCTGCTGTGTTTTTCCATTGTTTTACTATGTAAACACGTGCTGGACGAACGTCCTTGACTGCTGCATCGTGTCTCACTGTTTCTTCAGTGTCTCATGCAGGTCCGGCACATTTTGAGACACTGTGTCAAGTTAAAAATAACTTCAGGTCTTAAAAACACACGTTGAGACACCTGCGTTCTGCTTCAATCGTTATGCTGTGTCTAGACTGTTTTTAGCACAGGTGTCACAAAGATTTAACGTTTTGAACAAGTTGAGGTTACAAAGAGTTGTTTAACATTATTCCAGATTATTCTGCACCAAGCAAAGTTTCAGCGTTTGATAAACGGCAATGTTTTTTCTTCTGATCTAGTGTGCTGAGGGGCTGCCATGCCTTGTATGTTTACTGTTACTCTTACAAATGTTGCCTACGATGCTTACATAAAATACAGCCTTTTGCAACATGATGAACAATACACTGCAGCATTAGAATATAATCTCCAGGTGAAAGTAAAGTAAATAAGACAGAAATATATTACTATTGTATACAACAAATCCTCAAACTAATAATAATAATACTGTATCATACTGTATTATAATGAAAAACTGGACAACAATGAATAATTGTTGGGTTATAATAATAATAAATAACAACTGAATTCCAAAATGTTAGCGAGTTAAGTAGTAGGTTTTGCACACCTTGTTCATAAAAAAAAAAAGAAAAAGTGTTTTGTAAAAATATATGTAGGTAAATATTGCTTTTTTTAATCACTGTATTGTCGAAAAACTTGGAAAATATGCATTAATTACTTGAATTAGAATTTTATTTAATTAAACATTTTGAATGTACAACTACAACGGCTGATAGGATGAATTTTAAATTATGATTTAAAATCAGTTTTATGTCATTTTTTAAGCAACATTTTCGAAATGGGATCCCCCGGTTTGGTCAGTTGCTTGTGGTCTCAGAAACGTAAACCCGCCCCTGGATTAGTCGTTAACATTTTTGGTTTATTTTCCCATAAGAAAAGTTTAATCTGCTAAAAGTTAAGTTAGTCAATGTTTAGGAGTATACTACATGACCTCAAATCTAACACACAGACTAAAATCCACAAAACTCTAATTTTGACTCCGTGGGGTCTTATTCAAGGGCACAACTGTAAAGGATTTTGGCTCTGTCATTGTGGGGGCCGAATAAAAAACTTCCATTAATGTTCTTATAAACAGGTGTCTAGACAATCTAACATGTTTATGGAAAGACCATAGAGCAGTGGTTCCCAAACCTGTTCCTGGAGGTGTGTTTGATTAGGGAGATAACCAAATTGTGTAGTGTTGGGGGGCCTCCAGGAACAGGGTTTGGAACCACTGCCCTAGAGAAAAGCAACATCACAAGCAGCTGTCACTTTGTCTTTAAAGAATTTGAGTATTTACTCTTCTGTTTCTGGTCTTACAATTCTAACTATTGTTGGTTTGTGTGTGTGTGTGTGTGTGTGGCTTTAGCTCTCTATGAAGGAGGCCGGTGATGGACTTCATGCTCAGATGAACAGTATGATGGGAGCACTGCAAGAACTGAAACTCCTTCAGGTTCAAACTGCACTTGAGCAACTAGAGATCTCAGCGAAGCCTGGAACAATGGCTCAAACAGCTGTAGAACTACCTAGCCTTAGCCCCGACCCAGACAACCAGAAAACCCAGCTTGCCTGGTCATCTGTTAAAGAAGAGCTGCACCTGTCCCAGCATCCCCATCACAGCAGCTTGGGGGCATCACCCTCATCCTTCAGCCTGGAGAGTGAGAGCATTCCTCTGCCCAGACAAATCTCAGGATACATAGCCCCGCAAGTGGAGTACTGTGGCCCAAAGTTGGGCCACCTTCCTGTACAAAACCATAACAACCAGCAGTATTTGTCAGAACCAGCACAGCTGGTACCTCAAGCCCAGGTGGACCTTTCTGGGATTCTCTACAGCCTATCCCGGGAGGGACCGTCACTTGACAGTGACTACACCGAGGACAGTATGGACGACTCCAGTGACTGGACGTCCTCACTCATGAGTCAGAGTCGCAATCGTCAGCCTCTTGTGCTGGGAGACAATGTCTTTGCTGACCTAGTAGGCAACTGGCTGGACCTTCCTGAACTAGAAAAAGACTGTCAGGGCCTCAACAGACCCGACTCTCCAGCCCATCCACTCAGACTCAGTCGCTCCCAGGAGCTCTGTAAAAGGTTCTCACTGACCACCAACATCTTCAAGAAGTTCCTACGTAGTGTACGACCCGATCGGGATAAACTGCTGAAGGAGAAGCCTGGCTGGATGCCACCAGATCACGATCCTGAGGCAGAACTCTTCAAGAGACCCAAGAAGGCAGCCAGCAAACCCAAGGGTGGATTTTACTTACCATTCTGGGCTGGAGGACAGCTTGGAAAGGGACGGTCATGTTCTCAGCTAACAGAGGAGAGGGGTCACATTCTAGGTCTGAACATTGACAGGAGTCAAACAGATCCTGTGGACAAAGTTCATCACTTATTTAACTATAATACAGCTGTTTGGGTTTAGAGGGGTACAAATGAAATAGTTTAGTCTTGAACCAGAAATTGTATAAGGCAAATTGTTTGATTTCACATAAACTATCAACATGACAAACATTTGGAACCCTCAGGGTATGCGAGCAGGTCTTCCTTTTAAATATGACTCTTTATAGCTGCACTTAAAATATTACCGTAAAAGTTAGAAAAGCCAAGATGTCCTCTATAGCTATGCATTTACATATTTCATCCACATAATGCCAAATGTTTCTTTAAAAAAAAACTGATTCCACTGTGTTGTCACTAAGTCACTGTGCATGTTTACTGGTTTCTCTGTGATGTTGTGTATTTAGTTTCCAAACACACATGAATCTTACCTTGTATTTGAGCACAGTGGCTTCTGTTGCCAGACTGTTGTATATTCAGGGACTTCACTTTCTATGTAAAATTAATCTACTCATGGCTCATAGCCCATAAATATCAAGACTATAATTTTTGTCAACAGACTTAGCACATGTTAGCTCCTGCTTATATTTTCCCAGAGGTTACACTATGCATGGAACACTAAAAGAGACCTACTATTATGTCATGTCCAGCCTTCTGTAAAAAGAACTTGCTGTCAAGCCATTTTAAATCAACTCTAATTTCCACTATTGACTTTACTTGCCTACAGTGGCCCCAAAAGTATTTGGAAACTGAACTCATACTTAAAAATGTACATACAAATTACATTTTACAGCATGTATTCTGTAATATGTAGTGGAATACATTTCAAAAGTAACCCTCCCAACCCTGTCAGTGTGTTACTGCATGATATTAAAGCACAACAAAGTCAGAAAAGACAAAGAAAGTGTGAAATAATACCGGTGCGCTGTTTCTCCCAGATGCGGTTCAAATGTAATCTAAGAACAAATGCAACATGTCAAGCACAATTATCCATTATTTTAGTGGATTGGCTATATTAAAGGACCTTCAAGTGTTCGTGCTTCTTTTCCGTCTTGATATCAGACACACTAAAGAAGATTCGTGAAGCTCTTGTGATTGTGTATGTATCCGCTTTTTTAAATTTTCCAATCGGATGGTTATTTCCTTTTAAAGCCGCTCGTAAATGGCAAAGTTTAAACTCTTGTTTTAGCACAGTGGTTGATTGACAGGTGAGGGGCAGTGCTTCACTGCTGCCGGGACGCATACAGGACGGATTAGCGTTTACACCTCAAATGTGATGTGGACACATGCATTTTTGACCACATTCGTATGTGGTTTCTGTGATCCAATCACAAAACGTTTTAGATCCCATTTAGACCTGTATTTAGGGCTGGCCACATGTTATCGGATCCCCTGAAACGCATCTTAATACCATGTGGAAACGGGGTCAAAATATCAAACCAAGTGGCAAACAAATGATGCTAGATATATTCTAAGGACTAACTTCACTTTTCGGAGCAATTTTTTTCAGTTACTTTTCACCAACTAGTGTCAAGGTGATTTTTGGTGGATGTATGCAGTCAGTTTTAGGTAGTTATGCTGTCTTTCTTTAAATTAAATGCCATTTAGCTTGATATGTTGTTATCTAATGCAACAAGAAACATACAGGTTTAAGTGTTACTTAAGTGTGATGGCAAATTGTCATCATAGATGTCACGATCTCATTAATCTTTTGTACAATGAGATTATAGAGCATCTCACAAGATTATAACACCTGAATATATATCTTACCTAAGCATAATCCTGCACAAACGTGATCTGTGGTCAAGAGTGGATTATGCTTCTATGTAAAGGAAGAGAAAGGTACCTACATAAGTGATTAGGGAGGAGGGGTGGGGAGAGAATTCCTGTCATTCAAATTATGAATCAAACCAGATTCTCAGCATGAACTGAATGATCCTGGTTCTAAATAAGAGCTCTCTGGACAGAGTCAATTTTACAGCATGATTCAACTGGATCAAAGTTCATTGTGTCTGCAGTAAATGTACAAGGTTTTCAGTTACAGTATATGAGTAGCAGTACATTAGAATGTGTCAGACACTTTTTATTTTTACTATTGTTTATTTATATAGTTATTGAACAGTTAAAAGCCTTTTACTGTCAGCATTTTGCATTGTAATTGATTTAAGAGATCTGCAAGAATGAGGAAGTTTTCATAAAGAACAGAACTTTGATTTGGTATATATGGTTTACATTTTCTAGCACAAATAGCAATACTTAGAGCTCACCACACTAATGTGATCATACTGTAAGAAATGACAACAGCACAAAAGTCTGTTTTCTGAAAGTAGAGGTGTAATTTTGCAGAGCAGAATATTAAGAAAAAGTTTATTTGAGAGGGCACCATAAAATATTTTGTAAAAAATTAATATAAATATTGTATGTTGTTTTCTTTTTGTATGGTTTAGTTGTTTATAATATCACTTATTTTGCTATGGAGGTTTACTGTGTAACCTAGAGTTAACAAAAATGAAATATTGTTTTATGAAAGTATTTCTGTTGTGCATTTTATGTAAACATTGTCTTCCTTGGTGCTTTCTTACATAGCTAGATCTCTAAAGACCACGTTTAACAAGAAATTATTATTAATATTATTATTATTATTATTATTTTAATTGCATTGACATGAAAAGTTTTAGGTGCCATTGCTGCTCATCTGGGCAATCAAGCCATAAAAACATCTCATAAAATACCACATAATTCACAATTTCCTTTTTCCTTGTCAGGCTTTACTGTGAGATTTCTGATAATGTGTTCCATGATGATAGTGGGTCTACTCCTCAGAAGCTTGTACATGTTACAGAATAAACATTTCTGTTATGCATTTTATTTAAACACTGACTTCCTTGGTGCTTGCATAGCTAGATCTCTATGTAGACCACATTTAACAATAAATTATTATTATTATTATTATTATTATTATTATTATTATTATTTAATTGTATTGACATGAAAAGTTTTAGGTGCCATTGTCGCTCATCTGGGCAATCAAGCCACAATCTAACATAATTCACAATTTCCTTTTTCCTTGTTATGTTTTACTGCAAGATTTCTGATAATGTGTTCCATGATGACAGTGGGTCTACTCCTCAGAAGCTTTACATGTTACGGAATAAAGAAAAACAAAAGATACATTTCCTTTTTCCTAAATACCTTTTACTCTTATTTTTTTAAGAAATGAACAGATCACAGACTGAAATTCCCTGAATTTTAAAGATCTGTATGGTTTAACTTGCTGAAACAGACCCACACATGTACAAACACCATGGCAACAGTGCCCTCATGATTTTACTAATGTTTATCTTTCACCCAACTCTTTGGAGTGCAAAGATCACACATACAGTTAAAAAGTTGGATTCTGAACTTATTTTTATCATGATCTTGAAAACCTTTAATCTACAATATTATGCTTAAATGCACAAAATCAGTTTTGTAGACCAATATAAATTGTGCCTATATTTCTATGTAAACTTAAATTATTCTTTAAAAAACAAATACTCCATCAATACAGTTTAAAAGGCATCAAAGAATGCACCTAATGAAGTTGGTTGAAAGAATGCCCAGAGTGTGCAGAATTAAAAATAACAACAACAACCACAACAATAATAATAATAAATAAAATGTTTTTTTCTGGTTCACTTCTCTTTATCGAAAATCGATGACGCAACATAATTTGTGTGAAAATAAATAATAATAGATGGTTGTTTTAACAAAAATTCTTAAAAAAATAAATAAATAAATAAAGGTGGCAAGGGGGTCTTTTAGTGATATAGTGAAGATATAGGGGCAATAGTTATGAGGCAAAATGTGTCAAATTTATATATATATATTTGCTTTCCCAAAATTATATATATAAACATGAATCTCCATTGTGAATGGATCAGTTAAGAGCCCACTTTGAATATTCTTCATAATTTTATTTCCCCCACTTTAGGGGACAGCCTTTAGCCCTGCAACAAGGGGGATTTTTATCCCAAATACTTTCCTTTCACTTGTTTGATAGTTATTGGAAACACTTTGGATTTAATCACCTTGAACAAAACTGAAAATTCCCCAAACAAAATGTTTTGTCTCAAAATAAATGTAATTATTGCAGAGATTCTCACTGACATCATAAATTTGCAACATTTAAAGTTATTAAATGATAGATAAAACTGCCTAAAAAAACAAAACAAAAAACAAAACAATTAAAGACATTGCACATGATGACCTCATAGTGGCCTGATGACCTCCTCTGGGAAAATTTGCAGTGCATAGTGAAAAACATGTTTAAAGTGCTATGGTCATTTTTGCTATTTAGTGATTTGGAAGAAAATTAAACCACAAGTGCCTTTTACCCAGGGGGCCTTTAGTCCCATTGTCCACTTATCAAGACAAAGGGTGACTACTTCGGAGAAACAAAAATACAAAATATAATATGATATATTTTGTTTTCGTCACTATGTGCATTATTCCCATACTTCAATTTGGGTTGTTTCATATATTAAATGGCATAACTACTATTCTTAAATGTGGAAGAAATATATAATATAGAATGAGTAGACATGTCCAAAGTTTTGACTTGTAAAGTAATCAAAAATCAAAACATATTCATGAATGTAGACATTTATTTTTAATGACAAATTTATCAGATTAAAGTCAATGTAATATCAATGAAAGTCAATATAATGTGAACTATTGCACCATTGCTGAAAAAAGAGACAAAACTAAGTTCATGGGCTCCACATTAAATCATAATGTGTCTGTCTACCAGCACTGCAGCGAGTAATCCAGGTGCATGGCTGAATGGGAACTGTTTAAGTGGCAGAGAGCTACAGCTGTTGTCTTCCTCTGAGTAGCATTTCTCATGTTTCTTTCCCTTGGGAGCACAGGGAGGGCAGGGGATGGGAGAGAGAGAGAGAGAGAGAGAGAGAGAGAGAGAGAGAGAGAGAGAGGGGATGCTGGATATTAGCTCGCTGGCTGACCACTGCCACTTCCACCGGCCCCTCCCCCTTCCTGTGCATTAGTTGCAGCAGCTGCCATTCTCTCACTGAAACTAGGACACAATGCATGTGCTTTGCTTCATTAGTCAGAGGCCATAGCCAACCTGTACAACCCCAAACAGACACTACATGTAGGCTTCTTCAGACATGTTCATGTCCCCATCAGTTACCCCAAAAAGGACTTGGACACTTGAGTCACACAAGACATTCTTTTTCATTATGTATTTATTGTTATTATTTATTTTATATATTTATTTAGTGGCTTAAGTGTCCAAATTATTTTTGGGGGTTGTATACATCTTAATATTATGGCTGTGTTTTACCTAATTAATTAATTGATATGCTGATTAATTAATCTAATTAATTAATCGAGTGAAACATTGATTTTAAAACACTGAATCATTGGTCTATAGTCTACAGCTATCAATTTTTCAACTGAACTCGTCAATCTGTCCGAGGTAGGATGCATCTATGTATTCTTGCGACATTCAGATGCTTTTGGTTGGAGCATCTAACTTTGGTAGCGTTGCTTCATAAACACAGTGTTTTTAGGATGTTGTGTCAAGTAAAATGTAGTTTGAAACTTGTCAATCAGTCCAGAAAAACACAGGAGACACAAGGGAACCCTGCTTTTGGAGTTGAGCTTCGTCCAGCTGTGTTTGAACAACACACTCTCACAGCGAAATTGTAAGGATTCGTACAACTTTTCTAAATTTGGCGCACTCTACTGATCGATGTTTAGATAAGGGGTTTGGCTAAGGGCATAATATTAATAAGCATGTCCTTCACACCTCGCGTGCGGAATTCATGCTTACTTCTGCATTACACATCCAGGCATTTGCACGTGATGAAATCGTATGAATTCATATGAACAAAATCATACAAAATAGCCAACTCGTAAAATATGTAAGAATTTTCATGAGATCGGGTTGATTTGAACGTAAGAATACATCCTTATCTTGTTCTGTCATTTGTCAGTAAGTGTGGTTTATATAATACATGTTTTGTTTCGTTATTTTGTTAGCCTACATGTTGTTATGTATATTACAAGCATTCAATAAAAAAGAAAAAAAAAATGTTTTGTTTGCACAGCTGCAAGTTGCCTGATCAGGATGAGTTGCGCTTAATGTTCCCTGCTGAGCGTGACTTGTAAAAACATGAAGGTAAACATTTCTTATTATGATCTGGGGGCATGATTAGGCTTGATCAATTGTGTATTTTATTTATTTATTTTTACAAAACAATCACACTGAATTGACATGTTTAATTGATCCCTAATAAATATATTGAATAAAATATTACATTTCCCCCTCCTTTACCTCTAAATAAATTTTTTCAAAGAAAACGTTTTTTGGGAATATTGTTTGAAATCGTAATCAATTTAAAGGTTTTTCCTTTGTCCTCAATATCACTTTCCATCCTATAAGTCTTTAGGAAAATCCTTCCAACTAATAGACACCATAGCCTAAGTGACATCAACCTCCCGGAAATGACAATATTTTGGTGGGAAAACAACAGCACAAACATCCTTAAGTTTAAGCAGTGGATTAGACAAATTCTGTGAGGTTTTGTGGTATTAACTGGTTTATCTCACTCTAAAATGTTTCATCCTGTTTGATAAAATTACAGATATCGGTAAGAAATTCAAAAGATGATTAAAAATATCTAAATTAACTGAGAACTGAGAAGTTTACACTCTCATGTGAGCTAACTAATGATCCCTCACTGAGCAACAGTTACATTTAGCTCTTTAATTTTTTCCTGTTCATTTTCTTGCCATTGTGTATATAATGAAGTTATTTAGTGCCTAAGATATTAAAGTGCCTGAGCATTGAAATAGGAAATGGCCAAACTGGATCGCTAAATTTTTTTTCCCACTGTGCCCATAATCTGTTAAGCCCTGGGCTCTACGCAGGCTTTTGGAATTGGCTCATGTTGCACATTTAGTATGTATCAGGCGAACAGGAGAAAGTGAGAAAGTGGCTAAAAGTCTAAACAGTATGCTAGAATCACAATTCCCAGCAGCAGTTCCCATGCAAGAGAATTTGCACCTTAGGAGCACTATTCATGTGTACAGGCACTTCAACAATTCGCATGAACATTGGATGCAAACCGAAGTCCTATAGGCAGATTTCAAGGGATAAGACACAAGCATTAAGGCGGGATGAATTAATTTAGGATTCAGTAGCTGGAAGTTGGCAGTGCAAAGAATATCCTACAAGATAAGACCTCCTTCTCCTGAGAAGTTACAGAAAACAGCCATTGCACAGGCTGGCAGTGGCCCAAAGAGAAAGCAGCATATGGTTATGCTACTTTTTGAAAAGTCCATAGGCTAGTATAAGTACAGTATTTCTATTTGAACTGGCCTATGAAGAGACAAATATAGATATAGAGGACACCACTGTAAGATGCGATTTGTCACACAGAGAAGTTGTCAAAAGGTCTTTTATCGATATTATCAACTCTTTTGGGGTCAGATAAAATGTGCATGTTGCACTTAACTAAGGTCACTCAATCTATAACAACCCCCCCCCCCCCCCCCCCACACACACACACACTTCAGCTTCAACTGAAACATTGTATTCTGACGCAGCACAGTAGTAACAACTTAATGAATTTCTTTACTAATACAATTGAGACCATCAGAAAGAAAATTGGAATTATGCATCTGTCTGCCAAAGAACATCAGAAGACAGTGTCTCATAATATTCTCTACGAACAACTTCAGTCCATTGCTGTTATAGGTCAGGAAGAGATTATTAAAGCATCAAATTTATTAAAGCATCAAAATCAACAACATGTACTCTATGCTAGACCCTATACCCACTAAGCTACTGAAAGAGGTGGTTTCTGTAATCTCAGAACCTCTTCTTAATATTATTAACTCCTCGTTATATTAAGGACATGTCCCCAGAACTGTTAAGTTAGCAGTTATCAAACCACTTATCAATAAACCACAGCCTGATCCTGGAGAATTGGCTATTAATAAATCCATCTCAAATGTTGAAGATGAAGCTGATAGAAGAAAAGCCCCAGCAACCACCTCTGCATTTTCAGAGAAAACTCTCACATCACACTGCAGTGAAACCAGCTTATCTGCAAAACTGAGCAATGTAAATGTTAGACAAAGAGAGAGACACAAGTTGATTGGCTACCCAATTAAATGTCAAAGGACCAATCAACTTTCACCACGCAATCCAATTGGCTTAACATGTTACTTGTAAGCAAACTCATTGGCTGACAGATAACAAGTTCAAGGAGCTTATCAGCTTGCGCCACATAGAATAATATGCCTGAACAGTCATTTATGCTGCATTTGTAAGGTTTGCCAGAACCGGAAACACTTCTCATATTTTATAACTCTGCTTTAAAGTGAATGGCATCTACACTAATATTACTCTATTTATTTTCCTGTCTCAATATGTATCCCGAGGTTAACAGAGCCTGCCAGATCCAGCTCCAGTCCAGCCCAATGTCCCATTCCCACCGCTTTGTGTCACTGAGCGATGACTACTAACTGAAAACATGATTTGTCCTGTATTTAAGCCGGTCTGATGGCGTCACGGCAAAATCGTTCAAGATCATAAATTTAACCTTGATATTCTTTGGAAATTGTGCCTAAGGTGGGTAAGGGACCATCTGAAAAGTCAATAGAATTCATAGAATTGATAGATGTCAACAAAATTTGGTTAGATATGAATGTCTGATATTTCTGCATTTTATACTGAGAGCCAAACCTCATTGATTTTCATATGAAAGCATTGGGATTGATCATAAACTTATTGGGATGGATAGATAAGGTCATAAACAACTCTGACACACTAGTGTCAGGAGCACAACCTCTCCCTCAATGTCAGTAAGACAAAGGAGCTTGTGGTGGACTTCAGAAGAAATGACAGAGAACACAGTCCCATCACCATCAATGGAGCACCAGTGGAGAGAGTCAGCAGCTTCAAGTTCCTGGGTGTCCACATCACTGAGGAACTCACATGGTCCGTCCACACTGAAGTCGTTGTGAAGAAGGCTCATCAGCGCCTCTTCTTCCTGAGACGGCTGAGGAAGTTTGGAATGAACCGCCACATCCTCACACGGTTCTACACCTGCACTGTGGAGAGCATCCTGACTGGCTGTATCTCCGCCTGGTACGGCAATAGCACTGCCCACAACCGCAAAGCACTGCAAAGGGTGGTGCGAACTGCCAGACACATCATCGGAGGTGAGCTTCCCTCCCTCCAGGAAATATATACAAGGCGGTGTGTGAAAAAAGCTCGGAGGATCATCAGAGACTCCAGCCACCCGAGCCATGGGCTGTTCTCACTGCTACCATCAGGTAGGCGGTATTGCAGCATCAGGACCCGCACCAGCCGACTCCATGATAGCTTCTTCCCCCAAGCAATCAGACTTCTGAACTCTTGATCTCCCACGATCAAAATACATCAGCACTGCACTTTATTACCCTTACTCTTATATCTCACACCGGACTATTATAAATTATATTATTATTATTATATTATGTTCTCTCTTAACAACTGACTATCAACAGCCTGCCTGAATGTCAATACAGTAAAATACTGTACATTCTATATATATATATATATATATCTTTTTTTATATATATATATATATATTTTTATTTTTAAATTGTATTGAATAATGTGTATCTATATAGTAAAAAAAACAAAAACAGCGTATTGTATACTGTACAGTGTATGTTATTATTTGTATATTGTTGAGTGTAATTATGTGTATAACAGATGTTTAAATTGTGTTGTGTTAATTTGATGTTATTGTAAGTGGTATATGTCTCATCACTGTCATGACTGCTATGTTGATCGGAACTGCACCCAAGAATTTCACACACCATTGCACTTGTGTATATGGCTGTGTGACAATAAAGTGATTTGATTTGATTTGATTTGACAATAAATAAATCTAACGATCCAAAACACATTAATAATAAATGTGTTTATTCAAGTCATATACAGTATTTGTTATCAAGTCATAGTATATAGCAGCAATCATTTGCATAGTAATTTTTTCCATATAGATAACAAACCAAACTAAGCTACTAAAGTATAAAGGAAAGTCCCAGCTTTCTAATGATATAATGATATAATAAAATATGTTTCTGAATCAAAGTGACACAAAATGATGAAGCAGGTCATAGAAAATAATAAATCCTACCTTTTGCAACAGTCTATGACATTTTTTATTTTATTCTTTTTTATTTTTTAATTTTTTTGTAGCAAACTTCAAATAAAACTCTCTACAAATGAATCATGGCAGACATATTGAAGATTAACACCCAGGCCATAACCAGTAAACAGAACAATCATCTCTTTCAATAAGGTCATTCATACCACCATCTTCACAGAAACCCCTTTAAAGCTGTTAAATACCTAAAACTGAATAATTGAGCCTCAAACTGAGCTAGCTTTATCTCTACAGGGTGTTCTTATAGACTAAATCAGAGGTTCACGCCCGTCCAATCCCCCCTCCTGCGACTGTTTCCTGTTTATTTAATCAGAATGGCAGAGGCACGCTGGCAGCTCCCCATGGCTCCTTTTAATCCAGATTAAATTAAACACAGCTCTCCAAAATAAAGCTGCGTGCTGGGTTTATTTAACAGCGCTGCTGGTTACCCAACAAAAGGCTACACAGTGAATCAGAGGCACAGAGATGCTAAAACATTATTCAGAAGACATAATGGTGGTGTTCTTTTATATGATTGATTGATTGATTGATTGATTGGTTGACTGATTGATTGATTTTTATTTTTTGTGCATGTTCACCTTTTGAGGACACTACAGGTGAATAGGGTTAAAAAAAAAAAAAAAAAAAAAAAAACTCAATATCCATATGAAATATGAGATTTTACCATGCGATTTTCATTCCCTTGTGCTGATAAAAATTTTTCATGTTTAGTTCCTCCCTTGTGAGGTATGTTTAGTTCCCTGTCTGTCACTCACACGACGTTGTGTTGATGTAGTGACACTAGGGGTTCGATCTTGAGAGCCCCAATCACCTTTGCTTAAAATAGAAAAGGCCAATGAAAACTGGCGAGTGGAATTTGCATGCCACTCTCCACCCCGGACATACGGGTATAAAAGGAGATGGCGTGCATCACTCATTCATATTTTTCTTCTGAGCCGAATGCATTTCAAATCAAATCAAATCACTTTTATTTGTGTTCGTCCTCTCACTGTTTGCTACACTGCTGGATTTCTACAACGCATATCAGCGGTCACCCTCACACAGTTGAGTGCTGTGTTTCCCCTGAGCGCTTCGGCAGCCTGAGTCTGCAGGTGCTAAAAGAGTATATTAGAAAGAGTTTATTTCCTTCTAAAAGAACTCGCGCAAACGCTTGCCGTCTTTTTAAAGATGTCCTTCTGCTTTGCGCTACTGGATGTGGCCGTTATCTCTCTCCTCCAGATACCCATGAAATCTGCCTCGAGTATCTGGGGCGCCAGCACGCCGAGGCAGCTTTTGTGGAATGGTTATGTTCTCATTGCGAGAGCATGCCCATGAGAATGTTGCGGTCGCTGCTCACTTCCTTCTTCATGAAGCAAGGAGCCGCGGGTGATCTGGATGAAGACATGGGAGCGTTTCTGCCGACTCAGCCCCCACGGACCTCCCATCCCCCAGCACGCTCGTTCTGTCCGGACGAGCTGTCGAGTGATGTAGGCGGTCTGCCTCAGGGCGGGTTTAATGTGTCGTTCACGGCTCGCGACGAGGATGACGCAAGTATACGTTTCCTCCTGTGAGCCTCATTGTACAGACTCTGTATAAAGTCAGGGAGGATGAGCAGCAAGTCCTGTTCGTTGCGCCGTACTGGCCCAACCGGACTTGGTTCTCGTATCTGATGCTCCTGACAGTAGCACCTCCCTGGTGCATTCCCCTGAGTCAGGACCTTCTCACTCAGGGGCAAGGCACACTCCATCACCCGCAGTCGGACCTCTGGAATCTCCACGTCTGTTTCCTGGATGGGACGTGGAAGACCTAGCAGGTCACCACGATACACTGGACAGCAGTCCCTCACGACAGCGCGACCTGATCAACAGGTTCCTCAAAGGCGCGAGGAAATTGAATCCTCCTTGACTGCGCCTGATCCCCTCTTGGGATCTCTCTGTGGTCCTACCTGCCCTACAGAGAGCCCCGTTTGAGCCCCTGGAGCAGGCCGAGCTCAGCACTCTGTCTCTGAAGATGGCCCTCCTGGTGGTGCTCACTTCCATCAAGAGGGTGGGGGACCTGCAGGCACTCTCTGTTACCAGCGAATGTCTGGAGTTTGGGCCGGCACACTCTTATTAGAGTGTGCCGGCCCAACTGCCCAGTTACGTGCCCAAAGTTCCCACTACTCCTTTTCGGGACCAGGTGGTGAACCTGCAAGCGCTCCTTCAGAGGAGGAAGACCCGGCCTTGTTGTTACTGTGTCCAGTTCGCGCCCTGCGCATCTATCTGGACTGCATGCAGAGCTTTAGACACTCGGAGCAGCTATATGTCTCTTTTGGAGGACAGCAGAAGGGGAAAGCTGTCTCTAAGCAGAGGTTAGCCCATTGGATTGTGGATGCCATTTCTCTCGCATACCAGTCTCAGGACTTGCCGTGTCCCTTGGGGGTCCGGGCGCACTCCACTAGAGGTGTTGCGTCCTCCTGGGCACTGGCAAGGGGGGCCTCTCTAACAGACATATGCAGAGCTGCGGGTTGGGCTACACCCAATACCTTTGCAGGGTTTTATAACCTACGCATTGACCCGGTTTCGACCCGAATGTTATGCGATAACAGCAGGTAGACCGGGTGGCCAGTTGAGTATACCGCTTGCATTGTGCCTTTCCCCTTTTTCAAATGTGATAATGTGATAATTCCCTGTACCGGTGAACTCTGGACTCCTCTTTAAATCTTTAGCACTGTCTGGTGACGAACTCGGCGGAGGAGTAACGCCACCAGGCCCAGTACTCGTGGTATTCCCCTTTTCAGGTGAGCCCGTGTGCTTGGGCTCAGTGCTCCATGCTTGGTGATTCCCCTTTGGTAATCCCGTATGATGAGTTTCCACTGTTCGGTTTCCCCCTTAGGTGAAACCTGTGTTTCCCCTCATCAGAGCTTTCTCTGTCTATGCCACTGTGCTGTGTACCCTCTCTGTAGATAGGGTCCTCCTGTGGTATCATTCCATATGTGTACTTCCCCATTGGTAAGTCCATGTGAGGTATGCTCCAAATGTTAACCTCCCTCCGGCAGGATGTGGTCTCCGTAGTGCTCTCCTTCCTGGAGAGGGAAGAGCACTTCCCAGCGTTATTCTAGAAAGTGCTCGGCGGGAGATTGCTTAACAGAAAATTAAGAAAGGCATCACCGGTAGCCTACTTGGGTAAGTGCCTTCTCCCCCCTTAATGGGACTAGGGAGATGCCTTACCTAACTCACTGGAAGGTCACGACATGGTTGAGCGCTCGCTGCGTGGCAAGCAGCAGCTTGCTCGTGTCCACTCTTCCGTGCCTCATTACACGGTTCAGTGCCTGCGGCATTTCCTATAGGAACCCCTAGTGTTACTACATCGACACAACATCGAGTGAGTGACAGACAGGGAACATCTTAGTTAGTAGTGGATTGTTGAATAAACCCTCTATCTAGGGACTCCGATATGTTTTCCTCCATAGATTTAGTTTCAGGTGCAGATAAGGGGTATATTCGTCTGCGTGTAGGAGAGGTACCCGGCAGAAGGTCAATGGCACAGTCACAGAAACGATGAGGAGGAAGTTGCGTAGCCTTTGATTTTCTGAATGCCTCCTGGAGATCCGAATAATAATGTGGCAGGATTGACATCTCCTTCTCAGTGAGGATAGTCGTGGTGTTTACAGGAGGGAGAGAGATGGGTTCAGGAAGGTTGAGGCAAGACTGGAAACAGGAAGCACTCCAACGAGTGATTTGTCCATCTCTCCATGAGATCTCAGGGTTGTGAAGTCTCAGCCATGGCAGGCCAAGAACAATCGGGTTCTTAGGAGAGTGAGTGACTAGGAATTGAATCTCCTCATGATGAAGGAGTCCAACTTGAATACGAATACGTCGGGTGATCTGTTGAATCTTGCCAGAGCCCAGAGGTCATCCATCTAGCGCTGATACATGTAAAGGAGGGACACAGGGGACAAAAGACAGATTTCGATTTGTGGTGAGACCCAGGTCAATATAGTTACCTGCAGCCTCAGAATCTAAAATGGCAGATACATGATGTTCATTATTTAACACATGTAAAGTAACAGAAACTTCAAACTGTTCGATATGAATTAGGTTTGAAAGTTCCAAACTCACCGCCACATCCCCCTTCCTAGGGGGATGAGTAGGGCAGGCAGCCAGTAAATGTCCCGACTGTCCGCAGTAGATACATAATCTCTCCCAGAGATGGCGTCTCACTTGCATGGGCTCATGATAACTGGTTGTAGCGATGTCAGAGTGAAGTGTCTGTAGAGGGCTGACTGAACAATGGGCTTTGATCAGGGTATCCAGGCGAATGGCTAATTTGATTAATTCATCAAGCGATCTCCCCTCATCAGGACATGCTAGTTCAGCTTGAAGATCAGGATTTAACCCCTGACAGAACAACAGTTTCAAAGTGTCCTCTATCCACACAGTTTGAGCTGCTATCATGCGAAAGTATAAAGACAATTCAGTAGCAGACCTCTTCCCGTTTTAAACACAATAGAAGTTCACCCGGGTCCTCACCACCCTCAGAGTGTTCAAAAACCTCCCATAAACAAGCTAGGAATTGAGACAAAGAGCATTTTAAAATGTTCTCACGACTCCATACTGCAGTAGCCCAGTATAGTGCCTTTCCTGACAGCAGTGATACAATAAAGAAAACACGAGCTTCATCATTAGGATACATTTGAGGTAGTTGAGAGAGAAAAAGCTCACATCAAGAGAAATCCTCAACACTTACTGGGTGATCCATCAGACTTCTCAGGAAGCGAGAGTCGAGGATTAACAACAGCTGTAGAGTGTGATGTGCTGCTGGCAGAGTTGCTAGTGGAAACCCCCAACGGAGATACTTGCGGTTTTGGCTGCACGGATTTAAAGAGTTCTTCCACAATAGAAGTGAGCTTGCACAGCTGCTGATGGTGACTGGTAAGCATTGCTGCTTGCGCTGTAACAAGCTCATGTAATTGTTGGAAGGCTGCTGGATATAGGTTTGGCAAAGTCTTCTGTAGCGAAGACGCCAGGGCAGTAATGTTAAGATCCATATGCAGTTTAATAAAACTATAACAGTACAACAAAGTAGCAAATCAAAGGGTGAACAAAAAGCAGGCAAGGGTTCGGTACACAGGAAGACAGTCTAAGAGAGGCAAACCAAGTAGACCAAGAGACAGAGGGGTAATCCAGTAAACAGGCAATAGGTCCAAAAACACCGGAGCAGGCTGGGAAATATGATGAACAGGCAGGAGTCCAAACACAGGAAAAACAGTAATGGTAAATAAAGCTCAGAATTGCAGACTAGGCAGAACAAGACTTCGCACTGAATGCGTGTAAACAGGGAACTTAAATAGACAGAGATAATATGAAACAGGTGGGTGAGTAATCAGTCTAAGCAGAGGGTTATGGGAAATGTAGTTCGTGAAGGAAGGGTTAGTACTCTGGAGATGGTGACCTCTGGCGCCGTTCAGGAGAGATAGCAGGCGCTGAGTATAACAATGGCAGCTTTAATTGATCATAAGGTCTTTGTGGCGGCTGAGAATCCAGGGCCTATTTTTTTATTTATTTAAGAGAACTGGCTATTCATAAAAAAGAGATCAATTTCGAAAGGGAACATCTCAAATTAATGGCCAGACAGAGTTAGTGAAACAGCTAGAGTTAAAGAGTTAGAGCTGGAGAATAGAAAAGAGGAAGGAGGAATATCAGCTGCCTCTAATGACCAGACATTTGATGTCAGCAGACACATAAAGTTGGTTCCGCCTTTCATACAGAAAGATGTGGAAAAATATTTTCCCGTTTTCAAGTGTGTAGCTCCTATGCTAGAATGGCCCAAACCAGTATAGTCTCAGGTTGCGTATGTAACCAGCCCTGCTTGACCCGCTATGAGCGGGATTTGAACCGGTGTCAGCCGGCATGAGAGGTGGGCACGCTAACAAGGAGGCTAAAGGCTACAGCCTCTAGCATCAGTCTCTAGTGTGCCTCTTGAGGTCAGGGGAGTGAGGTTTACACATACCACACAGCTATCACGTACCAGCTGGCTCCGGTTACATGTACAATAGCCATTCACTTGAACAAAGCACAAACTATGATACAGTTAAGACAACAGTACTTCGAGCATACAAGCTTGTGCCTGAAGCTTACAGGCAGCAGTTTCGACATTATAAAAAACTGGAGACTTTGTTGAGTTTGCTTGGGAGAAGGAGCACCTATTTGGTATGAGGTGCAATTTGCAGAAGGTCAAGAAAATGTGCAACAATTGTGTTACATAATTGTTTTGGAAGAATTAAAAAATTGCCTTCCAAATGCTATTGATGTTGTAGAACACAACAATGCGTTACTGTCCATGGTGCTGAAACCTGACGCATCTGATGATTACATTTTAAAAACTGAAATGTACCCTGTAATGACATCTGTGCTCATCAAAACCAAGGAAGATAACATGGCTGGCCCATCACATACTGTCGTTGAAGGGATGTTAGAAAACTAGGGAATGTTAAAGATGCTTCAAGAGCAGCTTCTGCATCTCACACTTTCTGAAAGAGCTGACATTTTGTCAGTAGTCAAAAGGTTTCCTAGACTGTTTGGAGATGAACCGTCCAAAACTAACGTGATTCAGCGCGACATTGATGTTGGCTCTACTGTGCTGATAAAGCAGCACCCATATCACATTAATCCGGAGAAAGTACATGTTGGCCAATATCATCGCTGAACCCAGCTCGAGTGTTTGGACCTCCAACAGACATATGAATCTGTCTTGCATGAACTATCAAGTACTCATACATACTGTATACTGATACAACAAGCTGTTGAGATTATATTGTTACATTGCTAATGTAAGAGCCAGTTTCACACGCTGATAAGAGATGATTTCATTAGTTGACGAGAGCTTATTTCACTGGAAAATGAAATTTGTCAACACTTCCTGTTGAATATGGTGTGTGTGGCACAGGGGATCAGGAATTAGCTAGTAAGCAGGTCCCTGTCATTCCTTGCAGGGCTACCCCAACAACCTCCTAGCAACATCCTAGCGACCACCCAGAACACCAGACCAGCTGCATTTAAATTTTAAAATGGAGCTGTACCTTTATTTTGTTTATTTAAAAATGATGAAAATTCCCCAAGCCAAAAATTAGCATTTTCTTGTAGCCAGATATGTTTCTTATACGGGAACATGGGGGAAGATGAGCCCCCACCTCTCATGACCATATATGTAAATAAATATTATTCATAAACACATTTATTGAATGACTGTGCTCCTCTTCATCTTGCCATTTCATCTGAACATCAAGATTTGTTAAATTTATTTACTCAAAATAATTTTGAGGTTAATTTATCTTTTGTGTTTTATACTGTTCTGTGAGATGGCTGCAGTTTTACTATGTTGGATATTAAACGTTTTTATGTATTTGTAAATGGCCTATTTCTGTTCACTGTAATGTAGATTTTTGGAGTAAACAATATTGTTTTTATTTTTAAGTGAAAGTGTAAAGTTAGACCCTTGGGGTATGGCCCCGTCAGAACTGAGGCCCCCACTGATATTCTGTTGCTGGTGTTATTTTTATTCAATTTAATATTTGTTATAATATATGGGGTTATTATTAAATGAATCCATGCATTAGATGTACATTTCAAACATATTCTCTATTTATTATAACCTAGTATAGGCTAATTGAGTGGAATACAATCTGAAGTATAGTATTGAATATCAATCAAAGTGTAAATACTTGCATCTGTTATGGACTGATTTATTAGCCTTATGTTTAAACCTGTGTTTTAGACTGATGGATATGTGTGAGAGATCAACTACAACAGGGCAACACCTGTTTTAACAAAAACATTTCAGGTGAGTAAGCTGCAGAATGTAGTTACATAAAAGACTAAATTTTAACTTTCAGTAATACTTAATAATAAATGTTTTATCATCTGCCTCATCTTAAAAGGAGGAGTCTTTATGAGACCACAATTAATACACTAATAACTGATCTCTGTAAAATGATGATAATCAAGGCTGGGAATGTACATTTAAATTAAGATGATTCTTTCACGTGAGTTCAGTGGAGGATAGGACAGAAATAAAAACAGTTACATTGTGAATATCATTCAAATTTGTGTTTGTGTGTTCGTGTTGGTTAAAACCACTGAAAGCCACATGATAGCTTGGTGTGAGAAACATTCATTACATCTTTATTCAATAATTGTCTCTATCCACCATTCACATACTTAAATGTTATTTAAACCTTCAAAAAAAATGGCACCTCTAGATGCGTTGTGAGTATGAAAGCTTTGTCGTTAGTGATGTCAAATGTCATTGGCTCGTTCGTCTTGTGAGTAATTGCGAAATATTAAAGTTTTGATGCATGTTGTAAATAAGATGTGACTGCCTTCATGGACGTTAAAGGAATATTCCAGGTTTAATACAAATTAAGCTCAATCAACAGCATTTGTGGATTAGTAATGATTACCACAAAAAATAATTAAACTCGCTCCTTTTCTTTGAAAAATAAAAAAATAAAAATTCAAAAATCAAGGTTACAGTGAGGCACTTACAATTTAAGTGAATGGGGCCAATTTTTGGAGGATTTAAAGGCAGAAATTTGAAGATTATACTTTTATAAAAGCACTCATCAAAGAGGCCCTATTATGCTTTTTGGGATTTTACCTTTCCTTTAGTGTGTAATATAGCTCTTTGTGCATGTAAAAGGTCTGCAAAGTTACAAAGCACAAAGTCCATGCAAAAGGGAGTTATTCGGCTGCTATCGGTAGTCCACGGCTAACTTGCTCACTAACCGCTGGTAATGTCCAACCGGGAGTAAGCCTCTGTTCTCCGTTCATATCTCGGGCGACAAAAGTTCAGCTACACCCATTCCAGCAAAAGATGTCTAACTTAGATACACTACGTGTCTTTTACTAGAAGCTTTGTTAGGTTCACAATAATCAACAGTGTACTTGTAAGAAAGCTACAAAATTAAAACTTACCACTGTATAACGTCCTGCTGGGGTTGTTCTTGCTAAGGTGGTTCAGGCTGATCAGCTTGTTCTTCTAAACTTTCATTATTTCATTCATTATCGGGCTAGAACTGGTGTGGCAAAAACCAACGCCGCTGTTTCCATAGTTAGAGTAGTGTTTACAGCTGCTCAGGAAGACTCGGGAGCTGAAACTCGGTGTGGCAGCGGGGGCGTGGTCAAGCATCTCTCCAGAGAGAGAAAGCGGTAAGGGTGCTTACACCTGAGCTAAACTGTCTAACACCTGTCTCTAATTTCAGTGAGCACGGGGAGAGCAGCATAAAGAGAGCGACACAACGCTCAGTGTGAGAGACTGGAGCCAGAGTAACGAGTCCCGAGTAGTGAAAGCTATTTGTAGAAACAGTGTGTGTGTTAGTGTTGAAAGAGTGTATAAAGGTAACTGTAAAGTGGTGTCGAGGAAGAGGGGAAATAAAGCGTCACCTGAAAAAGGAAAACTGCTTCTTGCGTCCTCTTTTACACTCGGTTATGGTAAGGGCCGTTACATTTCTGACACACACTCTACGTGGTTGACCAATCACAACAGACTAGGCCAGCTGACCATTCAGAGCAGACTGGACTTTTCGGAAAGGGGGGCTTTAAAGAGACAGGAGTTAAATCAGAGTGTTTGAGTCAGAGGATGAAGAGAGGGGGAAAGAAATGTACAGTATGAGAAAAATAATGTGTTTTTTGAACATTAAAGCATGTAAACCTATTCTAGTAGACCCCCAAAATAAAATTATATATTAATATATATTAATATAATTATATATAGCTCTTTAATATGCTGTTAAATCTTATAAAAAACGGATATATTTACATAGAAAAGTTAAATAGGCAACTGTATTACACTATAATCATGTTAACACGCATATTGTTTATGTCTTGTGGCCAGTGTTGGGTAAGTTACTCTAAAAAAGTAGTGAATTACTAACTACTAATTACATCTTCTACAGTGTAATTAGATTACTGTATTACTCTGTCTGAAAAGTAATTGCATTACTTATTACTAATTACTTTCTAAAACCCTTATCAACCTCGACCAGATGAAAAATACAAGGATAGACATGAAACTGTTCTTTTAATTCTTTCAAATAAATAATATAAAATCAAATAAATTATTCATGCCAAAGAATTTAAGGGGGTAGCGTTAAATTAGAAAACATATATTTTAACATTAGATGTTAAATTTTGATTTTAAATTCACTATTGTTTTATACAGAATTGTCTATAGTCTATACAGTGTTTAATGCAATTATATCAGAAGTAACTGTAATTAAATTACTGAAAAATTAAGAGTATTCCCTTACTTTACTTTTTTCAATGAAAAAGTAAATTAATTACAGTAATTAATTACTTAGTAATGCATTAAACCCAACACTGCTTGTGGCTGTATACTTTTGAAACACAGAGTATTTTAACATTTATGGATTGGCCCCATTCACTTCCATTGTTTGTAGATGGCCCCTTTTCAGAATTTAAATTTTTTTTGAACAAAATTAGTAAATGTTTGTATGCCATCATTATCCTGAACATGTTGAACTTATATCTAAATGTTTCAATTAAAAAAATAAATGGATACAGTTCTTAAGGGGGATTTCCCCCATTGTTCTTAAGGGGGAAATCTGCCACCAATCTTGCCCTTATATAAAATTCCCTCCCCCCTCCCCCTTTTTTTATATATATATTTGACCATTGGGGGTCAAAACTAAAATTCTTTGCAGTTCTCTGGGTAGAGCTGAAGTGACAAAGGTCTTTAATTTCCTACTGATCCTGGAGGTGTAATCCAATCTGCTGTCATTCATTGTCCTAATTAGTGTTATACCTTACTGTAGTGTTATACCTTACTGTAAGGAGGTTCAGTGTAAAGGAGGAGGAGAGAAGCAGCTTTCCTTGTTTAGGTAAGGGTTTATTTTTCCTCTTCGCAGCACAATTTACAGTCTTTCTTTAAACACTAAGTTAAACCACTTTCTCACACGCTTCACAAAATAAACTCTCATTACTAAAAATCTTTGCTCTGGTTCGGCTCTGTCTTGTCCAGTCTCTCTCTCTCTCTGTCTTCTACTTGCGGTGTGTCTATTTATGCCGCTCTCCCCGTGCTCACTGAAATTAGAGACAGGTGTTAGACATAATTTCGCTCAGGTGTAAGCACCCTTACCGCTTTCTCTCTCTCCGGAGAGATGCTTGACCACGCCCCACATATCCCCACCGCCCGACTCAGGCCGGGGCGGCATCCGGCCTGCCTACCATTCCCCCCATTCCTGGAAAGGAAGTTGGCGACAGCCATCTGCGCCCCCGGTCTGTGGACCACCTTGAACTTAAACGGCTGAAGAGCCAGATACCAACGGGTGATCTGGGCATTAGTATCTTTCATGCGGTGGAGCCACTGGAGTGGGGTGTGATCCAAGCAGAGGGTGAAGGCCCGCCCCAGCAGGTAGTATCGGAGAGTGAGGACCACCCACTTGATGACGAGACACTCCTTTTCCACGGTGCTGTACTTAGTTTCCCTTAATGAGAGCTTACGGCTAATGTACAGCACCGGGCGCTCCTCCCCCTCCACCACCTGCGAGAGCACGGCCCCCAGCCCCCTGTCTGAAGCATCTGTCTGTAAAACAAAAGGGAGAGAGAAGTCAGGTGAATGTAAAAGCGGCCCCCCGCAAAGTGCAGCTTTAACTTGCGTGAATGCCCGCTGACACTGCTCCGTCCACTGGACTGGATCTGGAGCTCCCTTTTTAGTGAGATCAGTCAGCGGGCTGGTGACGTCCAAATAATTAGGTACGAACCTTCTATAATAGCCAGCCAGCCCCAGGAACTGTCTCACCCCCTTTTTGGTCTTGGGGCTCGGGCAGGTCGCAATCGCCGCTGTCTTGTCAATTTGGGGACGCACCTGCCTGTGGCCCAAGTGGAACCCCAGATACCGTACCTCCACCCGTTCAATCACGCACTTCTTCGGGTTCAATATGAGTCCCGCTCGGCGCAGCGATCTCAGAACCGCCCTCAGATGTTGCATATGCCGCTGCCAGTCATTGCTAAAAATGATGATGTCATCTAAATAGGCAGCGGCGTAAGCTGAATGCGGTCTGAGGATTCGGTCCATGAGACGCTGAAATGTATCCGGGGCTCCAAACAAACCGAACGGAAGTGTCACAAATTGGTGTAATCCAAACGGTGTGGAGAAGGCGGTTTTCTCACGGGAAATTGGTGTCAAGGGGATCTGCCAATAACCCTTCGTCAAATCCAATGTCGAATAAAAACGAGCAGTGCCCAACCGATCGAGCAACTCATCAACGCGAGGCATTGGATACACATCAAATTTAGACACCGCGTTGACTTTTCTATAATCCACACAGAATCGTACAGACCCGTCGCTCTTAGGCACTAGAACAACTGGGCTGGACCAATCACTGTGGGATTCTTCTATTACCCCCATATCAAGCATTGCATCTAATTCTTCCTGAACGATTTTTTTGTGTGTTCGGGTAATCGATAGGGGTGGCTACGTACCACGACCCCCGGCTCGGTCTCGATGTGGTGATGGATGAGGTTTGTACGTCCCGGTAGAGGGGAGAACACATCTACAAACTCCTGTTGCAACCTAGCAACCTCCGCGAGTTGGCTCAGTGAGAGGTGGTCTCCGCAAATGACTGGGGTGAACTGTTTATGTTTTGAACACCTCCGGTCCGAGCTCTGCCTTCTTGGGAACTACCGTAGCCAATGTCACGGGAACCGCCTCCCTCCACAATTTCAGGATATTGAGGTGGTATATTTGACGTGCGTCCCCTCTGTCGGTTCAGTTAACCTCATAATCGAGATCTCCCACTTGTCGTGTGACCTCAAAGGGTCCTTGCCACTTGGCGAGTAATTTAGAGCTCGATGTGGGAAGCAATACAAGCACTTTATCTCCCGGTGCAAATTCCCTTAGCTGAGTTCCCCTGTCATACAGTCGGCACTGTCGTTCTTGAGCTTGGAGCAAATTCTCCTGTGTTAGTTGTCCCAAAGTGTGGAGTTTTGCTCTAAGATCAAGAACGTACTGAATTTCATTTTTACTGTTTGAAGGTCCTTCCTCCCAGGCTTCTCGCAATACATCGAGCACGCCGCGTGGGCGTCGCCCATACAGCAGTTCGAATGGAGAGAAGCCAGTGGAGGCTTGCGGGACCTCTCGTACTGCAAATAACAGGGGGTCGAGCCATTTATCCCAGTTTCTAGCATCGTCGTGTACGAACTTACGAATCATGTTTTTGAGGGTTTTATTAAATCGTTCCACCAGGCCATCCGTTTGAGGATGGTATACACTGGTGCGAATCGATTTAATATTTAACAACTCGTACAGTTCGCGTAGTGTCCGTGACATAAACGTTGTGCCCTGATCGGTGAGGATTTCTTTCGGAATCCCCACCCGGGAGATTATTTTGAAGAGTGCCTCCGCAACACTGCGTGCTGAGATGTTGCGAAGAGGCACGGCTTCCGGATATCATGTTGCATAGTCCACTAGGACCAACACAAAGCGATGTCCATGTGCTGACCGTTCTAATGGCCCGACGAGGTCCATTCCAATTCTCTAAAAGGGGACCTCGATCAAAGGGAGAGGGCGCAATGGCGCTTTTGGGGTGGCCGGTGGGTTAACCAGTTGGCATTCGCGGCATGCCGCACACCACCTGCGGACATCGCCGCCAATGCCCGGCCAATAAAAACGGGCTATTAGACGGTTCAGTGTTTTCCTTTCTCCTAGGTGACCCGCCATGGGATTATAATGAGCCGCCTGGAATACCATTTCCCGACGGCTCCTTGGAATCAAGAGTTGGGTTGTATCCTCTTTGGTCCGAGTGTCCTGTGTCACTCTATCCAACCGCTCATTTATAATTGCAAAATAGGGGTATGAAAGGGCGATGTCCGGCTGGAGTCATTGACCATCGATGACTCTCACTTGGTCAAAGGCATGTTTGAGGGTTTCGTCTCGCGACTGCTCCAAAGGGAAATCCCTGTCAGGGAATTCCCTGAGAAGGGGAGGGGCGGCAGCCTCTCCCCCTCTCTCATCATTATGACGTGGAGCTGTCGAGGATGGCCCCGGCTCCGCCTCCCCTGCCAGAGCATCGCACATCACACATCTCCCTATTTTCGTACAGGACCCATCCGCGCAAATTCCCTTTAATAAAACTCTAAAATCAGGCCAATCAATCCCTAAAATCAGTGGATGGGTGAGGCGGGAACTAACCGTGGCCTCCACTCTATGCTTTTTCCCCCGAAATTTAATCGTCAGGGTCACCACCAGATACTTGTGAATATCCCCATGTACACATTTCACCTTCACCATTTTAGTTGTGACCAATGCCTCGGGTTGAACCAGGCATTGGTGGATAGTGGTTTGATTACACCCTGTGTCCACCAACGCTTGGTGAGTACCCCCTTTGACACTTACCGGTATCCGGTATGCTCCGGCTCGGTCGGGGGCAGCCTGTGGGAGGTCAGAGACCCGCACCACCGTCCCCAGCTCCATCAGAGGGCACTGATCTCAGAAGTGGCTCGGGTCTCCGCACCTCCAGCAGGCCGGCCAGGCGCTACGCCCGCACTTGCGTCGGCGGGCACCCCCCCTGAGGGGGAGAGCGGCGGGGCATTGGGATAGGGGTAGGTGTCGCCTCCCACACCCGGGGAACTGGTCTCAGGGGCTGAAGTCCTCCTCGTGGACAAGCTGCCTCTGCCCTGCACGCCATGACTCTCCTGCAGGTCCACTAAGCCAAGGCATTAAAAGAACTGCACGAGGGTAGTTCCGCCCCAGATTTGATGCAGGAACTGCGCTTGGCGACCGACCTCGCTCTCCGAGCGACAAAGGTCACGGTGCGGTCTCTCGGGCGGACGATGGCAACAATAGTGGTCCAGGAGCGCCACCTTTGGCTCAACCTGGTCGAGATAGGCGAGGCCGACAAGACACGGTTCCTTGCTGCCCCCATTTCCCAGGCTGGCCTATACAGCGACACTGTCGAGGACTTTGCCCAACAGTTCTTGGCAGTGAAGCAGCAGACGGAGGCAATCCAGCATATCCTGCCCCGGCGCGGCTCAAGATCACGCACCCCGTCTGCTCATCACCGAGGGCATCCCCCTGCGGTGACTGCACCGGCTCTGCCACAGCCCACCCCTTCGGCCCAGCCCCGGCGTGGAGCCCACCGCAGGAAGCAGACACCACCCATCTCACAGCCAGCGCCTAAGAACCCACGGAGGTCGTCAAAGTGCCCCTGAGACGGGCGACCCAGAGACGAGGGAACCCACTCACCTGGAGCTGGTAAAAAGACCACTCCATCCCCCGGTGGAGGGCCGGGCAGAAAATCTTTTGTTGCCTTTTTGTTTGATTTCGTCGCATGCCCAAGTGACTGCGTTACCCAAGAGTTCAGCAAAAGAGCGGCTTCCTTCCTTCCTGGGTCACATACCCAGTGTGCACAGTCGTCACCACGACTACTGTTCACAGGTTTTTTCTTGCAGGATTGGCGCTCCAGCGGTGGCCTTTTCGCCCCTGAGCGCCCAGCTGTGGCACACAGCCGTCCCCAATGTGGCAGTCTCCACGGGTTATAAGGACAGGCCTCTTCCTCCCCCGTCCCAGGCTGTTCCAGGGGTGGTCACAAGGAGCCAGGTAAGTGCTTCGATGTCCCTAGACTCAGCACGCCCATGACGTGGTGTGGCACCTCGAGCTCCACCCAGCCGCGAGGCCCCACCTGCCGGTACGTCCGACGACATTGTCCCCTTGGTCCACCTTGCACGGAACTTGGATGCGTGGCTTGCGCTTTCCAATCCGTTGCGATGGCTGATCTAGACCGTCCGACTCGGCTACGCAATTCAGTTCGCCAGGCGCCCGCCCAGGTTCAGCGGTATTCACTTCACCTTGGTCAAGAGCGAAAACACTGCTACCTTGTGCGCGGAGATCGCTACCCTCCTACGGAAGGGCGCGATAGAACCTGTCCCTCCAGCCGAGATGAAGAAGGGGTTTTACAGCCCCTACTTCATCGTACTGAAAAAAGGCGGTGGGTTGCGGCCAATCTTGGACCTGCGAGTACTGAACCGGGCCTTACACAGACTCCCGTTCAAGATGCTGATGCAAAAGCGCATTCTGGTGAGCGCCCAGCATCAAGATTGGTTCACGGCGGTAGATCTGAAGGATGCGTACTTCCACATCTCGATCCTTCCTCGACACAGACCCTTCCTGCGGTTTGCATTCAAGGGTCAGGCGTATCAGTACAAATTTCTCCCTTTCAGCCTGTCCCTGTCTCCTTGCGTCTTCACGAAGGTCGCAGAGACTGCCCTTGCCCCATTAAGGGACGTGGGCATTCACATTCTCAACTACCTTGATGACTGGCTAATCCTAGCACACTCTCGAGACATGTTGTGCGCACACAGGGACCTGGTGCTCTCACACCTCAGCCAACTAGGGTCAGCTGGGAAAGAGCATCTCTTTTCTCGGTTTGGAGTTGGACTCAGTCTCCTTGACGGTGCATTACGAACTAGCACGCCCAGTCGGTGCTGGCCTGTTTGAAGGTGTTCAAACAGAAAACAGCGGTTCCACAAACTTTTTCAGAGGCTCCTGGGGCATATGGCATCCTCGGCAGTGGCCATCCCGCTCGGGTTGATGAATATGAGGCCGCTTCAGCACTGGCTCCAGACTCAAGTTCCAAGATGGGCATGGTGCCACGGGACACATCGCGTGGTCATCACGCCTGTCTGTCACCGTCTTTTCAGCCCTTGGACCGACCTCTCGTTTCTATGGGCAGGTGTTCCTCTAGAACTGGTCTCCAGGCACGTCGTGGTCATGACAGACGCCTCCAAAATGGGCTGGGGTGCTGTTTGCAATGGACACGCAGTCGCCGGCCTATGGACGGGTCCGCGACTGCATTGGCACATCAACTGCCTCAAGTTGTTGGCAATTCTGCTCTCCCTGCGGAGGTTCCGGCCATTGATCCAAGGCAAGCATGTGTTAGTTCGGACAGACAACATGGCAACGGTAGCATATGTCAACTGCCAATGCGGTCTGCGCTCTCGTTGTATGTCACAACTCGCCCACCGTCTCCTCCTTTGGAGTCAGCAGCACTTCAAGTCGCTGCGAGCCACTCACATCCTGGGCAACCTCAACACTACAGCGGACATGCTGTCATGGCAGGTTACCCTCAGGGGAGAGTGGAGACTCCACCCTCAGGTGGTCCAGCTGATTTGGAGTCGATTCAGATGGGCACAGGTGGACCTGTTCGCCTCCCAAGAATCCTCCCACTGCCCGCTCTGGTACGCCCTCATCGAGGCTCCTCCCGGCATAGACGCGCTGGCACACAGCTGGCCCCCTGGCCTATGCAAATATGCATTTCCCCCAGTGAGCCTAATTGCACAGACCCTGTGCAAGGTCAGGGAGGACAAGGAGCAGGTCCTCCTGGTAGCACCCTACTGGCCCACCCAGATGTGGTTCTCGGACCTCACGCTCCACGTGAAAGCTCCCCCCTGTCGAATTCTCCTGAGGAAGGACCTTCTTTCTCAGGGATGGGGCACCCTCTGGCACCCACGACCAGACCTCTGGAATCTCCATGTCTGGCCCCTGGACGGGACACAGACTTAGACACGATCACTCAGGCTAGGGCCCCCTCTATGAGGCGCCTGTATGCCTTTAAGTGGCATCTGTTCGCTAAGTGGTGTTCTTCCCGATGGGAAGACCCCCAGAGATGCGCAGTCAGATCAGTGCTTTCCTTCCTGCAGGAGAGGTTGGAAGGGAGGCTGTCCCCTTCCACCTTGAAGGTGTACGTTGCCACCATAGCAGCACACCATGACGCAGTTGACGGTAAGTCATTAGGGAAGCACGACCTGATCATCAGGTTCCTAAGAGGCGCCAGGAGACTGAATCCCTCCAGACCATGCCTCGTTCCCTCATGGGACCTCTCTGTAATTCTTCAGGGTCTACAGAGAGCCCCCTTTGAGCATTTACAGTCAGCCGAGCTTAAGGCACTCTCCTTGAAGACTGCCCTACTGACTGCGCTCACTTCCATCAAGAGGGTAGGAGACCTGCAAGCGTTCTCTGTCAGCGAAACGTGCAAGGAGTTTGGTCCGGGTTACTCTCACATGATCCTCAGACCCCGGCCGGGCTATGTGCCCAAGGTTCCCACCACCCCTTTTAGGGACCAGGTGGTGAACCTGCAAGCGCTGCCTCAGGAGGAGGCAGACCCAGCCCTGTCGTTGCTGTGTCCGGTGTGCGCTTTACACATCTATTTGGATCGCACGCAGAGCTTTAGAATCTCTGAGCAGCTCCTTGTCTGCTTTGGTGCACAGCAGAAAGGAAGCGCTGTCTCCAAGTAGAGGATCGCCCACTGGCTCATTGACGCCATAACTATGGCATATCACGCCCAGGACATGCCGCCCCCAGTAGGACTACAAGCCCATTCTACCAGGGGTGTAGCCGGCCGGGTTAATTCCCAGTAGTGTTCACAAGTTTGTTGCCTGGTTGACTTCCTCCGAGCCCTGTGGCAGTCGAGTTTTCGGAGAGACTCGCTGCCGGCCCAGTACATGTGCTAACTAAGAGTCCTGTTCTGGGGTAGGTGCTCCGCATGTGGCGGTTCCCTGTAAGGCTAACCCCATGCGATCTATATCTTCCGCTAATTCATTTCCCTGTTGGCAAACTGCGTCTTCCTTGGGCAGAGCCCCTCTGCCCCAGTCTCCATGTTTGTAGTAACTCCTCCCCCATTGGGCAGGATCTACCTTGAAGACTCTCCACATGGTTGGAAAAACCATGTGACGTATCCTTCCACTTAAATATCCCCCCCTTTGGGTGAGGTGTGGTCTCTGCTGTGTCTTCCCCTTGGGAGGGACACCCCCTGACTAGACCTGGCGGCCCAGTCGGATATTCCCCCTTCTTTTTTAGGGAGCAGATAAAAGAGAAGGGGAAAATAGGACACGACTGGGTTAAGCCTGTCTCTATCTCTTGGGTAGTCGACTTTACCCAAAAAGGGCCGTTCGACACTCATAACTATGTTGGGGGAGGTTACGTGTTGACCTGGTGTGCTGGCTATGAGGCACACAGTAGTCTACCCACCACACACCGCCAGTTCACGTAACACAGTTCAGCCATTTCTTATAGGGACCCCTAGTGTCACTACATCGACACAACATTGAGTGAGTGATAGATAGGGAACGTCATGGTTACTTGTGTAACCTCCATTCCCTGATGGAGGGAACGAGACGTTGTGTCTCTCCTGCCACAACGCTGAACTACCCGCTGAAATGGCTGGACCTTATATTGGCTCCTCAGCATAAGACCTGAATGAGTGGTTGCATTCCAGCTCCTTTTATACCCGTATGTCTGGGGGAGTGGCATGCAAATACCACTCGCCAATTTTCGTTGGCAGTTTATCAAAGACCAGAGGTGTCTCGGGCTCCCAAGAGTGACCCCTAGTGTCACTACATCGACGCAACGTCTCGTTCCCTCCATCAGGGAACGGAGGTTACACAAGTAACCATGACGAACTCTAGGCAGGTGTCGCTGACAGAGAACGCCTGCAATTTCCCAACCCTCTTGATGGACGTGAACACAGTCAGGAGGGCAGTCTCCAATGGGAGTGCCTTTAGCTCAACTGACTCTAGGGGCTCAAACGGGGCTCTCTGCAGGCCCCGCAGGACCACGGAGAGATCCCATGAGGGGATGAGGCGCGGTCTGGGAGGATTCAGCCTCCTCGAGCCTCTAAGGAACCTGATGATCAGGTCGTGCTTCCCGAGACTTACTGTCAACTGCGTCGTTGTGTGCCGCTATAGCAGCCACACACACTTTCAAGGTGGAGGGGGACAGCCGCCCCTCCAGCTTCTGCTGCAGGAAGGAATGCACCAACCCGACTGCGCATCTCTGGGGATCTTCGCGTTGGGAAGAACACCACTTACCACTTACCTTCACTGAGGTAAAACGGACGCCGTTGAACTGAATCGCATAGCCGAGTCGGACGGTCCTGTTCAGCCATCGCGACAGGTTGGAGAGCGCAAGCCACGTCTCCAAGCTCTGGGCAAGGGGGACCAAGGGGACAATCGCGTCGGATGTACTGGCCGGGCGGAGCCGGAGGCACCACCTTTAGGGGGCTCAAACCCCGAGCTCGTGGCCGTGCTGAGTCTGGGGACATAGAAGCACTTACCTGACTCCGGGTACCCACCATAGGACCGGTCAGCAATGGGGAAGGAGGGGAACCATCTTCATAATCCGTCACAATCGCTCGGGCGTGGGTGTGTTTGTGCCACAGCTGGACGTGCAGGGGTGGCTTGCCATGCCTACCGTAAATGTGCGGTGTCTGGCTATCGTGATAACGATGGCCGTAAACATCGGATGTGTAACCCAGAGAATGAGGAAACTGCTCTTTTTCTGAAAATGTGGGTGAAATCAAAGGAAAAGGCAACAAAAGATTCTCCTCCCGGCCCTCCACCGTGGAATGGAGTGGTCTGTTTACCACCTCCAGGCCTGTAGCGGGTCTCCACATCCCTGGGTCGCCTGTCTCAGGAGCGCTTAGAAGCCTTCCTCGGGTTCTTGGTGGCGGGCCATGAGACGGGGGCATCTGCTTCCTGCGGGGGCTCTACACCGGGGCCGGGCCGCTGGCCCAGAACTGCTGCGCAAAGTCCTCAACGGTGTCGCCGAATAGGCCAACCTGGAAGACGGGGGCGTCAAGGAACTGTACCTTGTCAGCCTCCCTCATCTCGACCAAGTTGAGCCATAGATGGCGCTCCTGGACCACCAAGGTGGACATCGCCTGCCCGAAAGTCCACGCTGTGACCTTCGTCGCCCGAAGGGCGAGATTGGTTGCCGAGCGCAGCTCCTGCATCAATCCTGGGTCAGAACTACCCTCGTGCAGTTCTCTCAGCGCCTTGGCTTGGTGCACTTGCAGGAGAGCCATGGCGTGCAGGGTGGAGGCGGCCTGTCCAGTGGCACCATAAGCCTTAGTCGCCAGTGATGACATAAACCTACAGGCCCTGGATGGGAGTCTCATACAGTTCCGCCAGGTGGTGGCACTTTGCGGGCACAGGTGCACCGCAACCGCCTTGTTCACCTGGGGAATCGCCGAGTACCCCCTGGCAGCCCCACCATTGAGGGTAGCAAGAGTGGAGGAGCTCAGAGATCAGGTCCGGGCAGTGAAAGGTGCCCGCCACAACTTCGTGAGCTCCTCATGTACCTCTGGGAAGAAAGGGACCGGGGCAGGGTGTGGCCGTGAGCGGCGCTCTGAGCCCAGGAACCAATCATCACGCCACGAGGGTTCAGGGAGGGGCGGAGGGTTCCACTCCAGCCCGACGCTCGCAGCCACCCGGGCAAGCATGGCCACCAGCTCCGGCCTAAGACTGGGCGACTGCATCCGAAGGTGGGAGCCCAGTCGAGTCCTCAGCGTCAGACTGAACCAGCCCACTCTCGCCCCCAGTGCTAAACTGACGCGGCCTCATACCCGTAGGTAGAAGGACCGAGGCGGGGAGCCGCTGGGGTGGCTTTCCCTCTGACGAAGGAACGCCCCGACCACAACTTTGCCATGGTGATGTTCTCGCAGTGCTTGGGCGTGGGCAGCGCCCAATCATGTGAGACAGCGATCATGGCTGTCGGAAGCGGAGAGGTAACGACCGCAACCAGGAATTAAACACAGACAGAAAGGCATCTTTAAAAAGACGCTCTCCGTAGGGAAAATATACTCTTTTATTACAAGAATATATAATCTTTTAGACTGTTGAAGCACCCGGGGCGTTCTCTGCACTCCACCGGTGCACGAGGGGGAGAAACCGCTGTAATGAGCAGTAAATCCAACAGCTTTTTAGAGGTGAATGGAACGGCAGAGGGATTCAGCTCACTGAACCTAACCGGTCGGCTCCGAAGGAAAAATCCAAATGAGTGGTTGCGAGCCAGCTCCTTTTATATCCGTATGTCCGGGGGAGTGGCATGCCAATTCCCATTGGCCTTTTCTCAAAGATCAGAGATGTTTGGGGCTCACAAGGGTGACCCCTAGTGTCACTACATCGACACAACGTCAAGTGAGTGACAGATAGGGAACAGTCTGGTACCGCAGGTATTATAAAGCTTGAGTCTGTGGTAGTAGGCTACTATGGCACTGGTATAGGTACTGCGTGCAACAAGTTAACATAGAACCATCTTTTGAAGCATTTCTTTTCCTGTTTTTACATTTGATTTGAGAATAAAAACTGGCTAAAACTTTTGACTTCATAATTTTACACACATTTGTTAACAGCCAGATATGTTCTTTGCAATAAACAATTGCTATAACAGTACTGAGTGATTTATATAGATTTTTTGCATCCTCTTGTGGACATAGGAGAGAAAGTCAATTTAAAAATCAGATGTCTTGGAGATTTTTTACCACTACCTTGATTAATGTCTTTAAAATTTGAATATAATTTGAATATTGGAAATATGTCAGTGAAAAATTTGAATTTAGTTTCTCTGCCCTGTTGACAGCACTACAGTCAAGTATATACTTGACCAGTGATCTGGGAGTTTACATTTTTCCAGTTGAGGCTGGATACTTCATCTCATTGGATATGATGACTGGTGGGGTCACTTTCCAGGTGATGGGTGATGATATGTGCGGGACACTCCCAAGCCCTCACACAACACCTTTCAACCAAACCCTGGACAGAGTCTACCTCATTTTAGTTTAACAAGATCTGCCACAGCAACAGCTGTCTGCACACTCCATCCACCAATAAGTCCAAAAATGTATCAAAGGTAAGTTGATAACTTTTTGTTGCTTTTTGGCATGTAAGAGTTGGTCAGCATTGTGCACATTGATATGCAGTGCCCTCAACCAATATTGTTACCCTTGTTAAATATGAGCAAAATGGGGTATAGATCAGTGGACTGGGATGGCAATGGTAAAACCTTGATTTTGTGCTCATTTTGTAGTATGTTTTGGATCATTGTCCCACTGGAAGATCTAACCATGTCCCGATTGAAGCTTCTTGGCATAGGCTGGTACTTAATGTCCATGGTGCTATTTATCAAGTTTGGAAGACTGCCACATGATTGTAATATTTTGATATAGTTTATAAAAGTAGACTACTAGTATTAATACTGACTACACTTTTAACATTCTATGCACTATGGCTCTCCAGAAACAAGGTTTCTGAGTCATGCTCTATGCCATATTTACGAAAGGTGCCTATAGTATTGGAGGGCACTGTGTGCATGCAGGGGAAAAAAGTCTACATTATAACAAAGATTTACAGTTTGCTCAGTTCATTTAATTTGGTTGCCATTTAATAGCAATCCAGAGACCAGTGTGTGTGTATAGTTTTGGAAACTGAACTACTGTTAGACATAATGTGTGTGTGTCTGTGTGTGTGTTCCCATAGAACTATTTTCCTTGGTCAACTAGAGGGTGACAGAATTGTACAAGACAGAGCCTTGGTTAATCCCTTCAAGGAGTCTGAGACCTTTTTGAAGACAATGACCTGCAAAGTAAAAGAAGCCCTTTCTATGATTGTAGAGGATAATATAATTTTAACAGACTGTCAAAGAAATGTACTCCTTGACACCCCTGGTACCACAGGTTTGTGTTTTTAGGCTTGATGGATATTTACATTTTATTATGAAATAATACATGAGTACTGTGATCAGAAGAGTGTAATAACCTTTAAACCTTCTACCTTTGTACAGTATGAAAATCTTGGAATGAAATGGCTGTTGCCATGTGTATTTTGTTGGTTCATGTATATCATGTCTTTTATTTTGCAATTCTAGTTCCTGTTTCATGTCATATGGTTCCCTTGTCATGTGATTTCATGTTGTTGTTTTCATTGGTTGATTGTCTTGTTATCTTGTTTAGAGTTCTGTTTGTTCATTGGTTTGCTCTTCCATGTCCATGTATTTAAAGCCATGTATTTACAGCATTGTTACAGCTGTAGTCTTATTCTTAAGAATAAGAAGAATAACTGTATATACACAGTGCCTATAAAAAGTATTCACCCCCTTGAAAGCTTTTATTTTGTTTTTTTATTATTATTATTATTGAATCATAGTGAACTTCATTTGGCCTTTTTGACACTGAAAAAAAAACTCTTTCTTATCGAAGTCAAAACACATTCCTTCTAATTAGTCTAAATTTATAATAAATATTAAAAACATAAAATACTTGGTTGCATAAGTATTCACACCTTTCTAGTCAATATTTATTAGATGCACCTTTGACAGCAATTACAGCCTTGAGCCTATGTGGATAGGTCTTTACCAACGTGGCACATCTTGATTCTGCAATTGTTCCCCATCCTTCTTTGCAAAACTGCTCAAGCTCTGCAGTGGTGTAGTAGTGTCTGAAGAGGTGGGCATACTGTGAATTTATGAGACCTCCCATAAAATTAAAATAAATAAATAAATAAAACATGCACCCGATCTCTAAAATTAATTTACATTTATATACAGTACATATGTAAAATGCGTAAGAATTTTTTTTCCATAAAAAAAAAAAAAAAAAAAGACTGTTGTAATTATAGTCACACATAAACTTACAAATGTATATCAGGGTAAGTTTCTTGCTGGCATGGTGTATAGTACACTGCTAAGAACCATGGTATTGTAAGAACCATGGTATTGTAACTTGATGTTAAATGTGTATTTAAATTAATAATGTGTGCCAAGCAACACCTGTTCTCCTCTAATTCACTCCCATTTAAGCCCTTCGTGTTCTCAGTATATTTGCTAGATTGTTGTTTGTTTTTAAGGAACTAACCTCACTCAGTTTGTCCTGTCTCGTGTATCTGTTGGTTGCCTTCCAGTTTACTGCATGTCAGCGGATCTTCCGGAGGATACTTCGTCTCTGCCTGCGTGTCGGGAGTGTGGATGCTTTCCAGTGTGCTGTGTGTCAGCTGGTCTTACACGGAGGATTCCACAACTCACTGACTGCTCATATCTATTGTAAATAAATTTGTAATACTTTATTATTACTCTAACTAATAAACTAATTCATAATACGCAATAAAATGTTAAATTGTAGGTAATACGAGTGTAGTAATGTTCACGTTAACACGTTATCTTCTATTACCATATATAGACTACATAAAAATTAATGGTTATTTCTTTTATTTGAGTACTTTTATGTGCTTTTCTGTATATAGTGAAATTGTTCTCCTACTTAGAAATATAAATTGAAATGATTTGATATCATGAGAAAATGGCCCCACCAACAGCATTAAAAGGCAAAAAAAGAGCATCAAAATCTAGCAGGGGTGCAATAACATGCAGTATTTTCACAATGTTTAATTGCATATGTTAAATTTAAATGAATATACACTGATCAGCCACAACATTAAAACCACCTACCTAATATTGTGTAGGTCCCCCTTGTGCCACCAAAACAGCGCCAACCTGCATCTCAGCAATCATGCCACGGTCGAAATCACTGAGATAAAACAAATTCCCCATTCTGATGGTTGATGTGAACATTAACTGATGCTCCTGACCCATATCTGCATGATTTTATGCACTGCACTGCTGCCACACAATTGGCTGATTAGATAATCGCATGGATGATTGTTGGTGCCAGACAGGTTGGTTTGAGTATTTCTGTAACTGCTGATCTCCTGGGATTTTCACGCACAACAGTCTCTAGATTTGACTCTGAATGGTGCCAAAAACAAAAAACATCCAGTGAGCGGCAGTTCTGCGGACAGAAACACCTTGTTGATGAGAGAGGTCAACAGAGAATGGCCAGACTGGTTTGAATGGACAAAGTCTACAGTAACTCAGTTTTAATGTTGTGTCTGATCGGTGTATATATACACACAGCAGCAATCTGTGATTCTGAGGTCCAAATTTAAGTGCTGGGTATGCAGAGGCAAGTGATCACCCAGGCATCACACATACATGTTTGTAGACTAAAAAGCAACTAGGTTTCACTCAGTTAGTAATCACTTTCATAATATGTCATATGATGTACATTCCTGCATAGAAAAAGAAAAAGGGCCAAGCACAAAATGGCCAACAAATAAATAAATAAATAAATAATTATGGTCTCCACAACAAATTATTGGTCAGGAAATTAGCAAGAATTAAACAAATGCACTGCTGAGACCTTCTGTGCCACCATTTGCTCATTATCGTTTGCTGCAGTGAACTGTTTGGGGAAAAGCTGGAAACAGAAATTCAGGTCAGGCCAACTGTATCTATTCTTATGTTTACTGTGGTAGAGATGCATTCACTATTGTATTTCTCAGCAGATCTTCAAAGACACCTTTCTGGAGTATCACCATTGAACTCAAATCATGAACCACTCTGAATAAAACTTTCCATATCCTGCCAAAAACTTCATTAAGTTTTTGTTTTTTTACAAAAAAAATTCTAGACACAAAACCTGCATTAGATAACGTTATGGTTATTGTTCTTCTCAAAAGAGTCTTGTTTTCTGAGTCTGACAGTGATTGTAGGTTTTTTTTGAAGAACTGTAAATTTCAGCAGGTGGTCCTCCCTGCATGAAGACGCTTTGGGCCTTCCAGATCCTTTCTTTCTAAGAACATCCCCTGTTGTTTCAAAGCATTGACCTGTACTCCTAATAGCTGATAGAGAAATAGGGATTTTCTATGCTTTTGGGGTTTTGAAAACTTCAGAAGAGGTACAGTTGGCCTGACTTCCTGAATTTCTCTCTTTCCAGCTTTTTCTCAAACAGTTAACTGCAGCAAAAATAAATGAATGGGCAAATGGTGGCACAGAAGATCTCAGGAGTGCATTTCCTGACCAGTGATTTGTTGTGGAGACCATATTTTTTTATTTGAAATTTTTGGCATTTTGGGCTTGTCCCTATTTTTTGGCCCAGGAGTGTATATGGCCAGGAAAGTATTATAAGTACCTTTTTTAATTCTCACTCTTATTATTATGTTTGTTATAGGAGTGATAAACATTCCCATGTTGTCATGCTGTTGTCGAAGTTTAATTGGCTGTTGACAGTGTGTTGACATACTACTTCAAGGAGGTCAAGCATGTATTAAATTCCAGTCTGAAATTTCAAGGGAATCCATGGTGGCTGTAGCTGGCCTCTCAGAGTTCTTATACGTCATCGTCTTTGGAAGATTCTCAACACTAAACTTTTGCAGTACAGCAGCTATAGTCCTTATTCAGAGCTGTACTGCAAAAGTTTAGTGTTGAGAATGTTCTGAAAGTAATAGTTCACCAAAAAATTTAAATTCTCTCATCATTTACTCATCCTCATGCCATCTCAGATGTGTATGACTTTTTTTATTCTGCTGAATACAGTCAGATTTTTTAAATAACTGAGCTCTATAAGTCCATACAATGCATAAAATGCAAGTCACCAGGTACCAAAATTCTGAAGCTTAAAAAAGCACATAAAAGCAGCATAAAAGTAATCCATACGACTCCAGTGGTTAAATCCATGTCTTCTGAAGCGATATAATAGGTGTGGGAAAGAAACAGATCAATATTAAAGTCCCTTTTTTTTCTTTTTTTTTTTTTAAACCATAAATTGTCTTCCCTGCCAAGTAGGTGGCGATATGCATAAGAATGCAAATTAAAAAATAAAAAATAAAATAAAAAACAGAAGTGAAAGTGGAGATTAATAGTAAAAAAGTACTTAAATCTTCATCAAATAGCTTCTGAAGGTATGGATTGAAACATTGGAAACCTTTGGATTACTTTTATGCTCCCATTATGTATTTTTACTTGGAATGTATGGACTTAAAAAGCTCAGATATTCTAAAAAATATTTGTGTTCAGCAGAATAAAGGGAGTCCTGCACATATGGGATGAGTCGTGATCGATTCCAAGGCATTCGTCAAATATTACATAAAAAGCCTTTATTGTGTTGGCTATTCATAATTGAAACAATTTAAAAACAATAAAAGTGGATAACAAACCAGTGCGTATTGGCACTACTGCCTTCTTCAAGGTATAACAGTTGTGTGAAATAGCCAATACAATAAAGGCTTTTTATGTAATATTTGAAGAGTGCCTTGGAATCTACATTTTTGATGATGATGTGAGATTTTTAAGACGGAATCCTATCTATAACAGCTGAAAAGTTAAGTCTTAAATAGGTGTCATCACTTTGAAGTGTTCAGTTGCAACCAGAGAAATTTATTTTCATCCAATACCATTAACATAACTGGAATTTAGCATTCTCTTTAAATGTTTGTGACAATTCTCTGGCTTTCTTGTGAAAGAGGAAGCGGGAGCCTGGCAAACAATCCAACATAAATGTTTATTTTTTATACTTTTCAGTATACCAACACGGTTTGCTTTTCAGCATAGCATAAATGAATGCACACATGAGTACGGCTGCATGCGTCTCTCTCTTCCTCTCCCGGCCTCGCTCTCCACAGATGTTGCTCAGCCATGCCCACATCACCTCATACCCCCGTCGCCTGTCCAGCCTGTGACTTACTCCCAACTTCTAGAGAGGAAATCCGCCACAGCCATCTGTGCCCCCGGCCTGTGGACCACCTCGAAGTTAAGAGGCTGGAGAGCTAGATACCAACAGGTAATCCGTGCGTTGGTATCCTTCATGCAATGGAGCCACTGGTCCAAACAGAGGGTGAAAGCACTGGTCCAAACAGAGGGTGAAAGCATGTCCCAACAGCTAGTACCGGAGGGTGAGGACTGCCCATTTGATGGCCAAACACTCTTTCTCGACTGTGTTGTACTCAGTCTCTCTCAGCTCCTCCCCCTCCACCATTAGGGACAGTACCGCTCCCACCCCTCTGTCCGATGCATCTCTCTGCAAGATAAAAGGGAGAATGAAGTCCCCACTCTGGAGATAATTCTGAAGAGTGTCTGCAACACTTCATGCTGAAAAGTTACACAGAGGCACTTCTTCCAGATATCGCATTGCATAGTCCACCAGAACCAATACAAAGTGATGTCCGTGTGCTGTCCACTCTAATGTCCCGATGAGGTCCATACAAATTCTTTTGAAGGGGACCTCGATTAATTGATGGGGGCGCAATGGCGCTCTTGGTGTAGCCGGCAGCTCCATCAGACTGGCCCAGACTTCACTCCCACATCCACGGCAGTGGATTCACCAGCCTGTGGGGAGAGTGGAGAGGGTTAGGGGAAACGGACGGGTTAAACGGTCCACGGGACCAGGGAACCGGTTTTGGGATAGGAATTCCCCATTTCCGGGGAATAGGAACAGGATGAGGGGAAGGAGAGGGGGAGGGAGGAGAGAGAGAGGGAGAGAGAGAAGAACAGGGCTCATCAGCACATGAATACCCCACCATATGGTCCTCTGCCAGCTGGATCGCCTCATCCAGTGACGCCGGGCGGTTCCACTGGACCCATTCCGCCGTCCCTTTCGGTAGTCGGTTGATCAGCTGCTCCAGCACCACCAGGCCTACTATGGCCACGGTGTCACATTCTGCCACCAGCAGCCACCACCAGCAGGAGTCATGGATCTGTTGGTCAACAGCAAATGGGCAGCCGAGCTCGCTAAGCGTCAGCGAGCGGAAGCACAGGCGGTCCTGCTCGGCACTGCGGCTGACCCATTGCAAGATGGCACGTTTCAAGTCCTGATGCCCCAGGAGGTTGGCGGCAGCAGACGGACCGCCCACTGGGACTCTGGCCATCCCGCTGCTTTAACCGCATGCTCAGACAGCTCCATGAACGCCTCGTCCTTCACCACATCACAACAATGTTATACACATTTTTACATTCCATGATGTTGATGCTAAAGTTAGTGCACAATAACAATACTCTTGTTTCTTGTTAGTAATTCCAAATAGCATGGTATTCTGTGAGGTCTGAAAGAGGATGCAGTAGTCAAAATGCAATGTCAAACAGCTCTGTGTACATCTTCTAGTAATGTTAATAAGGTCTGTTAGACAATCTTGGTATGTTCTGTAATTTTCATTTACAGTGTAGTTGAACACATTTCCCAGGTCACAATTAAATAAATTAAATTCTGTTTCTGCTCAAATGTTGTCCTCCAAAGACCGGAATGGGTCAGTGCCAAACACTGATGGGGCTATCAAACTGTGTCCCATTTCCTGTCGGTAGAGCTCAGCAGTTACTGAGGCCCTTGGAAGAAGTTCCTCTGAGATCTTTGTTTTGCAGCCATCTCTGGCCAGAAGGTTGGGAATGCCTCTGCCTATAAATAATAAAAAAAGTTTTAGTTGAAAGCATGATAATAAAAAAAAAATGTGCTTGATGTATGCGCAGAGCCACAAGAAGGCACTAGGAAGTGTAATCAAGATTGAAATCATGATCATGACTGTGGACTGCAATGGTAAAATATTGGCAAGATTTGATCACTTCAGAAGGCATTTATTAAACCACTGGAGTTGTTTGGATCACTTTTCTTCTGGGTTTATGTGTCTTTTGAGCTTCAAAGTTTTGGTAACCATTCACATAGCATTGTATGATATTTTTCTAAAAATATTCGTTTGTGTTCAGCAAAAGAAAGAAAGTCATACACATATGGAATGGCATCAGGGTGAGTAAATTATGAATTTTCATTTTTGGCTGAACTATACCTTTAAACAATGTAGCCAATATCTCACATACCTAGAATATTATGGTTATTCCATGCATGAATAAATCTCTGGACTCCAGTCTGGCTGAACTCACATATAAGATTGGATGCACAGTATCTTGGCAACCCATTTCTCCACATCCAAAGTCTCCAGGTCAACTATCTGGATAAGTGCAGTCTTGATCTGAAAATTTACCCTCGTTTACTTCAGGCCATATTCTCTCTACAGTATGGTTCTGTGGAGAAAAACATAGCATTCCCATAATGTTAATAATAACAACTGATAAATTTCTCCAGCTGAGATACACAATAATAATGCATTACTGTAGTGTACTAATTTGAAGATTTAAAAATACTTTCTCCTATCTTTAGCTATTACAGACATGGATTTTGATTATTGTAGCAGGAAAATAACTGTAGTGTTTTATTTTTTGTGGCCACTTCACATTACAGCACTTTAATCTTTTATTAAAAATCTTTAAGAGTGATTTGACACATACAGTTGTGCTCAAAGGTTTGCATACCCTGGCAATTGTGAAATTGTGAAATTTTGGCATTGATTTTGAAAGTATGACTGATCATGCAAAAAAAACAAAACTGTTTTTTATTTAAGGATGTGATCATATGAAGCCATTTATCATCACATAGTTGTTTGGCTCCTTTTTAAATCATAATGATAACAGAAATCACCCAAATGGCCCTGATCAAAAGTTTACATACCCTTGAATGTTTGGCCTTGTTACAGACACACAAGGTAACACACACAGGTTTAAATGGCAATTAATTTCCCACACCTGTGGCTTTCTAAATTGCAATTAGTGCCTGTGTATAAATAGTCAATGAGTTTTTTAGCTCTCACATGGATGCACTGAGCAGGCTAAATACTGAGCCATGGGGAGCAGAAAAGATCTGTCAAAAGACCTGCGTAACAAGGTAATGGAACTTTATAAAGATGGAAAAGGATATAAAAAGATATCCAAAGCCTTGAAAATGCCAGTCAGTACTGTTCAATCACTTATTAAGAAGTGGAAAATTTGGGGATCTCTTGATACAAAGCCAAGGTCAGGTAGACCAAGAAAGATTTCAGCCACAACTGCCAGAAAAATTGTTTGGGATACAAAGAAACACCCTCAGGTAACCTCAGGAGAAATACAGGCTGCTCTGGAAAAAGATGGTGTGGTTGTTTCAAGGAGCACAATACGACGATACTTGAACAAAAATTAGCTGCATGGTCAAGTTGCCAGAAAGAAGGCTTTACTGCACCAATGCCACAAATAAGCCCAGTTACAATATGCCCAACAACACCTTGACACGCCTCACAGCTTCTGGCACACTGTAATTTGGAGTGACGAGACCAAAATAGAGCTTTATGGTCACAACCATAAGCACTATGTTTGGAGAGGGGTTGTGTTGGGGGTGTGTGAGCTCTAAAGGCACGGGGAATCTTGTGAAAATTGATGGCAAGATGAATGCAGCATGTTTCATTGTTGCCATGTTTTGTTTTATGATTGTGCCATTCTGTTATAACCTACAGTTGAATATGAATCCCATAAGAAAAAAAAGAAATGTGTTTTGCCTGCTCACTTATGTTTTCTTTAAAAAATAGTACATATATTACCAATTTTCCAAGGGTATGCAAACTTTTGAGCACAACTGTATATACATAATATATATAACTAACTGGCTAAGAAACACTAAACTGATAGAACCTTCTGTTGTGTTTTGGTCATTAATCTATTATCGTTGTTCTCGAATTCTCATTACATGTCATGATCTTATGTTTTGAAACATGACTGTGTGCACGGAAACATGTACAAACCTTATGAATGTTTCGACACGTTTTGAATGAATGACTAACAGTCACAAAATAAATAAATAAATTACAGAAACAAGATACATTTTCTGTGTAGCTTTCATTTAGTATGGATTCATTATTTAAAATAATAAAAGTAGCTTCACCTCCACTATAGCATATGAAACCGCCAACTCTAGCTCCTCGTCGAAGATGCATTTTCTTTTCAGGAACCTTTCAGAGCTAAATTTCCTTATACTATGCACTGAATTCCCCCTCTGTATTCCAAGCTCTGATAAATTATGTGAAATTTCTTCATCTGTGTGTCCATTTTCATACATGCTCTGTAAACATTTTCAAATTGCGACAAACGTCTGTCTGTGGTTGCAGTGTTTTAAGTGCATTAGACAGGCGCGGTTTGCATTGACCAATCATGTGGCGTATGTTTTGGATTTCAACTTTGAAATATTTTAACTGTTGCCCTGTCTTTTACTTCTACACCCTCTTATTTGTAAGTCCTTTTGACAGTATTGCGCTGGGGAGAGGGTAATGAATGTGTTGCTTCGCAAATTCTCCATCATGTGTTGATAGACGGTGTGAACAGCAATTTGTTTTGCCGATTGAGAAAGTTAATTGGTAAACAGTTTGCCAGAATATTTGTAAGCAAATTTAATTTGCTTAAGAGATATTGGCAGGTGCCACTGACCATGCGTGCTAAGGAAGCCGGTTCTCGCCTCCTCCTTTCCGGGTTTCGGCACCAGTGTAAGGAGGTTAGAGGGAAAGGAGGAGGCGAGAACCGGCTAGAGAATATAAATAATAGTTTAATGATCAACTTAACCAAAAACACACAAACATAACCACACACAGGGCAGCTGCCTGTAATTCTCTCTCTCTCTCTCGTACTGTCATCCCCGGCCGCCTTTATCCCTCGTGTGCCCCATCAGGCTGATTAGGGACCGGGCGTGCGTCATTCCAGCCCGGCCCCGCCCTCCTCGGCTCTACAAACATCCTGGCAGGCATTCCTGGTTGTGAAACCTATTTGGAAAATGTGGTTATATAGTCCAACTTGGAAGGGGACAGGTTTGCCCTGCACAAGCAAAAATACAGACCATTTGTGATTTCCCACTTCCTGTGGACCACAGAGAATTGCTTCGGTTTTTGGGAATGATGGGATATTACAGGCCATTTGTGATTTCCCATTTCCCAAGGACCGCGGATAATTGCTTCATTTTTGGGTATGGTGGGGAAGTTTACCTTAAAATTCTTGGATTGGATTCTTGGATTCTTGGGTCATTAAACTTCTTGGATTGGAAACACAACGCAAACCAGTGCCTAATGCATTGGAGTTTAATTCTTCAGTCGTATCACCTCCAAATACAACATGTTTGCAGTAAAGGCTATGACTCTGCGGATGCTTTGTCTAGAGCTGGAAACAAAAAGATTATTAAAAAATTATTAAAAAAGCTGACTCTAGATTGTGTATCTTATCTTTCATGTTTGGCTTGGTGGTGGGCTAAAGCCTTTAATCGAGTTTAAATCTGATGTAAACTATTGATGGTGTTTGGAGTACTTTATTATATCTTCATTTTTGGTGGTCACCATTTTGGGGTGGGGAGGTTGCATCCCTCATTCCCTTGTGTTGATCACATTTTTCATTGTTAGTTCCTCACTTGTGAGCATATCTTTTGTTGTCTTTTGTTTATTTCCCTCTCTCCATCCCTAATTGCAGGTTAGAAACACCTGTGCTACCTGTGGGTGTTGTACATATATCCATTTCTGGGGATTTGGAAGGAGGCAACTGATTGTTGGTAGCTACTACTCTGACCTGGTGCCTGGCAGCAGCAACCTTTTTGCTTGATTGATTTGATGAACCTGGTTAAATCTGTCTTTACAAAGTGTCACTGCTCTCTGCACTTTTTTGCTTCATGATTTCATGCACTCTATTAGTCTTAAGGAGTGACAGGGGACACGGAACTTTATCTCAGTTCTAAGCTCTAGCTGCCTTAAAAGACAGAATGAGAAATTAAACTGAGTTTGCATGAATGCAGGGTTCACTGACAATATCACTGGGGCAGAAGAGAAGCATTTCAAATGTAAGTGAAATTGTATAATTGTAATGATCATAAACCAACCATTACCATAGAGGCTTATTCAAAGCTGTTCCATAAAGGTGAATAATTGAGCTTCAGATTGTGCTAGCTTTATCTTCACATGATATCCTTCTGCCATGGAAGACTCTTTATAAAATTAAAACAATCTTTGAAGAAGGAAATTGCACCATTTTGCCTTATGTACAGAAAAAATGTATAATTTTCTTGAAATTTCTGGTGGCATTTTGTGTATTGTCACATTTGGGAGTGAATGTTAACCTTAAGAAAAAGGGTCTGTGTGTTTAAAGCAGATGAAAGGGTTTTTTCAGTCACACTTCCTGAGGCGTGGAGCACAGAACCCTTCTGCATCTCAGAACATTGGCCTCGCTTCAATGAACCTCTCTTGGAGGGGAAGAAAATGCAGTACGGAAAAGAGGAGGAAACACACAGCTTGATTCAGTCTTCCACATCTTCACTTTTAACTAGTGGAGGATATGGCAGTCAAACTGTAATGTTTATGATGCACTACACACACAGGCTTTTGCAGTTTACTAGAGAAATAAACTGGGATCTGCAACTCCGGTCTGAATGAGTTGATAAAAACAAGCTCAGATAGACAGAAAGGCATGTGGGACATATGCAGAACAGATCAAAGAGGATTTCCAGCTCAGTGGCTCTTCACAAAAACTATTGAGTTGCCTACCTAGAAAGCATTTTAGACATCATAGGTACACTCCTGATGCAAAGGCTGTTTCACATAGTGGGCAGAAACAATATGCTGCCTTCTATGATCTTCGTTTGGCCAACTTCCAGCTGTGGCTCATTTATATGGGTATGTAGAGCAATGCCCCGGCAAAATATTCATCCATATGAAAACATAGATCCATACTATAGACTACCAATAATGTAATGTCTTAACACATAATGTGTTCAAAACACTTCTAAATGTATTAAAAGCAGGCCTATTAAAAAGTTTTCACTCTATTTTTAAGTCATAATGTAACTGAAACCAAAATGAGCACTGCCGACCAGAACTAAACAGTGCTGTGGAAAAAATGGAACTGCAATGAGCCCAAATTGATGCCTATTGGGGCAGAAATTAGCCTGAACCGCTTGCCACTAAACTTGGTGCCAAGCTTAATGTAAAGTATAGTATTAGTCTGCACTAGCAGTGTGTGACAGACTGCAGACATGATGAGCAAAACCAATGAATGTGTGTGTAACAGTGTTTTGTTTATATTGAGAACTTTTTTTAAAGCTGCACTACGTAACTTTGTGCTCTCGAGCAACATCTGTGGTTGAAACTTAAAATTGCAAGCAATTTGTGGAAGAACACTTTACGTCAGTCGTGTTTCGGCACTGCTCTTCTGGTGGATGAATCTCATGATTTGAGCTTACCTGAACATCGCCTGTGTGATCATGATTAGGAGATATTCAGAGCCGGAGACATAACATGCTATTTTCATGTTGATATTATGTTATACTATTAAACATTTAAAACTAAAATATTACTTGCTTTGATTAAGATAAAAAACACTCCTATTTACATATTTTGAATATATTAATTTTACAATTATAGTGCTTTTCTGACACTACACTCAAAGCGCTTTTACATAGAGAACAGGGGATTCATTCACCTCAATCACCACCAGTTACCAGTATATTTTAATATGATTGTTCAAGTGTTTTATCTACAATTAATGTTTTTATTGACTACACTTATCAATTTAAGAGGTGAAACGTCCTGGTTACTTGCGTAACCTCCATTCCCTGATGGATAGAATGAGATGTTGTGTCGATGTAGTGACACTAGGGGTCACTCTTGGGAGCCCGAAACACCTCTGGTCTTTGAAAAAAGGCCAATGAAAATTGGCGAGTGGTATTTGCATACCACTCCCCCGAACATACGGGTAAAAAAGGAGTTGTATGCAACCACTCATTCAGGTTTTGTGCTGAGGAGCCGAGACAAGGTCCCGGCCATTTCAGCGGGTAGTCCAGCGTTGTGGCAGGAGGGACACAACGTCTCGTTCCCTCCATCAGGAAACGGAGGTTATGCAAGTAACCAGGACGTTCCCTATCTGTCACTCACTCAATGTTGTGTCGTTGTAGTGACACTAGGGGTCCCTATACAAAATGCCACAACTGGCTGAACTGTGTTACGTGAACTGGCGGTGTGTGATGGGCAGACCACTGTGTGCCTCGTAGCCAGCACACCAGGCCGACACGTAACCTCCCCCAACACTGTTATGAGTGTCGAACGGCTCTTCGGGGACAAGTCGACTGCCCAAAAGATAGAGACAGGCTAGCCCAGTCATGGCCTCTTATCCTATCTTTTTTTTTCCTCTCCCCAAAAAAAAGAGTGAAATTTGTTAAAAGACTGGGGCCACCAGGTCTACGTCAGGGGGTGTCCCTCCCAAGGACTGAACTCCAGGCATGTTTCGCTGACAGAGAACACTTGTAGGTCTCCACCGTTGCCGTGTTGTCTGTCCGAACTAACACATGCTTGCCCTGGATCAACGGCCGAAACCTCCGCAGGGCGAGCAGAATTGCCAACAACTCGAGGCAGTTGATGTGCCAACGCAGCTGCGGGCCCATCCAGGAGCCGGTGGCTACATGCCTGTTGCATACAGTGCTCCAGCCCATTTTGGAGGCATTTGTCGTAACTATGATGCGCCTGGAGACCTGCTCTAGGGGAATGCCTGCCGGTAGAAATGTGAGGTCCAAACCTGCCAAAATGGAATGGTGGACGGTGGTCATGATGACGGCCGTGCACACTGGGTATGTGACCCAGGGAACAAGGAAACTGCTCTTTTGCTGAACTTTTGGGTACTGCAGCCACTTGGGCATGCGGCGAAATTAAATGAAAAGGTAACAAAAGATTCTCCTCCTGGCCCTCCACCGGGGGATGGAGTGGTCTGCTTACCAGTTCCAGAGCAGCGGGTTTCGTCGTCCCTGGGTCGCCCGTCTCAGGGGCGCTTCGAAGCCTTTCGCAGGTTCTTGGTGGCCGGCTGTGAGACGGGTGGCGTCTGCTTCCTGCGGTGGGCTCCACGCTGGGGCCGGGCCACAGGGGCGGGCTGCAGCGGAGCCGGTGCAGTCACCACAGGGGGACGCCCTTGGCGACGAGCAGACGGGGTGCGGGATCTTGAGCCACGCTGGGGCAGGATGTGCCGGATAGCCTCCATCTGCTGCTTCACCGCTGAGAACTGCTGGGCAAAGTCCTCAACGGTGTCGCCGAATAGGCCACCCTGGGAAATGGGGCGCCCAGGAACCGTGCCTTATCGGCCTCTCCCATCTCAACCAGGTTGAGCCAAAGGTGGCGCTCCTGGACCACCAAGGTGGACATCACCCGCCCGAGAGACCGCGCCGTGACCTTCGAGGTCGGTCGCCGAGCGCAGCTCCTGCATCAATCCTGGGGCGGAACTACCCTCGTGCAGTTCCTTTAGCACCTTGGCTTGGTGGACTTGCAGGAGAGCCATGGTGTGCAGGGCGGTGGCGGCTTGTCCAGCAGCACCGTAGGCTTTGGCCGTCAGGGATGACGTAAACCTACAGGCCTTGGACGGGAGCTTTGGATGCCCGCGCCAGGTGGCGGCGCTCTGCAGGCATAGGTGCACCGGGGGATCGCCGAATAGCCCTTGGCTGCCCCACCATTGAGGGTAGTGAGGGCGGGGGAGCTGAAAGATCGGGACCGGGATGGCTGTGAGCGGCGCCGCGAGCACAGGAACCAATCATCGGGAAAGCATGTCTGTCATTTCCACGTCAGCCTGTGACTGGGCGACCATACCCGAGGGGGGGAGCCCAGCTGAGGCTTCCGCGTCCGACTGGACGAGCCCGCTCTCCGATGCTGCGCTCGAGAGCTCTTCACCTTCGCGGACTCCGAACAAGAGGTTGAACTCGCTGTGAGACGAGCCGGCGGACTCATCCGGAAGCCCGGTCAGGGCAGACGAGCGTGCTGAGGAATGGGAGGTCCGCGGGGGGATACCCGGCGGAGGTGGTCCCATTGGGATCCCCAAATCACCCCCAGTGCTAGCCGGGCTGGCCTCATACCCGTAGGTAGAAGGACCGAGGCGGGGAGCCGCTGGGGTGGCTTGCTTTCTTACACAACGTTGCCATGGTCATGTTCTCACAATGAGTACGTTCAAATGCAGGTATTTCATGTGCGAGTAATTTTGCTCATCTACCTACAACAGGCGGGTGACCTGTAAGACGTCTCGGAGTGACACATGACAAGTAATGCTGTTATTCAAAAAGACAAGCTTGAAGAAACACACTTTATAATATTTTTAAGAACAGACAAAAGAAAAGCCGTCATTGCCCGTGTGTGATTCGTTGTTTGTTCAGAGGTGTGCAGCAGGACACTGTCTCGTGGAACAAGTGCATGTAAATTGTTATCACTAATTTTTCTCTGTTTCATTCGACTGAAAACTGTTTGCAAGAATAATGTAGTCTATGAGAATGCTGCAAATGATCTCCAATCATCTCATGAGGTGCTGCGAGTTTAGTTTGCTTTATTTCCAGGAGCAGTTCACTCTTACACATTGTGAACGCAACACTGCAGGTACAGTAATATATACAGGTATCTTTGTATTATAGAAACAAAGAGTAATACAAGTAATACAAGACACGTTCACCTTGAACCTAAAATTGAGTTCTATTTTCTTTTCTTTAGGCAGCATTAACTGTATTACCAAAACCCAATACAAACACATTCTATAAGAGCACACATTTGGCAGCATTTTTTGGGAACACTAGGGAATTTATTAGGCTTATTTATAATAATGATTATTATAATTATCTTTACATTTATAATTGTCTTTAGTTCTTAATTTATAGGCTATTAGTAATTTTTCACCAGGTGTCGCTGACGGATGCTTATACGGTGATAGCAAATGTGGCTGTTGGCGACAGTAAATGTCTGTATTTTTTAATCACTTCGTTTTTTAATTGCTTTATTCGTTTCGTTTAAAGTGCAATTTGAATTTAGAAATGTCTTTTAAGTTTTTCATGTTTCAATAAATTAATGTAATTTTTAGAGCAAAATCAATAAAGCAAAAATATTCACCGACCCTTGGCAGGGGGGGGGTTGAACATATAATCGGATATCGTGATATTTTAAAGGTGATTATCCTTAAAATACTTTTTACATATCGCCCAGCCCAAAAGGGAAGTAAACTTTTTTATGAACAATTGTACGAAAATTTTTTATGAAAGTAATTTTATGGAGACCCGCACAAACACGTGTACTCAATTCCATATTGCAACATGATACCTATTCATTTTTACATATTTCTTTGCTTTTGTGTTTTTGAATAGTTTATTGGCAATATAAACATTTTATTTTATTGAAAAACTTTGTTTTTGAAAATAGTAAATTATTAGTTTGTGCTATGGCTCTTTTGAAAAAATGCATCAACCAAAAATTTACAAATTGGCTCCTTAGTGAAAAAAGGTTCCCGACCCTTGATTTAGATTTTCATTCTCAGATTATGATTATTTATGTTCATTAATGTCTTGTTTAATATTTATTTTATTTTATTGACTATTGTTATTATTATATTTATTACCATTACTGTGCTTTTTTTCAAAACAGCTCAAATATAATAATACAAATGAGAGGGGGGCCTGGGTAGCTCAGCGAGTAAAGACACTGACTACCACCCCTGGAGTCACGAGCTCGAATCCAGGGCATGCTGAGTGACTCCAGCCAGGTCTCCTAAGCAACCAAATTGGCCCAGTTGCTAGGGAGGGTAGAGTCACATGGGGTAACATCCTTGTAGTCACCATAACGTGGTTCGCTCTCGGTGGGGCACGTGGTGAGTTGTGCATGGATGCCACAGAGAATAACGTGAAGCCTCCACACGCGCTATGTCTCCACGGCAACGCGCTCAACAAGCCACGTGATAAGATGCAAACTGAGATTCGTCCTCCACCACCCGGATTGAGGCAAGTCACTACACCACCACAACGACTTAGAGCACATTGGGAACTGGGCATTCCAAATTGGAGAGAAAAAAATATATAAAAAAGACAAATGAGATGCAAATTAATAGACTTCAAAGACTCTGGGGGCAAGAGGAGTGTGGAAGGAGTGAAAACACTTTGGTTTAAACTAGCAACCTTCAGGTTATCAGCCTTGAGCCTTAATTATTACACCCCAAGAATTAATGGTGTTGCTAAAAAGTAAGCATCACTATTACTTTTGCTCATACTTACAGATAGGGATTTGTACAAACCCCTAATCCTAAGTATTAAATTTCTGCAGTACTATAGTTTGTACAGTACCATGGCTGTCGATCTGCCTACAATCTCCGCCAAAGAAAGAAAGACATACAGGTTTCAAACAACATAATGGTGAGTAAATTACATAATTTTCCATTTTTGGGGTGAACTACCCTTTTAAATGTAAAAAGGTATCCCATAAGTAGGATGCATATAGGGCATGGAGTATTCTCTGTCCAGGCTTCCTTTTAAAAAAAGCAGCTCATGAGTAACACAGACCTCAGCTCTGGAGTCGTACTGTGATGCGATAGATGTTGGCATGTTCTGCTGGCCTGCAGTGGCGGATCAGGGGAGGAAGGCACTGCTAATGAATGGCCGTCAGTGTGCATCAGCATTCACCAGGCTGTGATTAAGGTGGCTGCTCTCTCCCAGATATAGCGCAAATTAAAAATGTGGGCTACAACCTTAACTCCTTTGGCTCCGTGCACCAGCTGCTGAAGACTACGATTACAGAGAGTTGCAGTGCCACTGCCTCGCTGCAAAGACCTTGACTGAACGAAATGTGGCCAAATTCCAAATTTGTTTTGCTGTTTGTGTATATGCACCCTTTAAAGACTGACTTCAAAGCTCTAATGTGGTTTAGAGTGTAAAATGTCCCATTGAAAGTGACTGGGTTATTTGTCTTAAAATAAATATGTGCAACGGCAACAGCACACCCACATTTGTATGGCACTTTGCACAAATTTGGTGTTCAATGACTTTTCCTAAAGCACTAGAAGCAAAAATCAAATTTTTTGTGTTATTATGAGAACTACTGAATATGTTGAATGCATTATAATCTGACATATAAATCAACTGAACATGAAAATTAGCTAGCTTTAAACACATAAAATGTCTGTATGCCACACATTAAGTGGCCTGTCCCACCTCAGAGGTCTTGACCTTCTTGAATGTATCCAACAGTTAAAATCATACAACAGTGTCATAATTTTGACATAATTAGTTGAATTGATATTCAATTTATTGTAGGAAAAACTAATTGCTAACTAATTAAAGACAAGTAAATAGATGCTGACTACCACCCCTGGCGTCGCGGGTGAATCCAGGGTGTGCTGAGTGACGCCAGCCAGGTCTCCTAAGCAACCAAATTGGCCCAGTTGCTAGGGAGGGTAGAGTCACAAGGGGTAACCTCCTCGTGGTTGTGATTAGTGGTTCTCACTCTCAATGGGGCACGTGGTAAGCTGTGCGTGGATCGCGGAGAATAGCATGAGCCTCCACATGCTGGGAGTCTCCGCGGTGTAATGTACAGCGAGCCACATGATAAGATGCACGGATTGTCTCAGAAGCGGATGCAACTGAGACTTGTCCTCCGCCACCCGGTTTGAGGTGAGTAACCGCGCCACCACAAGGATCTAGGAATTGGGCATGCCAAATTTGGGAGAAAAGGGGATAAAATTATATATATATATATATATATATATATATATATATATATATATATATATATATATGTGTGTATATATATATATGTGTGTATATATATATATACATAAAATACAAGTAAATAATCTTATTCTACACTGCCTGGCCAAAAAATTTATTAATATTGCAGTGATTAATATGTTTCAGCTGGCAACAATTCTTTTAACCCTAACTGATGCAGTGTGTAGCTTCTCATTTCTTAAACAACCATATCGGAAGATGTATCCCATGGTCGTGGAAAAGATATTACTGTGTTTCAGAAGGGGCAATTTATTGGCTTGCATCAAGCAAAGAAAACAAGGAGATTTCTGAAATCACTGGAATTGGGTTAAGAACTGTCCATCATATTATTAAAACCTAGAAGAATAGTGGTGAACCATCAGCTTTGCAGAAGAAATGTGTTCGGAAAAAATCTTGAATGATCATGATCAGAGATTGCTAAAACGCTTGGTGAAGTCAAATCATAAAAAATCGACAGAAGAACTAATGACTATGTTTAATAGTGAAAGTAAGAGCATTTCCAGAACTTACAGGATTAGGACTAAACAGCTGTGTGGCCACAAGAAAGCTACTTGTTAGTGATGCTATTTGAAAAAAATTACTTCAATTTGCTAGGGAGCATAAAGATTGAACTCTGGAGCAATGGAAAAAGGTCACGTGGTCTGATAAGTCCAGATTTACCCAAAGCGATGTGCGCGTCAGGATAAGAAGGGAAGTGCATGAAGCGATACACCCGTCATGCATAGTGCCTGCTGTACAAGCATCTGGAGGCAGTGTTATGACCTAGGGTTGCTTCAATTGGTCAGGTTTAGGCTCAGCAATGTTATGCGGCAGTAAAATTAAGTCAGCTGACTACCTGAATATACTGAATGACCAGGTTATGCCATCAATGGATATGACGGCACGGGCATATTCCAGGACGACAATGCCAAGATTCATCTGGCTCAAATTGTGAAAGAGTGGTTCAGGGAGCATGAGGAATCATTTTCACACATGATTTGGCCACCATAGAGTCCTGACCTTAACCCCATTGAAAGTCTTTGGGATGTGCTGGAGAAGACTTTGCGGAATGGTTAGACTCTCCCATCATCAATACAAGATCTCGGCTAAAAATTTAATCTGGACGGAAATAAATGTTGTGACATTGCATAAGGTTGTCGAAACAATTTTTTTTTTGGCCAGGCAGTGCATTTGCTAACATTTTCCTCAAACTGTCTTGCTGAAAGCATTTGTTATGCTCAAATATTAACCATCATGTTACCAAACTAATATAAGGAATTATCAAACAAATATATATATATATATATATATATATATATATATATATATATATATATATATATATATATATATATATATATATATATACATATATGTATGCTAAATATATGTTTATTAATAACTATAAACCAATGTTTTGTTCCAAATTTAATTATTTTTTATTGGATGTTTATTGCTACAAAATAACAAAAACAAACAAATTTGGGTTTAAACCTCCTGAGACCCTAATAAACATGCAAAAAATAAAAAAATACAAATAAAAAAGTTTTCCTAAAATTGATGTCCACATATGTAGACAGCAGGACTAAGTTGTGAAATTTAAATATTACCAAGCTATAAAAAGTATGTCTTTATTATTATTATTATTATTATTATTATTATTATTATTTATTATTATGCTTCCAGACGTGCTCGTTATTCATGTTTTTGAGACATCACAGCTGATTTTCTGTAAAGCTGCTTTGGAATAATGTGTATTTGGGAAAAGCACAAATAAAAAAAAACTATACAAATAAAAATAATTGCAAAAACTGCAAATTTCATATAAAATAAGTGTAAAATAAAACAGCTCATAATATTTTGACCCCCTAAGGCTGACGATTTACACAGCTCCTTTTAACTGACCATTTTACTTTTTTAAGAGTTTCAGACCCAATTATTTTTTAACCCTATTAATGGAAAGTGCTGTATAATGTTTTAGTTGTGAATGATTGATATTTTATTGATTTCCATTTGGCAGTCCCTAGAGGATTAATGGAAGTTCATGTACAGTATGTCTTGGAGAGAACAAAACCACATTCACATCCAAACTGCATGCTTCAGGCAGTGTCTCCCACAGTTGATATAAACAGTATGGCCAGAAAACCAGGGCATACTGTATCTCCACAGGGCTCACTGAAACATGGAAAAGTTTGTTTATGTTCATCTGGGTGGGATCCAGGGTAGTCAAACTTGCCCTGGAGGATAAAGACACATATGGATAACACATCAGAACAGGAGCAGTAATATTGCATAAATTCCCTTCTCTCTATAGTTTTATTCATTAAAGACAAAAGTTTTCCAAGATTAGTATTCCCAAACAAAATTTAATAACGATATCTAAAGGTTTTACAACTTCTGACCTTAGGCCTTTTATTAATGGTAGCACTTCTATAATAGCATTACCTCACAACCCCTCTTTCTTGTTTTCTAGAACAACATTTACTGACCTGAAAGTTCACATACAGGCCAGCCATGAAAGATTTAACTTTTTTATGTGTGAGTGAGTTTTTGAAGACACACATTCCATTTCCTCACACATAAATATGTGAGGATGTTGTCATCTCACGCAGACCCACCGCTGTTTGAATGCTGAGAATGAAAAACGCAAGGTTGGATGGGTGAGCTGTCTTTTTGTGTGGTAGCTGAACTAGGATAACCTGCTCACAAACAGTTTGAAAATGTGAACAAAGTCCACTTGATTATCCCTAGATAAGAAATTAATGTTAGGTAGGAAAACAAATTAGGTTGGTAAGACTTTAAAGTAACTTTTATTAACAAAAAATAATGTGTACTGTCAAGGAATGCATGTAGCCATCTACAAATCTAGCATTCAACTTTGATTAAGAATGAATTAACAATACAGGATGGCTTCAAACTGACTGTCAGCTCCATCTATTAAAGAAAGTCTTCAAGCTATTAATGTGATCTATTTAAGAGTGAAGATTGACTTTGAAATGGCTATGATTATGATTTTGTAACATATATTCTTAAATATCTAACGGTTTGACAAATGATAGGGAGACAGATGTGAAACCTTATAAAAAAAATTATATATAGATTTTCCCCTTCAGTAAGGGTTATTATAATAGTGTTTATTTTAAAGATATATAATTTATTTATTTTTATCTTATGTTTAATATACAGGAAGGGTTGAGTTATCATCTGAAAACAGGTGGTTTTAGGGGTAATGTCATGCTAATGGGAAGGATGAGACGAGAGAGTGTGGATACAAACGCAGAATTATTTATTATGATACTCAGAAGATGAAGAAATTATGAAAATAAAGCACTTGGGAAAATAAAAGGGAAATAAAACATAACAGCAGTTTGCTGTCTACATATGTACACTGTAAAAAAAAAAAAAAATCCTAATTTTACAGAAAATAACTCTAATTTTTATAGTAGTTTTCCATTTTTTTATTTGTATTCAAAACTCTGTAAAAATTACAGACATTATCTGTAAATTAACAACCTAACTGGCATTTGAAGTTTTATAACAATAATGAAAAACTACATATATTTCTCATTATTTTTACAGAAAAATTACTATATTATTTATACCGTATTTATTCAGCTTTCTAAAATTACAGTCAAATTTATGTAAAATACAATAATTATCTGTAATTAAATATGCAGCACATTTTATAAAGATTTATGTCCATACTAACAATTTAACGTTTTTCTTTGTAATTTTAAGGTAAATCTTATTAGTTTCATATTTATGTGTACTTTTACATTCAAACTCTGTAATTCTGGATACAAATTTAGCAAACTTTTTTCATTACATCAAACATAATCCATTGCCTTTTTGAAAGAGTACAAAGCTGCACTGCTCTCGAGGTTGAAACGTTCAGTAATATTACACCTCTGGCCACACCAAATCAGTGATGTCACAGTGAGTAAAAGCACATACATGCCAATGAATCTGACAAAAGTAAAATGAGTAAAGGCAAAGTCAGGAAAACCATGCATTGCAATAGTCCAGGCAGGAAGGAGTAGAAGCAAGATTGATATGCTTTAAGTCCTTTAGAGCAGCAACATGCTTGAAAGTTTTAACCCCAAGAGAGCAGCACAAACTTTTTCCCATCTGTGATTTAGTGTGTACTTTCTATCAAATGCATTCTCAATAGCCACAATGTCCAAAATGTCCTCACTAATATAGTGAAACCTGTAGAAAACCAACTAGTGAGACATTTTAGATGGTCCTCACTAGTAAAAAAGGCTCATAAATTGGCCAAATCATGTTTAGCTTTAAGCCTACTAGGATGCCCAGGTTTCTGTGAGGGTTAGGAGATATATCTTTAGCCTTCTATGAAATCAATGGAAGTCTATGAGATGTCCTCACTGTTATAGTGAAACAAGTGTGTGTGTGTGTGTGTGTGTGTGTGTGTGTGTGTGTGTGTGTGTGTGTGTGTGTGTGTGTGTGTGTGTGCGTGTGTGTGTCTGCGTGTGTGTGCACGCGTGTGTAAGCATATATGTATTAATAACTTTACCATACATTATTACATTTTTATTCATACACTTCAAAGAAAACACCATTTTAGAAATAAATTAAATACAACAGCCTACAAATAAATGTAATTACACACATTTATTTTCTTTCTTTTAAACAAGTCGTCTTTCCCTATAGTTGATGTGTTACCACGCTGAAACAATTGCTATTGGCTGTCTCATCGTGTTGCTTTGAGAATGATTGGTTAATCTGGCTGTCATTCAGGAAACTAGCCAATGAGAACTGTTCGCGCCTCTCACCGGTCTTGTTTGAAAATACGTCTGTTTGAGTGGGTGTGCTGCTGCTGCCATCCGCACTGCTACTCGCCACGATCCACTAGTAATGGCTGTTACCTGGTTTATTTTACATCTTCCTGCTAAATTCTTATTTTGAGCAAATTTGAGTTGTTGGATGTTTCTCTGTTATTTTCTGTAACAACCTAATGTAACGTTATGTTTTGTTTTCATACCCTTAATTTATGTAGCCCAGTCTAAAAATGGGGAAAACACGAGACGTGTGAAAGTTGTAAAACTTGCCGGAGTGTACTTATGCCCATTTAGAGTTTCACCAGGGTAACGGACATATCGCAGCCTGCAGAAGGTAAATACCTCTGTATGTTTATATTTACTTCTTCATCAAGATGTCGTGTGTTAAAGTGAGATGCTAACTGAGATATTAGTACATATTTCAGTGTAGTAGCAGCCAGTGTTGCTGTGTGTTGCTAGTAAGTGTTAATGTTGTCAGCTACTTTAAAGTTAAAACGAACTCGGTATGAATTTGAGAGGTAAAGTAACGTTAATGTTTACTTGATTGTGTTATAACGATAGCAGTTTTGGTGAGTGGTGACATTGCTACTGCCTTCCTTCTGTTTTAAGCCAGTAATTAAGTAAATCTGTCAATTCACTGAAAAGTCTGAATGTAGTCTAACTTACGTTTATGATCGCATCGCGTGTGTGTGAGAGACAAAAAACATTGTGTATACAGTTAGAAATTAAATGTACATGGTTGGCAACTGTTGCCACAATGTACAGTGACTGGTGGTATGGTAAGTTGACATTCACTTAATTTGTAAACAGATTACAGCACAATTACAATAGGCATACACATCAGACTGTTGAGGAGTTCTGTTGTATTTACTGGAAAAAAATATATGTATATCAAAGGTGTGGTGTGCAGTTACTGATCTCTCAACAGAATGGAAGTTATTAATTAATGTCCAATATTCCAAGGTAATAGCTCTGAGATATAATTGACAGTATACTTCACTGTGTCCAACTGTACTTCACACAACAAATGACCACAGCAGTGCATCACCTGTGAGATCATGAGAAGGCTGAAGAACCAAGAGTGACAAGATATCACCGGATGGTGGGGTACAGAATTAAACCCAGGGAAAGGTAAGCAAACGGAGGCAAGACATATAGAGATTGGATTTGTTCTTACTAATTTGTTTTATGAAACCAAGTTCCAATTCAATTCATTTTCATTTGTTTTGCAACATCTCATACAAAAGTAGTTCAAAGTGCTTTACATAAAAACAAAGTAAAACAGCACAAATGTAATTATAAACAAAAACATTCATGCATACATACACATACAAGCATACAGTGCATTCAGAATGTATTCAGACCCCTTAATTTTTTCCACATTTTGTTATATTGCAGCCTTATGCTAAACATTTTTACATTATTATCTTTTTCACATCAGTCTACATTTCATACCCCATAATGACTATCAAAAAACAGATTTGTAGTAACTTTATTAAAAAGAAAAAACTGAAATATCACACTGAGATAAGTATTCAGGCCCTTTGCTATGACACTTGAAATTTAGCTCAGGTGCATCCAATTCCTCTGGATCATCTTTGAGATGTTTCTTCACTTTGATTTGTGTCCACCTGTGGAAAACTTAATTAATTGGACATGATTTGAAAAGGCACACACCTGTCTTTATAAGGTCTAACAGCTGAAAATGCATATCAGAGCAAAAACCAAGCCATGAGGTCAAAGGAACTGCAGGCAGAGCTCAGAGACACGACTGTGTCAAGGCAAAGATCTGGAGACGGCCACAAAAACTTCTGCTGCATTGAAGGTTCTCAAGAGCACAGTGGCTTCTATAATTCTTTTTTTATTTATTTTTTTATTTTCTCCACTTTTTCTCCCCAATTTGGAATACCCAATTCCCAATGCACTCTAAGTCCTCGTGGCGGCATAGTGACTCGCCTCAATCCAGGTGGCGGAGGATGAATCTCAGTTGCCTCCGAGTCTGGACCATCAATCTGCACGTTTTATCACGTGGCTTGTGGAGAAATCATGTGGAGACATAGCGCATGTGGAGGCTTCACGCTATTCTCTGCGGCATCCACGCACAACTCACCACGCGCCCCACCGAGAGCAAGAACCACATTATAGCGACCACAAGGAGGTTACCTCATGTGACTCTACCCTACCTAGCAACCGGGCCAATTTGGTTGCTTAGGAGACCTGGCTGGAGTCACTCAGCATGCCCTTGATTCAAACTTGCGACTCCAGGGGTGGTAGTCAGCATCTTTACTCGCTGAGCTACCTAGGCCCCCGCCTCTATAATTCTTAAATGGAAGACGTTTGGTACAACCAGGACTCTTCCTAGAACTGTCTGCCTGGCCAAACTGAGCAGTCGGGGAGAAGGGCCTTGGTAAGAGAGGTGACCAAGAACCTGATGGTCACTCTGGTTGAGCTCCAGAGATCATGTGTGGAGATGGGAGAAACTTGCAGAAGGACAGCCCTCACTGCAACACTCCACCGATCTGGGCTTTATAGCAGAGTGGCCAGACGGAAGCCTCTCCTCACACATGAAAGCCCATTTGGAATTTGCAAAAAAGCAGAAACAAGATTCTCTGGCCTCAATTCCAAAAGTATTCTACACAATTCCAATACCATCCCAACGGTGAAACATGGTGGTGGCAGCATCATGCTGTGGGGTGTTTTTCAGCGGCAGGGATTGGGGGAATGGTCAGGGTAGAAGGAAAGCTGAACAGAGCATATTACAGAGATATCCTTAATGAAAACCTAGTCCAGAGCACTCAGGACCTTTGACTGGGCCGAAGGTTCACCTTCATACAGGACAATGACCCTAAGCACACAGCCAAGACAACGCAAGAGTGGCTTAGGGACAACAATGTGAATGTCCTTGAGTGGCCCAGCCAGAGCCCAGACTTGAACCCAATCAAACATCTCTGGAGAGACCTGAAAATGGCTGTCCAGAACTTGAGAGGATCTGCAGTGAAGAATGGCAGAAAATCCCCAAATCCAGGTGTGCAAAGCTTTTCGCATCATACCCAAAAAAGTCTTGAGGCCTCAATCACTGCCAAAGGTACTAAGTACTGAGTTAAGTGTCTGAATACTTACATCAATGTGATATTTCAGTTTTTTTCTCCCCTTTTCTCCCCAATTTGGAATGCCCAATTCTCACTAATTAGTAGGTCCTCGTGGTGGCGTGGTTACTCAATCCGGGTGGCAGAGGACAAGTCTCAGTTGCCTCCACTTCTGAGATGGTCAATCCGAGCATCTTATCATGTGGCTCGTTGTGCATGACACCGCGGAGACTCCCAGCATGTGGAGGCTCATGCTACTCTCTGCGATCCACGCACAACTTACCATGCGTCCCATTGAGAGCAAGAACCACTAATCGCAACCACGAGGAGGTTACCCCATGTGACTCTATGATCCTTAGCAACTGGGCCAATTTGTTTGCTTAGGAGACCTGGCTGGAGTCACTCAGTACACCCTGGATTCGAACTCACGACTCCAGGGCGTGGTAGTCAGTGTCAATACTTGCTGAGGTACCCCCCTTTTTGACATGGAACTCTGGCTCGGTGTCCGCCTCCCCCACAGTGAACGTGGAACCAATGATCTGTAGGGCGAGGTCAATATATTGAGCCACGCTGAGGGAACTGCGACTGCCAGGCATCAAGGAGGAGATTGGCTCACTTAATCCCACCCGAAAAATGTCCTTGAGGGCGACCACATTAAAATACACCTGGCTGTCCAGAGCGCAAAAGTCCTCTACGTACTCCTCCAGGGGACAATTCCCCTGACGTAGCCATATGAGCTTAACTGCTGGGTTCATAGTTGTCAAGTATTCTGTAACGATGTTGGAAGTGCTGGCAATGACGAAGATGATGACGAAGTGTAGAGAACCCAAGTGCAGTTTATTTACAAACGTGATAACCTATAACCCTAACTAAAAACAAGAAACATAAAACAAACTTGAACTTGACTATGACTTAAATCTTGACTTGACATAAACATAACCTGGTTTGAATTGTGTTGGGCCTCATGTATTCAGATAGAAGATAAAGGCAGGCTTAACACAGTCGTAAAACCTAACTCAGGCCCACATACCAAGTCATAAATTTTACTGATAAAAATCGTGCCAAAATCAAACAAAGGGAATCCAAAACAGACTACAAATCCCATGAAGCCTTGCTCACTAAAGGATCGAACTCTCAACTCCTATTGGATGAGGCACACGACAGAATGCACCTCAACCATGACATCATCAGAAGTAGAAATACCTCTGAAATGCTTCCGGGATTTGCTTCCAGCAACTTTGCTCGCCATGCATAGACGCAGCTCATCGCTGCACTCAGGTGCAGCCTCGTGGCACAAGGAAGTAACATCTGACTTGAAACTGTGGCCATACAATCTCCATCTCGCTGGACGAGTTGAGATTACTCTGTGTTCCACCGAACACTCTAACGGATCCAAAGGAGACTGCCGAGCAATCAACATCTTCATCCGTTTGCCTGCATAAGTGAAGAGATAAAAGATTTCTCTTCCATCTTCAAGTCGACGTCGCTGATTTCTCCGCCAGCCTGCCGAGAATCAGCAGCCGTACCGCCCGCCGACAGAGCGAGGAAACGGCCTCCCGTCATCACCCGAGCCTCGAGGAACCGAGTCTGAGTTAAAGGACGGATGAACACACATTCTACGTCCTCATGCGATTCAAGTAAGAGGTTTACGTCTGGGCAGAGATAGAATATTATAGTGTGTTATTCTTGTGTATCAAGGTTATTGCTTGTACAGTTTACGGACCACCAAGTCTGCTCATTGCGATTAACACTCAGGGTATTAATTATCACGAATGAGGTTTACTGTATTGTAGTCCAACCACATTGGACTGTTGTGCATTTCCGTCATCGCAGGTGAGACCGGCACACTGAGTTTATCCATTGAAGAATCAAAGACCACGGGATGGTTTTCGAGCCGTCCACCGCGTCTCTGAGTGATAAACTAACAGTTGCTTTCTCTCCCACGATCGCGAAATCGGCTTTGGGGCCGTCACTTTATTCTCTTTCTCTCGTACTAACCACACGCACACACACACACGCGACCCTTCACAAACATTCTCGCACACATTTTTGGGTAGTAGATAGCTTCGTGATAAAGCTCAGCTTTGTCCCTAAGCTACCATTGACTGGTTTCTCTCCGCCCACATTCGCGGCCATGTTCTCTGGCCGGAAGTCTCGCGTGACATACTCTCCATGAGAGTCACGTCCGACATTTTGTGCATGTCCCTCCTTACACACACACACACTCACACACACACACCCTCATGTGATATAGGATTATTTTGATTTCCATATCCAGTCATATCACTGTTTAGTTTGTAGTTGTAAGTCGGAAGTTTATTGACTGCATTGTATTAATTATTAATTGATATTACTGCATAAATAAACTTTGTTATACTTCAAAGAGAAGTGTTTTGGTTTGTTTTGCATACACCTGTGTCATGCTGACGGGATGTCAGTGCTCGGATTCAAACCTTCATGTGATCCCTTGTCATGTGATTCCTGTTTTCCCTCCATGTTCATGTGTCATATTTTCATTGGTTTATTGTTTAGTTATCAGTTCTGTTTGTTCATTGGTTTATGTTCCCCCATATCCATGTATTTAAGCCTCATGTTTTCCATTGTGTCTTTGTCAAGTATTGAATGTATGTGGATGTGTTTTGTGCTAGCCAAGTCAAGCCAAGCCAGGCTACGTTTATGTCAAGTCAAGTTTTAAGTCATAGTCAAGTTCATATTTATGTTTTATGTTTCACGTTTGTAGTTAGGGTTATAGTTTATCATGTTTGTAAATAAACTGCACTTGGGTTCTCTACACTTCGTCATCGTCTTCGTCATTGCCACTGCCAGCACACATTACAGTCATGTCCATCAATGCAAATTAGCAGGTTACAAATTTTTCCTTTAACTACACAGAAATATATGCTATGGCTTGTACTTGATGTTATATTTGGCTCAAATCTGTTATGTACACTACCAGTCAAAAGTTTTGAAACTTACTCATTCTTAATTATAATTTTTTAGAATAATAGTAAAGTCATCAAAACTATGGAATAACATAAATGGAACTATGGGAATTATGTTGTGACTAAACAAAATCCAAAATAAATAAAAACTGTTATATTTTAGCATCTTCAAAGTAGTCACCCTTTGCCTAGAATTTGCAGACATGTACTCTTGACATTTTCTCAACCAACTTCTTGAGGTATCACCCTAGGATGCTTTGTAAACAGTATGGAAGGACTTCCCATCTATGTTGGGCACTTATTGGCTGCTTTTCTTTATTATTTGGTCCAGGTCATCAATTTTAAAAACTTTTTTTTATTTTATCTTTTTTTATTAAATTTTAGTTTTATAATGAAATAAATTAATATGGTGGCACAATTATATTTTTGTCTACAAAACTTATTTCAAACATTTAAGCATACGCCTTCAGATCAAAAGATTTTTAAGATCATGAGAAACATTTCAGTCAATTGTTTCAAAACTATTGACTGGTAGTGTTTGTGTAGTTGCCTGTTTCTTTGAGCAATTTTTACATTCCCATTTCCAACACTGATAACTGCTAATGATAAGAAACTTGCTTACATTTTTTTAGATCAAGCATTGGAACAAGGTTTACGGGGGAGAACAGACACCCAACAGAGAGACAAGTCCATCACTAGTAAGTATCAACTGCAGTACTGTATAAGACAAGATATTAGTCATCATCATCATCAATCCTTTATTTAATTTTCAGGAGAACATTAAGGGAAAGACCCTCATGACCATCAGACATGTTATAACAGGGTAAACACAGCTGCATTTAATACATTTATTAGATGGTTGGTTTGATTTTGGTGTACCAATTGGCAATATTTTTTTTAGCTACAACTGTGTTTACCTTGCTATGATACATATGTGAAAAGTGTCCATTGTTGTGAATCCACGTCTTCCTTCTTTTGGTGGTTCACATTTTTCTGACGTGGGTGCTAAGACATGCATTAGGTGCATGGTTAAAATTGGTAAACATTTAATAACTAACACTCTCAAAGCTGACAGTACTCTGTATTCACATTTCCAGATTGTCTTATAATGGCAAATGTTGGTACAAACAGTTTAAAAGTTTGTTTAAACTTGTTTAAAGGAATGGTAAATGAAATCCTACTTTTTAAGGACTTTTCAGTGAATCTTAGTGTGTCCTCCCCCCCAGATGCACCAAGGATCCAGCTGATTACTGGCAATTTGAGGAGGATTGTTCTTTATTTGCTATGTTGGACTGTCACTTCTGGTACAGATTCATTGATTTTTTTGTGTTATGTTTTGATTTGACTTATTAATACACTGTATAGTTAGGATTCTGAATTAAAAGACAGTGTATTGTTTGTCCACATATATTAAAACTATATGGAGCCCCCAGGGGTCAGGAAAATTTTGTGGAAAACAACATAAAACTGAATTGGAAAATAAAAGCTAAAAAAAACAACAGACCACAACCCCCTCAGCTCAACAGCACAATTTGTTTCTTTCTCCACCCGTTTCAAAGGTGAAATTATGACCTCATCATGATTGTAACCCTAATAGACAAGATAGACACAAAGAAATGACATTTTTAGTTTTTCAATTCCTCCTGGGGGGCTCAGAAGAACGGTTTGTGAGTAAATGGTTGATATTGTAAATTTACATCTGAATACATTAAAAAGTGTTTTAGAATCAATAGTGGTGTGTACTTTATTTGTAATTAAGTTTCCAACCCCACTATAATTGTAGATGTATCAGTTTATTGTGTATTTCTTCAGTATGTTTTCAGTTGCGGATATTTCACAGTAATCTTAAAGCTTATATTTTATGAGAATTTGTAGGAAAATTTCTACTGTTTATCAGTACAGTAAATTAAATATTAAATGTTGTATTTCATTTAAGGTTTGTACTGTAATTCTATAAAAACTGAATCATTAAATATTGTATTTAGATTGTACTTTTACAGGTTTTAATCTAAACACAAACACTGCCAGTCAAGTTTGAGATTATTTTAATCTGTTTTATACAGTATTTTTAGAGACTTTTTGTTTTGTCTTCCAAAGTAAAACTGGTATTTTACAATCTTTGGGAGGAATGATTATGAGGCCAGGGAGGAGTTTGCGGATTATCAGGATGCCAAGGAGGAGTTGGTGGATGATCAGGAGACCAGGGAGGAGTTGGTGGATGATCAGGAGGCCAGGGAGATGACCACAGGGCAAGGACAGGGTCAGGAGGCCTGGGAGGCAGCCACAGGGCAGGGACTGGGTCAGGAGGCCTGGGAGGCAGCCACAGGGCAGGGACTGGGTCAGGAGGCCTGGGAGGTGGTCACAGGGCAGGGACTGGGTCAGGTGGCCACAGGGCAGGGACTGGGTCAGGTGGCCACAGGGCAGGGACTGGGTCAGGAGACCTGGGAGGTGGCCACACAGTAGGGACAGGGTCAGGGGGCAGAGCCACAGTTGGTTTGTAGAATTGAGTCTCAGGAGGCGGAGCCGAAGGTGGAGTGGGCGAAGCCGCAAGAGGAGCAGGGAATTGAATTCCAGGAGGAGGATCCGGAGGTGGAGCAGGCAGAGCCTCTGGAGGATCAGGGATTTGAGACTCAGGAGGAGCTGCAAGAGGACCAGGGAATTGAGTTCCAGGAGGATCTGGAGGTGGAGCAGGCAGAGCAGCAGAGGTTTGCGTTTTGTGAGGAGCCATAGGTGGAGCCGCAGGAAGAGCAGGGATTTGAGTCTCGGGAAGAGGAGTCTCTGAGAGAGCGGACGGAGCCGCTGGAGTGTGCGGAGTTGTGGAAGACTCTGAGGGCGGTGTTACCATGGTCAGGAGAACAGGCAGCGACTGGGAAATGGCCTCCGTGGTCGTGAGCACTGGCAGTGATAGGGGAACGACCTCCGTGGTCGTGAGCAGTGGCAGTGCTTGAGGAGTAGGAACCCTTCTTCTCCTCCTCCGCTTCCAGATGGCCGTGAGCACAGCTGTGGGAGTCTTGGGAGGCTCGATGAAGGAAGTCTCCAGGACCACCGAGGCTGGTGAGAAAGTGGTCTCTGCTGAAGGGAGCTCAGAGACCACTGGAGCCATAGTGTCCAATGAGTGAAGGAAACAAGAGGGTATATATACACACACAGATGAAAAATGATTGAACAGGGAACAGCTGTGGAAGATGGAGGGCAGGTGAGTGTAATCAAAATGGTGCATACTGGGAAATGTAGTCCATGAACAAGGGGAAAACTAAACAGTCACTGAAACTGAACTGAAGGTTAGGGAAAAAAGGCAGTTCGTGACAGGTAGAGAGTGATATAATGTCATCATTTTGATGAAATAAAATGAAATGTAACGTTTGTGTTAAGAACACTGTAGTGTTAATGTCTGATTAATTTCAAAGTGGAAAAGTTGCTATTTTTAAGATTCAAGGCATAAAAATGGTTGAACTTATTTCATCTCATATCTCAAGATCTCAGTCAGTGACTGTTCTGTTAAACACATAAAGTTTTTTAAAGACTTACAGTGTCAATCAAACAAACAGACAGAGCCACATTTCGATTATGAAATTAGCTGAAAAACAGTCATTCTGTCTGTAATTTCACATTGTAAATAGTCTCAAACACATTGATTTAAATGGTGTGATTGGATTGGTTTCACCTGTGAAATGACCCTAAACAGAGAGCCATGGACTGTTAGCAATGGTAATTCCCTGCAGGAGGCCAGTAAGACAGACAGTCACGTCCACATCACAACTCTACAAATACAGCTGTGACATAAGGGCAGCACCATTATGGATGCATTTTTTTCTTCATGGTCTTTGTTTTCCCAATCAATGACACGAAAAAAAAAAAGCTTGATGCATAGCTTTACATTATGGATATTTCTAATATAGTATCTAGTTGCTCAATTTGTTCAAATGTAATCTCATATTTCAAATATTAATATTAATATTTTTTTAAATCATATTGTATACATAATATATTTCAGGTGCTGCATGCTGATTGATCAATACAGTGTTCCAAGTTACTGTGCTAAAATACACAAAATAGTAACAGCTATGACTGCGCAGCACCCATAGACTGATCATTATTTTTTGTTTCATTGCAACATTCTGTCAACATTGATATATCAGGGACTATATATGCAGAAACGTTTAACTTTTGTTTGATAAAATACATTTTTAATAAAAGTGTGTCTTTAATATTTGTATTAAGTACTGTAATAACAGTTTTGAAAAAGCAAAAAGGCATTCAAAGCTGTGCTACAGTACAATGCAAATATATTCATTTATTAAGGGGTTGCAGGCAATCCACTGTGTTGGCCTAGCAATAACTTTAGGCATGATTGCATTCACAGTATAGAAGGACTTCTTGTGCCTTATTGCTTAAGTAAAGATTAAATAAACAGTGTGTGTAGCATTCATCCTGTGGCTAATATCAGATGCCCCTGCTGCCTGTTTGGATGAGTCTTAAATAGGACCTCTATTCCAGCTCATCTGCTGAACACTACAGCACAATTCATAGATTCTCCTTTGACTTCCCATCAAAAGCTTCTTTTAACTCTGATGACTCAATGTCAGACATGGAAGAGAGGGCCCCCTGTAGCTGTGGGCTGTACAATTCTGTCCTTTGGGGGTTGGATATTTAAGGGTGGACGACCGTTTTCACATGCTTCCATTTTTCATGTGGAGCTGTGTCTGTACTAACAGCGTAAAAATAAAGAATCTGGCTTTATATTATATTTACATATTCTATATTATAGATTTATGGTCTTTTTAGGTCTGAGTGCCCAGAGGTTAAAGGAATGGTTCACCCTAAAATGATCCCAGATGTGTATGACTTACTTTCTTCTGCTGAACTCAAACAAAGATTTTAGAAGAATATTTCAGCTCTGTAGGTCCTCTCACTGCAAATAATGGGTTCCAAATTCTTGAAGCTCCAAAAGGACATAAAGGCAGCAAGTATCCATATCCAGACTCAAGTGGTTAAATTCATATCTTCAGAAGCAATATTATAAATGTTGGTGAGAAACAGATCAATATTTATATCCTTTTTTACTATCAAACTCCACTTTCACATTCTTCTTTTGTTTTTTGTGATTCACATTCTTTGTGCATATCGCTAACTACTGGGCAGGGAGGAGAATTTGTAAAAAGTAAAAAATGACTTAAATATTGATCTGTTTCTCAACCACACATATCATATCGCTTGTGAAGATATAGATTTAACCACTGGAGTTGTATGGATTATGTTTATGCTGCCTTTATGTGCATTTTAGAGCTTAAAAGTTTTGGTAGCTACCCGTTCACTTGCATTGTGAGGACCTGCAGAGCAGTTCAGAATGAAATGATGTGGTCACTGCATTCATTCAGAATGACTTTTGTGAATCCATTTCAGGATATCAAGACAAAAACATCTTTAAATAAAATAATTAATTAAGTCACCTTTACTTTTTTTATATAATTAGTGGTGCTTGCTTACCCTAAGTATTATATTTTGGTGAGTAACACATCCTACACTGTTCATGCTACGGACATGAATGATACCTCAAATGCCGTGTGGCTTTATGAGGAGAGGTGTGCTATTACTTTTCTAAGCAATACTTGCAATTTGGTGCAAGGATTTCACATGGTGGACAATAATCAGGCAAAAAAATAAAATAAAAAATCCCATAGATTTATGCTGAACACTGAAAAAAAAAAAAAAAAAAAAATATATATATATATATATATATATATATATATATATATCTTTTTAGATATCTTTTTAGATATATTGTTGTCCAAATTCTGAAAACAACATACATTTACTTGAGAATAAAAATATATAAGATATTTTGTCTTGTTTTAGAGAACTCTAACAGAATTTCGTAACATTTGTGTTAGGGATGTTAAAGATTAATCGATAATAGATTAATAATCATAATAATGTAATCAATTAAGTTTAACAAAGAAAAAACAGAGGGAAGTCCTGCACCAATTTTGAATCACAAATAGTTATCGGGTGCGTCGATTCAATATGTATAATCAAAAAAATTAAGTGGATTCCACACATCAGACCAGTTCAGGTTCAAAAAGAATGAGGCTTGGTCAAAAGTCCAATGAGAAAAAACTTCACTGAAAAAATCCAATATACAGTACATAGTGGTAAAACAAATGCACAACAAAAAGTATATATATATAAAAAAAAGTGAACAAACAAAAAGTGAATATGTGCACAAAAAAAGGGTGGGGGGAGAGAAATAATCAAATATTTGTCGAAATATATTTGAGGAAGGACCCAAGATGCAGGATGGCAATGAAAGTGTTTTATTGAAACGAAAAAACAAAATACAAATAAAACTCATGAGGGAGAAATAAAAGTAGAACTGAAAACAAACCAACAAGGAAAACTAAATCAAACAGGAAACAAAAACTCTCACTAGGGAGAAAAAACAAAACAACAAGACAAAAGGAACTGAGAATTAACTGACTAGATAACAGGACCGGATACAAACAACATGACCTGAACTGAAGACCGAACATAACACAATATAAAAACAGAATGTAAAGAGAAGGGAAGATTGAACACAAGCTATAATCACAAGCTGCGCAAATCAGCGCTGCCATGATAATGCTGATTTCGCTGCTGAGCAGCACCAGTGGGAAACATGAGGGAAGGAGGAAATATCCTTGATGCTCATCTTGATAAATTCAAGGAGAACATGGGAGCCTACTCGGAGGAGCAAGGCGAGCACTTCCATCAGGATTTACTGGACTTTGAACACCGCTACCAAGGACAGTATAACGAGAACATGATGGGAGACTACATTTGGGGGCTGATTCGTGAAAGTGATTTACAGTATAATTGTAAATCTTGAAAAACTACTCACTTCTAAATCTTTTTTAGTCATTTTTGTATTACTTTAGTATAAATACAAGTTAATTTGGGTTCATATGTTTGTTTTTTTTCTGACTTTATGTGAACGAAAAGATACAAATTCGTCTCAATTCTAAATATCACTGTCCTGGTCACAAAAGCAAAGTTTGTGGGGAATAATAGCCATTCCCAGCCCCGAAGCTGCCCCCCAGGCCTCCTGATCATCCTCCTTGGATCCTTCTTCACCTTCTGCATCACCCTACCCTCCTCATCCGTCTTTGGGCACCAGGAGTCGCCCTTTAAAGGTGGAGGGGTAATGTCACAGTCTGTCTCCCGCACGTTCTTCAAGGACTCTTATATTTAAGTTTCCTCCGGACTACAGTACATCTCCCATGTTTCACTGCCCTCATCACTTCCATCTGTTCCTTATTATCCTCACCTGTCTTCCATTCCCTCATTTAGCTCCTTTTGTATAAAAATCCTCTAGTTTTGCCCATTCCTTTGTCAGTCCTTGAAGTGTTATGTATGTGCACCTTTACGTTCTAAATTTCCTCACAATTTATCAGCTAGTGAGGAAAAATCTTTAACTGAACTGACGAATGACCTCAATATCGTTATTAAACCTGCAGATAAGGGAGAGGCCATTGTGGTTCAAAATACGGAAAAATACAGACAAGCAATTCTCTCTCAATTAAAAAATACCAGGTTTTACAAAAAAACTTCAGAATAACCCTACCAATATTTATCAATCTGAGGTATTTTCTTTTTTGAATAATGCCAAAACCCAAGGATGGATATCTCCGACTGAGTTTGAATTCCTATATTGCCAGCACCCTATCAGGCCTGTTCCCTGTCTGTCACTCACTCAACGTTGTGTCGATGTAGTGACACTAGGGGTCACTCTTGGGAGCCCGAGACACCTCTGGTCTTTGATAAAAGGCCAATGAAAATTGGCGAGTGGTATTTGCATGCCACTCCCCCGGACATACGTGTATAAAAGGAGCTGGTATGCAACCACTCATTCAGATTTTCTCTTCGAAGCCGAACGGTCATGCTCATTGAGCTGAATTTCTACTGTTCATTCACCACTGCTGGATCTGACGGCACATTTCAGCGGCTTCTCCCTCCTCTGCACTGGTGCACTGCAGAGAACGCCCCTGGGCGCTTCGGCATAAAAAAGAGAGTATATTTTCTGAAAGAGTTTAATTCTCTAAAAGAGTATAAAAATGAGTCCGCCGGCTCGTCTCACAGCGAGTCTGGCCTCTTATTCGGAGCCCGCGAAGATGATGAGCTCTCGAGCGCAGCATCAGAGAGCGGTCTTGTCCAGTCAGACGCAGAAGCCTCAGCTGGGCTCCCCCCCTCATGGACGATTGCCCAGACACAGGCTGATGCAGAGATGATGGACATGCTTTCCCGGGTGGCCGCGAGCGTCGGGCTAGAGTGGAACCCTCCACTCTGCCCTGAACCTTCGCAGCTCGATGATTGGTTCCTGGGCTCGCGGCGCCGCTCAAAGCAGCAACGCCCCGCTCCAGTGCCTTTCTTCCCGGAAGTGCACGAGAAGCTGACGAAATCGTGGGGGGCACCTTTTACTGCCCGGTCCCGATTCCTCAGTTCCCTCGCCCTCACTACCCTCGATGGCAGGGCAGCCAGGGGCTATACGGTGATTCCCCCGGTGGATAAGGTGCTCGCGGTGCACCTTTGCCCGCAGAGTGCCGCCACCTGGCGCGGACACCCAAAGCTCCCATCCAAGCCCTGTAGGTTCACGTCGTCCCTGACGGCTAAAGCCTACAGCGCTGCTGGACAAGCCGCCTCTGTCCTGCACGCCATGGCTCTCTTGCAGGTCCACCAAGCCAAGACGCTAAAAGAACTGCATGAGGGTAGTTCCACCCCAGATCTGTTGCAGGAATTGCGCTCGGCGACCGACCTCACTCTCCGAGCAACAATGTCCACATTAGTGGTCCAGGAGCGCCACCTTTGGGACACATTGCATGGTCATCACCGACCTATCATTTCTATGGGCAGGTGTTCCCCTAGAACTGGTCTGGCCTCGAGTTGTTGGCAGTTCTGCTCACCCTGCGGAGGTTTCGGCTGTTGATCCAGGGCAAGCACGTGTTAGTTCGGACAGACAACACGGCAACGGTAGCATATGTCAACCGCCAAGGCGGTCTGCGCTTTCGTTGTATGTCAAAACTCGCCCGCCGTCTCCTCCTCTGGAGCCAGCAGCACTTCAAGTCGCTGCGAGCCACTCACATCCCGGGCAACCTCAACACTACAGCGGACGCGCTGTCATGGCAGGTTACCCTCAGGGGAGAGTGGAGACTCCACCATCAAGTGGTCCAGCTGATTTGGAGTCGATTCAGACAGGCACAGGTGGACCTGTTCGCTTCCCAAGAATCCTCCCACTGCCCGCTCTGGTACGCCCTGACCGAGGCCCCCCTCGGCATAGATGCACTGGCACACAGCTGGCCCCCTGGCCTGCGCAAATATGCATTTCCCCCAGTGAGCCTACATGCATAGACTCTGTGCAAGGTCAGGGAGGACGAGGAGCAGGTAATCCTGGTAGCACCCTACTGGCCCACCCAGACGTGATTCTCGGACCTCACGCTCCTCGTGACAGCCCCCCCCCCCCCCCGGCAAATTCCCCTGAGGAAGGACCTTCTTTCTCAGGGACGGGGCACCAGCTGGCACCCACGACCAGACCTCTGGAATCTCCATGTCTGGCCCCTGGACGGGACGCGGAAGACCTAAGCGGTCTTCAACCCACGGTGGTAGACACGATCACTCAGGCTAGGGCCCCCTCTACGAGGCGCCTGTATGCCTTTAAGTGGTGTCTGTTCGCTAAGTGGTGTTCTTCCTGACGGGAAGACCCCCAGAGATGCACAGTCGGATCAGTGCTTTCCTTCCTGCTGGAGAGGTTGGAAGGGTGGCTGTCCCCTTCCACCTTGAAGGTGTACGATGCTGCCATAGCAGCACACCATGACACAGTTGATGGTAAGTCCTTAGGGAAGCACGACCTGATCATCAGGTTCCTGAGAGGCGCCAGGAGGCTGAATCCCTCCAGACCATGCCTCGTTCCCTCATGGGACCTCTCTGAAGTTCTTCAGGGTCTACAGAGATCGCCCTTTGAGCCTTTGCAGTCAGCTGAGCTTAAGGTACTCTCCTTGAAGACTGCCCTCCTGACTGCACTCACTTCCATCAAGAGGGTAGGAGACCTGCAAGCGTTCTCTGTCAGTGAAACATGCCTGGAGTTTGGTCCAGGCTACTCTCACGTGATCCTGAGACCCCGACCAGGCTATGTGCCCAAGGTTCCCACGACCCCTTTTAGGGATCAGGTGGTGAACCTGCGAGCGCTGCTCCAGGAGGAGGCAGACCCAGCCCTCTCGTTGCTGTGTCCAGTGCACACTTTACGCATCTATTTGGATCGCACGCAGAGCTTTAGGATCTCTGAGCAGCTCTTTGTCTGCTTTGGTGCACAGCGGAAAGGAAGCGCTGTCTCCAAGCAGAGGATCGCCCACTGGCTCATTGACGCCATAGCTATGGTATATCACGCCCAGTACATGCCGCCCCCTGTAGGACTACGAGCCCATTCTACCAGGGGTGTAGCTGCCTCCTGGGGCCTGGCCAGGGGTGCCTCTCTAACAGACATTTGCAGAGCAGCAGGCTGGGCAACACCCAACACCTTTGCAAGGTTCTACAACCTCTGGGTAGAACCGCTTTTGTCCCAGGTAGTGGCACGCAGTACAAGCGGATAAGCCTGGGATAGCCGGCCGGGTGTATCGCTTGCACATAGCGCCTTCCACCTCTTTTGAGCTGAAGACGTGCGCCATTAATTCCCAGTAGTGTTCACAAACTATGTACACGTGCTAACTAAGAGCCCTGTTCTGGGGTAGGTGCTCCGCATGTGGCGGTTCCCTGTAAGGTAACCCCATGCAATGTATATCTTCCGCTAATTCGTTTCCCTGTTGGCAAACTGCGTCTTCCTTGGGCAGAGCCCCTCTGCCCCAGTCTCCATGTTTGTAGTAACTCCTCCCCCGTTGGGTAGGATCTACCTTGAGACTCTCCACATGGTCATCAAGACCATGTGATGTATTTTTTCCACTTAAATATCCCCCCTCTCTTTGGGGAGGTGTGGTCTCCGTGGTGTCCTCCCCTTGGGAGGGACACCCCCCGACTAGACCTGGCGGCCCAGTCAGATAATCCCCCTTATTTAATTAAGGAGTGGAAAAAAAAATAAGGGGAAAAGAGGCCACGACTGGGTTAGCCTGTCTCTATCTCTTGGGTAGTCCCCAAAGGGCCGTTTGACACTCATAACTATGTTGGGAGAGGTTTCGTGTCGGCCTGGTGCGCTGGCTACGCGGCACACAGTGGTCTGCCCGTCACACACCGCCAGTTCACGTAACACAGTTCAGCCAGTTGTGGCATTTCGTATAGGGACCCCTAGTGTCACTACATCAACACAACGTCGAGTGAGTGACAGATAGGGAACGTCCTGGTTACTTGCATAACCTCCGTTCCCTGATGGAGGGAACGAGACATTGTGTCCCTCCTGCCACAACGCTGAACTACCCGCTGAAATGGCCAGACCTTGTCTCAGCTCCTCAGCATAAAACCTGAATGAGTGGTTGCATACCAGCTCCTTTTATACCCGTATGTACGGGGCAGTGGCATGCAAATACCACTCACCAATTTTCATTGGCTTTTTATCAAAGACCAGAGGTGTCTCGGACTCCCAAGAGTGACCCCTAGTGTCACTACATCGACACAATGTTTCGTTCCCTCCATCAGGGAACGGAGGTTACGCAAGTAACCAAGACGTTTTGTATACACTACCAAAGATTCATAAAAGACTCATTGATCCTCCAGGTCATCCAATTGTGGCTCAGACTAATACTTTTCTATCTCCCTTATATCAATATGTTCATTTTTCAATTAAACCTTTTGTTCATTCGTGACCAGCATATATTAAAGATTCGATGGATTTCATTAATAAAATATCAGATGTACAAGGTTTACCTTAGACATCTTTGTTACTTACTTTGGACATAACTAGTTTATATACAAATATATCTCATGAGGGGGGACTTTGTGCGCTAAATCATTATCTTTCTGGCCGAGGAGATGCGATTCCACCTTCAGAATTTCTAATAGATATGGCTTCACATGTTTTGAAATATAATAATTTTAGTTTCGATGATTTTTATTTACAATTGAGTGGGACAGCAATGGGATCGATTTTCATATCATATATGATCCATTTTCAAAAAACACTGGCATTTGCTAACATCTGATCCAGAGCTACATGCTTTATTAGCATTTACCAGCACCCCTTATAGTGTTTAAACAGGCTAAAAACTTAAAAGATAATTTAGTTCACACCTATTCCGCAGTGAGGTTTCTGCACCATCTCAGAGACTGTTTAGTCTGATCCCAAATAGGAACTATCGATGTGGTAATTGTGCACATTGCAATGCTACTTTTAAATCATCCTTTTTTTGTCATCTGCGAACTGGTAAAAGGTATTCATTAAACTCTGTTATCACCTGTTCCTCTACCCATGTTGTGTATTTGATTCGTTGCCCTTGTGGTCTTGGATACGTGGGAAAAACATCACGTCAGTTAAAACAACGAATTAGTGAACATAAGAGTTTGATCAGGAGAAAAGATCTAAATTATTCTGTCGCAGCTCATTTTGTTGAATTTAATCATGATGTCTCCTCTTTGCATTTTTGTGGCATCGAGAGAGTTATGATGCCACCAAGATGAGGCAACACTGAATTGATTTTACAGAGACGTGAGATTTATTGGATCTACACACTTCAAACCTTATCACCGATGGGACTTAATGATGAAGCCTTGTTTAATGCGATGCTGTAGATGTACTGTATGTATAGATAAAGTTTTTTTCCATGTATATGTATGTGTGTGTATATGTATATATGTGTACATATGTATACAGGGTTGGGGAGCAACGGAATACATGTAACGGGATTACGTATTTAAAATATAAAATATAAGTTACTGTATTCCACTACAGTTATGATTTAAGTCATTGGTAATTAGAATACAGTTACATTCAAAAAGTATTTTGATTACTGAAGAGATTACTTTGCATTTTATTGTCATTTGTTTCATTTAATATTTAGTCCTTTCAGATGGAAAACATTTGGACATATAAATGATGCGATCCAAAGTGCATTTGAACAGCGGTGAAACACTATGATGTGTTACATTCATACGAGCAGACAGAGAAGTAAGTTTGAAGTAAGTTTGGAGCAGAAGAAATAGAAATAAACCTTGTGTAAATTGTCAGCTAAGCTAAAATGCTATTTCTAGCCATTTTACATGCACATGTTACCATTTATCAAGAAAATTCACATTGGATCATAATTTATTTTTTTCTAGTAAGACCTTTGATATTAGGGTAAAAATCATATCTTTGATGATAATTTTTGTTTTGTTTTCCTGTAAGAATATCTAAAAATCCTTAAAACAATCAATTTGATTTATAAATCACTGCATAAGATATTTAGGTTTTTCAGAGAATGCATTTTTTACAAGTGTGTTTTGTCTTACTGTACTGGCAGAGTTTTTATAGTCAAAACAAGTGAAAAAATCTACCAGTGCTAAAGAAGTATTCCAAAGTATTTAGAATACATTACTGACCTTGAGTAATCTAACAGAATACATTACAAATTACATTTTACAGCATGTATTCTGTAATCTGTAGTGGAATACATTTCAAAAGTAACCCTCCCAACCCTGTATGTGTGTGTGTGTGTGTGTGTATATATATATATAATGTTGTGGGTTACCTTACAGGTGTAATTTATTATATGTATTTGGGCTGCTGTATATGTGATGTGTTTCTCTTTTCTGTATTTATAGGTGTTTTCTAGATGTTCTCTATTTTTTTGATTGTCATTGATTGTGATGTCATGGTCATCAGATGTGTTGATTGGTCATAACATATTTTAAATTTGGTGCTGTTGCACTCTCTTTGTAAATGCCTGATGAAGGTCGAGTGACCGAAACGTTGCTGAATAAATTTTTGATGCTATTTGCAAGCCAGTATATGATTTTTTCCATTCATTGACTTTGCTACCTCAAACATCTTTGACATGGTAATTGCCATCATCTGTGTCAATTAAATTTTGCCTATAACATAATCGATTGAGGTACAATTAAAATGTAAATTCATTCAAAATTAAAAATGTTAAATCCATAAGACCCATGTCTCGGATTCACCGGACTCCCTCTCTGACTCCACACTCCGCTGCCTCTCCCTCACTGCCGACACAGCGCTCACTCTCCCCGGATTTCTGATTACACGCACCTGCACTTCATCAGTGACTAATCAAGGACTTTATTTATACCCCACTCTCACACACATTCAGTGTCTGTTCTTGTCAGTGTTATCCCGGAGACTAATGACCCCCTAGTTTCCTCTAGACCTTCCAGTGTAAATACTTTCCTAGTTATTGTCCCCCTCATCAGAGTTTAGTGTTGTCTCTTCCTACGTTTATTCCCCCGCGTATTGGACTCTCCTATGTTGTTTACGTTTGTTGCAAATTTCAAAGGACTGTTGTGAGTTTTCCTGTCATATGTACATCACTATATTTCCCTATCTGGATATTACCCACCTGCTGTTTACAAAACATCTGTTTCTGGATTCACCCACCTGTTGTATTCTTCTCTGTTTCATTCACCTGTGCAATAAAGCCCGCGACTGAGTCCTTATCCCTACCTCTGTGAGTTTCTCAGTGACAACCCAGACAGCAATTGTAAAAGAGGAATGTGATTTAAGAATGTGTACAATTTGTGTTTACTGTGTGTATAGCTATTGTCAGTCAATAAACATCTTTATGAAGATGAGCACAACAAAAGCACAAACTTTATTTGCAACATTATAAACAGGTATACACAGCAGGTTGGTGTGGAAAATATATATGTATATTCATTTTCATTTGAAAGAGACATTTTCGTAATACACGCAAGTAATATACAACATTACTTTAAACACTATCATTTGTCCACAAAAGTGTGCTCGCTTGCCTTCTCTGTATCATCAGCTGACCATCATTCCGAGAGTCCGCCTTTTCTCGATCATACCCAAGCAATTATTTTAATAAAAATAGAATATTGGGGGGCCTGGGTAGCTCAGCAAGTATTGACGCTGACTACCACCCCTGGAGTCACGAGTTCGAATCTAGGGTGTGCTGAGTGACTCCAGCCAAGTCTCCTAAGCAACCAAATTGGCCCGGTTGCTAGGGAGGATAGAGTCACATGGGGTAACATCCTTGTGGTCGCGATTAGTGATTCTCGCTCTCAATTGGGCGCATGGTATGTTGTGCATGGATCGCGGAGAATAGCATGAGCCTCCACGTGCTGTGAGTCTCCACGGTGTCATGCACAGCGAGCCACGTGATAAGATGCGTGGATTGACTGTCTCAGAAGCAGAGGCAACTGAGACTTGTCCTTCGCCACCCGGATTGAGGTGAGTAACCACGCTACCACAAGGACCTAGTAAGTAGTGGGAATTGGGCATGCTAAATTGGGAAGAAAAGGGGAGATAATTAAAAACAAAACAAAAAACAACAAATAAATAAAATATTTAAAGATGATCATACAATGTTTTTAAAATGAATGTGATATAACTGTAAGGGGATGTGCGTTTTCTTTAGTATAAGTTCTGGAAAGTCCATCGGCTTTCTCTAGCGACTCGAGCCGTTGCCCTTGCTCACCTCCATCGCGTGTTTCAGTTTGGGCCGCGGGTTGGGAGGCTGGTTCTGTTGACAGTATCGCGATTACAAGCTCCCATCCAGAACACGTATCACTGTGCACACTCAGGTAGGGCCGCGTTCGGCATTTCACAGCAATAGTGAACAAGCCACCATTAACTTATGCACCAGGTTCAATAATATCACATCAACTGCTTGTACCATCGTCCGATGACAAGCCGTCTTAATATACACTTTCCACATCTATGTACAATTCTGTATTTACATGGAGCTTTAAAGTACTTAAAAGAATACCATGGTACTACCCTGGTACTTTTGTAAGGCTGGCACCAGGATGTCTACACACAAAAGGCACTGTGAGAGCCAGCATCATAAAACTCTCACACAGAAGAGCATCTCCACCTGAGACAACACACCCTACTGATTAAGGACCATAAAATGCAAATCTCACTCACATCTGCCCCCTCTCTCACCTCAGGTCACTTTAGGGTCACCAAAACTAAGTTATGATTTATCCTGTTCTGTAATGTAAAAGGTTTTCTTATCATACATGTTTGGTATCATTCAAGAGGTCTCAGTGCAACTGGTAAAACAGTCTCATTCCCTTTCAAGTAAAATCACAAGTAAGATTTAAGAACTTATAAAATACTGTATTCTGTCAGGGTCATGCCCCTCCCAGGACTCTCACAGGAACCATCAGATTAGGTGCATTCTTTGTAAACATCAAACGACCTACTCAATCACAAATTTCAAAGGTCTACTTACAACCCTCTAAATTGTAAACCAAATCCTGAATAAAATCAAACAAATACATCCGAAATAACAATAGAATCGTTTGGTATTCAAGGAAGGTTGGCAAGGAGCTTGGGGAGTCTGTAGTCAGATATCCCACACTTATCACTGCGTGTCATTTTCTATTGCCAGGTATGTTTCTTTGACTTGTCTTTTATTTTTAGGAATGTTTGTTTATTCTGATCATGTGTGAAATTGGCTTTGATTGATTTTGTAACTTACGTTTTAAATCCTATCTGGCAAATAAATTGTTACTTTTTGATTATTCAGTATTCCTCCGAAATCATTTATCACCGGTAGATTCGAGGGATGCCTTTTTTTACTGCAAACTTATGTCCAGGATAATGATCATTACTGGAGCTTATGAATAGGAGAAAACCACATAAGACTACCAGTCACTGCTTATCACAATCTTAGCAAATTGTATGAAACGTGACTAAATAAAACAATCATCTGGTTATGAGCAAGCAGTAGGCGGACAAACCTGATGATATTAGTAAACACTGCAACCGCTGACTATGAACGGAACTGGCGATTTTGTGTCCATGAGATCTATGTAATTAATCGGCCGGCATATGACTCTGAGCGACAATCGGGTTCCGAATGATAGGATAATGAAAGTTAGGACGATTCAGAGTAATCAATAACTTAAAAAGATTAAATTAAAAGAATGATCAGAAATCAATTAGAGCTTAAATCTAAATTATAGGTTCAACTTAAATTGGAGTCAAATCAAATTAATTTGTAAAGTCAATTGATAAAGTGCAAATTAATAATAAGCGTTTTTGTTTCAGCGCTCAGAAAAGACAGAACAATGCAGAAACCTTCAGCCATTTTATTGGAATCCGACATTGGACCAATAGTTTTGGTATCCCCCTTTTTACACTTTTATATGGTTAGCATATTGATATATTGTTTTATTTACATGGTGCCTTCAGGTAATTCAAAGAATTCCATTATACTACCATGGTACTTTGCTAAATGATTACCATATTCACATAACATTGTATTTACAGGTACTTTAAAGAATACCATGATACTAACATGGTAATTTGATATATGGTTACTATATTCATATAGCCTACTATTGTATTTACATGGTGCTTCAATGAATTCAAAGAATACCATGGTACTTCGCTATATGATTACACTATACGTATACCATTGTAATTAAAGTACGTGGTGCTTCCAGGTAATAGTACATGTCCAAAAAACATGCTAATGCAATGGTACTTTTTTGATGTGTTTTCGTGTTGGCTACTAAGTGTTTTGATACTCTTTTGGTTGGAAAATGTCTTCACCTGCAGTAGTCCTTCACAAGCTGCACACTTGTTGCACATCACTGGCAAACAATATGATGCATTTGCAGGTTGATTTGATATATATCCACAGCAACCAGCATTATCTACTATTGTTTTCTGTGTTTTTAATTATTCTGTTAGCGTGTTGGTGAGTGAGAAGCCGCTCCAAATGATTCGAACCGATAGCTCTGCTATCACGTGTGACCAATACTTTGTAAAGAACCATCTCAAATGAGTGATTCAATTGTGAATCTGACATCTTTAGTTCTGATTCAATACTGGTGACAGTAAACACCAGGTACACAGCATGATGTAGCGGTGTAGCTTTTGTCAATGCTACTCTGCTACCTAATCAATAAAATATTGTAGTTTTGCTACTGAAAAGCCACTTGATTTAGAAACTAGCAAAGCTACCACCTCGCTACTTAAAAATGTAGTTAAGCAAATAGCTTTGCTATTTGTAGTGAAGCTAATGACCATCACGGGACATTTTGCATTTTCGTTTTCTAGTATTTACCATCAACCTTTTGGCAACCACTATATTTTTTTAAAGTATCCCAAAAAATCTCAACTTATGAATCGATCCATTTAACTTGCGTCTGCATTTTTAAAATAGCCTGGGCTTGAGAAACTCAAATCTGGCAACACTGTGTCTTGTTTGTGTACAACGCTCTTTGCATGTGTCAAGCATTACGAGCTTCCTTCATAAACATGCCAAGGATCCAACTGAATTAAAGTGTATGGACAAAAACACCTCATACATCCTTCAAAATATCTTTACTGGTGTTCCACAGACGAAAGAAGGTCATACCAGTTTGAGATGACATGAGGGTGAGTAAATGATGCGAGAATGAAATAATTTTTGGGTGAGCGATCTCTCTATGGCTTTACATGTAAAACTGTTCATTCAATTTCTCACCGCAAAACTTAGTCAGTAGTCTCCCTTCTCTCTTTATTCTTATAAAACACTTTATAGATGATCTTGCAAGTCTCTCATGTCAGCTGAGCCAAAGTGCTTCTTCTAACACACATCAATATTCAATGTACAGCACTGTGGTGTGACTAAGTGCACTCCAGCCAAATATCTGGGTGACAGAGGAGCAAAATTGCTTAGTCTTGCTTAGTAGCTCTGCACAACAGTAGGGGAATGACTTCATACAACTAGCTGCCAGTTCTTAAACCTTAGATCCCCACTGATCGATCAAACCATCTTCTCATCAACATTTAAAATTATAATTTCATCACAAGCACTTAATGGCATATTGATCTTATTCAGAATGATCATTAGGGTGCATACTGTATGGTGGGTACACTATTTGATGAAGTCCTTCTTGAAGTCTTATTCCCTTGGGTGGCCTACTGAAATACTCTCTTTAAGCTCCACAATGAGCCTGACGGTGCATGGAGTGAAAAATCATTGCTAGTCACCCAGCATAGAGGCAGTGTTATGATTCATCTCATTAAGACTGAATGCGGCCCCAAAAGCAATCCAAAAAAATTTTATGCAGAAGTCCACTGCAGAAATATTATACTACATGTTTTATTAGCTTGAGGATAGCAAGTTATTGTGACATGACCTAGTTTATATTTTGTTTAGCATCCCTGCTAAAAAGACCAGCATAGCTGATGACCAGCATAAAGCCTCTTTTCCATCATCAAGCTCCATTTTTCTGTGTACGGTGAGGAACAGTAAGAAGCATTTCCCTTCAGGGGCTAAAAACAGTTCAAACAAAAAATGAAAATTAGCTAAATTTTTGCAGAATGTAAACGAAGACACTCTCAATCGTTCCAGAGTGAAAACTTTATTTCCCTTTCGTAGTTCACTTCGATGCTACATCAGAACTTATTCATTGGGAACACCCCAGGTGGTCACGAGGTCTGAAGCATGTTGATCACACTAGCCAGTGACGTCAGTCAGAACAGTTGTTTATGTGCTTTGGTGGCCGTAACAAAGGCTTTCAGTCACTAGGCAGAGGCTCATTTTTAGTCTCATTGGCTTGTGGACACAGTTTCGAGTACTTAAAGGGTGTGCAATTTGCCTTGCAATATTGCCTGTTGCATATTTGCTGAACTTACAGATGTTACAGAGGTATAAACCTTATATATAAATCGACATGTAAATGGTGTTATACCGTGTCTCTATAAGCGAGCGACAACAGTCCATCCTCCAATCCACCTGGCTGGCCCGGGAGGATTCAAACGTTGATAACAGCTCACTCCAATGTGCAATGTGCAGATTATAATCTTCGATCATCCATTGTACTTTACTTCGAATCTGTTGTATCATGGAAACCTGGTCAGAAAGATCTTTCAGCATTCTCGACGATCTCGGCCCACGACTGTGGAGAAACTAGGTTCGCTCAAGGTAACAAGGGGGTTGGGTGCGGGTGACAGAGATCTAGCCGGGGGGGGTCGATGATCCGGCGTGAGGGCGACTTATTTGCTCTCCTCTTGTACCGAAGGCAACTCATTCGCCCTCCTCATTGTACTACATTCTGGAGACCCTTATTGGTCTCCCGTAGATCTATTGGTCTGGCCTCTCTGCCAGTAATGGTTATTTCCTTCCTCCCGGCTTCCCCGGGAGTGTGAGCAGTGCCGAGGACCATTTCGACCGCTCGTAATATCTAACTTAGGTCTCCCATCGTCGAACTGGGAACCTGCAGGATATCTGGTCTGAGACCCATGGCCCCTGACCTTGTCCAAGGGTTTTGGGGTGATGGGGGGAGTATAGAACTTGGAATTTTGTCCATAGGAAAACCAGGTGCATAATCCGCCTTCTCCGGCCTCGGTCTCAACGAGTCCGGCTAGGTTAGGTTGTTCCAGTTGTTGGGGTAACAGTTGGGTCCCCAATATGATTATTGAGGAATAAAAACTCGCAGGCTTGCAATCAATTGAGAGAGAGTTTACTGATTGTTCTCTGCAGTTCCAATTTACATCACAAATCAATGGGATCCAGTAGTTCAGTAATACAGAAGAAAAAGAAGAAGCCTACTTTCAAAAACTTTCACAAGCAATTATAGTCATATGCAAATTGAATTAAAGGTGTCACAGTACAACACTTTCTGAGATTCTGATAGGTCACTTACTTCAAACATCTTAGCACTTTACAAATATTGTCTGTTTCATGGTCTGTTTCCACCTTCGTGCAAACAATCATTAGGTAGCCATAACATTAATCAGGTTCCAATCATTGGTTTTACAGAACTTATGTGCAGATGTCAAGGGATAGCGATATGTTATGACCTCTCTCCATCTGTGGAAAATTAGGACAGAGCCAGGAGAAAAACAACAGAACACATACACAAGCCAAACGCAGCACATAGTCACCTAATATGACAATAAAATCACATAAAGAAACTCGAAGTTCCAGTTCAAATGATTACATGAGGTAGATATATTGTATGCCATGGTTTCTTTTATGAACCATATAAAAACATGGATAATAATAAAATCATAACTAAAATCTCTCTTTCTCTCATGCAATTAATAATGATTGGATTAACATAAAATCAAATTGTTATAGAATAGTTGACTGATTATTAAATAATTTTAACAGATATATATTTTTATGAATAAATGCAGTACAATATAAATGATTATCCTCCAGTAGCTGGGCTAAATAAATAATCACTGTAATTGTATTCCTGATATAAATCAGACCCTCAGTCATCCCACAGATGACATACGTTACTTGCACCTTATTGTAAAAGGAAAATAGAAAATGTATTAATATAATAAAAATAAATGAGGATGAGAAAAGATGAGATATAACTTGTAAGAGTAAAAGGGAATTGGCTATTCACCCCTTCATAGTCGCAGGAGGAGCTTGAGACAGGCCCTTCGGTCTCGCTGGACAATCCCGATGTTTCTGGTTCGGTCCACATGATCTTCGGATGGAATGTCCAGGACTCATCGTTGGAGGTTGGCAATGCGGGACTTGTAGACATCTTCAGAATAATTGATTAACCTTAAGACCGCGGTCTTCAAATTACCAACGGTAACATTTTATAATCTATCAAGGCTTCCAGGGGCCATATCTCCGGTCCGTAATGGGGATCGATGGCTGTTTGTGAAATCCGACTTCTGACACCAGCTGTTGTAGGATGGCCAGAGACAAAGACGAGACCAATGATGCATGAGAGCTTTATTGAGTTTTATGGAGATGCATACAGCACAGCCGGGTCTATGCCAAAGATAATTTAGTGGTTATAGATTAGGCAGACACTTGAATAAAACTGAAAAGAATTGTTATCTACAGCCACACAAAAAGGGGTACTACCCCACACCAACCTTATGAAAGAAAGACTGGGTCATTTCAGGCAAAAGGAAAATCTTTTGACAGTGAAAATCCTTTGACAGTGGAACAGTAGGCCTACAGAGTTCTAAAGAGAACAGCTAAAGTCAGTTTGTAACACAATTGTCACAAAAAGAGACTACCCAAAACAAAGCTAACAGAGATGACAATCTAAAATGCACACACGTGCGAGCACACACACACACACACACACTATTTTAAAGGGTGAATAGTTCACCCAAAAATTACAATTCTGTCATTGTCAGTTCCTGTAAACAAAGGGTGCTTCTCAGTACTCAAAATTATGCTTCCTTGTTTCACCTGTGTAAAATATTGGATTGGTATAAATAACTGTTGGAATAAAGAAAGTAAATCACATTAATTGTGAATCATTACTTTGCCTTTTCTGGGTCAAGCCAGAAAACGAATCACCTATGTTGTATGTCTCTTTTGTAAGTCGCTTTGAATAAAAGTGTCTGCTAAATGAATACATGTAACTGTAAGTAGCTCTGGTCAGACAGCAGAGGGAAACAGATCCTGTGTTCCTTTTTTTATACTTCAGTTCACACTATTCAGTTCTGCTGCTGTGCCCAGGTGTACTTCCCTAAAGATATTTTTTTTATTATTATTACAAACTCTCCTTTGGCTGACATTTGTGCTTGTCACATAATATTTTGTATGAATAGTATATGAATACACTCAAAAAATATATATCTTAAAATTCATTTTTGAGTGTAGAGAAGCACTCTCCACTGACATGGTCTGACCTGTCCTCTTGCTCATTGTATATTCTGACTTTAAGTGCCAGCTTTACAGCTCACTTAGAGGTCGCAGATCAAATATCTGATGAAATGAGAAGTAAAATTTCAATCATGGTCTATTTTTATCCATCATATTATTTTAAACCTTGTGCGTCAATAAAAAAAAGTTACTCAGAGCTCCTTAGAGGACAAATTGTCCATGTCAAAAAACTGAATATATAATAATAATATTATATATTAATGTTATTTTTCACTTTCAATTAGTTAATTTTTTTAACCAACATCAGTTCTGAACATAACTACCAAATATTCATTTATTTTCAGGATTTTAACCTTTTAAATGCCAGTTTGTTTATATAATGCCACTGTTGTTGTTTTATGAAAAAAAAAAATCCCCAAAAAAATGAATTATTTTCCATATACTAAATGCTAAGGGGAACTTTTTTTGGGATTATCACAGTCTGGGATATGTCAATGATTAGCAACAACATTGATTTTGATGCATTATTTTTTTTGTGCAAAAAAACTCACACTCAGGACCTTAGAGGACAAAAATGTCCGTGTCAAAAAACTGCCATAAAAATATTATATATTAATATTATTTTCCACTTTCACTGACTTATATTTTTGAGAAAAATGGTGCCATCTGGTGAAAAATATTACATTTTTTAATTTTGAAGCCAGGGCTCCGGAATGAAAGCATAGAATCATAGAATTCATGATTTTATGCTTTAATGGCACTGGGATCAGTTGCAGTTTTAATGGGTTTCAATGTGGACATTTTTGTCCTTAAGGTCTTGAGTGTAACTGTTTTGTGTGCACAGTGTATTATTGATGTATTATAGGAACTGAAGTTGAAATACACACCTTTGGCAAAATGTATGCCGTTGGCATTAACACTATTATTCTTTTATTACATAATTATTGAAAAAACAAAAATGAAAAAGACAAACATGTCCTGAAGGTCGCACAAGGGTTAAATTTCCCTGATACATAGTATATTTGATATTGTCTCAATATAGTCTGCATTTTCAGTTAAAAATGACAATGCGTGACAAGCACGAGCCTGATGAAACAGGTTTTCTATTTAATAGTTTGAAGAGTTAGGGAACATACTTTTAAAAGTGTACTTACATTATTGATGTTTCTTGCTAAGAGCGACAGAGCATGTTGGGCGATCGGCAGTAGTGATGGGATGATCGGATCATTTTACTGACTTGAATCTTTGAGTCTCATTCAGCAAAATGAACGAATCTTTATTCAAGTCATTTTGTTAATTTCGTTCATTTGAGCAGAATTAAAGTAAAATGTTACATTTTCAATAGCCAAATCCCCCCCAACACGTATACTAACGTAAACTTTATCAATTTTTCCTTATTGGGACTATAATCAATGCAACCAAGGACAAATTATGAGAAACAGAATGATTAGTTCACCTCTGGAATCTTCTTGTCGGAGTCATTTGTTCTTTTGTCACTGCATAGGGTGTACGGCTGACACATGACAAAAGAACGAACGACTCGGACCATAAGACTCGAGAGGTGAAATAATAATTTCTGTTTCCTGTGTGAGCAATGCATAGGGTATACGGCTGATGGACCGAAAGACTTGAGAGGTGAACTAATCATTACAGTTTCCTGTGTGAGCAATGCATAGCGTATACAGTTGTCACGTGACAAAAGAACGAACGACTCGGTCCAAAAGACTCGAGAGGTGAACTAATCATTTCTGTTTCCTGTGTGAGCAATGCATAGCGTATACAGTTGTCACGTGACAAAAGAACGAACGACTCGGACCAAAAGACTCGGGAGGTGAACTAATCATTTCTGTTTCCTGTACAGCGCCTATGCAGTTTCCACGTAACAAACGAGGTTGCGCAATGCACATGCGCGGCCAACACAAAATAAACGAATCACTCTCTGAGACTACTCGTTCTTCTGAGTCACATAAAATATTTGTTCAAAATTAATGAATCGTTTATGAACTACCCATCACTAATAGGCAGTCGGCAATATCTTTTGCGCACACACATGCAGCACACGTGCAGAGAGCAGGTGAGCGAGCGAGAGAGAGAGAGAGAGAGAGAGAGTGAGAATGTGTAAATAAAAGTACTTTGAAAGAATACGCGCTTTGCCGTTCTCAGACAGAATAATCACATAAGGACTCGTAAACATGTAAACTGATGTGCATTATCAAATACACAGAATATATGATAGTTATATTGTAGAGAGTGCATCAATATGAAGAAAAAGACAAATCCCAGCCATTTTTTTTGCCAATTTTTAAAGTCTGGGGCCGGACACTTTTTTCAGGTCTGGAAATGAGGACATAAGGTATCGATTTCATCTACTGATATTTACCTTAAAGGAACAGTTTACCCAAAAATGCTAATTCTATCAAAATTTACCAAAGTCTTTCTAGCAAATCAGCTATTTTTTTATGTAAACAAGCGGCATACAAAAGCAGCTCCCATTTACTTTAATGGGGAAAGCCCGAAATTACCAAAAATGTTGGTCAAGATTACGATCAGAGAACATATATCAAATCGGCAGTAAAATCTGACAACACTGAAATCATAAAATGTGATGCATGCTTTACCTCAGATTATGCTAAAAAACTGCTTGTATAGCTAACGTGCATGCGCCTTCTCCAGTTGATTGACAGGCAATGTTTGTATCTAAAATGTGCTTGGCTCTTTTACCTTTAAGGCGGGACTTCTTTCTACATCCGTTGACTGTTCCAATTTCTCTCATTCATTTTAATAAGACTGGTGGTGGTTGAGGAGATTCCCCTTATAATATGTAAAGCATTTGAGTGTCTAGAAAAGTGCTATATAAATGTAACAATTTATTAATAGAAGTGGCCCGTCACTGCTAAATAGTCTCTACATTTACTCACTCTTATGCCATCTCAAACTCGTATGACTTTCTTCTGCTGGACACAAACAAAGATATTTTGATAGAGATATGATGTGAATAGCATATATGATGTGCAATGTCAAGATTTAAAGTAAAAAAGTTTTGGTTTTGCAGCTAGTAATAGTTTCTCCAAAGCTATTTATTGCTTCCACACATTTTGTCATTCTAGTGCACTCTTTTTGCAAAACTCTATGCACAAGTCTTGGTTCTCTATATAATTCTCAGTATGATTTTGTTTTGTGAACTGAAGATATAGTATGGCTTTCATCGCTATTTAGTTTTAGTGTGTAAGCAGTTAGGAAAAACTATAAATACAGGCCTTTCATTAAGGGGTAATACTGTGTTTGATTATTCTTGAATTTATGATTTTTCTGATAACCTAAATATGTATAAAATCGAATTAATGTCTGTTATCAAGAGTAATTTATTAATATTATTTATGTTAGTGCAATAAAAAAAAGCTATTTTGGGCCATTCAGCAAAATCAGTGCCTTTTCTATTTCAAAAAGGTGATATTTAAAGTAACTTTTAAAAAAGAATTTAAACATTCTATCAGACACAGAATGTCTTTAAGTGATAAAACAAATGTGCTGTGCCATCTCAAACCAAATTTAAGATTTTTAATAGATGTTGGGATATGCTCTGCTTTTAAAAAAGTAACAGGATTTGTGGTAACAGTGTTGACAGTTTTACAGTTTTTAGCCATAAGTTTACGCTCACGGTCATGACACTATGAGGTATATATTAGAAAGGGAATTTAATGCTGATATTTCTACAAATATTCACTTTTTAATTATCAGTTCAGTATCATGGTATCAGGGATGACAATTTATGATTGGCCCCTCCTGACTAACCTAACAAAATATAAGATAAAGTGATAAAAAAAAAGAGGAGGCACTTACTTGTACTTGTAGATTACACATACTGAGAGGATGATTATGTCATTATGGCAAAGTTTTGTATTTATTTTATTATTATTATTATTAGTAGTATTATTATTAGTATTATTATTATTATTTATGTATTTATTTATTTATTTATTTATTTATTTATTTTTATGGAATTGTACATTATTTAAATACATTGGAGTTATGATGGTAACAGGGCTGACACATAACTAGGAGACACAACATTAAGTCTTAAATATTATGTCCACTTAAGCATATACATATAGAGAATAAATACTAAATACAAGCTTTTATTTCCATTAAGGTTGTTTTTTTTTATTTGTTTTTTTAGTTATTTATTTTTTTAATCAAAATACGCATATTTGCTAATGCCAAATGAGAATATGGAAACATAGGGCTGGGGACAGGCCAAAGGTTATCCTCGCAATGAAAGATGATGAGGAAAAACACTTAAAAATAAAGTTACTGTATTTTTGCTGATAAAAAGTTCCTTTAAAGGAATAGTTCACCAAATATTAAAATTCTCTCATCATTTACCCACCCTCATGCTATCCCAGATGTGAATGACTTTCTTTCTTCTGCAGAACACAACTGAAGAATTTTAGAATAATATATCTCAGCTCTGTAGGTCCATACAACGCAACTGAATGGATGCCAAAATTTTGACGCTCCAAAAAGCTCATAAAGTCAGCATAAAGTAATCAGTAAGACTCCAGAGGTTTAATCAATATCTTCAGAAGCGATATAATAGGTGTGGGTGAGAAACAGATCAATATTTAAATACATTTTTGCTAGAAATTCTTCTCCCTTCCCAGTAGGGGGTGCATGCATGAAGAATGTGAATCACAAAAAAACAAGAAGAAGAATGTGAAAGTGAAAGTTAAGTGGAGATCGACTGAGCAGGGAGGAGAATTTATTGTAAAAATTGACTTTTATATTGCTTCTGAAGATATTGATTAAACCACTGGAGTCATATGGATTACTTTTATGTGGACATATGTGATTTCTGGAGCTTCAAAATTTTAGCACCCATTCACTTGCATTGTATGGACCTACAGAGCTGAGATATTTTCTAAAAATATTCACTTGTGTTCTGCTGAAGAAAGAAAGTCATACACATCCGGGAAAAGGGTCAGTAAATGATGAGAGAATTTTCATTTTTGGGTGAACTATTCCTTTAATAACACATCATAAAAGTTGGTGTCAGATATCCATTGTTATAGTCATTGTTTATACATATGTTAATGAGAGACATTAGACGTCCCTTTGGACACTGGTTTTTGAAGGTTTAGGAGGAAAAATGCTCTGACACTGTCCTCTGATGGTCAAGAGACACATTACAACAAGCAAGATCAACAACAGAAGGAATGATGCCTCTTGAAATACAGAAATTTGTTACTGAAAAGAGAAACATTTTATCCATTTGAAAATATTTAATTAGACATTAACATACATGCATATTTGTGTTTGTGGTCTGGCATTATTCTCATTGCTATACATGAAATAAAGAAATCCATAACTTTTCTTTTTCAGTTAAAGGGATAGTTCACCCAAAAATGAAAATTCTCTCATCATATACTCACCCTCATGCCATGAATTTCTGTCTTTTGCTGAACACAAACATCATATTAATATTGAAGTCCTTTTTTCCTATAAATCTCCACGTTCACTTTCACATTCTTTTGTATTTTGTTTTTGGCTATTCACATTATTCGTGCATATCGCCACCAACTGGGCAGGGAGGAGGATTTATAGTTAAAAAAAGGACTTAAATATTGATCTGTTTCTCACCCACACCTATCATATCAGTTCTGAATATATAGATTTAACCACTGGAATCATGTGGATTACATTTATGCTGCCTTTATATGCTTTTTGTATATTCAGTTTTATCTATTTTGAGACAAAACACTTGTTATTTTCAAGTTTGTTCAAGGTGATTAATTCAAAGTTTGTTCAAGGTGATTAATTCAAAGGTTTTTCAATAACTGTCCAATAAGTGAAAGGATAGCATTTGGGGTTAAAAAAAATGTGACATATCCAATTACAATGAAGATGAATTTGTTTATAGAATACCTGAGATGTTATTAAAAATTCCAAATGTGTTTGAAATTAACAGCAAATGGTTAATCCTTTTCTGAAGTGGTTATTTTAAATAAGTATTTTCTTATTTTGTTATTCAAATAAGCATCTTGCTGTCTCAGAAGTATTTGCATTAGTTGACAATTTTGCACTTTAACCTATGCTCCTATATCTACACAATATAATTATAAAAACCCAATGGGCCTTTAAGTATGGGAGTAAAAGTCCCCCTCGCCACCTTTTTTAAAAACTAATAATAATAATGTTATTATTTATTTTCACACAAATTATTTTGCACCATCAATTTTATATATATATATATATATATTAATACATTTTGTGTCTAGAAAAAAGCTAATTTTCCTTTAGCCCTTTGTACCTTATTAATGTCGGTTTTAGCTACATCTCAATGCTGATATCATAACTGGTAAAATGCATATCAGTTCACCTTAGCAAAGAACAAATAAGATCGTCTCGGTTACTGTTGTAACCTCCGTTCCCTGATGTAGGGAACGAGACGTTGTGTCGATGTAGTGACACTAGGGGTCGCCCTTGGGAGCCCCAAATCACCTCTAATCTTTGAGAAAAGGCCAATGAGAATTGGCGAGTGGAATTTGCATGCCACTCCCCCTGACATACGGGTATAAAAGGAGCCACGGCCTTTTCTCTCTATGTTTCTCTCCACAGAGTATTAGATTCGGCTGGGGCCATCTAACGCTATTATACGCATTGGGGAAGGTGTTCTTTCCCTTTCCTATTCTTTCAGGGGGAAAAGACCATGCGGAGACCACATCCTGCCTGAAGGGGAGGTAACATGTGGCAATACGTCACATGGGCTCACCAGCCACATGTGGAAGAGGCACGGTGGTAGGTCCTGCCTTGAAGGGGAGGAGCTCTACAACACAGCGACCGAGGGCAGAGAGGGCTCTGCCCAAGAGAGATGCGGGTCTGCCGACAGGGAGACAGTACTGTGGAAAATACATAACAGGGGGTTACTGGAGTAACCGGCACCTGTGGAGCACCTACCACAGTACAGGGCATATTAGCACATGTACTGGTTCCAGCTGCAAATTCCTCCACCAAATTCGCGAGCCACAGGGCTAGGGAGGAAGGACATCCAGGGTTCACAGATTTGTGAACTCGCTTTGGAAAAGAAGCACACGTCTTTGCCTCACGGAGGGGAAAGGCGCTATATGCAAGCGATACACCCGGCCAGCTGTTCCATATTACCAAACTTACCTGTTCATACCTGACAAAACACGGGATGAAACCGGCTCAACCCGGAGATTGTAAAATCTCGCAAGGGTATTGGGTGTTGCCCAGCCCACTGCTCTGCAGATGTCTGTTAGAGTGGCGCCATTGTCCAGTGCCCACGAGGATGCCAGACTCCTTGTAGATTGTGCTTGTATTCCCAAAGAGGCGGGCACGGCCTGGGCTTGGTATGCCAGAGCGATGGCATCCACGATCCAGTGGGAAAGCCTCTGTTTGGAGACAGCGTTCCCTTTCTGATGTCCACCGAAGCAGACAAAGAGCTGCTCAGAGCATCTAAAGCTCTGCGTGCAATCCAAGTAGATGCGCAAAGCACGCACCAGACACAGTAACGACAGGGCTGGGTCTGCCTCCTCCCGAGGCAGCGCTTGCAGGCTCACTACCTGATCCCTGAAGGGGGTCGTGGGAACCTTGGGCACATAGCCTGGCCGGGGTCTCAGGACCACATGAGAGTCTACCGGACCGAACTCCAGGCAGGTATCGCTGACAGAGTACGCCTGCAGGTCCCCAACCCTCTTGATGGAGGTGAGCGCAATCAGGAGGGCCATCTTCAAAGAGAGGGCTTTCAGCTCAACTGACTTTAGCAGCTCAAACGGGGCTCTCCGAAGGCCCAGGAGGACCATGGAGATATCCCATGAGGGAAAGAGACGTGGTCTAGGAGGATTCAGCCTCCGGGCACCTCTCAGAAGCCTGATGATCAGGTTGTGCTTCCCTAAGGACTTACCATCCACTGTGTCATGGTGTGCCACTATGGCGGCTACATACACCTTCAGGGTGGAGGGGGACAGCCGCCCCTCCAGCCTCTCCTGCAGGAAAGAAAGCACTGTCCAGACTGCGCATCTCTGGGGGTCTTCACCTCAGGAAGAACACCAACTCGCAAACAAATGCCACTTCAGGGCATAAAGCTGCCTCATAGAGTGAGCCCTGGCCTGAGTGATCATGTCTACCTCTGCTGGTGGTAGGCCACTTAGGTCTTCTGCGTCCCGTCCAAGGGCCAGACATGGAGCTTCCAGAGGTCTGGGCGTGGGTGCCAGATGGTGCCCCGTCCATGAGAGAGGAGGTCCTTCCTCAGGGGAATCTGCCAGGGAATGGCTGTCGTGAGGAGCGTGAGATCTGAGAACCAAGTCTGAGTGGGCCAGTACGGTGCCACAAGGGTGACCTGTTCCTCGTCCTCCCTGACCTTGCACAGGGTCTGTGCAAGTAGGCTCACTGGGGGGAATGCGTATTTGTGCAGCCCCTGGGGCCAGCTGTGTGCCAGCGCATCTGTCCTGAGGGGGGCTCCCATCAGGGAATACCAGAGCAGGCAGTGGGAGGATTCCCAGGAAGCGAATAGGTCTGCCTGTGCTTTGCTAAATCAACTCCAAATCAGCTGGACCACCTGGGGGTGGAGTCTCCACTCTCCGCTGAGCATCACCTGCCATGACAGCGTGTCCGCTGTGGCGTTGAGGCTGCCCGGGATATGAGTGGGCTGCTGCGACCTCAGCCACTGCTGACTCCAGAGGAGGAGGTGGCAGGCGAGTTACGTCATGCGATGAGAGCATAGGCCGCATTGGTGATTTATATATGCTACTGTCGCTGTGTTGTCCGACTGGACCAACACATGCTTGCCCCGGATCAATGGCAATAGCCTCTGCAGGGCGAGCAGTACAGCCAGCAACTCGAGGCAGTTGATGTGCCAACACACCCATGGTCCTGTCCAGGAGCCAGCGGCTGTGTGCCTATTGCACACGGTGCCCCAGCCCAACTTGGAGGCGTCTGTGGTGACCATGACGTGTCTGGACACTTGCTGTAGGGGGACTCCTGCCCGCAAAAACAAAGTACACATCCTTCAGGTCTACCGCCGCGAACCAATCTTGATGCCGAACGCATGCCAAAATGTGCTTCTGTGTCAGCATCTTGAACGGGAGTCTGTGTAGGGCCCAGTTCAAAACTCGCAGGTCCAAGATTGGCCGCAACCCACCGCCTTTCTTTGGAACGATTAAGGGCTGTAGAACCCTTTCCTCATCTCGGTTGGAGGGACAGGCTCTATCGTGCCCTTGCGCAGAAGGGTCTTGATCTCCACATGCAGGGTGGCGGCATTCTTGCCCTGCACCGAGGTGAAGCGGACGCTGCTGAACCAGGGCGGGTGCCTGATGAACTGAATCGTGTAGCCGAGTTGGATGGTACTGGCCAGCCACCGCGACGGGTTGGAAAGTGCTAACCACGTGTCTAAGCTCTGGGCGAGGGGCACTAAGGGGACAATCGCGTCTAACGTACCTGTGGGTGGGGCCTTGCTTCGTCTCGAACTTGTGGCTGTGCTGAGGGGGCCCTTGAAGCACTTACCTTGCTCCATGTACCCGGCATCGGGGGGGTCAGTGACAGGGGAGGAGGGACTTTTTGACCATCCTCATAACTCGTCACAACCGCCTGGCCGTGGGTGTGAGTGTGGTGTGGTCGGGCACGTGCTCAGTGTCCGGTCGCCATGATAACTGCGGTCGTAAACACTGACTGTGTGACCCAAGGAGTGAGGAAACCGCTCTTTTTTTGAAAATGTTGGTAATGCCGGGGTGCACCCTGGAGGGGAGCGCCAGATGATCCCGCCAGGTGGCAGCGCTTTGCGGGCAGAGATGCACCGCAACAGCCTTATCCACCTGAGGGATCTCCGCGTACCCATGGGCCACCCCGCCATCGAGGGTAATGAGAGCGGACGAACTGGGAAGTCGGGTTCGGGCAGAAAAAGGTGCACTCCACGACCTCGTCAGCTCGTCGTGCACTTCCAGGAAGAAAGGGTCCGGGGGGCACGGCTGTGAGCGGCGCCCCGAACCCAGGAACCAATCATCTAGCCGCGAGGGCTCAAGGAAGGGTGGAGGGTTCCAGTCCAACCTGACACTCGTGGTGGCCTGGGCAAGCATGGTGGTCAGCTCTGCGTTGGACTCAGACTGGGCGGGCACACCCGAAGGTGGCAGCCCAGTCAAGTCCTCGGCATCTGACATCGCCAGCGCGCTCTTCGATGCAGCGATCGAGGACTCATCCTGCTCACAAGCCCCAGAGGAGATGTTAAGCTGGCCGTGAGGCGAGCTGGTCTCGGAACTTGACGGGGGCAAATGAGCGTGCTGGGTAATGGGAGGTCCGCGGGGATTTACCCGGCGAGGAAGGAAAGCCGCGACCGCAACGTTGCCATGGTCATGTTCTCGCAATGAGAACACGAACCATCCACAAACGCTGCCTCAGTGTGAGCGCGGCCCAGACACGTGAGGCTGCGCCCGTGACCGTCGGAGGCGGAGAGATAAAGACCGCATCCAGGAATTACACAAAGACGGAACGGCATCTTTAAAGAGACGCGTCTTTAAAAAGACGTTCACATCAATGTGCTGCTCTAATAGATGAAAATATACACTTTGCAGAGATATATATATACTCTCTTAGTAGCGCTGGCAAAGTGCCCAGGGGCATAGTCTGCACTAAGCGTGCAGAAGGAGAGACAGCCGCTGGAATGCGCCGTATATCCAACAGCATATGCTTCTTTCGAGGTGAATGGACCGGCAGTGGAATTCAGCTCGCCGACACACAACCTGAAAAAATCTGAATGAGTGATTGCGAGCCATCTCCTTTTATACCCGTATGTCCGGTGAAGTGGCATGCAAATTCCACTTGCTAATTTTCATTGGCCTTTTCTCAAAGATTAGAGGTGTTTGGGGCTCCCAAGGGCGACCCCTAGTGTCACTACATCGACACAACGTCGAGTGAGTGACAGAAGGGGAACTATTTTTCTTTTGAGTAGTCTCATTTGGATTGCATTTATAGACTAAATTCAAGCTCAACTACTGTAGTACTTGGACCTATTATAGAAGCATTTTGCATCTCAGAATACTGCATGTTTTTGTTTTCATTGTTTAATTTTTGTGTTATTTTTCAGTGAAAATCTTGACATCTGGTGCACGTTCATGAACGCTATGAAAGAAGCTCATAAATAGTGGCACGGTCTTCACATGAGAACTTTTTTTTAGAGCCAAATAACACAAGTTCTCACGTGAATGCCCGAGTCACTGTGAAAAATCATATCTCGTAGGCTAGCATTCATGAACGTGCAACAGACGTTAAAATTGTCACTGAAAAATGACTTAAAATTTTTATCTTTTTTATTTTTAAGTTGTATGCCTTCAGAAGACTTGGAATATGATGCACAAGTCACATAAACTACTTTATGATTCTTTTGGGTCAGTGGCAAAGGAAAGAGTGGGGTCAGATGAGCAGATTTTTACATATATTGTCTCCTATTCAAGGAAAAATCTTAATTTTAAGTAAGTTGCTCCTGGTCAGTGGGTAAGATGAGAAACCTTGGGGTAAGTTAACCAATAAGATGTTTTTAGTGAAACACTGAATAAAATCCCATAAATTATTTTGTGTATGTAATTTCTAATCTAGAATCTATTTATTTATTCATTATAATCTCCCATGTTACCCTTGTTTCCTTTAAGACTAAAGATTGTTACTGCATGTAAATGATGAAAGGAATTTGATCAATCACTTAGCATAGCCTACAGTACAGTAAATACTTAAGTCTTTGCCAGAAAGAAAAAAAAAATCTCAATCCTTTAGGTCCACTTTCAACTCCAAACATTATAAACATAAACGTTATCAGAATTTGTTTAGATACAAACTTATTGCTGGACTAAAATAAAAATAAATAAAAAACACTCCTTTAGGTCAGTGGTGGAGCAAGGAATTTTATACAGGGGTAGCCCATATGACATTGTTTCTTCCATGTAGTACAAATTAAGATGATAGGCAGAATGTTAGCCTCTGTCACCTTTAATTTTCATTGTATGGAAAAAGACATAATGAAAGTGTTTATTGATATGCCACAGGGTTGACCTGAATTTTTTCCCTATTATACATCTAACTTTTGATCCAGGTCATTCAGTCAGCTTCAGATAGTAAGACTTGTGTTAATTCACCTTACTTTAACTTTGATAAAAGGGTTTTAACGAGGAGCCCCGTCAATCAGTCCTATTAACTAATTATGAAGGCACATGTAAACATCTCCACTTTATCAGAGTGGGCATATTATAATTAATTAGAACTCTTACAGAAAAGTAACTTGAAGTAAATTGTATGTGTGATAGCTGGTTTACCTCCTCTAGCTCACCCTGCCTGTCATTCTCCTGTGCCTCAGAGACAGCTGGTTTCCTCTGCTTCTGTTACTAAAGAAGGATGCATTATCTGCTGTCTTTCTGACATGCATGCACCTATATAATAGCCTATAAGCCTTCATATATATACTGTATGTGATTTTAGATGCTCATTGTGAAGAAGAGGCAAATGCAAAGGGCAAATGGGCAATTAAAAGTATGAAAAATCTGTAATTTGTAATTTTAATAAAATTATTTTTCACTTTTGGTGGAAAAAATGAAATGTTATCCGACTGTAATTCCAGGTTTAATACAAGATACACTGATTCATGCAGTATAGGGAAAATCAGATTTATCAGATTGCTTAAACCTTTCAGAGCTCTCCTATTCTTAAAAAACAATAATAATAATAGTAAATAAATAAGATTGTGTTGATAGAGTGTCCTCTGGGTAAAGCATGAACCCATTTGACAAATGGATGCAAATTACAAGCAGTGTTAAGAAAAAATAATAGATAATAAAAGGCTATAATAGGCTATGCATAATCAACAAATGCTGTTGATGATAAATCTAAGGAAATGTACAACCACAACAATCTATTAGTTTAGCTTTCACAATGTTAACAGGATAAATAGTTTATAATTTGCAGAGATAAAACCTCTTGTCAGGAAAAGTGCAGTTTTGATCCTCTATAGATCAAAAACACTACTAAATCATTAAAAAAAAAAAAAAAAAAAAAAAAATTTTCATAAATAATTAAAGAACATTATTTTCAGGCAGACAGGGAAAAACACCTACAAAAACTGTCAGCAGAATTCAAGACCTCGGAAAACAAGACTCTTTCGAGAAGAACAATAACCAGAAGGTTATCTAATGCAGGTGTTGTGTCTAGAAGATGTGTTAAAAGCCATTTCTGTCTCAGAAAACATCAAAGACAGAATTAAGTTTTTGGCAGAATATGGAAAGTTTGGTTCAGATTGGTTCAGCAGAGCTGTGTGGAGTGATCAGTCAGGATTTGAGTTGCATGGTGATGCTCCAGAGAGGTGTTTTCGAAGACTGGTGAGAAATACAATATCTCTACCACAGTGAAGCATGGAGGAAGAGGTGTCATGGTGTAGGGAGCCTTTTAAGCTGCTGGTACTGGTGAGTTGCTTCACTGTGAAAAGTCAATTAATGCTTTGGAGTACAGGAGAATATTGCAGAAAGGCTTGCTTCCCACAATTGAAACATTGTTTTCTAAAGAGGAACAATCAGATGTTATTTTTCAACAAGACAATGCTCCTGCCCACACTGCAAATACCACTAAGAAGTGGCTTGAGAACAAGTCCATCAGGCTTAGAGTTTTTCAACTACTCATCAACTGTATGAAGCCATGATATCCCTGATTGCTGTGGCAGACCGCTTGTGTTGGCCTGGTGCTGTTAAATAACCTTCTTGTCTTTTAACCTTGCTCTGTCTCCATGTGTGTTTGATCTGGGTTTTAACTCATCGGTCATATTTATTGTCTTCTTAATCTACTTTGCCGTCTTGATATCTGAGACTTTTATATGATCAAATGTTTATTTATTCAAAATGTGTGTTAGTCTAGAAGTCTGTGCATGTTACATATTCTTTGGTGCTTGAAAGTCACAGTTTCATTAATTAAAAAAAAAAAAATCTCTGGACATTATTTTACCCCAACGCCCTTGCCAGCTGATTAAAGGTGGCGGCAGCATCATTCGATTTATTTCAGTTCACTACAGCAAATATTACTGTAAAAAGTAAAAGGTATTAAAAAAGGTATTAAAACAGTTGCACCTTGAAAATACAAGAGAGTGTACACAACTTAGTCATTAAGTTAAACAAAGTTTCAAACATATTTTTCAAGGTGAACATTTTTATTAGTTTAACAGTCAAAAATATGAATACGTTTTCTCAGCGTTACACTAAATGACCTGAACAAATTGAACATTCATATTTTTTTTTATTATTGACATTAAATGATAAAACAAAATTATTTAATGTCAGTTTTTAATAATTTTTAATAAAATATAAAAACAAATTCACAAACAGTCTTGAGTGTCTAAATGGGTCCTCTGTTTTTTCATGACAAAAAACAAAACAAAAAATTACTACCTACAGATTTGGTGGACAAAAGTTTTTTAAATATTAATTATATTTTAAAGTAAAAAAAATAAAAAATTACTGCTTTCTTTAAGAATTAATTATACAAGATTATTCTGTGATACTCATGCCAAAATTAATTTTTTCAAGAATTTCAGCTTTTAATGAGACTTGTCTCCAGACAGTTACACCACATGACATTTTTACTTAAATAAAAAAAAAAAAAAAAAAAAATCCTTTAAGGACTTAAATATTGATCTGTTTATCAACCATACCTATCACATTACTTCTGAAGATATGGATTTAACCACTGGAGTCGTATGGATTACTTTTACTGTATACTTGTAGTGTAGTGACACTAGGGGTCACTCTTGGGAACCCGAGACACCTCTGGTCTTTGATAAAAGGCCAATGAAAATTGGCGAGTGGTATTTGCATGCCACTCCCCCGGACATACAGGTATAAAAGGAGCTGGTATGCAACCACTCATTCAGGTTTTATGCTGAGGAGCCGAGACAAGGTCCGGCCATTTCAGCGGGTAGTTCAGCGTTGTGGCAGGAGGGACACAACGTCTCATTCCCTCCATCAGGGAACAGAGGTTAGGTAAGTAACCAGGACGTTCCCTATCTGTCACTCACTCAACGTTGTGTCGATGTAGTGACACTAGGGGTCCCTATACGAAACGCCACAACTGGCTGAACTGTGTTACGTGAACTGGCGGTGTGTAATGGGCAGAACACTGCGTGCCTCGTAGCCAGGACACCAGGTTGACAAGTAACATCCCCCAACATAGTTATGAGTGTTGAATGGCCCTTTGGGGCCAAGTCGACTACCCAAAAGATAGAGACAGGCTAACCCAGTCGTGGCCTCTTTTCCCCTTCTTTTTTTCCACTCCCTAAAAAAGAAGGGGGATTATCAGACTGGACTGCCAGGTCTGGTCGGGGGGTGTCCCTCCCAAGGGGAGGACACCGCGGAGACCACACCTCGCCCAAAGAGAGGGGGGGATATTTAAGTGGAAAAATACGTCACATGGTCTTGACGACCAAGTGGAGAGTCTCAAGGTAGATCCTACCCAACGGGGGAGGAGTTACTACAAACATGGAGACTGGGACAGAGGGGCTCTGCCCAAAGAAGATGCAGTTTGCCAACAGGAAAATGAATTAGCGGAAGATATACATCGCATGGGGTTTGCCTTACAGGGAACCACCACATGCGGAGCACCTACACCAGAACAGGGCTCTTAGTTAGCACGTGTATTGGGCCGGCAGCGAGTCTCTCCGAAAACTCGACTGCCACATGGCTCGGAGGAAGTCAACCAGGGAACATAGTTTGTGAACACTACTGGAAATTAATGGCGCACGTCTTCAGCTCAAAAGAGGTGGAAGGCGCTATGTGCAAGCAATAAACCCGGCCGGCTATCCCGGGCTTATCCGCTTGTATTGCGTGCCACTACCTGGGACGAAACCAGTTCCACCCGAAGGTTGTAGAACCTTGCAAAGGTGTTGGGTGTTGCCCAGACTGCTGCTCTGCAAATGTCTGTTAGAGAGGCACCCCTGGCCAGGGCGCAGGAGGCCGCTACACCCCTGGTAGAATGGGCTCGTAGCCCTACAGGGGGCGGCATGTCCTGGGTGTGATATGCCATAGCTATGGCGTCAATGAGCCAGTGGGTGATCCTCTGCTTGGAGACAGTGCTTCCTTTCCGCTGTGCACCAAAGCAGACAAAGAGCTGCTCAGAGATCCTAAAGCTCTGCGTGCGATCCAAATAGATACGTTAAGCACGCACCGGACACAGAAACGATAGGGCTGGGTCTGCCTCCTCCTGGGGCAGCACTCGCAGGTTCACCACCTGATCCCTAAAAGGGGTCGTGGGAACCTTGGGCACATAGCCCAGTCGGGGTCTCATGATAACATGAGAGTAGCCCGGACCGAACTCCAGGCACGTTTCGCTGACAGAGAACGCTTGCAGGTCTCTTACTCTCTTGATGGAAGTGAGCGCAGTCAGAAGGGCAGTCTTCAAGGAGAGTGCCTTAAGCTCAGCTGACTGCAAAGGCTCAGAGGGGGCTCTCTGTAGACCCTGAAGAACTACAGAGAGGTCCCATGAGGGAATGAGGCGCGGTCTGGAGGGATTCAGCCTCCTGGCGTCTCTCGGGAACCTGATGATCAGGTCGTGCTTCCCTAAGGACTTACCGTCGACTGCGTTGTGGTGTGCTGCTATGGCGGTAACGTACACCTTCAAGGTGGAAATGGACAGCCGCCCCTCCAACCTCTCCTGCAGGAAGGAAAGCACTGGTCCGACTGCACATCTCTGGGGGTCTTCCCGTTGGGAAGAACACCACTTAGCAAACAGACGCCACTTAAAGGCATACAGGCGCCTCATAGAGGGGGCCCTAGCCTGAGTGATCGTGTCTACCACTGCGGGTGGTAGACCGCTTAGGTCTTCCATGTGCCATCCAGGGGCCAGACATGGAGATTCCAGAGGTCTGGTCGCGGGTGCCAGATGGTGCCCTGTCCCTGAGAAAGAAGGTCCTTCCTCAGGGGAATTAGCCGGGGGGGCTGTCGTGAGGAGCGTGAGGTCCGAGAACCACGTCTGGGTGGGCCAGTAGGGTGCTGCCAGGACAACCTGCTCCTCATCCTCCCTGACCTTGCACAGGGTCTGTGCAAGTAGGCTAACTGGGGGAAACACATATTTACGCAGGCCAGGGGGCCAGCTGTGTGCCAGCGCGTCTATGCCGAGGGGGGCCTCGGTGAGGGCGTACCAGAGCGGGCAGTGGGAGGATTCTTGGGAGGCGAACAGGTCCAACTGTGCCCGTCCGAATCCACTCCAAATCAGCTGGACCACCTGAGGGTGGAGTCACCACTCTCCCCTGAGGGTAACCTGCCATGACAGCGCGTCTGCTGTAGTGTTGAGGTTGCCTGGGATCAACGGCCGAAACCTCCGCAGGGCGAGCAGAATTGCCAACAACTCGAGGCAGTTGATGTGCCAATGCAGTCGCGGGCCCGTCCACAAGCTGACGGCTGCGTGGCCATTGCAAACAGCGCCCCAGCCCGTTTTGGAGGCGTCCGTCTTGACCACGACGTGCCTGGAGACCAGTTCTAGGGGAACACCTGCCCATAGAAATGAGAGGTCGGTCCAAGGGCTGAAAAGATGGTGACAGACCGGCGTGATGACCACGTGATGTGTCCCGTGGCTCCATGCCCATCTCGGGACTCGAGTCTGAAGCCAATACTGAAGCGGTCTCATATGCATCAACCCGAGCGGGGTGGCTACCGCTGAAGATGCCATATGCCCCAGGAGCCTCTGAAAAAGTTTCAGTGGAACCGCTGTTTTCTGTTTGAATGCCTTCAAACAGGCCAGCACCGACTGGGCGCACTCGTTCGTGAGGCGTGCTGTCAAAGAGACTGAGTCCAACTCCAAACCGAGGAAAGAGATGCTCTGAACCGGTTGGAGCTTGCTCTTTTCCCAGTTGACCCGAAGCCCTAGTCGGCTGAGGTGTGAGAGCACCAAGTCCCTGTGTGCGCACAACATGTACCGAGAGTGAGCTAGGATTAGCCAGTCATCGAGATAGTTTAGAATGCGAATGCCCACTTCCCTTAACGGGGCAAGGGCTGCCTCTGCGACCTTCATGAAGACGCGAGGAGACAGGGACAGGTCGAAAGGGAGGACCGTGTACTGATACGCCTGACCCTCGAATGCAAACTGCAGGAAGGGTCTGTGTCGAGGCAGGATCGAGACGTGGACGTACGCGTCCTTCAGGTCTACCGGCGCAAACCAATCTTGATGCCGGACGCTCGCCAGAATGCGTTTTTGCATCAGCATCTTGAACAGGAGTCTGTGTAAAGCCCGGTTCAGTACTCGCAGGTCCAAGATTGGCCGCAACCCACCGTCTTTTTTCGGAACGATGAAGTAGGGGCTGTAAAACCCCTTCTTCATCTTGGCCGGAGGGACAGGTTCTATCGCGCCCTTCCGTAGGAGGGTAGCGATCTCCGCGCACAAGGTAGCAGCATTTTCGTCCTTCACCAAGGTGAAGTGGATACTGCTGAACCTGGGCGGGAGCCTGGTGAACTAAATTGCGTAGCCGAGTCGGACGGTCCAGACCAGCCATCGCAACAGATTGGAAAGCGCAAGCCACACATCCAAGTTCCGTGCAAGGGGGACAAAGGGAGCAATGTCGTCGGACGTACCAGCAGGTGGGGCCTCGCGGCAGAGCGGAGCTCGAGGTGCCACACCACGTCGTGGCCGTGCTGTGTCTAGGGACATCGAAGCACTTACCTGGCTCCTTGTGACCACCCCTAGAACAGCCTGGGATGGGGGAGGAAGAGGCCTGTCCTCGTAACCCGTGGAGACTGTCACATCGGGGGCAGCTGTGTGCCACAGCTGGGCGCTCAGGGGTGGGAAGACCACCGCTGGAGTGCCAATCCTGCAAGGAAAAACCTGTGGACGGTAGTCGTGATGACGACCGTGCACACTGGGTATGTGACCCAGGGAAGAAGGAAACTGCTCTTTTGCTGAACTGTTGGGTACCACAGCCATTTGGGCATGCGGCGAAATCAAACAAAAAGGCAAAAAAAGATTCTCCACCCGGCCCTCCACCGGGGGATGGAGTGGTCTTCTTACCAGCTCCAGGTGAGTGGGTTTCTTCGAACCTGGGTCGCCCGTCTCAGGGGCGCTTTGACAACCTCCGTGGGTTCTTAGCGGCTGACTGTGAGACGGGTGGCATCTACTTCCCGCGGTGGGCTCCATGCCGGGGCCGGGCCGAAGGGGCGGGCTGTGGCAGAGCCGGTGCAGTCACCGCAGGGGGACGCCCTTGGCGAAGAGCAGACGGGGTGTGGGATCTTGTGCCGCACCGGGGCAGGATATGCCGGATAGCCTCCGTCTGCTGCTTCACCGCCGAGAACTGCTGGGCAAAGTCCTCGACGGTGTCGCCGAAATGGGGGCAGCAAGGAACCGTGTCTTGTCGACCTCACCCATCTCAACCAGGTTGAGTCAAAGGTGGCACTCCTGGACCACTAATGTGGCCATCGTCCACCCGAGAGACCGTGCTGTGATCTTCGTTGCTCGGAGAGCGAGGTCGGTCGCCGAGCGCAGTTCCTGCATCAGGTCTGGGGTGGAACTACCCTCGTGCAGTTCTTTTAGCGCCTTGGCTTGGTGGACCTGCAGGAGAGCCATGGCATGCAGGGCAGAGGCGGCTTGTCCAGCAGTGCTGTAGGCTTTAGCCATCAGGGATGACGTGAACCTACAGGGCTTGGACGGGAGCTTTGGGCGTCCACGCCAGGTGGCGGCGCTCTGCAGGCATAGGTGCACCGCGAGCGCCTTATCCACCGGGGGAATTGCTGTGTAGCCCCTGGCCGCCCCGCCATTAAGGGTAGTGAGGGCGGGGGAACTGAGGAATCGGGGCCGAGCAGTAAAAGGTGCCCCCCACGATTTCGTCAGCTTCTCGTGCACTTCCGGGAAGAAAGGCACTGGAGCGGGGCATGGCTGCTTTGAGCAGCGCCGCGAGCCCAGGAACCAATCATCGAGCCGCGAGGGTTCAGGGGAGAGCGGAGGGTTCCACTCTAACCCGACGCTCACAGCCACCTGGGAAAGCATGTCCGTCATCTCTGCATCAGCCTGTGACTGGGCAATCGTCCCCGAGGGGGGGAGCCCAGCTGAGGCTTCTGCGTCCGACTGGACAAGCCCGCTCTCCAATGCTGCACTCGAGAGCTCATCATCTTTACGGGCTCCGAACAAGAGGCCAGACTCGCCGTGAGATGAGCCGGCGGACTCATCCGGAAGCCCGACTGGGGCAGACGAGCATGCTGGGGAATGGAAGGTCCGTGGGGGGATACCCGGCGGAGGGTCCCCAAATTGCCTCCCAGTGCTAGCCGCGCTGGCCTCAAACCCGTAGGTAGAACCCGTAGGACCAAGGCGGGGAGCCGCTGGGGTGGCTTGCTTTCTTACAAAAGCAAGCCGCAACTGCAACGTTGCCATGGTCATGTTCTTGCAGGGAGAACATGAACCATCCACAAACGCTGCCTCCGTGTGGGTCGCACCCAGACACGAAAGGCAGCGATCATGACCATCCGAAGTTGAGAGATAACGACCGCAACCAGGAATAACGCACAATCGGAAAGGCGTCTTTAAAAAGACGTTCCATGTGTGCCGCTCTTTTAGAGAAATATACTCTTTTAGAGAAATAAACTCTTTCAGAAAATATACCTTCTTTTTTCTGCTGAAGTGCCCAGGGGCGTTCTCTGCAGTGCACCAGTGCAGAGGAGGTAGAAGCTGCTGAAATGCACTGTCAGATCCAGCAGAGGTGAATGAACAGTAGTAATTCAGCTCAATGAGCATGACTGTTCGGCTCCGAAGAGAAAATCTGAATGAGTGGTTGCATACCAGCTCCTTTTATACCCGTATGTCCGGGGGAGTGGCATGCAAATACCACTCACCAATTTTCATTGGCCTTTTATCAAAGACCAGAGGTGTCTTGGGCTCCCAAGAGTGACCCCTAGTGTCACTACATCGACACAATGTCGAGTGAGTGACAGATAGGGAACTATGCAATGGGCGCTTGCTTTGGTGTTGCCAGCCACCCCTCATAGTCTTCATGTCGCCCCCCTTGCCACCCCATAAAAAAAATTCTAATTCATGTAATTCATGAGGATTACATTAAATGTGCACATCTTAAGGCCTCTGCATTCCTATGAAATCGAATAATGAACGGGTGTGACTTCACTTAGAACAAAATCTGGCCTCAAAGAGAATGTTTTTTTTTTTCTTTTTTTCAGTGGTTCATAACAGCTCGCCTGGCCGAACTTTTAGGAAAACTTCTTACCGGCTGCTAAACACCTTTTTACTGCCATTGGTCCACATAATCTGTAGGTGTGACCTGAATCTCCACCTACCTTAAGGCAAGCTAATGCCCATTGAGTCAAGATCAGTCAACATGAACATGCTAGCGAATCTGTACAATAATTCACATAGAGACATTTCCTAAGACCATGTCATGCGATTATTTTGTTTTGTTTTGTTTTGTTTTTGTTTAATTAGTCTATAAAAGAAATCAAATATACTCAAATACTCTTAATTGCCCATTCACTCTGTTGTTTGATATGCTGCTTCACTAATGTGCCATCTGCAGCCGAAAGCCATTCACACATCTGCCCAAAGAAAGATATGGCTCTCATCATAATTTTGTCTGTATTCTGCCTGTTAACACTATTTTAGACACCAATCTTTGCAATAGTATCAGTGTCATCATAAATTAATGCGCATATTATGGCCACGTATGTTAGCGCATTAGCATAAAGAATTCAGAATGTAAACAAGACAAATTGCACAATATCCCTTACAAAAATTGAGGGTTCATGGCAAATTTGCCGCAGATTGCCACCGATCATTTTCGCTTGCAAATGACTTTGCGCCAAACTTGCGGCAAATTGTCCATTGTTGCCAAAGGTTTGCTGGAGGTTCACCACTACTGACAAAGAGCTGTAAATTTCTGGCAAACATTTGTAGCGAATCAAAGTCTCATTTGCATGTGAAAATAACAAGCGGCAAATTTGCTGCAAGTTTGCGGCTAGTTTAGATTTTTTGATAAAAAGGCATGATAAAACATTTCAATGTCACGTTAGTTCTTGAGCATTGTCATATTTTAATGTACTCTAAACATCTCCTCCAGCAGGGTGGCCGGAGTCTGAATATTTGCTAATAATATGTCGTTGCTCAGCTGTTTCAGACCTCTTTTTACCTCTGAACGAAGAACAGAGAAGAACTTCTCTGTAAAAGTGCTGGGGCCTATAGTGTCATTCGGGGCTGAGCACCCATGAGAGAGAATCTTAGAATTTCCTCTGCTAAAAGCAAATCATAAAATGGAACAAACCATATAATCATACATAGTAAGCAGAATAACAGCTTATATACAAATAGCTCACCTGTTTATAATCTTTTAAAAGGAAGTCTTTGTTGTTCATGTTAATTACAGTGCGTTCAATCAACCAGCCAAATTAATGGACAGTTTGTGTAAGATTCTGTCATCCTCAAAAACCATGAGAAAACTATTCAAGTAAAAAAAATAAAAATAACAACCCAGACTACATTAAAAACAGATACAATTGCAACAATGATATGGTTTGTGCTGACCACTAAAGTGTGCCACAGTGTGCATTTAAAAATGTAATTTTATATAATAACAATTGCATTGTTGACATCCTATTTAAACTTTTGGGTCTTAAAGCAAAACCAGTTGAAAACTACTGGTCTAAAGTGAGTTAAGATATTATGATGATCAGTATTATAGAGATGTTGCAATACTTAATTTTTTAACAAATCACAACTTTGCGAATTCATTATTTATCTGGATTATTTCAATCATTGAGATTCCAGTTGTGTTCTTGAATTTGTTTGCAACATGTTTTCTCATCAAATCTCATCGAGCTGCTTCAGTTTATTTTATACATTTGATTCTGTCAGATCTCATGCAGGTCATTTATCTGATATCATTAACAACAATCAAATATGAGCCAATGTTGAGGAGAGCATATGATTATTCTTTCATTATGGGCTGTATTTTATGGCATGTATTGCTTTTGAATGATAATGGTTGGTTTGCCATCCTCACTAGTACAGAACTCACCGTGATCCCAAATTTTCCTGTTTTATTTCTTTCATCATCTGGTTAGTGCCTCTGATGTTTGCACCAATGGACCCCCATTATCTGTATTCCTCCTATAATCTCTTACCCCATTCTATATTATGTTTTATCCCCTACCCAGTAATCATTCTCTGCTTTGTTGGTACTTGGAGAGGTCTCTATCACTCAGTATCACTTACTGTTCATAAGCGTAAATTAATTTTGGGGAGTCTGTTCCTAGTGCTGCTGACTTACACATGTTTCATTCTCTCATTCTCCCCTACTCAGGAATAAAACTTACATTTTCTTTGCTGTCTTCTGTATCTGAAACAACTTGCCTGCTGTTTATTGTACTTGTTCATGAGGAGTGATGTTGGTGATATTATAAAGTCTCTTTATTGTTTCTGGAGAGCTGACACACATCAGAATCCAACACCACAAACAGCCTGTACAGATACTCAGCATAATAATGTGCAGTAGACTAATATGTGTGTATGCAATGGGATGTGGCTGTCGGAAACTTTAAAGCACTCCTGGATAAATTCTCAGATATTTCTTTTCTCTTAACATCTGCAAAGTATGATGTTTCAGAACTGAAAGATATTTCAAGGAGGAAAACGGAAACATGGAAATGTAATTCATTGATCAAATAAGTTTAATGTGTGCCAATGCACAGCTGTATATACTGTATATTTCCATATGCATGTATAATGTACAGGGCAAGACATTTCATGTGGTGCAAAAGAAAATGTACACATTTTGGCTGATTCAAATCAATCAAATCAAATCAAATCAAATCACTTTATTGTCACACAGCCATATACACAAGTGCAATGGTGTGTGAAATTCTTGGGTGCAGTTCCGATCAACATAGCAGTCGTGACAGTGATGAGACATACGCCAATCTACAATAAACATCAAATTAACACAACGCAATTTAAACATCTGTTATACATAATTAAACTCGACTTAAAACATCAAATTAACACAACACAATTTAAACATCTGTTATACATAATTACACAACTTAAAACATCAAATTAACACAACACAATTTAAACATCTGTTATACACAATTACACTCAACAATATACAATAATAACATACATTGCACAGTATACAATATGCTGTTTTTGTTTTTTTTTTGTTTTTTTTTTGTTTTTTACTATATAGATACTTTATAGATACACATTATTCAATAAAAATTAAAATATATATGAAAAAAGTATATATATAGAATGTACAGTATTGTACTGTATTGACATTCAGGCTGTCGGTTGATAGTCAGTTGTTAAGAGAGACATAATATAATGACAGTAATATAATTTATGACAGTCCGGTGTGAGATAAAAGAGTAATAAAGTGCAGGGATGATGTATTTTGATCGTGGGAGATCAAGAGTTCAGAAGTCTGATTGCTTGGGGGAAGAAGCTATCATGGAGTCGGCTGGTGCGGGTCCTGATGCTGCGATACCGCCTACCTGATGGTAGCAGTGAGAACAGCCCATGGCTCGGGTGGCTGGAGTCTCTGATGATCCTCCGAGCTTTTTTCACACACCGCCTTGTATATATTTCCTGGAGGGAGGGAAGCTCACCTCCGATGATGTGTTTGGCAGTTCGCACCACCCTTTGCAGTACTTTGCGGTTGTGGGCAGTGCTATTGCCGTACCAGGCGGAGATACAGCCAGTCAGGATGCTCTCCACAGTGCAGGTGTAGAACCGTGTGAGGATGTGGCGGTTCATTCCAAACTTCCTCAGCCGTCTCAGGAAGAAAAGGCGCTGATGAGCCTTCTTCACAACGACTTCAGTGTGGACGGACCATGTGAGTTCCTCAGTGATGTGGACACCCAGGAACTTGAAGCTGCTGACTCTCTCCACTGGTGCTCCATTGATGGTGATTGGACTGTGTTCTCTGTCTTTTCTCCTGAAGTCCACCACAAGCTCCTTTGTCTTACTGACGTTGAGGGAGAGGTTGTGCTCCTGACACCAGTGTGTCAGAGTGTGCACCTCCTCTCTGTAGGCTGTTTCATCATTGTCAGTGATCAGACATACCACCGTCGTGTCATCAGCAAACTTAATGATGGCATTGGAGTTATGTGTTGCCACACAGTCATGTGTGTACAGGGAATACAGTAGTGGGCTGAGAACACAGCCCTGCGGGGCTCCAGTGTTGAGGGTCAGTGATGAGGAGATGTTGCTGCCTATTCTAACCACCTGGCGTCTGCTTGACAGGAAGTCCAGGATCCAGCTGCACAGCGAGCTGTTTAAGCCCAGAGCCCGGAGTTTCTCATCTAGCTTGGAGGGCACTATGGTGTTGAATGCTGAGCTGTAGTCTACAAACAGCATTCTCACATAAGTGTTCTTTTTTCCAGGTGGGAGAGAGCAGTGTGTATTGTAGATGCAATGGCATCATCAGTGGAGCGGTTGTTACGGTAAGCAAACTGCAGCGAGTCAAGATTGAGTGGTAATACAGAGCAGATGTAATCTCTGATTAGTCTCTCAAAACATTTGCTGATGATGGGGGTCAGAGCAACAGGACGCCAGTCATTTAAACAAGTTATTTTCGATTGTTTTGGAACAGGCACAATGGTGGATGTTTTAAAGCATGTGGGGACTACAGACAAAGAGAGGGAAAGGTTGAAAATGTCCGTAAAAACACCAGCCAGCTGGTTCGCGCACGCTCTGATGACGCGGCCCGGAATGCCGTCTGGACCCGCGGCTTTGCGGATATTCACCCGTCGGAAGGATCGGGTTACATCCGCTACAGAGACGGAGAGTGAACTAACCTCTGTAGCTTCGGCCGTGAGAGCTCTCTCCGCGAGGGCGGTGTTATTTCCCTCGAAACGAGCATAAAAAGTATTTAGCTCATCCGGTAGAGAGGCAGCGGTGTTCATGGCGGAGTTTTTATTCCCTTTAAAGTCCGTGATGATGTTAATTCCCTGCCACATGCTTCTAGAGTTGGTGGTGTTAAACTGTCCTTCAATCTTACTCCTGTACTGGCGTTTTGCTGTTTTGATAGTTTTTCGGAGGGCATAACTGGCTTGTTTATGCTCCTCCGCGTTCCCGGAATTAAAAGCGGAGGTCCGCACATTAAGTGCTGCGCGAGCATCGCTGTTGATCCACGGCTTCTGATTCGGATAGATTCGCACAGTTCTGGTCGGAATCACTTCCTCTACACACGTTCTGATGAAGCACATTACGCTATCAGCGTAAAGCTCGATGTCGTCATCAGAGGCGGACCGGAACATCTCCCAGTCCGTGCGATCACAACAGTCTTGTAGCGTAGAGTCTGATTGGTCCGACCAGCACTGGATCGTTCTGAGGGTGGGTGCTTCCTGTTTCAGTTTCTGCCTGTAAGCGGGCAGAAGCAGAATGGAAGAGTGGTCCGATTTGCCAAATGGTGGGCGGGGGAGGGATTTGTAGCCATCCCGGAACGGAGAGTAGCAATGGTCCAAAACCCGGTCCCCTCGTGTGTTGAAACTAATGTGCTGGTGATATTTTGGTGCGACTGATTTTAAACTGGCTTTATTAAAGTCCCCGGTCACAATGAACGCGGCCTCAGGGTGCGCGGTTTCCTGCTCACTTATACTCCCATCCAGTTCCTTGAGTGCCCGGTCTGTGTCGGCTTGTGGCGGGATGTACACAGCAGTGATAATGACCGCTGTGAATTCCCTCGGTAGCCAGAATGGTCGACACAGAAGCATAAGAAATTCCAGATCAGGAGAACAGAAAGACTTGATAGAATGTATGTTCCTCTGATCACACCAGGATTTGTTGATCATAAAACATACACCACCTCCTCTAGTTTTACCTGAGAGGTCTTTCGCTCTGTCCGCTCGGAGCATGGAGAACCCCGCGGGTTCAATGGCTGAGTCTGGAATCTCCGCAGACATCCAAGTTTCCGTAAGGCAGATAACGCAGCAGTCCCTCGTCTCTCGTTGGAAAGAGATCCGCGCTTTCAGCTCGCAGAGCTTGTTATCCAGAGACTGAACATTTGCCAGTAGAATAGTGGGTAGCGGGGGTCGATTTGCGCGGCGTCTTACTCTGATGAGAACGCCGGCTCTGTTTCCCCTTTTCCTCCTGCGTTTCCGCGGCCGTGCTGCCCAGACAAAGGGCTCCGCTTGCGTGTTTGTAAACAGCGGGTCGGCATTGAGGAATGTGAAGTCCGGTTTACGGTGTGAGATCGCTGAGCCAATGTCCAAAAGTGTTTGTCTGTCGTAGACAATAAGGCAGGCAACATCCAAGACAAAAAACATAAGAATTGTAAACAAAACAAACAAACCATTGCTAAGTTGTGTCGGAGCTCGCAACGCAGCAGCCATACTCGGCTCCATCTTGAGTCCATCGGCTGTTCGGCTGTTAAGCTGAAATTAAATGGTCATAGTAATCTGTTTTATGAAAGAAATTTCTGTCCCAGTTAATACTGATTTTTATGTTAGTGATTCAACCAGAATTTTGGAGGTTGCATATGTTGCATAGATATTTCTTGCGTGTGAGGTACTAAAATTAAACACATTTAAAGCTGAGTTTACGAAATGTAAATGTTTACATATCTTTATATTGAATTCATGGAATTAATAGGTTGATTTTTATTGCATACATAATCAATGAGAATAATTAAATACTGTGTTCAATGTCATCACAGTTATTTAATGCAGCTGACACATTTAAATAAGTGTTTATGAACTGTTAATCTGCTGTTTTACTCATGATTTGTGTGAAAATGAATTAAACTCTTTGCTGTTGTAGCGCCTATAGTGTTTATTTCAACAGAAAACTGCAGCAATATGTAGAACGAGGCATGTAAATGTGATTTAGCAAAATTGTAGGTCTTGTTAGTGAGACCAGGTATCATATTTTATTCTTTAACATGCACAGACCTATTGGATGGTGACATCAGATCTTTTTGAATGCAGCACATATTTCATTTAGACCACTTTTGTATTCCCTTTTGCAATTTAAAAAAAAATTAATTACTGTGATTACGTTTATCTGCCTGTTATGTTTATATATATATATATATATATATACATACATACATACATACATACATACACACACACACACATACATACACTGGTGGCCAAAAGTTTGGAATAATGTACAGATTTTGCTCTTATGGAAAGAAATTGGTACTTTTATTCACCAAAGTGGTATTCAGCTGATCACAATGTATAGTCAGGACATTAATAACTTGAAAAATTACGATTACAATTTGACTTTAACTACTTCAAAGAGTTCCCATCAAAAAAAATCCACCACATAAAGCAATGACAGCTTTGCGGATCCTTGGCATTCTAGCTGTCAGTTTGTCCAGATACTCAGGTGACATTTCACCCAACACTTCTTGTAGCACTTGCCATAGATGTGGCTGTCTTGTCAGGCACTTTTCACGCACCTTACAGTCTAGCTGATCCCACAAAAGCTCAACAGAATTAAGAGCCATAACACTCTTTTCCAATTATCTGTTGTCCAATATCTGTGTTTCTTTGCCCACTCTAACATTTTCTTTTTCTGTTTCAAAAGTGGGTTTTTCTTTGCAATTCTTCCCATAAGGCCTGCACCCCTGAGTCTTCTCTTTACTGTTGAATATGAAACTGGTGTTGAGCGGGTACAATTCAATGCAGCTGTCAGCTGAGGACAGGGTTGGGAGGGTTACTTTTGGAATGTATTCCACTACAGATTACATGCTGTAAAATGTCATTTGTAACATATTCCATTAGCTTACTCAGGGTCAGTAACGTATTCTAAATACTTTTTTAGCACTGGTAGATTTTTTAACTTGTTTTGACTATAAAAACTCTGCCAGTACAGTAAGACAAAATGCACGTTAAAAATACATTCTCTGAAAAACCTAAATATCTTATGCAGTGTTATTTCTAAAACAAGATCAATCAAATTGGGGATTTTCGGATTTAGATATTTTTACAGGAAAACAATAAAAAAATTAGCATCAAGAATACAATTTTTGCCCTAATATCAAAGGTCTTACTAGAAAAAAAAGAAATTATGATCCAAAGTGAATTTTTTTGATAAAAAAATATGATCATGCCTGATAACGTGCATGTAAAATGGCTAGAAATAGCATTTTAGCTTAGTGTAAAGCTGACAATTTACACAAGGTTTTTTTTCTATTTCTTCTGCTCCAAACTTACTTCAAACTTACTTCTCTGTCTGCTTTTAAGAATGTAACACATCAGAAGAAAGTGTTTCACTGCTGTTCAAATGCACTTTGGATCACATCATTTATATGAATAAAATGTTTTCCATTTGAAAGGACTAAATATTAAATGAAACAAATGACAATAAAATGCAAAGTAATCTCTTCAGTAATCAAATTTTTGAATGTAACTGTATTCTAATTACCAATGATTTAAATGGAATGGAATGTTGAATGAGAGATATACTTCAAAAGCCTTTATCATAATTGATACATGGACTTCAACATGCTTTGTCAATCAAATAATGTAGCACAAGTTGCTTATAGACCATTTCAGTGACATAAACAATAACAATGGAATTAGAATGCTACTGCGCATGTCTGGCACTGAAGCATTTTCCATTTTTATAACCCAGAACTATCAGAATAAAATTACTAGCATGTCCTTTTAGAGTCTAGGTAAAACAGAACAAACATTTACCTGAAGTGACATTTATCCAGATGTGTTGTTGATACCGAGCGCATCTACAAGAGAGAGTCGATGAAACTGCATTGTAGTTTAGATGCTCACAATTTACATTTACATTTAGTAATTTAACAGACACTTTTATCCAAAGCGACTTACAAATGAGGAATATAGCAAGCAATGTGTTATAAATCAAAAACATCTGCAGTGTTGTACTGCCAAGTTCTCAAGGTGGCTGGAGTAGTAGGTGCTAGCACAGAAGTTAGTTAAGAGGTTTTTTAAAAAAAAAAGTTATATAAAGTAAGTGTAAGTTAAGTTCAATTGTAAGTGCAATTAGTGAGGATTGTTTAGGTGCCCACAGAAAAGATGTGTTTTCAGCTGGTTCTTAAATGTAGAGATGGTATCAGCATATCGTGTGAAGGTTGGAACCTCATTCCACCACAGATGAACAAAGACAGTGAACGATCGTGAAATAGACTTTGAGCCTCTTTGTGATTGGACCACCAGGCACCGCTCGTTCATAGACCGCAGAGAGCGAGTTGGAGCATAGACCTGGGAAGTGAATTGAAGTAAGAGGTTGTGGTTCCATTGGCTGTCCTGAAGGCCAGAGTCAAAGTCTTGAATTTGATGCAGGCAGCTACAGATAGCCAGTGGAGTGAAATCAAGAGTGGGGTGACAAGCCCTTTTTGGCTGATTAAAGACCAGATGCACTTCTGCATTCTGGACCATCTGCAGTGACTTAATTGTGTTAGCTGGGAGTCCAGTCAACAAAGCATTACAGTAGTCCAGTCTTGAAATGACCAGAGCTTGGACCAGGAAAAGGTCTGATTTTCCTGATGTTGTAAAGTGCAAATATGCAAGACCACTTCACTGAAGTGGTTCATGCGTCTGTTTGTTGTTGCTTTTTCAGAGATCTTAACACTTTAATTTCCGTTAGTTCCAGGGAGCCACAGAACAACATGGTAATAATGGCATTTTATGACAATTGTGTTAACATTAGTAATGTTAGCTGTTAAAGTCACTATAAATAAAGCGCCTCCCGCTGTTGTTTTGTATGAGGGTGTGTCCATTCAGAAGTGAATATCCCTATGCCCTTCGAAGACTTTACCATCCACTGTGAGAGCTTTGAAAGGCTAAAAGGTGTGGGACTCAAAAATAAGGGTCATTCAGAACTCACATTTTAAGTCATTTTTATTGGAAATTCAGTTTAAAGCGATCTTACAGCATGCCTATCATGATTGTTCTCCCTTCAAAGTGCCCTTCTGAGGGTTATTTATCCTGGTTGGAACACAGTCTGAGTTCGACAATGAGCAGGAAATGAAAGGGAAAAAAAGACGTTAAACCATCCTGAAATGGTCTATTTTCAGCAAATACTTTTTTTAAAAAAAACAGTAACAATATAATTGTTTTCACTTTTACAATATCAAAATAAGCAAAAATTTCACATTAAAAAGACAAGTGCTTTGCAAAACAAATGCGGATATTTTTGAATATTTACAAAATATATACTTCTACTTCAAGAAATGCATGGAAACGTCCACCAGGTGGCAGTACTTTGCATACAACAGGATTATCATGGTGATAATGTTTATGAGGCAGAGGCTTTAGAAAATTGGTTATCAAATTTGATACAGACAGCGTTATATCATGAGTTCAATTCGTGGCAAAAAAAAAAAATTAAAAAATAAAAATGTCCCCACCACTTTTTAAAACAAAAATACACTGTGGCAACTTTACTCTCTCAAGGAGGAAGCGGGAGACGGCGAATCAAACTCAAAACACGCACGCACGCATGTGCAGGCTCTTCTTTCCTTCGTTTTTTGGCGGATCGCAAACAACTTTTAAAGGTGCATACCGCCACCTACTGTACAATAGTGTGTATCACCATGTCACTTAGCTCATATTCTATAATTCAATCTACTGCATTTTAAAAAGGTGGTATTAAAAATACCCCTTTTAGATCCCACGCCCATCCTGTTTCTCTTACTTTGCCATGTAAGTTTCTTCTGTCAGATTCATATATGGAACAATGCATGATGACATGATCTACATTTTCTTTATCTCCACAGTTAGCACACTTATTACTATTTCTTTTCCCTAGAACAGCCAACGTACTATTTAATCATGAGTGATCTAGTCGGAGTCTTGTTATTATTATTTCCTCTCTTCTGTTTAACTGATTTTTGAATTTTATAATATCTCTTTCCTTTCAGACCTTCATCCCACTTTCCCTGCCAAATCTCCATACCTTTATTCTTAATCAGGGATTTTCCTTCTCCTTTTCTTAATGCAATTGATATTGCAATTTCCTTTTGTAAGGCTTTTATTGCAAGCAAGTCAGCACCCTCATTTCCTTTCAGACCCTCATGAGCTGGCACCCAGAAAAACTACACATCAATACCATCTCTATGGATCCTAAACAAATTTTGAAATAGTTCTATGATAAGATCTTCTCTATCACTTTTACTCAATTGGATGCTTCCCAAAACAGCGACTGAATCAGAGCAAATTACCACCCTGTCCGGTTTAACCTCTTCAACCCATTGTAACCCTATATAACTGCCACTAATTCTGCTGTGTACACTGATAAATAATCAGAAAGTCTTTTAGCTAGGCATATTTTAAACTCAGGAATGTATACACCGATTTCCCCACTCCCTTGCTTATTCTTTGACCCATCTGTGTAAATTTTAAGGTAGTTGAAATACTTATTTCTTACATATAAACTTGCTTTGTTACCCACTTCATTCGTTTGCCGTTCTCTTTTCTTCTCTAATATTTTAATATCTACTTCTGTTGCTGGATAAAGTGCACCTGATGCATGGTGGAATATTATTAATTGGGGAAGTCCTAGTGAACTCTATAGACTCCAAGCCATATTCCCTACCTCTTCCTTTCGATGTCCATCCAAATCCACTTCTCTTAAATTTGTCATATTCCCAGCAGTTCTAAATTGTTATTTTTGTGGGGTTTTCCTCTCCACATCCTTTTAACCTAATACAGTTTGTAAGTGATAATTTTTCTCTTCTGAACTACAAATGGTATTTCACCTGCTTCTATTAGAACAGCATTAATGGGGGTTGACTTTATGGCTCCAATACAGAGCCATAGAGCTCTATACTGTAATCTGTCTATATTTAGTAGTTTTGTCTTAGCTGCTGCTCTATAGACTATACATCCATAATCAATTGTTGATCTCATAATAGCTTTGTATATATCAATTAGTGACTGCTTATCAGTCCCCCAATCATATCCAGCCACTGCTCTTAGTACATTTAACATTTACTTGCATTTTGATTCTATATGTTTAATATGCACTTTCCATGAATATTTATCATCTAGCCATAGTTCTAAGTACTTGAACTCAGACACCTCTCCATTGGATTCCCATAGAGTGTCAGCTTCTAAACATCAATCTTTTGCTTATTTGTAAATATCATATAGTAGGACTTACTCATTGACAGCTTAACCCCCATTTATATGACCATTTTTCCACTTTCTTTATTGCTTCTCTTAATTTTCCTATTACATATTTCACATTTCTTCCCCTTATCCATATAGCCCCATCATCTGCATATAATGCAGATCCGATACATCCTTCAAGTGTCATTTATCATGATATTAAACCATTTAGGACTGATTCTTAGACACTTCCTCCCCAACCTTGACTTTAATTTTCCTGTCTGATAAAAAGTCTAGTATCCAATTATATAATCTCCCTCCCATACCCATAATACTTAATTTAATGAGCAACCCTTCCTTCCACATGGAATCGTATGCCTTTTCAGTGTCAAAATAAACTATTGCCATTCACTCTTTCATTTTCATAGCCTTTTCCACTTCATTACTTACTCGAACAAGAGCGTCAGTTGTGGATCTTCCTTTTCTAAATCTAAACTGATACTTACATAATAATCCTCTCTGTTCCAGAACACATGTTAATCTACTTACTATTATTTTTTCCAACCATTTACATAAGTGTGAGGTCAAAGCTATGGGCCTGTAATTTCCCGGATTGGCAGGATCTTTCCCTGGTTTATTGAATGGTAATATTATTGCCTCTTTCCACACGTTCGGTATAACTCCTTCCCTCCATATTTTATTAAAGAGTCTCTGTATAATCTTCAAAGATTCCACAGGTATCGGTCTAAACATAGCATAACTTAATTGATCTTGTCCTGGGATACCTGGTGTCTTGCGAGGCTATTTTAAGTTCAACATTGAAATATCCACATCAAGAGCTGACATATCATCTGCTCTCTTTTCCCTCACGTTTTCATTTACTCTGATTGCCCGTTCTTTTTCTTGTCTATGTATATCATCTAGATGTTCACCACTTTGTATTGCAGCAAATGAGATTCCCAGAACATCCACCTTCTCTTTGTCTGTTACTGCCATCTTCTCTCCATCTACTAATGCAGGGATTATTGTTACCTTCCTTTTCCCACTCATTTGTTTAAACATGTTCCAGATATCTTTTAGTTCGGTTTCACTACCAATGGTGGAACAGAATTCCTCCATGTCCTCTTTTTGGTATTTTTAATTGTCCTTCAGGCAATTGCTTTTTCCTTTGGTAATCAATTATGTTCTCATGCATTACATTTTTCTTTAATACTCTAAATGCTTTATTTCGTACTTTAACTGGTTCTACTGCACTCCTCATTCCACCATGGTACAACTTTCTTTCTCCCTTTTGTTATTTTCTTTGGTATACATAATGCGCAGCATTAAATATATACTCTGTGACTTGCCTTGAGCATTCCTCTATGGTACCTTCTAATGTAACCATGTGTGCTGATTCCCTACAACATATTTTGAATTTTTTCCAATTAGCCTTATCAAAACACCATCTAGTGATTGAGTTCCTTACTTGCATTGATAAGTTTGTATTTATTATAGTGAGAACTGGGAAATGATCACTTCCAACAGTCGAGTCTTTCTTGACATACCATTCACACTTATCAACTAACTTATCTGATACCAGAGTAATGTCCAAACATGAACTGACCCCCTATTCACATCTACTCTTGTTCCTTTTCCATCATTAATATAGACTAATGTTCTTTCATCCATTAACACTTCAACTATTCCTCCATTACTATCTGTGTAATTTCCACCCCGTAAACTGCTATGAGCGTTAAAATCACCACACCAAATTTCCTTTAACAGTTCAATAGTTAACTTTTTATATGGATTGTAAAAATTAATTAATTTAATATTTCCTTCTTTCCCTGCACAACAGATTTAAATTAAAGTACATTCCCATTCTTCAGGAGATTCTGACTCTGAGATTCTGAAAGCTACCCCATCTTTGATAAAGGTAGCACACCCTCCACCACTTTGATTGTTACCTCTATCATGTCTTATTGCACTATATACTGGAATTCTAAAATCAAGCTGAGGTTTTAACCATGTCTCTTGTACACATACTATTTCCGGAACTACTTCCAAATCATAAATATACTTTTTAAATGCTTGACCATTAGCTATAAGGCTTCGCGCATTCCATTGAAGTATGTGCAGAACCATGATCAGAATCTCAACCCTCAGCATGTGCATTTTCTCCACCTTCGGTTACTGTTAACAATGTATCTGATCTGCATTCATTTCTCTCATGTCAAGAAACCTACCTGCCGCCTCTACAATAACTTTTATTCTATTACTTTTCTTTTAAAATTGTGAGATAACATTAATGATGTGACAAATGAAGGCCACAAACTTCACTTTCTTCACTACTAATATATCCTCATCAATTTTACACTTGTGATTACATTCAGTCACCGTAGGGACCGGTCCATGGATTACCTCCTGACAATCTGATGATATGCAATCCATTTGGCCTGTATAATTTTGGCCTCTTCTGTCGTCATTTCTGTAAGTATTTCCCTTCTCCTTGACTTGCTTTAGAACTTCTGCATTTGAGGTTTAACACATTATCTTTACTCTTTGAACATCTTTGGCTTCTTTTTGCACAATACACCCTCCATAAGCTGCACTGTGATCTTCTCCACAGTTACAGCATTTCACTTTGGCATCCTTTTCACATTTTCCATACTCATGCATGCTGACCACTACATCTCACACATCTTAGTTTACCTTTACATTGCTGAGCTATGTGTCCCATTCTTTAGCATTTATAACATCTAAGAGGATTCGGGATAAATTCCCATACTCTACAGCTCATACAGGTGCATCTCAATAAATTAGAATGTCATGGAAAAGTTCATTTATTTCAGTTATTCAACTCAAATTGTGAAACTCGTGTATTAAATCAATTCAATGCACACAGACTGAAGTAGTTTAAGTCTTTGGTTCTTTTAATTGTGATGATTTTGGCTCACATTTAACAAAAACCCACCAATTCACTATCTCAAAAAATTAGAATATGGTGACATGCCAATCAGCTAATCAACTCAAAACACCTGCAAAGGTTTCCTGAGCCTTCAAAATGGTCTCTCAGTTTGGTTCACTAGGCTACACAATGATGGGGAAGACTGCTGATCTGACAGTTGTCCAGAAGACAATCATTGACACCCTTCACAAGGAGGGTAAGCCACAAACATTCATTGCCAAAGAAGCTGGCTGTTCACAGAGTGCTGTATCCAAGCATGTTAACAGAAAGTTGAGTGGAAGGAAAAAGTGTGGAAGAAAAAGATGCACAACCAACCGAGAGAACCTCAGCCTTATGATTGTCAAGCAAAATCGATTCAAGAATTTGGGTGAACTTCACAAGGAATGGACTGAGGCTGGGGTCAAGGCATCAAGAGCCACCACACACAGACATGTCAAGGAATTTGGCTACAGTTGTCGTATTCCTCTTGTTAAGCCACTCCTGAACCACAGACAACGTCAGAGGCGTCTTACCTGGGCTAAGGAGAAGAAGAACTGGACTGTTGCCCAGTGTTCCAAAGTCCTCTTTTCAGATGAGAGCAAGTTTTGTATTTCATTTGGAAACCAAGGTCCTAGTGTCTGGAGGAAGGGTGGAGAAGCTCATAGCCCAAGTTGCTTGAAGTCCAGTGTTAAGTTTCCACAGTCTGTGATGATTTGGGGTGCAATGTCATCTGCTGGTGTTGGTCCATTGTGTTTTTTGAAAACCAAAGTCACTGCACCCGTTTACCAAGAAATTTTGGAGCACTTTATGCTTCCTTCTGCTGACCAGCTTTTTAAAGATGCTGATTTCATTTTCCAGCAGGATTTGGCACCTGCCCACACTGCCAAAAGCACCAAAAGTTGGTTAAATGACCATGGTCTTGGTGTGCTTGACTGGCCAGCAAACTCACCAGACCAGAACCCCATAGAGAATCTATGGGGTATTGTCAAGAGGAAAATGAGAAACAAGAGACCAAAAAATGCAGATGAGCTGAAGGCCACTGTCAAAGAAACCTGGGCTTCCATACCACCTCAGCAGTGCCACAAACTGATCACCTCCATGCCACGCCGAATTGAGGCAGTAATTAAAGCAAAATGAGCCCCTACCAAGTATTGAGTACATATACAGTAAATGAACATACTTTCCAGAAGGCCAACAATTCACTAAAAATGTTTTTTTTTATTGGTCTTATGATGTATTCTAATTTTTTGAGATAGTGAATTGGTGGGTTTTTGTTAAATGTGAGCCAAAATCATCACAATTAAAAGAACCAAAGACTTAAACTACTTCAGTCTGTGTGCATTGAATTTATTTAATACACAAGTTTCACAATTTGAGTTGAATAACTGAAATAAATGAACTTTTCCACGACATTCTAATTTATTGAGATGCACCTGTATATCCCATTTGCACTGATTTATGCAAACTTTTCTCAAACTGAATTACTACTGATAAGGTTTCCTTAACTGAACCATCCTTTTTACTCTTCAGTCTTGTGGCCTCTACCTTACCTCCTTGCATCTCTTTTTTGACATCTTCCATAGACATGCTCAACAGGACTCCTGAAATTACTCCTCTTAACTTTGACTTTTTTTTTTTTTTTTTTTTTTTTCTTCAGAAGATTTATCAAACCTTGTAAACAAGATCGGCGAGTCTGGAAGCGAAAATCATATGGAGAGGGCTAGCGGCCGTGGCGTTGCAACAAAGCCGAAAAGACTCAAACGTAAAGCGGTTACGGTCGCCCAGGTGCACGCTCCGATTGATGGGCGTGTGAGAGATCTTGATTTCATGCCACAGACATCAGAACGGAAACGGTCAAGACGTTCGCTCGGAGCATCAGCTGGTGAGTGAGTGAGTGAATGAGTTAAGTTAAATAGATGCTAAAGTTTGTGAACAAACATTGATGTTGGCTTGATCTGTTCGCTCTAAATCAGATGTAGATAAAGTAGTACAGTAGGATTACATTTATTTGAATGCAATAGTGAGAGAGCAATTGTGTGTGCGTGTGTGCGCGCGCGCCATACCTGTCAGTGCAACGTTTCTCTACTAATAGAGGATTTAGTCATCTCAAACAGAAAGAAATTGTCGGAAATGTTTTGTCTCAGAAGTAGAATAATAATAATAATAATAAGTCTTAAATAGTATAACAATATGTATGACTTCTCAAAGCCTACATAAATATGTTAAAAACATTATTTTATCTTTTTCCTAATTCATACATCCTCCCTAACTTTTTTTTTTGTTTTGTTTTGTTTGTTTTTTTTTTTTTTTTTTTTTCCCACAGAGTTGGTTGTGGATGACCATGCGGTACCCAATATAAACGATGTTCGGAGCTGGGGTGATGGACTGATAGAATCGTGGGATGCCTGTGCTTTTTCCCAGGTACCTAAAGAAACACAACGGGGTGATCAGTCCAACGGACGCGTGGTGTCTGTGGCAGATTCCGACCCCGAGGCTCTGCCTTCAAATCAGGAGGTTTACAGACGGGGATCACATCCCATTATAGACAATCAACACATAAGAGGTCTGATACAGGAAGGTTTCAACACCATTGAGGGACGTTTTAACACCATTGAGGAACGTATTAATGCCATTGAGAGCCGTTTAAACATTGTTAAGGAGCGCTTGGATGTCTTTGACACTACAGCAACAAGGTATCTGGATTAAACAAGTGATAGCGATGCAGCAACAATTCTAGTGTGGTACAGCATTCATCAGTGCAAATCCAAGATTTTTCATCAAACTTGTGGTCAGCATTGTGTGTTCTTTCTCTACCACATGGCAAAGGGGTATGATTATACCTATGTGTTGAAGCTGTATACCAATGATTTTATTAAATATGACAAAGGTGTCAGCTTTTGTGAAAAAACTAAAACAATCTCATTGTAATGAAAATGTTTTCAAGTGTGTTCAATGTGTTCAGACTTCAGACAGGTGAAATGTTTGTCTTATGCTTAATATTTTCAATAAACAACTAAAGAACAGAAAATGTATTATACATACATCACATTCAATAATACAGATAATAACAAGATCAAAACATGAGAACACAGAACATACAAAACTCTGAGATTAAAAACTTAACCACTGACTCCGGTCAAGAGGGGGTAAATTGAATGCCTGGCCATCTGAATAATTTGAATGTGTTGATGGCGAACTCGGGTGCACTTTCTGTTTTTTACTGTTAGATGAGCTGGTTATAGTTGGTGTCGATTTGGTTTTGAAAGAGTTAATTGCATGTCTGACATAATGATTTGGCACCATTGAGTATGGTATGTTTAAAGTAGCAAATGCCTCCAGAAACTCGTTCCATCCAACAGGTCTCCGTGCATCAGCAATCTTTTGTGGAGCCATGATACCTTTAACTAAATCGAGCATGTGTGAACCAGGATTGTGCTACCTTTAAAAACAAACTTGCCCGACTCAGCCCAAGAAGTGACATCTTTGGTTTTAGACATTTTATCTAAAATGTAACGAATGTTTTTTACACTCCTCTGTGGAATATTCTTCAAAATGTCATCCACAACATTATATAAAACATCCTGCACACTTACACCGGCCGTCGCGGGTGGGTCTTCTTTTTCAACGTGGTCAGGCTGTGACTTGGTTTCCCTGTCCCCTTGTCTAGCAAGTGTTAAAAATCACTAAAGTATTTGTGTACAGTTTTGCCTTTTCATATGTGTCCAGATCCGATCTGTGCAAAATACTTCTTATAGTCATGTCCATATCATTCTCCACAACCTGTTGAATAGACTCGTGGGGGGAACCAGTCATTAGTTTATCCAATTGATGCTATGGAACTAAAAACATCTCTGCATACATCTCCAAAGTTATCTAGAAGCAACCAAGCTGGAGATAAAAGGGATTGCAACCTTCTTATCTGCAACAAATTTGATCTCGCTTTTCCTCCTCCTCTGCTTCTGGTATTGTTGTGACGTGAGTGGCATATTGCCGTAGAGAACATTAAGAGCTACTTCACACAATGTCACAATGAGCTCGTCTGTGGCAGACTGTAAAATAACCCGTCTCTGTTTGGGTGTTGCTTTTAATCATATTTTTAAAAGAGGTATGTTTCTACCATCTGACATTTTCACCACCCAACAGTTTTTTTCTGGATGTGGTGAAAGTAAATCTGTTCTGAGCCGATAGTGTTCGGGTGTTTTTGTTTTATAATCAATCATCAGGTATCCGAAAGGTTTGTTGGTTGCATCTTGATAACATTCCATGTCTCTGGGATTTTTAAACAACATCAGATCATTTGTGTTTAAGCTGATGGTCCTGCTGGATTTACCCTGCCAAAATCAATTCTGTACAATATAAATAGCACTAAGGTTTCTGTGGTGAACATACAGTGTGAACACCTTCTCCACCTCATTGCTCCCACTGGCCTCTTTCATCAGGTCATCAAGGATCAGCAAATAAGTTTTGTTGACAGGGAACAAATCATCATCATTCAGAGTCTGTGGCAGCCCTTTAACAAATGTAATTTTGTACATTTTCAACAATTTGTCATACAATAGTTGCCAACAATTATAAATATACACAATATATATATTATTTTTTAGAAATCAACTGTACAGCGTTTTGCAACATCATTTTTACAAAAGATGACTTTCCCAAGTTTGAAGGGCCGCTTATCACATATGAAAATGGATGCTGTAATCTGAAATCAAAACTATCTGTCTCACACACCCCTATGTCCAAAAAGATTGTCAGAATCCATATGGGAGCGTGGTGAAATCAGGGAGCAGCATACGTTTGTTGTACAACACCTTAAACTTTTTAATGACTGACCTGTTGTGTAGTGTGAAGTGTTTTTTATTTCTCACAATAGTGTCGGTGTATGCCAGTATATGCAGACTATTATCTTTCTCCACAACACAGTGATCAACAAGTCCAATCAGAGTGTCAAACCTAATGGCTTTTGAGTTTACAGCATTGAGAGTGATACCCTTGGCTTTCATGCAGACCTTACCCTTAGCAGTGCGGTAGCCGTATGTTTTCGGGCCCCCTGAACAAAACTCTACAATGTGATCCCCATCCCCAACCTCATCAGTCAGATTACTGAGGTAAGGCCCCAACGGAGGCTCCCAGGTGCTGTCTCTAGAAGTAAAGATGATGCTGTCTGTGTCACTGTACAAAAGCCTATCCCCCAACTTATCCATTAGTTCATACAGCTCTAGACGCGCATGTGCAGTTGTAAACGCACCAAGAAAGATATTGATGTCACAGGTCTGACAGGAACGAGAAGTTTTTAATGTCTTAACCATAGCCAAAAATGTGTTGGGCAAACTGTTCAGGGTCTGAAAGTAGTTCCATACACAGCATATTTTCGCGCATAGAGAACCGCCTCCAAAGTGAGTACAGCAGAAGTTTATTAACAGACCGGCGTGCAGGGTTAAGACTTATCTTGTCAAGATTCAGTTTAAAACCCTCTTTCTCAAAGTAATTGTCGATGTAAGAATCTTTGTCTGCATCTGTCACAACGTGCACGGGGAATCCACTGGCCTCTTGTTTGTACTGTAAAATGTTTTCACATAATCACAAACAAGGTTTCTGATCATTGAAGGAAATGTCATACCTCATCCACCTTCATTACATCATAACCCTTCTCCACAGTCTTTAACAGTTCGATACTGACCAAGCAGCCTGAAATAGCCCTTTCCTCAACAGTGTGTCTACACGGGATGGTATGATTCTGCTGTTTCGCACATGTATGGCAGAGCGGAAACATAAGCTAGCCACCAGTCCTATAGGGAAGGACGGGGTGAAGCAGTTTTCGCGGGGGCAGTACTGTGGCTTTGACAAATCCATTATAATTTTCAAGAGGTTCAAAATCCTTGAAAATTATTTGGGGGTGTCCTATGGTGTACATTTCTTGGCCTGGCAAAAGGGGTACAAACTTGTAAAGTCGACATATCGTATTTTTTCACCATTGTCAGCTTTATGATACAGCTTGTACGTGTTGCGCGGTTTCAATCTTTCAGGATGTGTGTAAGTGGCCATAAATGCCATCACATCAACATCAGTCTGCTTAGCAGTGTTCCAAGCACACTCCCACATCACTTCTAACACATATGCACGCTCTAAAATTTCAACCTTGTCATCAAACTGTCTTCTGAGTGTGCCATAGGGCAGTTTTGATAATGGGTGTAAATGGTTAGGATTATAACGACATTCATGCCTGTGAAACGTACAGCCGTTGAATTCAAGAGCCTTTTTTACGCTGTCCTTTTCATAATAACCATCAAGATAGTATTTTCCAATCACCATCTCACCATGGTTTAATGCATGCTGAATGTCTATGCTGCGTGTTGTTTTAACATATTCAAGACATTCAATGGAAATGTTTGAGTATGTCTTGTACTGACTGGTGTATGCGTTGTTATGGGTCAGAGCTAGGGTGTCTTTTGGTAGGAAGTGGGTTTTATACACTTTTTATTTTTTATAAAAATAACCCCCCCACCCAACACAAACAAGCACTCCAGTGGTCAAAAGTCAACTGACAAAGACACACAAATAGACAATAAAACAGAAAATATTTAGACATAAAAAATAAATAAAACACTAGTGCCTCTCCTCTGCCCCTCCCCGAGAGCCCTCCAAAAAGGCTAGATAGTCACCCCACTTCCTAATGTTAATATTCATGTTATCCATCCTTCCATACACCATCTCCTCAAATGCTGCCACCCTGCCCAACTCGACGCACCACTCACGAAACGAGGGCGCACCAGACGACCTCCATCCCCTGAGGATTAACCGTCTGCCAATCATCACACCGGTCAGGACCCAGCTCTCCATATATTTATCACCCACATGCAGGACCGCCCCATCCCCCAAAATACACAATCTGGGGCAAAATGAAAACCGAGTGTCAACCACTTCACATACGAAGCTCTGAACCCTCAACCAAAACCCTTGGATCTTAACACATCCACAAAAACATGGGATGTGTCCCCGTCTTCTGATTGGCATCGCCAGCAGCTGGGTGTGTCTTTAAGACCAAGCCTATTCAATCTAGAGGGGGTCCAATACAATCAATGCAAAATCTTAAATTGCATAAGGCGCACCCTTACATCTCTAGATGCAGACTTGACGTTTTTTAGAATCTTAGCCCACACTCCCTCCTCCAATACCAATTTTAAATCTTTCTCCCATACTCTTTTGAGAGAAGTTAAAGCTCCATCACACAGACAATGAATTAGCAGGGAGTAACACACTGATGCCTCATGACCTTTTCCAAAAGCAGTAATCACCACTCCCAGAGTTTCTGCCGCTTTAGGGGGGTGTATGCTACTCCCAAAAATAGTTCAGAGCAGATGGCGCAGCTGTAAATACCTAAAGAACTGAGATCTGGGAATCCTAAAATGTTGAACCATATTTTCAAAAGATCTCAGCACTCCACTCTCATATAGGTCACCGAGTGTAGTAACCTCCCTCACAATCCACTCTGTCCAGCAGAAAGGGGACTTATTAATACATAATTTTGGGTTCCACCAAGGCAACATTTAAATAAATGTCCGAATTGAACAATCTGGACACTTTTGTCCATACTGCGTGCAAATGCGAGATAATGGGGTGTGACAACTTCTCTGGTTAGTTTAATAGATAGGCTTTGCAGTGGCAAAACAGGGGCAAGAACTTTCTTTCCAATACAAAACCAGGGAGGGGCTCTCTCAGGTGGAAGTGACCAATGAGCCAAATGGCTGAGACCGAGTGCATAATAATAAAACAAAATCTTGGGTAGGCCTAACCCACCTTTATCAATTGGCCTATGCAACTTACTGAAATGTAATCTGGGACGTTTACCATTCCAAATGAAGGACTTCGCTATGCTATCAAATTGCTTGAAATAAGAGAGGGGTACATCTACATGAGAGATTGTAGCAGGTAGTAGAATTTTAATAACATTAACCTTTCCAATCATAGATAAATGTAATGAAGCCCACCTGCCCACATCGCTCGAAAACCTTTTTTATTAAGGGGTCGAAATTAACTCTAACTAAATCACACAGATTTGCTGGGAATAAAATACCCAAATACTTAATGCCCTGTTTGGGCCACTGGAAGGTGCCCAGCTGGAAGGCCGTTACTGGACAGTACACTGTCAAAGCCAAAGCTTCGGAGTTAGACCAATTGACTCTGTATCCTGAGAACTTAGAAAAGGAATTAATATTCTGTGGAGGCAAGGCATAGATCTAGTAGGTTCGGAGACGAATAATAAAATATCATCTGCGTAAAGCAAAAGCTTATGCGCCAGACCTCCTGCCATCACTCCTGGAAAATCATCCTCCTTTCTTATTGTGGCTGCTAATGGTTCCAGGGCAAGACAGAACAATAATGGGGAAAGAGGGCAACCCTGCTGGGTGCCCCTATCCAGAGTAAAATAATCTGAAATTAATCCATTTGTTTGTATCGCCGCTACCGGTGTCTATAAAGTAACTTAATCCATCCAATAAAAGCATTCCTGAACCCGTACATTTCCAAAATCTTAAAAAGATAATCCCATTCTACTATATCAAATGCCTTTTTGGAATTCCAGCTGCCTGAGACCATCAGTCCACGCATCTTATCACATGGCTTGTTGTGCGCATTGCCACGTAGACATAGCGCATGTGGAGGCTTCATGCCAATCACCACGGCATCCACGCCCAACCACGCACCCCATGGAGAGCGAACCACATTATAGCGATCACGAGGAGGTTACCCTGTGTGAATCTACCCTCCCTAGCAACCGGGCCAATTTGGTTGCTTAGGAGACCTGGCTGGAATGACTCAGAATGCCCTGGGATTCGAACTAGCAAACTCCAGGGGTGGTAGCCAGCATCTTTTCCACTGAGCTACCCAGGCCCCTGGATCTTTGTCAGACTCAGACTGATCCAGGCTTGTGTCATGGTTGGAGGAAGCTTTCCATTCTTTAATGATTCCGTATAAACTTCTAACAAATAAGGAGCCAGTTCTGTAGCATAAGATCTAAAAAAAAAAATTCAGCGGCAAAGCCATCTGGCCCCAGAGATTTGCCAGTAGGCAGGGCCTTAATTACCTTCTCAAGCTCCTCCAAGCTTATCTCAGAATCAAGAGAATTTTTTTGCTCAGTCATAAATTTAGGGAGTTCTAATGGTTCCACAAAGTTTCTAATATCTTCATCAGTAGACGAAGATGTGGAACTATAAAGATCAGGATAGAATTCTTTAAAAGCATTATTAATATCAATGGCAGAGGTAAATATTTCACCACCAGCAGATTTCAGTGAGGGAATGGTAGAAAAAGACTCTCCCTGCTTTATATATCAAGCCAAAAGTTTTCCTGCTTTGTCCCCTGACTCAAAGTATGACTGTCTTGCCCTGAATAGCCAAAATTCCACCTTCCGTGACAAAATAGTATTATATCTATTTCAATCGGGTCAATTCTCTGAGGCCATCAGACAATATTCGACGCTTCAGCTCTGCCTCTGCACTTTTAATATTCCCTTCCAACTCCACGAGTTCTCGTGCTTTGGATTTTTTGATGAATGAGGCATACTGTATGATCCGGCCCCTAAGAACCTCCTTAAGTGCCTCCCAAGCCACACCCACAGAGGATACTGAGGACCAGCTGGTCTCCATATAGACATTGATTTCAGCCTTTAACATTTGTTGGAAATCAGGATTTTGCAAAGGGATACATTAAAGTGCCAACTACAGGTGCATCTCAATAAATTAGAATGTCGTGGAAAAGTTCATTTATTTCAGTAATTCAACTCAAATTGTGAAACTCGTGTATTAAATAAATTCAGTGCACACAGACTGAAGTAGTTTAAGTCTTTGGTTCTTTTAATTGTGATGATTTTGGCTCACATTTAACAAAAACCCACCAATTCACTATCTCAAAAAATTAGAATACATCATAAGACCAATAAAAAAAAACATTTTTAGTGAATTGTTGGCCTTCTGGAAAGTATGTTCATTTACTGTATATGTACTCAATACTTGGTAGGGGCTCCTTTTGCTTTAATTACTGCCTCAATTCAGCGTGGCATGGAGGTGATCATTTTGTGGCACTGCTGAGGTGGTATGGAAGCCCAGGTTTCTTTGACAGTGGCCTTCAGCTCATCTGCATTTTTTTGGTCTCTTGTTTCTCATTTTCCTCTTGACAATACCCCATAGATTCTCTATGGGGTTCAGGTCTGGTGAGTTTCCTGGCCAGTCAAGCACACCAAGACCATGGTCATTTAACCAACTTTTGGTGCTTTTGGCAGTGTGGGCAGGTGCCAAATCCTGCTGGAAAATGAAATCAGCATCTTTAAAAAGCTGGTCAGCAGAAGGAAGCATGAAGTGCTCCAAAATTTCTTGGTAAACAAGTGTAGTGACTTTGGTTTTCAAAGAACACAATGGACCAACACCAGCAGATGACATTGCACCCCAAATCATCACAGACTGTGGAAACTTAACACTGGACTTCAAGCAACTTGGGCTATGAGCTTCTCCACCCTTCCTCCAGACTTTAGGACCTTGGTTTCCAAATGAAATACAAAGCTTGCTCTCATCTGAAAAGAGGACTTTGGACCAATGGGCAACAGTCCAGTTCTTCTTCTCCTTAGCCCAGGTAAGACGCCTCTGACATTGTCTGTGGTTCAGGAGTGGCTTAACAAGAGGAATATGACAACTGTAGCCAAATTCCTTGACACGTCTGTGTGTGGTGGCTCTTGATGCCTTGAATGAATGTCGTGGAAAAGTTAATTTATTTCAGTTATTCAACTCAAATTGTGAAACTTGTGTATTAAATAAATTCAATGCACACAGACTGAAGTAGTTTAAGTCTTTGGTTCTTTTAATTGTGATGATTTTGGCTCACATTTAACAAAAACCCACCAATTCACTATCTCAAAAAATTAGAATACATCATAAGACCAATAAAAAAAAAACATTTTTAGTGAATTGTTGGCCTTCAGGAAAGTATGTTCATTTACTGTATATGTACTCAATACTTGGTAGGGGCTCCTTTTGCTTTAATTACTGCCTCAATTCGGCATGGCATGGAGGTGATCAGTTTGTGGCACTGCTGAGGTGGTATGGAAGCCCAGGTTTCTTTGACAGTGGCCTTCAGCTCATCTGCATTTTTTGGTCTCTTGTTTCTCATTTTCCTCTTGACAATACCCCATAGATTCTCTATGGGGTTCTGGTCTGGTGAGTTTGCTGGCCAGTCAAGCACACCAAGACCATGGTCATTTAACCAACTTTTGGTGCTTTTGGCAGTGTGGGCAGGTGCCAAATCCTGCTGGAAAATGAAATCAGCATCTTTAAAAAGCTGGTCAGCAGAAGGAAGCATAAAGTGCTCCAAAATTTCTTGGTAAACGGGTGCAGTGACTTTGGTTTTCAAAAAACACAATGGACCAACACCAGCAGATGACATTGCACCCCAAATCATCACAGACTGTGGAAACTTAACACTGGACTTCAAGCAACTTGGGCTATGAGCTTCTCCACCCTTCCTCCAGACACTAGGACCTTGGTTTCCAAATGAAATACAAAACTTGCTCTCATCTGAAAAGAGGACTTTGGAACACTGGGCAACAGTCCAGTTCTTCTTCTCCTTAGCCCAGGTAAGACGCCTCTGACGTTGTCTGTGGTTCAGGAGTGGCTTAACAAGAGGAATACGACAACTGTAGCCAAATTCCTTGACATGTCTGTGTGTGGTGGCTCTTGATGCCTTGACCCCAGCCTCAGTCCATTCCTTGTGAAGTTCACCCAAATTCTTGAATCGATTTTGCTTGACAATCATAAGGCTGAGGTTCTCTCGGTTGGTTGTGCATCTTTTTCTTCCACACTTTTTCCTTCCACTCAACTTTCTGTTAACATGCTTTGATACAGCACTCTGTGAACAGCCAGCTTCTTTGGCAATGAATGTTTGTGGCTTACCCTCCTTGTGAAGGGTGTCAATGATTGTCTTCTGGACAACTGTCAGATCAGCAATCTTCCCCATGATTGTGTAGCCTAGTGAACCAAACTGAGAGACCATTTTGAAAGCTCAGGAAACCTTTGCAGGTGTTTTGAGTTGATTAGCTGATTGGCATGTCACCATATTCTAATTTTTTGAGATAGTGAATTGGTGGGTTTTTGTTAAATATGAGCCAAAATCATCACAATTAAAAGAACAAAAGACTTAAACTACTTCAGTCTGTGTGCATTGAATTTATTTAATACACGAGTTTCACAATTTGAGTTGAATTACTGAAATAAATGAACTTTTCCACGACATTCTAATTTATTGAGATGCACCTGTATATGATTTGTTTTTATCCATATGCGGCAACACCTCTAAACTCACCGGGGCGTGATCTGAGAATAAAATGTTAGCAATTGAGCAATCAACAACAGATGAAATGAGGGATTTAGATATTAAAAAAATAAAATAAATCTATTCTAGAATAAATCTTATGGACTGATGAAAAAAAATTATAGTCCCTACCAGATGGGTTCAAAAGTCTCCAAATATCTGTAAGACCAAGATTTTTACACATCCTGTGAAGCATCAGTGTTGCTCTAGGCGGCTTACATACTTTTGCTTCACAATGATCAAGGATTGAGTCCATCAATAGATTAAAGTCTCCTCCCAATATTATATCATGAGGGGTGCTAGCGGCTTGCAACATCCATTCAAGATCTATAAAAAAGCCCTGATCATCAGCATTAGGTGCGTAAACATTATCCAAAATCAACATTTGCCCCTGAATTTCAGCTAAAACAATAATGACTCTTCCTAATCTATCATTAATCTGTTTGAGAAATTTGAATTGTACATTTATCATTATAATGATCCCCCTGCTTTTATTTGAGCCAGCACTAAAGAAAATATGTCCACCCCATATCTTCCCAAATTTTCCAGCTTCCTGCAGGGAAAGATGAGTTTCTTGAAGAAACAATATCATATTTCTTACGCTAAAGAAAAGAAATAACCTTTCTTCTTTTTATGGGGTGTCCCAACCCATTCACATTCCTTGTGGAGAGAGATAATCCACTCATATTAACATCTGACATTTTGATATAATAGACAAAATTAAGTGTGTGTCAAAAACAAAATTATAAAGACCACATTTCAGCATTAGTGCAACAATAAAACCCCAAACTTCCCCCCGAACAAAATAAACAGAAAAAAGAAAAACGTGCGCATTGACCCCGCGCACGACAGAGCCAATTGGCGTCGATCCCTCTAAACTCAAAGAGTCCATGCACGCCTATGAGAGTCCCCAAGACAACTTTGCCGTCAGATTGCTCAAGTTTCTATACAAATTTTGTGAGGCAAAATTACATAACAGAAAATACTTTGTAAAAAAAACTCCAGCCAATAGAAGGCATAAGCACAAAGAAAAAGCAGATTCATCCACAGCTGTCCCGAAGGTATGTTCCTCCACAAAACAATCTCCAGCCGCTAGGCGGAACCAGCACAAAAAGAAACAAAACAGGCATCCCGGTTCCTCGGACAGTCAAGTGTTAACAAGTCAAGTTGACTCAGAGGCCACATAAGAAACACATCATTATTTCCTCAGTCCATCAACTCTATAAAAGACATTGCTTGTTGTAGGCATGTAGATACTTTGCAGTCATCCTTATCACTGGCCGGGAACTTCAGTGTAAAAGCGATCTTTCATCAATGCAAAAGTTTCTTGAAGGAGTGTTATTCCACAAAACAAACTCCAGCCGCTAGGTGGAACCAACACAAAAAGAAACAAAAATGGCGCCCAGCTTCCTCAGACAGCCAAGAGTAAGTACAGCGAGTCAATCCACTCACATGAGAAACACCAAATGGCTTACTCACTCCAATGTTTTTATAAAGGACAGTGCTTGCTTGGGGCATAAAAATACTTTGCGGCCATCCTTAGTATTTATATTCAGTTTGGCCGGGAACATCAGTGCAAAAACAATCTTCCGTTAATCTAAGAGTTTCTTGCATTCCTTGAATCGATCACGTTTCTCACTTGTCAAATTCGCAAAGTCTGGGAACAAGAAAATGTTGTTATTATTCCAAGAAAGCTTTCCTTTGCTCTTCGCCTCGTGTTACACTAGATCTTTATCGGATGATCTCAGGAATTTGGCCAGAATTGATCGAGGCCTGTCTCCCTCCATGGATCTGTGAGCCGGGACTCTGTGAGCTCGCACGATTTCCAGCTTATGGCCTGTTATGTCGAGCAGACTCAGGAAGCTCGTCTAGGAATTTCACCATATCTCTGCCCTCCTCATGTTCAGGAATTCCAACAATTCAGATGTTATTCCTGCAGCTTTTATTCTCAAGATCTTCAAGTTTTTCAAGAATGTGTTCCAAATCAACTTTGGTCACGAGCGGATTATTACATAATTCCCTCTCCGATGACTTCAGATAATCGATCCGCTTCTCAACATCTGCCACTCTTGTAACCAACTCATAGAATTTTGTTTCTATCACCTTAATCGATCGACGTTTTACAACTTTCGTCAGCATCACAAACATGTTGGACAGTTGACGCTCAATTTCGCCCGCTGCACCATTCAAACCAAGTCCCCGGTCTGCAGGCCCGTCAGAGGTTTCAGCTTGAGCACGTAAGTGTCTTTTAATATCTCCAGAGCCCGAGGATTTTGAATTTTTTGACATATTGACTTCAAAGAGCAAATATGTAGCAGGGTGAATCAAATCTCACCGGATTATAACACAAAAATAACTAAAAACTAGCAAAGTACGCAGAGCTCGTTGCCTACACGTCCGCTCCTCGCATGGCATCATGTCCAAACATGTTCTTTAACATGTCCGAGCTATCTTCTACCCCATCAGCCTGGAAGGACATGCCACCACATGTCACCACATGTCACATGTCAATCAGGGGTGACGGGGGTCATAAATCACATGTCATAAATCAATCAATTTAACATTTTAACACATAGTATAGGTTATAACTACTAATCTGTCTCAGAAGCATCCAGATTTTATTCTAGAGGAAGAAAAATTTGAAATGGCTGATTTGCAGATTAAATTAGATGATTTGTATTGGAAAAAAGCTGAAAGTGCCTTTATTCGGTCAAGAAAAAAATGGCTTGAGGAAGGGGAGCAAAACTCACATTGCTTTTTTAATTTAGAAAGGCGTAATTTTATTAATAACAGTATTAGTAGGTTAAACATTAATGGGGTTATAACGGATGATCATACAATAATATCTAGATATTTTAGTGACTTTTATAAGAATTTGTATACTTCCAAGTACTCTCTGTTGACAGCTGATGCCTTTTTTAACTCGCTGCAGAATAAATCTATTGATAAAACTGAAAAGGAACTGCGTGATAAACCTATTAGTAATCTCGAGTTGATGGATGCAATTAAGCACCTTAAAAATTCCAAATAGCCATGTACTGATGGGTTAACATCAGAATTCTATAAACTATTTTCCAAGGACTTGGCCCTATTTCTATTAAAGTTTTTTAATGAAAGTATTGAAAGACAATGTCTTCCATCCACTTTAACACAAGGATTAATTATACTAATCCCCAAGCCAAAACAAAGACAAATTATATATTGACAACTGGCACCCTATCTGTTTACTAAACAATGATTATAACTGAAAATAGTATTGGACTTTATAATCGATGAATCACAATCTGGCTTCATGAAAAACATGCATAACAAATAATATAAGACTAGTGTTAGACATTTTTGATTACCCAGAACTGATTAATGATAATGGATTCATATTATTCTTAGATTTCTATAAAACGTTCGACTGTGTAGAACATAAGTTCAAAGGCAGAAGGTATCTCAGACTTATACAGCATTGGCTTTACATCTTGACAAAAATATTTGCAAAGATATTGACAAAATGTTATTCGACTTCATATGGAGAAAAAAACACATTACATAAAGAAAACAGTTGTTATTAATTCATTTGAAAATGGCAGCCTCAATTTTTTTTGATTTCGCTACATTAAATAATACATTTAAGGTTAATTGGCTTAGACAGTTCCTTAGAAATCCTCCTTCCTTCTGGAACTTTATCCCCTTCCATATTCTTTCAAGCTTGATTGGGTGGTATATATTTTTTCCTTAGTTGTACTTATGATGTTGGTAAAATACCAGTAAAACTGGCTGAGTTTCATCGCCAGGCCTTTCTCTCATGGTCCGTGACATACAAGGATAATTTCTCACCTCATAGATATTACAGTATATATGGAACAATAAGGACATCTTATAAAAACATAAGTCTCTTTTTATTAAATACTTGTTTGATAATGGAATTATATTGGTTGATCAATTATTTAATTTAAATGGCTTTCTTTTCACTTATGACGAGTTTTTGATTCTTTAGAATATCGCTGTAACACCAGGGGACTCTGCAACAGTTACAATTACAGTTACAATATCGCCTGATATTTGTATGCTGTTTAAACAACAGAAAATAATTAGTAACCAACAAGGGTCCCTGTTTAATATAAGAAATTCATATGTTGGTAAAATCTGTTTTTCCTTTCACCCTCAATATAGGTCAATAAGAGTTTTGTTCCAAAGAGATGTTGTAACTTGGTCATGTGTATGTTCATAATGGAACCGTTTTACAGAAAATATTATGGCTGGCTTATACCTTATCAGTATCTAATTGCAAATAAAATCAGGAAGTATCATTTAAACTCATACACAGGATCTACCCAGCAAAACATTATTTTGTCAAATTTAAAGGTAATATTGATATAAGCTGTACCTTTTTTGAAAGCTGCTCTGAAACGGGGGTTCATTTGTTTTGGCACTGCCCATTTGTAAAGCCTTTTTGGCTAAATGTATGTGATTTTACTGTCAAGTATATTGATGATCAGTTTGTCTAATTGTGGAAACATATACTATTTGGTCTCCTGGAGAATCATAAAAACAAACATAGTCATGTTTATATGATAAACCTTATTTTATTTTTTACTGGCAAATTTTCATATTCACAAATGTAAAGTTTCCTGCAAAATTTAAAAATAAATAAATAAATAAATAAATAAATAACCTACTTTATATCTTTTAAAAAGGAAATGGAACATTATATTGTTTCTGTGAAACAAAAGGCAATCAAAACTGTTCAAATTTGTAGCTTCTTAAATATATTTGTTATAGATCTGTATTAAACTCCCCCTAGTGTATAAATGTATTGTGTTGAATGTATTTGTAACTTGTGATTTTGATAAACGAATTTCAATAAAAATACAAAGAAACGATCACCTGCCAGTCCCTGTTGTTACAGGATGCATCTGACTCTTCCGCAATTAATAAACAAGTCCACTAGATGGCAGTGTAATACAGAAACTCAGTTTGTGGGGACATGTAGCTGCATTGAGCCAATAGAGGGCGCTCACACACACTGTTTTCCATGTAAGCCTGAAAACCGCTTTGAAAATGACCGCAGATCCGTAAAAGGCGTTAAAAAAATAAAGAAATAAAAAATTCTGGCAGACAATTCAGCCTTAGGTTAGGATTAGGGGCGGAGGCGAGTTAAAGGCCTCATTAGCCTGCCAGGAAGAATTCCCGGCATCTTCCTGCATGGGGCGAACTCTGCGCTCACATACATTTTTTCAGTGTGAGCCATAAAACAGTTTTGAAAACACCTTTTAGCTAGATAGATACGGTGACATTTCTGTGCAACGTGTGTCCTTATGCCTTACTACATATCTTAGTCATTACTAAGTTTCTTACTTAGTTATTTCTACATTTCTAGTATAAATAACTAAGTAAGAGTTATTTTACTTAATAACTCTAGTATTTATTAAGTAAAATAACTCTAGTAGTCCGTCCCCACCACCCCCCAACCCCAAATGCTTTATGCAGGATTTGTTATAATGATAAATAACTATTGGTACAGTACTTTTCAATGCTGCAACAAACCACATATTTAGAGGTTAGGCCTATACTGTAATAGGCGTATTTAAAAACTGTCTGGTGATTTGTCCGAAGACAATGAGCTTGAGATGAGAAAATATGATTTCTTATAATTAAGCTTTTTTTAAAATAAAGAAATAGCAGTGCTTCAATATAATGACCCGCTTCGTATTTTATTGTTTTAATTACACTATTTGTATCAACCTCATTCACCACTAGGTGTCCTGTATATACATTTATTAGTTTTTCAGTAATTTTGTATTTATCACGATTAAAGTGATAGTTCAACTAAAAATATATAATTCTGTCATTATTTACTCACCCTCATGTTGTTTCAAACCCAATTACATTTTTTCTTCCGTCGAAAACATTCTGACCAATAGAAGATGTTGGAAATAATGATAGCCTCAGGGGCCGTTTACACGACAACGTTTTCAACTAAAAACTGAAAACTTTTTATGCGTTTTGGCTGTTCGTTTACACGACAATGCCGTTTTTGAAACTTTTGAAAACGGGTTTCAAAGTGCACGTTTTTGAAAACGATGCCATTACCGTCTCCGTGTAAACATACAAAAACGCGAATTAGATGACGTCATGCGCATGTGTATTACGTGTTCAGTCTATAGGCATGAATTTTGAGAACTTCTTCCTTACCTCCAGGGCGAACAGACCAACATGAGATCACCAGTTGGAGTCCTTAAAAAGGTGGCGTGTTTTATAGTCCAGGGTCACTTGTAGTAATAAAGGAACCTCATCGTCTGTCCAGACAAAATTGCTCAATGCTTTCGCCATCTTCATTGTTTGTATTCACCACTCTGTGGAAGAATGCTTATGTGCGCAGGCGTGTAGTGTTTCTTTACAAAGTGACATGCTAACTACTGGCCTGGCATGCATAATACAGCGTTTTTAGTCATTTTCGCGGATCCGTGTGAACGGGGATCATTTTGACAATGTTGTCGCCTGTACCCTCAGTACCCTCAGTCTCCATTCACTTTCATCATATGAAAAAAAAAAAGATGCCATAAAAGTAGCCTAAATGATGACTGAGACTGTTAAGGGCGATTTATACTTCTGCTTCGAAACTATGCTGTAGCCTGACATGCAATTCTCCAAAAATGTAACTATGCGTGGTTTCGACACAGACCACAACAGTTGTGATTGGTCAACTTTGTAAAACTTCTCTTAAAGAGTAGGGGTGTAACCCCGGTGTCCTGGCTAAATTCCCCCCATTGGCCCTTCTCAATCATGGCCTCCTAATAATCCCCATCCACTAATTGGCTCTATAACTCTATTGTCTCCTCACCACCATTAGCTGGTGTGTGGTGAGCCTACTGGCGCACTATGGCTGCCGTCGCATCATCCAGGTGGATGCTGCACACTGGTGGCGGTTGAGGAGAGTCCCCTGTTCACTATGTAAAGCGCTTTGTGTGTAGTGTCAGAAAAGCGCTATATAAATGTAACGTTCATTCATTCATTCATAAAACAGAGACCGTCTGCCAGGATGACAAAAAAAAAAAAAAAAGAAGAAGAAAAAATAATTAAATAATAAATTTCTGAGGTATTTGAGTCGGATTTTCTCCACTTCTCTCTTTGGACTCTGGAGAACTGTTTAATTGGGACCATCAGCTGATTTTTGTATTTGGTTTACGCAACAAAAAGACTCATGTTTACCACATATGAATTTCTCTGGTATTTTACTCTATATATTTAGTATTTGAGGGACACAATATGTTGTATTCTACTCGAGAACTATCCAGTCTGTTTTGACCGTATGTTTGACAGTATGGTGCACAGTAAATTATCAAAAGTATGCCAACACATGTATATATATACAATTATTTAAGTGACTCAAGAGCGAGCATAAAGTATATGCCTGATTTATTTTCTCTCTGCATGACAGACAACATATATAAGTAAATAATATGTACAGAGATCTCAACATGTTCACATATGAACTCATTTTTAATGCATAAAATAATTTATTAAATATACTTTTGAATCCACAAATTGCGTTGCTTTTGTTTAAATAAGAGAAGAAATGAAGGCATTTCCTCTCCATATACTAGTACTTGGCAGTGTACCCGCAGAAGGATGCAGACACACCAATGCAGAACTATAAATGCAAACTAGCATGTTGGAGTATATATCAGCCTTTAGTCCATATTCAGACTAATATCTCCTTTTGTGTTCCACTGAAGGAATAACAACAAAGGGATTTGGAACAACATGAGGGTGAATCAATTATGACTATTTTCATTTTGCTACATGTAGGCTAGTACTTCTCTGAATACCAAGAGGAAGCGCCCTTTAATATTTCGGAAAAGCTTTATTGAACTTTACCCTCCCATCATTAGCATAAACAAAACCAACATAGAGATAGCAATGACGGCCATGCGGAAAATATAATAAAAGTGTTATTAAGCAGTAAAATAGTTTGTTTCTTCGGGTAAGGAAATAGACGTGTAGGCGATGACGGGAAACGTGACATCAGACGTCGAGTAATTCTCGCGATATTTGCTCGTGCTAGACTTCGATATAATCCCTGTGAATGTGTTCGCTCTCTCGTTCGTCCTCAGTGCAGGATAACGTCTTGACGTACTTTTTACACCCGATAAAACAGACAACTGACGGGAAAGAATATATTTATATATATAATATATATATTATTTGTAGGGATTGTGACGGTTGAAGTGCCCGCACAACTTTAGAAAAGGATTAAACTTGGAGAAAATTGAGGTGAGTAGTTTGTTTATGAAAGTGTTGTATGTCATTCGTTCGGCTCGCGACGCGTCCTAGCCCGCGCTACCGGTGTGGACGTCTTCGTTGGTTGTATTGGGAGCGTTCTAATTTGTCGCGTTGCGTCGGGCATATACAAGACCTTCAAGATGTCTTTTGTAACTATAAATATCTCAGTACGATAAGACAATTCACATTCGTGATCGTTTATCTGGAAATCAAGACCTGAGACACGTGATGTGTCCAATAACAGCATGAATTCAGTGTTCATGAAATAAGAATTCTTGGTAAAATGCGAGTACTGTAATAAAAGTCAGAGCTGATTTCAAAATGTATCTTAGTAGCTTACTTATACACTGAAGTCCAATAGTGAAAATACCTCTGTTATATATATATATATATATATATATATATATATATATATATATATATATAAAACAGAGGTATTTTCACTATTGGACTGGAGATATATATATATGTGTGTGTGTGTGTGTGTGTGTGTGTGTGTATGTATGTATTACTAATCATATTATCAGCACAACCATTTGTAGTGAAATGTGAATTGAAAAAATTACATGAATTTCAGACAATGTCTCAGTATTTGGTATGTCACTCTTGACAGTATGCTATCGAGCTGGCATGGACAAAACCTGATAATTCATGTTATGCCAGCATGATTTGCGGATGTTACAACTTAAGCATCTTGTGTGCTCTAGTTTAACTCAAAAATGAAAATTCTGTCATAATTTACTCATCTTCATGTTGTTTCAAACACTAATAACCCTAACCCTAATACCCATACTTCCATTTGTGTTATTTCATATTTATATATATATATATATATATATATATATATATATATATATATATATATATATATATATATATATATTTTGTTTGATGACTTTACTATTGTTCTATGTGAGAGATGGTAATAATAAACAAAAAGTGTGTGTGTGTGTGTGTGTGTGTGTGTGTGTTTAAACCTATGACTGGTAAAGCACATGTAGGTAGGCCTTTATTTGACGGACTTATAAATTTATATTGGGTAACATGTACATACGTAACATGTACACAATGTGTACATTGTCCTGGTAGACAGGTAATATAAAGATATGCAATGATACTGTGACCCCCCCCCCCAAAGATCTAGTTCTCGGAATTCCCATTGAGCTGAATAAGGAAATCAGCATTGTGTAATTTTGTTGTCATTGTTGGCTGAAATGGGCTTTAAAAGTTTTTAGGACCATTTTTTGCGAAGACTTTCAGAGACAAGTGTTTTTGGGAGTGGCTGCATGGTTTTAATACTTTAAACTAGGCATGAACACTATGACCAAACTCTTATTATTGTATGTCATATTTGAAAAATTGTAAAATAGGCAAAATATGTACATCTGTGGCGGCACGTTAGTTTAATTCTATATTAATTCAGGAAGTAGCTATGTTGATCGGCAACCCTTGTTATAACCCCTTAATAACAAGTTCTTCCTCGGCTTGACCTGCTTGGCACATTTTCCACTCTATTTTTCAGAGTATGTTGTTTTTTTGTTTCTCTAACACATAACAACATAAAACTGTCCTGCTCATTAATAGCTGTGCAAATTAATCTACCGTGATATAAACGGTATAGCAAAATCTCTATACCAATTGACACATTTCTACCAATGCGCGGTATGTACTGTCATACCATCCAGCTCTAGTTTAGACATATTACTCGTTGGATTGCGATCAGTGACTAAGTTAGCATTTTATTTTTAAGAATATATCCTCATAAATAATGCTTTTTTTTTTTTCAGGCTTGGAAAATCTACTATGGACGCCATCATTCGCTGCCCATTCCTGTCTCGTGTTCCCCAAACCTTTTTGCAGCAGGCTAGAAAGTCCTTGGTAGCGTATGCAGTGAAATGTCCTGTCATGATGGACCTTGCCTCAAGGCCACTGGTCCGTTCTGTCTGCTCCTCTTCCGCCAGCTTCCAGAAGGTTGAGAATACCACCCCAGCCAATGAGGGTCAGTCCTTTCAACCACTGCTTGATTACGACAAATTTGGAAGTTTACACTTGTTACTAAACAATGTCCCATTTGTTTTTTGAATTAGAACCTAAAGAGGGCCCCAAAGTGCCTCTGGGCCATCCCGTGCCTCCAGCCGGTCAAGCAATGGCCTCCAAATGCCCCTTTCTGGTCGCAGAGATGGGGCAGAAGAACAGCAGTGTGGTTCGGCAGGCCAGCATGGAACTTCAGGAGGATGTTTCCGAAGTTCGCACTGTGTGCAAAGGTTTGTCAGGAAGTTTGCTTTTTTGAAATATTGTAAAGTTTGGATGTGCGGGGAAGGGATGTGTATACATACTTTCAAAATCCTACCCTTCAACTTGTTGATTAGTCAATCTTAAAGGTATAGTTCACCCAAAAAACTACATATCTGTTATCATTAACTGACCTTCGTGTTATTCCAAACCCGTATGACTTTATTTTGTGGAACACATAATGTTGGACAGAAAGTTATTCTAGGTCACCATTAACTTTCATTGTATGGGAGAAAGTTAGGTGTTAGAACAACATGAACAATTTTGGGGGTGATTTATTGCTTTAAGAAAGCCCTGTGTAATTATGGTGCACAAGACTCTGATTGGACTAATTTATAAGGGATGCTGTGCTCATGTTGTATGCATTCTTGCATTCAGAAACACCTAGATGGAGCATTTTATCACACAAAACTATCATAGTCCTCACAAACATTGCGCCAAAGTAGATGAGTTGAAGTCCTAAAGTAATTTAGATTTATTGTTGAATGCACTTGGATGGCTGTAGTAAACCTTACTAATCAAGTTTTCGATGCTTGGGCAACTAGTTGACCATTTTGGCAGCCACTACTATACATTTATTAATGAAATAGGCAATGGTTTGACTATGGCGTGGCCTGTTTTTCAGATGTTTCTCAATCTGAGCTGAATCCATTGGTGAAAGACACCAAGGATGGAGGGAATCTAATGAAAAGGCTGATAAAACAACGTCCCACCAGTGTCTCCCATTTGCTGCAGGAGAACATGCCCAAAAGTAAGTACTTTTTTCCATTGTTATCTTGCCTTATAGTTGTGCTCAGAAGTGTACTGATGAAACTAGTGCATTAACCACTTCCTATTTTGTAACAAGGTTTCACATGAGCAATTCTCTTGCAGCGGTCTCCAACTTTCGTTATGATGAATTCTTTGAGAAGAAACTCGAGGCAAAAAAGAACGATCACACATACCGTGTGTTTAAAACGGTGAACCGTAGAGCTTCTGAGTTCCCAATGGCAGATGATTACACTGAGTCCTTGTCCTACAAGAGAAACGTTTCGGTGTGGTGCAGCAACGACTATCTTGGCATGAGCCGCCATCCCCGTGTTGTGCAAACTGTAATGTAAGTGACTCTCACGTAATCTGTTAAGAGCATGTCAGGGTCATATTTCATCCCAAAATAAAAAAGAAATGAATTTAAAAAAATAGCATTTTGCATTTTAATACGTAATTAAAGAAACTTTGGATTAACAATTCTCTGTATTTTTTTTTCTTTGCTCTTAACAGGGACACTTTACGAAAACATGGTTCGGGAGCTGGAGGGACTCGAAACATATCAGGAACGAGTAAGTTCCATGTGGACCTGGAGCACGAGCTTGCTGATCTTCATGGAAAGGACGCTGCTTTGTTGTTCACCTCCTGCTTTGTGGCCAATGACTCCACACTCTTTACAATGGCAAAAATGCTGCCAGGTAATTATAAACAAAATAAATGTTTGCGTAATATTTCAGCTCAAAATCAAAGAAATTTTGAAACTAATTAATAAATTATAATTTTCATAAAGGAAAGAATTCATAAATTGTAATGGTGTGGGGAATATGATCTGCACATTTCTCCATGAGATTTACCCAGTTGGGTTAGGTTGAGGGTTAGGTGACTGTTGTCAGATTTCTGATAGCACCTTATTGTGTGTGTTCTTTCAGGTTGTGAGATCTATTCAGATGCTGGCAACCATGCCTCTATGATACAGGGTATCAGAAACAGCGGCGCTAAGAAGTTTATCTTCCGTCACAATGACGCCAACCATTTACGTGAGCTTCTGGAGAAATCGGATCCGTCCACTCCAAAGATTGTTGCCTTTGAAACTGTGCACTCAATGGACGGTTAGTAAGAACCTCTTTGTTATGCTCTGTGAACATGAGTTTACTCTCATCGGTTCCAGTAGTTAATGGTGACTCTTGTTTGTTGTGTTAGGTGCTGTGTGTCCACTGGAGGAGATGTGTGACGTTGCCCATGAGTTTGGTGCTATCACCTTTGTGGATGAGGTTCATGCAGTGGGACTGTATGGACCCAGAGGAGGTGGCATTGGAGATCGTGATGGTGTCATGCACAAGATGGACATCATATCTGGAACACTTGGTCAGTATGATTAATAATTTGCTTTCATGTAAATCGTTTGTATTTTTGGCCCATTTAAAGGGATTGTTTATCCAAAAATGAAAATTATCATTTATTATTTCATGCCATCCCAGGTGTGTATGACTTTCTTGTGCTGAACACAAACAAAGAAGAATATCTCAGCTCTGTAGGTCCAAACAATGCAAGTAAATGGTGATCAGACCTTTCAAAGTCCAAAAATCAAATAGAATCAGCATAAATTAATCCATACAACTCCAGTGATTTAATGTGTCTTCTGAAGTGATGCAATCACTTTGGGTGAGAAACAGATCAATATTTCAATCCTTTTTACTATAAATCTCCACTTTCAGAAAGGGAAAGTGGAGATTGATAGTAAAAAAAAAGAAAAAAGATATAAATATTAATCTGTTTTTCACCCACAACCTATCATATTTCTTCAGAAGACATGGATTAACCACAGGAGTCATGTGGATTCATTTTATGCAGTTTTTTTGTGTTTTTTTTGTGTTTTTTTTTTTTTGGAGCTTGAAAGGTCTGGTCATCATTCACTTGGATTGTATGGACCTACAGAGCTGAAATATTCTTCTAAAAATATTTGTTTGTGTTCTGTGGAAGAAAGTCATACACATCTGACATGGCATGAGGGTGAGCAAATGATGAGAGAACGTTTGGGTGAACTATCCCCTTAACCAAGTTCTACTTATTTCTGCCATAGATGTGTGGTTATTTTTATTTTATTTAAAAATATTTTGTTTTTTACAGAAAAAAAATATTGCTTTTATGTTTATTAAAAATTTACATAAAACATTTTTGGGGGGGGTGGATATATATATATATATATATATATATATATATACACGATCAGCCACAACATTAAAACCACTAGCCTAATATTGTGTAGGTCCCCCTCTTTCCATCCAAACAGCGCCAACCCGCATCTCAGAATAGCATTCTGAGATACTATTCTTCTCACCACAATTGTAAAGAGCGGCTATCTGAGTTACCGTAGACTTTGTCAGTTTGAACCAGTCTGGCCATTCTTTGTTGACCTCTCTCATCAACAAGGGGTTTCCATCTGCAGAACTGCCCCTCACCGGATGTTTTTTTGTTTTTGGCACCATTCTGAGTAAATTCTAGAGTCTTGTGTGTGAAAATCCCAGGAGATCAGCAGTTACAGAAATACTCAAACCAGCACGTCTGGCACCAACAATCATGCCACGGTCCAAATCACTGAGATCACATTTTTTTCCTAATTCTGATGGTTGATGTGAACATTAACTGAAGCTCCTGTCCCGTATCTGCATGATTTTATGCACTGCACTGCTGTCACACGATTGGCTGATTAGATAATCGCACGGATGATTGTTGGTGCCAGATGGGCTGGTTTTAGTATTTCTGTAACTGCTGATCTCCTGGGATTTTCATGCACAACAGTCTCTAGAATTTACTCAGAATGGTGCCAAAAACATCGAGTGAGCAGCAGTTCTGCAGACGGAAACGCCTTGTTCATGAGAGAGGTCAACAGAGACTGGCCAGACTGGTTTGAACTGACAAAGTCTACGGTAACTCAAATAACCGCTCTGTACAATTGTGGTGAGAAGAATAGCATCTCAGAACGCTACTCTGAGATGCAGGTTGATGCTGTTTTGGCGGCATGAGGGGGACCAACACAATATTAGGCAGGTGGTTTTAATGTTGTGGCTGATTGGTGATTGGTGTGTGTGTGTGTGTGTGTGTGTGTGTGTGTATATATATATATATATATATATATATACACATTCAAATATTTATAGGATTTTTGTTTATTCTAAACATCTGTTACATTTATTGTTTTTTAAGAAAAAGCATGTTAAAATAAAATATCTTATTTCATCAGCTCTTCCATGTATATTTTTAATACAAACAAAAACAAACACGTAAATACATACAGTAAGTGAAACAAACCTTACAAACATAGGAAGATGAAAATTATACAATTACACAATCCTCTCAAAAACAGTAGATGCGTTGTTAACACGTGAAATAAGCCCATGTCTCTGGACGTGACAGCGGAGCTCTGATTTTGTCACTTAATGCTCTAACGGATACTTGTGGAACAGAAGCTGCTATCTTGTTGCCTAGAAACAAGCTCTTGTTTTTCTCCCATTGAATTGCCCCTGTAGGCTCTTGAATGACCATTTGTCAGTCAGGTTGAGATGACCTAGAAGGAATTTAGTGTTAATGAAGAGTTCTTTACAAAAAACAAATATCATCTTTTCTTTGCAATGTGAATTATTCCCAGAATGTAATAATTATTCTTGGTGCCAATTAGCATATTGGCCCAACACACCCTTTTTTAAAATTTTCTACTCTGATTTTAGGGTAAAAAAAATCTATGGAATTCTGTGAAATGTGTGTTAAAATGTGTTTAACGCAAGGTTCCCACGGCCAGACAAAACCAAGAAATATCAAGGAATTTGAAAATTGTAGTACTACACTCTTATGAGTAGCTGAAACCATATTGACATTAGGCATAATATTTAAAAAACAAACACTCAGTGGGCAGGGGATTCGAATACATATTTTAATTACTGTTATTTAAATTCTGTGGAAATCATTGGAACTTTCTCCGAAGTACAGATTTCATGTGGGTCTACCGATAGCCTGCTATGATTTCCAGATTTGGACTCAGATTGTTGACTCCCATGTTCAGATCACATTGATTAACCCATTGGTATTAGTAATTCATTGAAAAGAACCACACAGTCGAGAGACTCATCCTTGAACTGTACAGCACATTGTGTTCATTTTTGCATGCAATCACAACAAAGTAATGCATTAGATGTGTTGACCATTTTTGAATGCCCAATCATCCTCTCTCATCACTTACAATTCACAAGCTTACAACTCAGCTAAATAGTTTTTACTTTTTTCAATTGTGCTGCAGATTCTTCGTAGCACCACACCTGAATAACAGTGCGGTAAACAGCTGTCTCTCATGTATTGTTTGCAGGAAAAGCATTTGGGTGTGTTGGAGGCTACATCGCTAGTACCAATGCCTTGGTGGACACTGTCCGTTCTTATGCTGCTGGCTTCATTTTCACTACATCCCTACCACCCATGCTGCTTGCTGGTGCACGGGAATCCATCCAGATCCTGAAAAGTGAAGAAGGACGTGCACTTCGACGCAAGCACCAATGCAATGTTAAACTGTTGCGTCAAATGCTAATGGATACTGGCTTGCCTGTAGTTCATTGCCCCAGTCACATTATTCCAGTCAGGGTACGTAGAAAATAGTCAGTACTGGGGATCTTCCAGATGACTGTATGATGTCTGTTGCGTTGTTGAGTGGTCAACTAATATGGATTTTTCAATGACTACAGCGTATAATGACTGCTATGATACTATTTTACTAGCAATTAAGATGAATACAAACGTTGACAAAACTTTTTTAATTTTTACACAATAGTTACTTGAAAAGCACTGAAAATAATTAAAAACACAAACAGTGCATTATCTATTGATTAAGCTGTTGATATATTTTGGAAGTGAGCTAACGTTTTCACTAAGTGGCCAAACACATTTATCAGCAGATGCCGATAATCTAAAATGTATACATCTGTCAGCCATATTGTTAATTAGTGGTCGACCAGTATGTTTTTTTTTTGTTTTTGTTTTTTTAAGATCAGATACCGATATCTAGTGAGCAGGATGGATGCTATATGAATAAAACAATTGAATCAAAAAGGCTGAAATTAATTGAACAGTTAGTTTACTCAAATTCACTTAAACATGAAAAGACTAAATGCATTATCCATTGACAATGCTAACATGAATATCTACATTCAGGTTTCGGATGCTGAAAAGAACACCCAAGTCTGTGACATCATGATGAGCCGCTACAACATCTACGTTCAGGCCATTAACTACCCCACCGTGGCACGTGGAGAAGAGCTGCTCCGGATTGCCCCTACGCCACATCACACACCACAAATGATGAAGTACTTTGTCGGTAAGTCTGTTTTTTGTTTGTTGTTGTTTTTTTCCAATGGTGTTTAAATGTTCAGTGCTGATGCATTGTTAAATGTAACAACAGTGTGCACCCTGTGCTACAGTAGTTGACTAATTCGTTTCTCACCATAGATAAGCTAACTCAGACCTGGAAGGAGGTGGGTCTGGAGCTGAAGCCGCACTCGTCCGCAGAGTGTAACTTTTGTCGACAGCCTCTGCACTTCGAGTTGATGAGCGAGAGAGAGAAATCGTACTTCAGTGGGCTCAGCCAACCCATATCTGCCTGCGGCTAATGCCTGCCTTTATCCAGCATTACGCATTCCTCACAAATATTGTAGCGTCTAAAGTATAGTAAATTATTGAGATTGATATTCCATATACATCAAATCCTGTATAACAGAATAATTGTTTAGAAAGATTGACTTTGTGTATTTATGTGTTTTGTTAATGGATCCTGGAGAATAAATTTGAGAAGTTTTAAATGTTTTATATTTTACATTAAAATAAATGAAAGTGAACTTTATTAGAATGAAGATGGAGGTAATGCATTTTTCATTTATTTTAATAAACTAATGATACATGACCTCTCGGCACAGATTCACTTTTTCCTCAATATTACTTGTTAAAAAAAACAAAAACAAAAAACAGAAATGATGACTTGAAAAATATTAGGGCTGTCAAAAGATTAAAATAATTACAAACAATCTTGTTATTTATTATTTTATTTCATTTTTATTAAAGGCTTAACATTCAGTGAGGTTCTTTTTAACCCCTTAAACTCTATGGACCCGCCTGCAGGTCTAGAGGGGGCGAAGTATGTATCTTAAAACATTGAGGTCAGGCATATAAGATATCATTTGAAAGCTTAGAATCTGAACTTTCCATAGAACATAATCCCTTTTGCATTTAGAGGTAATGTGGTAGAAATATTAATATGAAAATAAAAGCATTTCACATGGCACTTAAGTAGAAAAGTCATATATCAAATGAAAGCTCTCATTCTCAGGAATGTAATTGTACAATTTGATATTCAAAAGAATCACTTTTTTTCAAAAGAATCACAAATTGAAGACATCATATAAAAACATCCTTTTTATGTGCTGATCACTGCTGCTGTAAGTCCCAAGTAGCCACAAACTTCATATTTGCTCTTGCCTTAGGCAGTTTTCTACAAAATGAGATTTGTTTTACTTGTCTGTGAGCTTGCTTGGGTAAATAATCCAATGTTATATCTTAGATGTCCAGAAAACAACATGCAGTCCAGCAGGAAAAGCATGCTAAGCAAATCATCTGAAAAACTGTCTATTGATGATAATGTTATCATACCTTCTAGTCCACTCAGAGGCCGAGATATTCTATTAAACTATGGGGGTGGTGTATGAAATGAAATTAGACTTAATGTCTAGGGACCAGCACATCTGTGATGGCTAAAATACGTTAGAGCGCCACTTACATTTCAGATCTGCATTTTGTGATGGAAGCTGATAGAGGAAAAATTATTTTTCTAGCACTCACTGTCATCTAGTGGAATAAAATCTGACTTTTTGTAAGGAGATAGAGTGAACGGAACCAGAAGTACATACTTAAAATTTAGGACAACAACAACAAAAACTTTTTTTTATTTCTGTCCATCATAAGATTGCAAACAAGTACAATATTATTTAAGAATAATTTGAGTCTTTTTTTTTAATTATTATTTGGGGGGGTTTTCTGGAAAGATGAGACCCATTTTTTTGTAATTAGTCCAGAGTATGTGCGAATGGTGAGCTTTTAAATTTGAGTGTAAAAAATTGCAGGTGGCAGCCCAAAAATACACCAGAGATCACAGTATTAACAGTAATATGTGAAAGTTTTGTAAACTATATATAAGATATGGGACAGAGGTAGATTCTTGCGGTGGTGCTCTTTACTTATCCTGCTTGCACTCCCCAACAATACAGTGCTCTTTTCTATTTTATCAGGTTAAATGTTTCAGCCATTCAAACCATAATCAAATGAATGCCACCGTTACACCACACAGAAACTTCTCAGAGAAGCCTTAATTGTGTAAAGACGTCTTTAATGTTATATAACATTCAATATTTCTCCCAACTGCTTTAGTTTGTGAGGAAAATGCTTAGTGTTCCTGCTTTTCACCCAGTATCAGTTGTTTTAGTTGGTAATGATGGCCACTTTAATAATACTAATCATAAAACTAAATGATATCCAGTATATTATGAGTTTAAAAGAATACATTTCTGGTTTAGTGTCCATGAAGGTGTAATTATGGCTTTTCTGATGGTTGATGTGAACATTAACTGAAGCTCCTGACCCGTATCTGCATGATTTTATGCACTGCACTGCTGTCACACGATTGGCTGATTAGATAATCGCATGGATGATTGTTGGTGCCAGTTACCACATTAGTGAAAAAAAAAAGGAAATGTTATGAGTAACATCAGTGAAAGAGAAGCAGAAGGAGAATGGCCTATTTCCTTGCCTCTGTTTTCACTGTATTTTCTGTTTTGGAAGAGATAATGTCACATTTTCTATATGATGTGCATAACAAAAACCTTCATGTACCTGGCACAGTAACCTAAATACATGATAACAAGTTGTCCAGGTAGTGGGTCAGCTGAAAAATAAGACTGGTCTCCAACCAGACAGGGTAAGGGGATGAGCGATAATAACTAATCCTTTTGCAGAAAACAGGTGTATGTGACATCACCATCTGTTTGCTACTTCATCTAACACTGATGCTCAAATGCGAAGTTTGTAAGTGTGAAATGAGGTGACCCATTTAAAAGAAAAGGGACAGTGGTCCAAAAAACTGGGATGTCTGAAAAATACTCATTAAATAAAAATGTAGGCCATCATGTTTCGGCTACTGTAAACAAAAGAACAAATTGTTTGTGGAAGCGGTAAGTTTGATACAACGGAAAGAGTGTTACGTATCTATGATGAGTTTCCAGATGAGCAAACAATTAGTTCAGATCAACTAATACATATCCTGTGTATTCAAGGGAATTTAGTTTATCACATGATGTTTGATGAATCAGTAAATCATGTTTTCAGATCAGTCCATATTTTCATAACCAGGACCCACTAATGTTGAAATACCACTTTAAACGATATTTTATTTATTTAGTTCAGCTCCAACCACTGACTCTACTATTGTCTTCCTTCATGACCTCTGGTGAAGTTTTGAGAAAGAGACATTTCATTATTAACAAGCAAATATTTAATTTGCCACCCATAACAACGTTGAGGTTAAGGACTGTCATACTGAATGTCCAACCACTGATTTAGACTTTCTACTTTTAATTATGAATGGAGCAATGCCATAGCACAGAATACTTTTAACCAGGATTACAATAATGTAAAACCTAGAAATATCAGGGAATTTTAAATGTGTGATTTCCAGGCCTGAAAATGAATGGAAATTATTACAATCTAAAAAATTGTCTATGGTGAATAAATTTGAATATATATATTTTAGTTATGTTTGGCTGTTATGCTATTTATGCTTTTTTGAATGCAGTCACTATAAAATTATTTATTAAAAATCCTCAGTAATCATGAAAGATTGGTAAAGACATTAAAATTAATTAGTGCGGGAACCATGTTTCATATAAAAGTGTTTTTGTATATATATATATATATATATATATATATATATATATATATATATATATATATATATATATATATATATAATACAATTTAAACCATTTTAAGGATTCAATATAAACACATTTAAATAAAATCTTAGTTTAAAAATATATGAACAGATCTTAGCAACACTGTTTACTTCAGTCATGTAAAATTTGGAAACAACAATTGTCACTGACTTATTTATTTTAATTATAAAGTTAAGTGGTTTAATGCATGGTACATTATGCCTGTGAATTACGTTAATACGTCATCTATTATTTTATAATAAATTGTTTATTTCCATTGTTTGTATTTTTTTGTTTATTTTTATATTTTTCTCTAACCCTCGATCAAGGAGCCATGAGCTAATGCAATGAGATCTGCTAAATACATTAACTATTACAAATGGATGTAACCAGATTGTGGGATCTTTTTTTATATTTTTGTAATCCCCATTATTCCATTACAAAAATCATTGTATTGTACATTGTATTGTTGTATCTTTTTTACTTTTTTACTCTAATGCTATAAAAAACACTGTATTTAAAAGTTCACGCTTTTCATTTTTCCTTATTAAAAAACGTTTAACTCTTAAAGACATTAGTTGTAATTATGCAATATACTGTATGTAGGAATCATGACCACTCACATTAAAATGTAGACTCCAGTCATATTAGTAACCTTATAAAAGCTGTTTTATTCTTCATGGAGAGGGTCCGTGCGTGGGGGCTGCCATGTTAGAATCACATGACCAGCCGAATACTACTCAATTAATCTCAGTAACCGTCCTGTTATTTGACACTTTCACTCACTGATTTAATTAATCATGGCTAACTCTCAATACTAAATTTCTACAATGGCATCAGAAACTCAGAAATATTGATTTTAAATTATTCTGCATCCAGGTGTCAATGTAAGTCCAAGATGACACAAAGACAAAAGTTACTGAATACACCTTTAAATCTACAAGTTGAAGGCACAATGTTAAAGGTGCAACAAGTAAAATCATGATGTTTCACATTACAGCAATGAGACTGAGATTATTTTGCTACATACTGTATATATACAGTTATATATATTTATAAATTTGTCTGTATTTTTATTTATTTATTTATTTTATTTTTTTCAGGTGTATAACCCAGACATGCTTTTGAAAGGTTTTATGAGATTCACCCTTCTAAGCCAAACAACTACTGTGTGCCTCTACAAAAGATGAATCATCTCCAAAAAACAAAATTTCCCCTTTAAAGGGCATGTAAGTGCTCAGCACACAATTAAATCTCAGCTTCCTTCAACAGTACACAATACAGTAAGTATGGCAGGGAACACATTGGTTAATTTATCTGATTTACAATGAGGGCACTTCCTTCATTATCTGCAGGTGGCAAACAAGGCTGACAGCTCTTTGAACACACTACTCGGGTCTGTAGACTCACATGTAATAAGATTTCAGGAGTTCTCAAGCCGTTTTTTCAGGGCATAAACATCTTTTGCTGGGCTATTTTACATCAAAGTCCCACAACCCTCTATCTGCTGTTTGGAATTATGCACCTGAAGCCTTGGAACAATACACCTTTTATGAAGGAAAATCCCATGTCTTTCTTAGAAAGAATTATTATAAATGCTGGAATTTGTACATTATATCTCTGTGAAATGATCTGTCAGTGTACAAATGAGTGACAATTCATTACAGTAAAATGGTTTTCTCAGGGGTATGTGTCTGTATCAAGCCGCTTGATGGAATGTAGTCATGTGACTTCATTGCTCTGACAGGCTGTAAAAACCAATACATCATTACAGTATTACTCTAAAGCGTAACTACTTAACTTCTCTGTATGGAATGATGAACTGAACTGTTTCAAAGCGAAAAGTGCTACCCACGATACACTGTCATAGACATATTTTTGTACGTTTTAATTTATTGTTATTGTTTCTTGTAAAATTGTTCAATAACGTTAAAGTATTTAATTGTCCTGAATGCAGTGAGACAAATGTTGTTAACTGTCACAAGTGCAGAACAGTCAAGTGTAGTCAGACATGTCTATGGTTAAGTTATTAATTACAAGATTATGAAGAAAATGTCAACAGTATTTCTCAAGTTATTAACAAAATCTGCCCAAGGAAGGAAATAATATGTTATTCTTGGGTTGCTCATTAGGTTTAAAATATTTGTTAGAGCTATCACAATCGTCTTTTTAAAAGAATACAGTTTTACAATTTAACTTACTATTTACAAACATAAAACAACAAAAATGATTGTCAAGCCTTGTTGATACTGAAATGGATTAACTATGATAAGCCTGGCAGTTAAAGTAAATGGATGGACGGATGGACAGACGGACAGACAGACAGACAGACATATAGACAGATAGATAGATAGATAGATAGATAGATAGATAGATAGATAGATCGTCTTTGCATTCAACTACTCAACCCCATTCATGTTTACACCCAGGAACAAGGATGTGGAAACTTCGTAATGACCAGACATACTTCCTGCTTAGCAACAGCCTGACTAAAATAACATTTCAAAATAACAAAAGAGGATCAGTGTAACATCACCCTCATTAAAATGCTCTTTCTCAGACAAGGTCTACATGCTGGTATGTACAGTATGAGGAAACCTCTGAAAACATTAAACTTGTAATACATGTTCCCTTATGACTCAGTACACTTGACATTGCGTTACTTGAAATTGTATTCTTTGAGGGATAGATCACCATTCAGTCATCATTTTCGTGACCTCATGTTGTCCTAAAACATTATGACTTTCTTTCTTAAGTGGAGATGTCGGGCAAAATGTTGTCTCAGTCACCATTCACTTTCATTGCATCTTTTTTCCACATAAAGAAAGATTAATTATAACTTAAGCCAGGGGCGGACTGGCCATCGGGAGCACCGGGAGTTTTCCTAGTGGGCCGCTGGGTAATTTGGGCAAGTGTCAGCCCATCCTACAGGCAAAATAGACAGTCATTCTGGTCTTCAACATGCCCGCGCAAACCCTATTACAGAGCAAATATTCAATAAACTCTGTAAAGTAAAGCCAAAACAACGGCTTTTATTTTGAAAAATGTAAATAACTTTTGTTATGAACTTACATACACTTTGCAACACATTTCCATTTGGGCATAATAACTATGTACCTCTTGTGGACCTGATTTTTTGACATACAAATCACAATAATGGTGTCAACCAAAGACAACATATTAAGTATAAGATGAGCTCTGAATAATCACAAAATGACAAATAACTGCAAGTTAATACAAATACAATAACAGCAGCATATATAAAATCTACAAACAGTAAAGCTATGAGCAGTACACAGTCATTTGCATAATTTATTCATAACGCAGGGAGTTGAAGTGCAGCTTGCTGAATATTGCTCAGTCCTGATAAAAATGCTGAAAATAAGATTACGTTGTGGCAATTTGAGTCTTTGAGTCTTACTTTGTTTAAAGGACAGTCGAAACAGCGCTTGTCAAAGCATGGGGCATTTCAATATTTCTCAAGAATAATGTGGGGAATTAATTAAAACACTGCAGATATAAAGATGCAACAAACTCACATAGAGTGAAAATATGAGCAATTAATCTGCAAAACTTTGTTTTCATTGATTTAAAAAAAAAAAAAAACATTTACTCATAGTTAAGTGGGTAGTTGACATTAAATTTTAAGCATTGTGTCCTGCTGTGTGACACATCATTTTATTATCTTTTATAACTATATATACATATATAATATATTATTATTATACTTGTTGTTTCCACAACCTCATATTAACTAAGACAATAGTTTATTTGCACTTCTAGAAAAAAGTTGAAAGGTGATTAAGATCTTTAAAATCTTTGAAGAAATGCTGACTTGTCACAGCACATAAAATACAAATTTTCCCTTGAACTTTCATGTACATTTTAACCTAATATCTGTATGTTGGGAAAAAAAGTTTTGGACATATTATTTGCCTGAGCTATAAAGAGCTTATTTTTAGTGCTTTCTCTAAAATATCCAGTTTTATATGTTATAAAGTTACACCAGTGGGGCCCGATGTCATGATTAGCAGTCAATAGAAATGTTTTTTTTAATTTTTTTTTAAATTTTATTTTAAATACACAAAAATTTGAAATTGAGCTGGAAAATGAAATCAATGAGCTGGTGTGTTATGTTGTGGTGTGTAGCGGATTGGTGGGCGCTCTGGGCCAGAAAGTCCAGGGCCACTTTTTAGTCCCAGTTCACCCCTGACTTAAGCTAAGATTCTTCAAAACCTATCATATTGTGTTCCATGGAAGAAAGAAAGTCATGCGGGTTTGGAACAACATGAGGGTGAGAATATGATGACAGAGAATTCAATTTGGGGTGAACTATTCCTTTAAGTACGTTTTAAGTGAATTCCACAACTCAGAAAAGGTAAAGTTATAATGAAAAGTGTTCAGCAGATGTTTTGTGAGTTAGTTTAGCTTTGTTCTCTCAGATGTCAGTGGGCGGCACTGATCTCCACTCAAGGGCTTTGTAAACAGTGTTTTGTCACGCGAACATGGGAAACCCTTTTCCTTTTCTTTAAGCACCAAACAAAAGAAAGTACTGTTCTCAGACTGGATTGAGTTTGAACTCATTCTGGAATGCTTATATAATGGCTGCCATTTACTAACTGTAAAAAGTACAATACTTTTTTCTTTTGAAGTAATAATGGTAGTGAAGTAAATATGGGTGGTAGATTGCTAATGTGTCTTTAAAGATCAGACTACTGCTGTGCAACTTTTCCTGGGCAACAGCCAATATCTAAAATAAAAGCTCAAGAGTTATCTCACTTCAGACCTTTCCATGCGTACGTGAAACAATACACATTCACATACACAGCACATCCGATTATAAACACAACAAACCACACAAGCTAAAGTATTTCTGTTGAATTAGCCGAGATTTAATTCAAGCTTAATTAGATTTTTAAGATTTGCGCCAGAATAATTCATGGAATTATTAATGCTCCAGCACTGAAGAGTGATGTGTTGTCTGTGCTGCTTAATGTCCTTATATGACCTTCAGCAAATTTAGTATTTCCACATACATGTTCTTCAATGCTTGGTTTCCTTTCACTTATGCCCAAGAAGTAAATGTTTTAGTTTTGATCATTTTAATCAAAGTTTTAATTAATACATTTTAAATAAGTATTTTAAATAAGTTAAATAAATTCAGTTTAGTAAATTAATTAATGTGTATTACTGATTTAAGCCCCTCTTACAGAGTGGTGGGATTGTGGGATCTTGGCACTCAGATGAGTGCAGAAGATAACTCACTTCCTTTATGTCATGTTAATGTGAGCTATATGATGGAGTTTGTTTTCTTTGCAAATCTGAAACTGAAAAGCTGAAGCAATACAGTATATATACACTGATGAGCCAAAACATTATGACCACTCACACGTCAAGCGAATAACATTGATCATCTCCTAAAAAGGCCACATGTCAAGGTCTGGCTAGATTAGATGGTAAGCAAACAATCAGTTCTCATAGTCAACGTGTTGAATGCAGGAGTAAAGACCTGAATGACTTTGACAAGGGCCAAATTGTTCTGCCCAGACGACTGGGTCAGAGCATCTTTAAACGGAAAGGCTTGTGGGGTACTCCCGGTCAGCAGTGGTGAGTATCTACCGACAGTGGTCCGAAGAGGGACAAACTGCAAATCAGCAGCAGGGAGTTGGATGCCCAAGGCTCATTGATGCACGAGGGCAAAGAAGGCTATCCCGTCTGGTCCGAACCAACAGAAGGTCTACTGTGGCACAAGTCACAGAAAAGTTTTATGATGGTTACGGGAGAAATGTCACAACACACAGTGCATCACACCCTGCTGCATATGGGGCTGAGTAGCTGCAGACCTTTCAGAGTGCCCATGATGACCCCTGTCCACCGTCGAAAGCACCTATAATGATCATCCGAGAGTAGGAACTGGACACTGGAACAGTGGAAGAAGGTCGCCTGGTCCGATGAGTCCCGTTTTCTTTTACATCACATGGACGGCCGTGTATGTGTCTGCGGTTTACCTGGGGAAGTGATGGCACCAGGATGCACTGTGGGAAGACAACAAGCCGGTGGAGGGAGTGTGATGCGCTGGGTAATGTTCTACTGGGAAACCCCTTGTTTCATTCATGTGGACATCAATTTGACACGTGTCACCTACCAAAATATCGTTGTAGACCACTTACACCCCTTCATGGCAATGGTATTCCCTGATGGAAGTGGCCTCTTTCAGTAGGATAATGCACCCTGCCACACTGCACATATTGTTTGGGAATTGTTTGAGGGATATGATGAATAGTTCAAGGTGTTGCCCTGACCTCTAAATTCCCCAGATCTCAATCCGATTGAGCGTGGGATGTGCTAGACCAACAAGCCCGATCCACAGCGGCTCCAACTCGCAACTTACAGGACCTGAAGTATCTGCTTCTAATGTCTTGGTGCTAGATACCACAGGACACCTGCAGGGTTGTTATAGAGTCCATGCCTTGGCGGGTCGGCGCTGTTTATATATATGATATGAACATGAACAGCCAACCGTTCTTTAGTTTTTTTTTTTTTTTTTAAACTATGCAATAAAAATAAACTAATATTCACTCCAAATATACGCTTTCATTTCTTCTGGAAATGTATCGCTTGCTTTGTCATTAATTACACTTCATGGTCTAAACTTTTAACAATTAAGTATAGCCTTTTGCCTTTTGAGGTTTATCTCTAAGAAATCGATAATTGACAGAACATCAACATCAAATGTCAAATAGGTAAAAAGTTATACAGGTTTAATATTAACCCTGTCAAAATAGAAACTTTCTTAGAGAGTTCAAGGCCCAATGTTCAGATGTGGTGTTTGATTAACATTGCGACATAAAACAGTAACATATCTGTAAATGTATTAAACCCTAAACTTCACTAACAGTAATTTTTAGTGTTTTATCATGTTCTTAGCAAACCAGTTGTAATTTATGACAACAGGTAACTGTTTAAGGATAAAATGTGGTTTCCTTATTGAAGCTCTTTGTCTAGCAGGAATAATAATAATAATAAAAAAAAAAAAACATAATTAAACTCTAATGACACGGAAAAAAAAATAGAGGTGGTTGTAAGGAAACTTCCCGATCATGAATTCCTTGTGAAAGTAAGTTCCTTGTGAAGACAAAAAAGCGTATTTCTTCAATGTTACATTATTAATGAGCAATTTATTAACACTGACAAACAAAATTGTGTATCCGTCTATCAATAAGGAAACATATAACTCATCAAGGTTATTCTACTACATAATAAATTTGTCACAATCATGATTTTATTTCCAGTTTATTTTAGATATTGTTTTGATCTTCAACTAAAGAACAATTATTTCATTTTCACTGAGTTAGGCAAGGTAAGTTTATTTAAATAGCACATTTCATACACAATGGCAATTCAAAGTTCTTAACATAAAAATGATAAAGAAAATACAAGATACATAAAAATAAATTTAAAAACCAATTAAGAACACGAAATAAGAATAAAAAGTAATAAAATAAATGTTAAAAAAGTTTAAATGATTCAAATGAATAAAAAAAAAGAAAAAGAATACTAAATTGTTAAAAAAAAAAATAGAATTATTAAAATGAGTTAAAGCCCACCCCTGGAGTTCGCTAGTTCAAATCCCAGGGTGTGCTGAGTGACTCCAGCCAGGTCTCCTAAGCAACCAAATTGGCCCTGCTAGGGAGGGTAGAGTCACATGGGGTAACCTCCTCGTGGTCGCTATAATGTAGTTTGTTCTCGGTGGGGTGCGTGGTGAGTTGAGCATGGATGCCGCGGTGGATGGCGTGAAGCCTCCATACGCGCTATGTCTCCGTGGCAACGCCCTCAACAAGCTATGTGATAAGATGTGCGGGTTGACGGTCTCAGACGTGGAGGCAGCTGGGATTCATCCTTTGCCACCAGGATTGAGGCGAATCACTACGCGACCACAAGGACTTAAAAGCGCACTGGGAATTGGGCGTTCCAAATTGGGTGAAAAAAAAAAAAAAGAGTTAAAGCAATCAGTAAATGCAGCACAGTGCTCAGTCAGAAAATGCACAGCTAAACAGAAGTGTTTTCAGTCTGGATTTAAATGTGGCTACTGTCGGGGCACATCTAACATCTTCTGGAAGCTGGTTCCAGCTGCGGGTGGCATAATAGCTAAACATTCTCACCTTGTTTTGAGTGAACCCTTATTATTTCTAAATTACTTGATCCTAATGATCTGAGAGGTCTGTTAGGTTTATATTCAACAAGCATATCTGCAATGTATTTAGGTCATATACTGTTGAGTGATTTATAAACAAGTAATAGTGCCTAAAAAACAATTCTAAATGTGAATGGAAGCCAGTGTAAAGACCTAATTACTGGAGTGATATGCTCAGTCTTTTTTGTTTTGGTGAGAATCCTGGCTGCAGCATTCTGAATGAGCTGCAGCAGTCTCATGGTCATTTTGGGAATGCCGGTGAGGAGACCATTGCAGTAGTTGACCCTACTGGTGATGAATGCATGAACAAGTTTCTCTAAGTCTTGACTGGATACTAAATATCTAATTCTCACTATATTTATTAGATGATAGTAGGCTGATTTAGTTATTGCTTTGATGTGACTACTGAAACTAAGGTTTGACTCCAAAATGACACCAAGATTCCTTACTAATTTTTTGTCTTTAGACCCTTGGAGTCAAGGTATGTGTTCACCTTGGGAAATTCACCTTTGTTGCCAAATACAATTACCTCTGTATTGTCTGTGTTTAACTGAAGGAAGTTTCTGCACATCCAGCTGTTAATTTCATCAATGTACATGCACAGAGAGTCTATAGGGCTGTAGTCATTTGGTGACAGGGCTAGGTAAATCTGGGTTTCGTCTGCATAGCTATGGTACGCAATGTGGTTCTTTTTCATAATTTGGCCTAGTGGGAGCACATACAGGTTAAACAGAAGTGGTGCAAGAATTGAGCCTTGCGGGACTCCACACATCATGGATGTCCATCTAGATATGACCTAAACCTGAGGGCCATGCCAGAGAGCCCTACCCAGTCTGTCTAGGAGTATTTTGTGGTTGACAGTGTCTAATTCAGCACTGTACTGACAAGGAATCTAAAATGATGTTAAGATTCACATGCAGATGAGATGAGACTAGCTGTGCTTTCTTTAGAGGAGTTGATCTAGTTAATCTGACATCATTATTACTATTTACTGTCCATATCCCATACTCATTCTCATATACTGACATACCTAAAAGGTTCTAAAAAAAAACTTCCTGCTAATAAATTGTTACTTCTGCCATCCAGTGGTTATGTCTGTCTCTATGTTTTTGTAAATTATGCAATAAAACTAAACTGACATTCACACAAAATGTACTGTACATTGCTCTGCTTTCATTTACAGTATCACACTTACATGGCAATTAAATCAGTCTTACCTTTTGCCCATAATGAGGTTTGTAATATCTTGTTACTTCTGCCATCCAGTGGTTATTATAAAATAAACACCTCACATTCACGATACGCTAGAAAGCCATAGTTTGACATGATCTTATGTTTACTTTTACGGATAGAATGTTCAACCTTTTGTTAAAAGTGTTAGCCTATGTCCTGTTTGTTATAGTTTGAGTTTCAGCCTATTTAATGATGTTACACAACAAACATTAAAGCATAGGCTAACACAGTTCAAAACAAAATTACAGACAATATATTGTACACCTTGTATACAGACTGCTATCTGTTATTCATCATGACTTGGCAGGTAAAGAGGCCAGACATCAGTGTAGGGGGCGACAGCTTGGTCCAGAATATGGGTAATGTATAATAACTACGCAAAAGTCAGGATTTTAATCAAATGACAGAGTTTACTGAAGATAAAGTGTTTTCCATTCTCCACAATTCCAATGGCAACAATCAGAAAGACAGGTTAGAGTTCTGGGAGCGAACTAACTTAAAACACTGAAAAAAAGAATTTATATGCATATGCAAAATATAACTCTTACAGGTTTTTCTAAGATTCTGATAGGTTACAATATGAAAACATATTCTAGATCCACCTTCAAGCAAACAATAATTAGGTAGTCATAACATTAATCAAGTTCTCATCATGGGTCTTGTAGACTTGTATGCAGGTGTCAGAGGTTAGTTATTAGCTGTTAATACTTCGCTTCCCGAAGTCCCAAATATTTTGCTACGCTAGAGTCACATGTTAAAAATGTACTAAAAAAAGAAAAATATATAACTGCACACTCTCTTGCAAGTTTATTTGATTACCAACGTTTCAGCAACAAGCCTTTGTCAAGGTTTGTCAGGACTTCTTGCCGAAACGTTGGTAATAAAATAAACTTGCAAGAGAGTGTGCAGTTATATATTTTTCTTTTGAAAGTTTTTGTCCTAACTTGCACCTCCAATCTTAAGGTGTGCATTTACTCAAGTGTCTATCTAAAAGGAAAAAAATTACTATAAACACATCTACAACCAGATAAATTAGACAGGGTAGCTTGTGTATATCTTCGCCGCAGCCTTTCTGTGGCCTTGGTTGGAATACAGGTCTCACCATCTGCAAAAACACTGGGGAGAGGAACAAAAGTCCAAAGGAATATTTAAATTACACAAAAGCTGGAAAATATATGGTTAAATGATTAATGATTAGAAATTGTTCTGTGGATATCAATGGTTGCTTTTATGAACCATAAAAGAAAATAACAACAATATTAAAGTAAAGAAAACAAAAATAGTATCAGAGCAAAAATCATAGAATCTTTCTATCTATTAAAATAGTGAATTAAAGGAATTAAGGATGCTAGAAAGAGTTGAACCTGTTAACAATAATGTATTAGGGTTTTTTCTATGAAAGTTATCTAGTTACTGAACATTATAACCTAGGCCTTCCTTTTATCAACAAGGCACACAGGACACACACACAGACTTAAATGTCTCACACTGCTTACGTGAATATATTCTAAAAAGGCATATAGTATACGCAAAATTATTAAAATGGTAGGGATCTAAAATCAAACCCTTCATCAGTAAAACAGTTCAGCAGATTGACATAATAAGCTCCTAACTGGCCAGGTGAGGTCATAGGTCACAGCAAGCACACAACATAAATAACTTGGCATACCGTATGTCACGCAATTCAGACAGTCCTTAAAACTACCAATTTGATAATAATATAGACAAAACAATAAGCATAAAAAAATTATTCATTAAAATACTACTACTATGAACAACAACAATAATAATGATTTTTAATTAAAGAATATAAATGGTATAAAAAACATTGTATTGAAACAATATAGTGTAAAGATAGACAGATGAACAGACAGACAGACATACAGACAGACAAACAGATAGATAGATAGATAGACAGACAGACAGACAGACAGACAGACGGATGGACAGACAGACAGACAGATAGATGGACGGACAAACAAGCAGAGAAATAGATAGACAGACAGACAGACAGACAGACAGAGATAGATAGATAGATAGATAGATAGATAGATAGATAGATAGATAGATGGACGGACAGACAGACAGACAAACAAACAGACAGATAGATAGACAGACAGACAGACAAATAGATAGATAGACAGACAGACAGACAGACAGACAGACAGACAAAGCAGATAGATAGATAGATAGATAGATAGATTTACAGACAGACAGACAGATATACAGAGATAGATAGATAGAGGACGGATGGACGGACGGACGGACAGATGTACAGACAGACAGACAAACAAACAGACAGATAAACAGATAGATAGATAGACAGACTGACGGATGTACAGATAGATAGATGCTAATTTGATTAGTGACCTTGAATAGTGCAGAATATTAAATATTCTTCTTCATTTTATGTCATACAGATTGCTTATTTAGATTTTGAATCTAAGATTTTCAATTGTGAGCTCAGACTTTTGAACCCTACTGAATGTGTACACACATAATGCCTTTTAAACGGTAGTAAGTGACCTGTATGATACATGAGACAGTCACTGAAATTAAAGAGCCAACATCATAGCTCTTTACTGCCTCCCTGTGTTCATCAGAACAACTCACCTGTTCCCTAAATGTTTTACTGGTTTGACTACCCCTATGTCCATGTTTTGACTCGCAGTTATAATGGATTTGTTACTTGAATTATCATTATGACTTGCAAATCTCTGTTGGCTCAGAAGGCCCCTCAAAGCACGTCCCCTTTAAGAAAACTCCTGACGTCAGTGGGTGGGAATTGAGCGACGGACGCGCACGCGCCAACCGCGGCGGGTAAAATAAAAGCTGTTAGCGACCAACGGATAGCCCGTAGCAATCAAATAGCTTATTTTAACACGGCATTAAACTGGCGAATAAATATATTTTTAGCTGTTTATTAGCCTCATTCATTAAGTGTTGGTTTCAAAATTATTTTTTTGACAAATTTTATGCAAATTGAATATACTAACTTAACAGTTTATGAGCAAGCTAGCTTGTAAACAAACTACATACTCTTAAGGAACTACTCTATTAATTTGTATGATTGTATACATTTCTTATCTTGCACAACTGTAAAGTCTTCATGGAATGAGTTTTAATCGATAGAAACGTTCTTATTATATTTTTCTTTATTGGTTAAAAAGGATCAGCGCTGAAAATGAACTCTGTCTTGGTGAGTACTTGTGTATTTAAATCTGATAACAAAAGAAATACAAATGCTACCCTGGTGTCTATCTAACTAACAAGTTTTTTCGCTATATTGTGAAGATTGTGTGCTCTATTCATCTTTTTGTTTCAGGATGATCCAACACTTGAGAGGCATTTTAAAGGTCATAGAGATGCCATCACCAGTGTTGACTTCAACTCTAATATGAAACAAATAGGTATTTTGTTTTATATGCATCCTATGTCTTTCAGTCCATCATCCTGGTGATGCATATTATTGTGTATTAAACCCTGTATTCATCTATGCACATTTCTATGCATCATTCACTGTGATTTTATTTTTAATGTTTTTTATTTGATGAGTCAGAGTGGATAGTGAAACCAATAAGAGGCCATATTACAAGGGAACTCCATCAATACTGTTTAAAAAGCATCCCATAATGAACCTCATGAAGTTGGTTGAGAATGCACAGAGTGTGCAGAGCTGCAATCTAGGCCAAGGGTGGTTACTTTGAAGAAGCTAAAATTTATGATAGTTTTGATTTGTTTAACATCTTTTTTGGTCACTACATTTTCCCTTATTTCCATTTTTGTTATTGCTTAGTTTTAATGATGATTTTCCAGCCATTTCACAATCCTGGACAATTTTGTTAAGTCTCAAGTTTCCATAGTAGATTGTAAAATAGATTCCAGATTGCTCTTAACATGACTTGTTCTGTAAACCATCTTCAGGACTCGTTGACTAACATGAAAACTTTTTAGACCTCATTGACATGCTCTCTTTAAAATACAGCAAAATAGTGTTCTTTAATTTTATTTTTGTGTTAATTTCAGCTACTGGCTCCATGGACTCGTGTGTTATGATCTGGAATATGAAGCCTCAGATGAGGGCGTACAGATTTGTGGGACACAAGGATGCAGTGATGTCTGTTCAGTTTTCACCATCCGGTCATCTTGTGGCCTCAGCATCCAGAGATAAGACGGTCCGACTCTGGGTACCCAGTGTGTAAGTGATAAAGTCCCTATCCATGAAATCAAAATACTTCGTTGATGTAGCTAGAGGATGTGAAATGTGCACTATAATAGATCTGTCTGTCTGTCTATCTATCCATCTATCTACTATAGTGCACATTTCACATGGATGGGCACCACAACTGGTCTGAGAATGCTTCTTTATAAAGCTAGGCTGTTTTGACACAACTGCATTGTTGAATAATTGTTAAAAATGTGAAAAATGCATATTCACATTTATCACAACTGGTGCATGATTACATTTAGGGGTTGACAACTGGCAGAAAGACCATTAATAATGTCAAATCTATCTGGAATGTTATTTAAAGGTGCACTCAGTAATTGTTTTGTTCATGTTGCGCTGAAACCTAGCAGCTTAGATGCAGCATCATTCAAAACAAACATTTTCAGTTAGTGATGCCATAGTAGAAATGCACTCTTTTCCATCAGTCATTGCAAATATATTTCATGAGCAAAAGTATCTGCTAAAAGTGGAGTTACAGAGAAAAAGGGAGCAGTATTTGGCTGGTTATGTGATCTCAAGATGTTTGCGCCCATATGGCACCAGCACCATGTAAAATAAAAAGCCTTTTTAAAGTCACTGATATAACTGGAATCTTCATCTCATGTAATTGTACAATTCAATTCTTTATATGAGGGAAAAATTACTGAGTGCATCTTTAGATGTCCAGTGCACTTTTGCAATGTGAAATGTTGACAGTGGGAGGCAGCAAAAACTAAAAATTTTTGAGAATCTGCTGAATGCTACAGAGACTTTGAAAGGGGTTTCAGTCAAATAAAAATGTAGAGAAATCAGACATATTTTTATCCTATGTAGGTTTTAAGAAGTAATAATTGTTTAAAACTGTGTACAGTGGCAAGAAAATGTATGTGAACCCTTTGAAATTAGCTGGTTTTCTTTATTTAATTGGTCATAAAATGTGATATCATCAAAGTCACAAGTATTGACAAACACGATGAGCTTAAGCTAACAACACACAAACAATTATAATCTTTCATGTCTTTATTGAACACATCCCATTACATATTCACAGTGCTGTGGACAAAGTAAGTGAACCCTTGGATTTAATGACTGGTCGAGCCTCTTTTGGCAGCAATAACATCAACCAAGCATTTCCAGTAGCTGTGGAGTAGACCTGCACAACATTCAGATGGAATTTTGGACCATTCTTCCTTACAGAACTGTTCAGCTCATGGATGTCTGGTGTAAACGGCTCTTTTGAGGTCATTCCACAGCATCTCTATTGGGTTAAGGTCTGAGCTCTGACTGGGCCACTCCAAAAGTTGGATTTTCTTTTTTTGAAGCCGTTCTGTAGTGGATTTACTTAGATGTTTGGGTTCATTGTCCAGCTGCATCACTCAACTTCTACTGAGCTTCAGCTAACACACTGCAACCCTGACATTATCCTGTAGGATATCTTGATTAATTTTTCACTCGACGATGACAAGCGGTCCAGGCCCCTAAGCAGCAAAGCAGCCCCAAATCATGATGCTTCCTCCACCGTACTTCACCGTTGGGATGATGTTTTCATGTTGGTATACGGTGCACTTTTTACACCATACATAGTGCTGTGTGTTCTTCCCAAACAATTCAACCTTAGTTTCATCAAAAGACCAAGGTGGTCTTTGGCAAACTTCAGGTGCGCAGCAATGTTTTTGTTGGAAAGCAGTTGCTTCCTTTATGGTGTCCTGCCATGGACACTATGGCTGTTTAATGTTTTCCTTGAACAGAGATGTTAACCAGTTCCAGTGATTCCTTTAAGTCTTTAGCTGTCATTTTAGGGTTCTTTTTTTTTTTTTTTTACCTCATTGAGCATTCTGCTGTGTGCCATTTGAGTCATCTTGGCTGGACGGCCACTTGTAGTCACTTGTACGGAGAGTAGCCACAGTACTAAATCGTCTTCATTTATAGACAATTTGTCTAACTGTGGACAGATGAATACCTAAGCTCTTCAAGATAACTTTGTAAACCTTTCCAGCTTTATGCAAAGCAACAATAGTTGATCATAGTTATTCTGAAATCTCTTTTTTGCAAGGCATGGTCCATGTCAGCAGATGCTACTTGTGAATTGGCCTGTTTCAGTGACGTTTTTCCCCACAGCTGCCGTGTTTGTGACCATCAGCGGGAGGAAACAATGGCGTTGAATGGAAAAGAACCCGTAAAACGATATCAAGAAAAACCTAAAAAAAAGAACACTTTTGATCCATGCCAAGTCCCAGGAAAGGTGTATACAGGGTTGTGGTCAGCCCAAATATTGCCAAATTTAACTTTTGCCGACATTTAGATACATTTTATCCATTATTCATCTTTTTACACCGGCGAGTCTTGTGTGAGCGGAGAGTGCACACACCTACCGGCACATCGCCGGTATTATTTAGAAGATACAAATATTTGTGTTGTTTTCTGCTCTGATTTGGTTACAAAATTACAACACATTTGTGATGATCCAGTCTGTATGAATGTAAGAGCTGTTTTTAACTCATGAAGAATACACAGAAAGCAACAGAGACGTATTAGTGAATAAGACTAATATGTTTACATTGTAGTCTGGTGGTGTAAATAAAGTCTGTGCTTCATAATCTTGTTGTTTATTCACTAACATTAGTATATACACATTAAATATAGTATAAATTCACATTATAGTGCTTTTTATTTATTACAATGTGTTACAATTATAAAATACTGGGTGTTATGAATAACATTGTCCTATGTGCATTTCCAGTTTAATTGTATCTGAATCGATGATGTTATAAATATAATTGACAAGTGTACAGATAACTGACATGTCTGAATAAATGAGTAAAGACCCACAAGTGTTTTTATCCCCGCTCTCCCTCTTCATCACTGCTTAAATTAACTTGGAGAAATTAAGCTGTCACTTGAAAGATAAAACTTTATTAAAAGAAAAATCACATTTTGGCTCTGCTAATTAAACAGCAGTATCACCTTTTCATGATTTATAAATAGAAACAAAAACAAACAAAATAGCTGGCTTTTGACGCATAACACAGCGTAGCATGTTGAAAGTACATTCTCTGGTATATGGAATTTTGGTCACAAACATGGCAGCGAGGTCATACAGTGACGTCACATGAAACAGGACAATAGCAAACTCAAAATGTTTGAGTGCTTTTTACAAGTCAAAGTAGCTCTAACCCACACCTCCATTCTTGTTTCATTAATTGGATGCCAGGTTTGCCAACTCTTGACTCTAATTAGCTTTTGTTGAGGTCTTTAGTCTAAGGGTTCACTTACTTTCTCCATAGCATTGTGAATGCTTAATGGGATGTTTTCAAAAAAGACATGAACGATTATAATTGTGTGTTTTTAGCCTAAGCACATTGTGCTTTGTCTATACTTGTGACTTTAATGAAGATGAGATCACATTTTGTGACCAATTAATGCAGATAAACAGCTAATTCCAAAGGGTTCACATACTTTTTCTTGCCAATGTATGCATCATGTTGTGTCATCATGTTAGTTTTATCTCACTTGCCATTTCCACAAATGTCTGTTTAATTTTTATTGATGATATTAATTGTTTATCAGTCGCTAATATTGTTTATTGGCCAATATCAGAAAGCAAACCCACTGTTCTACCTGTGACTAATGGTCCCATAAGTCTTTTCTCTCATTCAGAGAGATGCTTGATGTGGGTGTTGTGAGTAAATAAATAACTAATTTAGAAAGCTTATAATCATGCTGTCTTAAAGCGCAGGGTGTCTGACCATGCATCGTTGGAGACACAGCTACCCTGATAGTACATGTACATTACCCAGATGTCTATTTGATGTGTGTGTTTACATCTAGAAGACGTATTTTTTACGTTGTTTGGTCATCTGCAATACGTCTATAAGAAGTATGTGAAGTATGTCTCTGATGTCAATAAGACATTCAGCAGATGTCTTTGAGATGTTTATGATTTAGAATGTTTGTAAATCTGATCTTTTTAAGATGTTAAGCAGATGTTAATTAGATTGTGATGCTTTTCAGATCAAAAAATCTAAAATGGACATCTCAGAGATTTACGTATGCTATCTAGGTAGTCTTTACCTGTGTAAACCAGACCCAGAAAGCACACGTACATCTCTGAGATGTCTGTTTTAGATATTTTCATCTGGAAAGCATCACAATCTCCCTCCCAAAAGAGAACTCCCTTCCATAACACACTATGGACATGTCTGATTGTATCAAACTTTCTATAGCTGATTATCTTTTACATTTAACCATTTAGCAGATGTTGGTGTACTTAATTTGTGATTTTCTTATTATTTCAGGAAAGGGGAATCTACAGTATTCCGAGCCCATACTGGAACAGTCCGCAGTGTGAGCTTTTCTCCTGATGGCCAGACCCTAGTCACCTCTTCTGATGACAAAACCATCAAAGTCTGGACTGTTCACCGGCAAAAGTTCCTCTTCTCCCTCAATCAGCACATCAACTGGGTCCGCTGTGCAAAGTTTGTATTTCCTGATACTCTTTGATCATGGAAAACCTAAAATTATCAGGGAATGTTCAATTTGTGATTTCCTGTCCTGAAGAAGCCATATTCTTAAATTGAATATACATTTTTGAATAAACAGATTTAAGTTAGACTCTGAATGTATGTGTGTGTATATATATATATATATATATATATAGCATTGGCAAGATAATTGCTCTTTGAGCCATTCCTGTGTTGAACCGCATTCTTATGAGATAACAACGTTTTGTTTTTTTTATCTTTATGCATGCATTTGTACACTTAAAATTATAATAGTTTAAATCTGTAAATTATGGTTGGTACCTGTATATACAAATGGAAATCTGCCCAGAAATCTCTATAAATTAATTATTAAAAATCCGATCCAGTAATCACAACAACTGGGAAAAGTCATGGAAATTCACCCAATTAAAAGCTTGTCTTTTTATTGTTTTAGACAAAATCATTTTGATAATCATTTCTTTACTAGTAGGTAAAATTAAGTTTTGAAGTTATCAATGAAAATAACTTTTTGCATTCATTTGTTTGTATTAAAGGGATAGTTCACCCAAAAACGAAACATTGGTCATCATTTACTCACTCTCTTGTATGGGAAAAAATAAGATGCAATTAAATTGAATGGGGACTTAGATTAACATTCTGTTGAACATCTCATTTTGTGTTTCACAGAGGACAATAAGTCAGACGGTTTTAGAATTTTCATTTTCAGGTGAACTGTCCCTTTAAGAACCCCAGGGGTAACATTAAAGGATTTATAGGCAAGGACGGACATGTGAGGATGGACGTGAAGACTCCTGCTTTTAAAGCAATAGTTCACCCAAAAATGAAAATTATGTATAGTTTTTTCAAATTTGTAGGACATTCTTTCTTCTGTGGAACACAAAAGGTACATTTTAAAGAAGTCTTCATTGACTATTTACTTTCATTGGTCATACTGAAAGTAAATAGTGACACTGGTCTTTCAAGCTTGAAAAAGGAAACCATAAAACCACAGTAAAGTAGTTATTACTCATGCACTATAATCCATGTCTTCTAAAGCCATGTGATCAATTTGTGATCAGGCTTAGCCAACGGACTAATACTTTTGTGATTCGGTGGTGACATAAAATTGTGGGACAGCATTTTTAAATATTTGTTATTGATATACACTGGCTGCCAGAAGTTTGGAATAATGTACAGATTTTGCTCTTATGGAAAGAAATTAATACTTTTATTCACCAAAGTGGCATTCAACTGATCACAATGTAGTCATTAATAACGTGAAAAATTACTATTACAATTTGAAAAAAATGTTAAGAACTTCTTAAACTACTTCAAAGAGTTCTCATCAAAAAATCCTCCACGTTTAGCAATGACAACTTTGCAGATCCTTGGCATTCTAGCTGTCAGTTTGTCCAGATACTCAGGTGACATTTCACCCCACACTTCCTGTTGCACTTGCCATAGATGTGGCTAACTTGTCGGGCACTTCTCACACACCTTACAGTCTAGCTGATCCCACAAAAGCTCAATGGGGTTAAGATCCATAACACTATTTTCCAATTATCTGTTGTCCAATGTCTGTGTTTCCTTGCCCACCTTTTCTTTTTGTTTTTCTGTTTCAAAATTGGCTTTTTCTTTGCAATTCTTCCCGTAAGGCCTGCACCTCTTTGTCTTCTCTTTACTGTTGTACATGAAACTGGTGTTGAGCGGGTAGAATTCAATGCAGCTGTCAGCTGAGGACATGTGAGGCATCTATTTGTCAAACTAGAGACTCTGATGTACTTATCCTCTTGTTTAGTTGTACATCTGGCCTTCCACATCTCTTTCTGTCCTTGTTAGAGCCAGTTGTCCTTTGTCTTTGAAGACTGTAGTGTAGACCTTTGTATGAAATCTTCAGTTTTTTGGCAGTTTCAAGCATTGTATAGCCTTCATTCCTCAAAACAATGATTGACTGATGAGTTTCAAGAGAAAGCTGTTTCTTTTTTGCCATTTCTGACCTAATATTGACCTTAAGACATGACAGTCTATTGCATACTGTGGCAACTCAATAACAAACACAAAGACAATGTTATGCTTAATTTAATGAACAAAATAGCTTTCAACTGTGTTTGATATATTGGCAAGTGATTTTCTAGTACCAAATGATCAATTTAGCATGAGTACTCAAGGATAAGGTGTTGGAGTGATGGCTGCTGGAAATGAGTGCTGTCTAGATTTGATCAAAAATGACTTTTTTCAAATAATGATGGTGCTGTTTTTTTACATCAGTAATGTCCTGACTATACTTTGTGATCAGTTGAATGCCACTTTGGTGAATTAAAGTGCCAATTTCCTTCCGAAACAGCAAAATCCTACATTATTCCAAACATTTGGCCACCAGTGTAATTAAATCCTCAGTAGAATCTATATCTTTTCATTAAAAAACTAAAATAAAAATGTTATTTAGATTAAATATTATTTTCATAAGACATTTAGGGGGTAAGGGTTTGGAACAGCCACTTCCTAATAGAAAGTACTCTACAAATTATGATTTTGTATATATTTAGGTTATTATTATCTCAATTAATGCCTTAGGTTTAAATAAATCATAATGTATTTTTATGAAATATCCAGTATCTGAATTATTTATTGTTTTTAAAAAGTTATTTTTATTGTGGGACCGCAGTTTGAACTAATTTGGTAAAATGGCCAATATATATTCATTTTCTTCACTAACACAGAATCAAAACTTATCGAAGGTTAACACGCCTTCAAGCTCAATTGTAATAGATGTCCCAAGTAGATATCAAGCATATCAGGCCCATTGTCTGACTGACCTGTTGCAAAAGAATCTGTTTCTGAGTTGAGTAGTGAATAATGGTGAAGTTTTATCTCATGTGTAGTTTAACCATCCTATAGGTTTTCATCTGATGGGCAATTGATTGTTTCTGCCAGTGATGATAAAACAGTGAAGCTGTGGGACAAGAACAGCAGAGAGTGCATTCATTCATTTTATGAGCACGGAGGGTGAGTGACGGACAGCACCACACCATGTATATAGTGGTGTACTAAATCTGGAAAACAGTAACAGAGAAACATCTTTTGCTGTCATTTTCAGATATGTGAATTATGCTGACTTTCACCCGAGCGGCACCTGTATTGCAGCTGCTAGTTCAGACAACACGGTGAAAGTCTGGGACATTCGCACCCACAAACTCCTGCAACACTATCAAGGTGAGAATCACTTTCACTGTAATTCTACAAGCTTTAGAATATGGTTTATAAACATATGCAAAATGATTTCAATCCCTCATTAGTGCAGAAGAGGATTTGTTACTTCCAGTACAAACTCAAAAATGAAAATTCTCTCATCATTTACTCTTACCCTCATGTCATCCCAGATGTGTATGACTTTCTTCTGCTGAACACAAACGAAGAATTTTGGAAGAAAAGCCAGTAATTCCAAATTCTTTGTCCACATTGATCGAGATGAAAATACTTTAGAGAGCTTTAATGTGGAAGGGTGAAGTTTATGCAGTATCTTGAATTACAAATGTCCATTTCTGATACACACTAAGAAGAGATACTTGCTATGTGCCCCATCCCAATGCATCTCTCCCTGCCATGCCACCTTGAGGTGTTCTGGCATGGGATAACATTCCCAATGAAAAAGCTTGTCATAGATAATAGATATATCATTTTGATGAAGGGACGGGTAAAAGTAATCCATTGGTCCACTTGGTCATTCGTCAGAAGAAAATGGGAAAGTCTCTGCAAACATTTTAAGAAGTGAGATACAGGTGGATTAAATTGTTGCTGCTACTGTTGGATTGAATAGACACATTTATTAATGAATAGGTCTTTGAATATACAAATGCTTTTACTATGCCATGTATGACACGTTTAGTCTGATAGAGAGGGAATTATTGAATGCTTAGCAGTCTGTGGTCCAAGAATGAAGCATGCATGCCATGTGAGGTGCTTCAGACTACTAGGTGTGTTCTATTCAGAAGTGATCATCCCTTTTTCTTATTCCCTTCAAAGACTTTACACTCCACTGTGAGAGCTTTAAAGGGCTAAAAAATAGTAACTCCTATAGGAAATTCTATTTGGAACAACCCTATAGGAAGGCTATCATGATTGATCTCTGTGACGAGGAGGAGGGCGTGGCCGGCGCTGAATCAGCGGGAGAGCGAGATAAAGGGGAGCCGGAGGCGCCAGTTTGAGAGAGAGAGACGCACGCAGCATTGTGTCTCTGTCCTTATGTTTTATGTTGTTTTAAGTTCATTTATATTATTAAAGTTTATGTTTATTTTTCAGCTGGTTCTCGCTGCCTCATTGAACTGTTACAGTGGTGCCGAATCCCGGGAGGGAAGCCACTGTAACAAATAAAGTATGGGCAAGGAGGAGGCGGGAACCGGCTGAACAGTAAACATAAAGTTTAATAAGCAACTCAACATAAAACAAACACAGACACACATGCAACGCGGCCACGTGCGTCTCTCTCGAACTGGCGCTTCCGGCTCCCCTTTATCTTGCTCTCCAGCTGATCAGCTGATTCAGCACCGGCCGGGCATCATCATGGCCCGGCCACGCCCTCCTCTTCGTCACACTCCTCCCCTGCCCGATTCAGTCTGGAGCGTCACCGGTCTGACCAACTCCCTCTCCATCTCTGGAGGAGAGATGCTGCCTTTCTGTCTCCCCTCGTCTCTCCCCCAGGTCCACCCTGCCTCCTGTGAACCTGGGGGAGAGGGAAAGGGTGAGCGGAGACACACACAAAGAGATAGAGAGAGAGAGAGAGAGAAGAACTTGCTCACCGGCTCCCGAATGCGCTGTTGCCTGGTCCTCAACCGTTCCTCCACCCTCTGGCGGACACCAGCTCGCTCCTTCCCCGACGGATGGCAGCGAGTCCTCCGGCCCTTGGCGGACGGAACCGCTCTTCCCCATCTTCGGGGGATGGCAGCAGTTCCTCCAGCTCTCAGCGGCCAACAGCGACCCCTCCATCCCCAGGCAGACGGCCGTGGCTGCTCCTCTGGCGGACAGCAGCGGAGAGGACTCTGCGACAGCGCATCCCTCCTCCCTGCCGGGTTTCGGCACCACTGTAACAGATAAAGGATGGGCAAGGAGGAGGCAGGAACCGGGTGAACAGTAAACATAAAGTTTAAAAAGAAACTCAACATAAAACAAACATGAACACACACACATGCAATGCGGCTGCGTGCGTCTCTCTCTCGAACTGGCGCCTCCCCTTTATCTGACTCTCCCGCTGATCAGCTGATTCAGCGCCGGCCGTGCATCATCACGGCCCGGCCATGCCCTCCTCCTAGTCACAGTCTCCTTTCAATGTGTTCTGCAAAGGCATCAGTTATGATGTTTGGAATGCAGACATTAATGTAAGTGCATTGGAACAGATTTAGGGTGAAGGGACTTTCTATTCTAAAGAGCATTTTATTGGACAACATTTCTCCAGTATTTTTGTCCATCATCAGTTTTTCTAAATCACTATTCTTGGAAGGGAGAGGCTGTAAATTTTGTCAACTTTTAGAAATGCACATACTGATGATCTTAAAGCAAACAAACATAAAAGCAACACAACCTTAATTTAGATTTTATGGGGTGTTTAGGTGAATACGAGACAACATGATGACTAAAATCAATTCAGGGGGCTTGGATAAGGCTGAAAAATAGTGAATTTTCTGTTTACATTTTGATAATATCATAGTGATTTCTGTAATTTTATCAAACGGGATTGAATGTTTTAGAATGAGACATACCAACTAATACCACAAAACATCGCAGAATTCATCAAATAAATTGCTAATACTTAATTATGTTGATGTCACTTTCAGGGCCACAATTTTCAGGTTTAGGAAAGGTGGGTTGTAAAGGTTTTAAAATGTTCTAAAATACTTTGTGTCAAAACCTAATACTAAAATTAATTCAAGGTCATTTATTTTATTTTAGTTAGTTTTGGAGTTAAGTAGCCTAAATTTATTAGTTTAGTTTAGTTTCAGTTTTCTAAATACTGTATGTTAGTTTGTATTTTTATTTAAGTTAATGAAAATGTTTCCATTTAAGTTTTCGTTAATAATAACACTTTTTTTTTTTCCAACTCTTAATTGAGACAAAGTTGGCATATCTTTTAACAATTCATGTGTCACCGCAGCACCATTTAAAACGAACTAGTGAAGGCAAAAAAGATGATTAAAAATAGGGGAGAAAAACAATGGTGACTAGTAAAAGCTTCTAAAACACACAAATTCCCTTATATAATAAAATAATATAATAATAATATAAATATAATCAAATTAAATTAAACCTAAAATCTTGGTGTTGATTTAAAAAGAAAAAAAAAATGAAAATACAAAAGCTCATGTTATGCATCAACTTCTCTCATCTAATTTTATCTTGTAATTCCTACAAAAATCTGCTGGGGGGCGTTTTATGCTAGCTGTTGAATGTCCATGTGGGTGATGTCGTTTGAAGTGCAAAGGCTATTTGCCCTCAGAGACTTTGTCTACAAGACAGAGAGAGATGTAGTCTTACCCATTTTATAGCTCTGCTTAGGGCTGTTTTGTGATACTTAAATGTGTACAGGAACAAAAATAAGATTTTCAGTGAAAACATGATTGAGACTTGGTTCACAATTCCATCATTACCATAATGCCATACAGACTTGCCTTAGCTGAGTTGTTTAATTCAGGATGAAGTATATATTTCTTGTCAATCGATTTGTTTACAAAAAAATTCCTGCATACTAGAAACATTGAAACAGTCCATGTGAATTTGTTTTAATGAATATCTAGGTCCATATTTAAATACAATAGCAGTGGATAGGGGCTTACATTAAAGTTAAAAAAGGACCCAAAAGTATCATGTGACTCCTACATCATATTACAAGTCTTCTGAAGGCATATGATAGGTTTTGGTGAGAACAACCTGAAATTTAAGTTATTTTTCATTGAAATGCTTGACGTCCATTGCAAGTTCTTGAGTGCTGTGAGAGAAGCTTGTTTACAGTGGCTCACGTGTTCATACAAGATCTGACGTTGTTAAGCCCTAAAAGTATTTCTTAAAAATAAAAATCACTTTCATGTTTTGATATCTAATGCACTGTGATTTGGTGTCTGTGTTCTCAGGGTCATTGTCATAGTAGTGGTGTGGTCAGTTGGGGTGAGATCTGTGACTGTGTATCTCTAGTGTGTAAAGTTTTTGTGTGGGCTGTTTCAGTTCATAGTGCAGTTGTGAATGAACTCTCCTTCCATCCATCTGGAAACTACCTAATCACGTCCTCCAACGACTCCACACTCAAGATCCTGGACTTACTGGAAGGACGACTGCTGTACACACTGCACGGTCATCAGGTATGACGCTGCATACAGAAACTGCCAAAATCATCAAGCTCGTTGCACCAAAACCAATTGATCCTTCACTAAGCTTGGCGTCAACTGAATTTTAGAGAACTCATCAGGATGGACGCATTCTTGCGTTAAAAAAGCTAGATGCAGTGCAACTAATATAACAGAACGTAGGTGTCTGTACAGACGCATTTTTAGAAGTTGACACAGCATCTTAAAAATTTGGCTTTCCTGTGCGAGACGCTGAAAAAAACAGCAAGTGGTGCAATGGACAAAGATATCCGTCAAGAGCATTTTTATATTGAAAAACTGCATATGTGGACCCATAAAACGAGTTTGGTGTGAACAGCCCCTTACTGCATAACTTAATTTTATTTAAAGAGAAATGGCAGGGAAAATTGGTTTGCAATGTCATAGAATATACTAATACTAAATTTTATTTGTACCACTTAATGAGCACATTTTACTGAAAACTGCGCTGTTCATGGAAATCTCCATTCACATTCTGTAAAACATGTCTGAGCAGCCAGCTAACCAAGAGCGTGGAGCTTAGAAAAGGGTTAATTCCACATATGGTGCTCCATGCTGCAATGCATCAATTTTAGATGATGCATAAAGTACATCTTTATGCATAACTGTTAATAAAGCACAGCTTGGGAAATATGCTGGGTAATCTTTGCTTGATGGATTAAAGCTATTTTGGTTTACTCATTTCATTCTATGTATGATGAATGAATTAATCACACCTCATTAATGATCTATTCATTCCTAGGCATATTCATGAGTCCTTGCCAGTTCAATGGCTGTTTTATTTTCCCTTTAATGGAACGTTGGCTATATCAGTCCTGTCCTAAGTATTAATAACGGACCGCCTACCCATTGATGATGAGTCATATGTATTACTAACCTGAAGCCTCTTGGTTAGTGTTGCAGTGGCATTACAGAGTGTACTAAACACCTCCTATCATCAGTAGGAGTGGGATGAGTTGTGAATAATCTCTGTAAGTCTTGAAGCTTTAAATGACTGCAGTACATGAAATAAGGAAAGTTATAACTGGTTAACCACTTTTATCCCTTATGCTACAAGTAGATTAGGGAAACTCTACTAGCTAGTTAGTAGGTAAAGTAGTATTTTTAAGAGCTATGTTAATGCATGCAAATAATTATGATTCATTTAAAAAAATGTTTTTACATTTATTGAATTTGACATTATAACATATTTACTCTGTTATGTGTGGTTTCTGAGCAAGCCCCCTTTTCTCTTTTTTTTCTCTCACACACACACACACACACACACACACACATGTATGCACACATGTCCCTAACGGAGCACACGTTTATCAGTAAATAATTTAGGAACACCCTCTTTACGGGTAATATGTTTATAAATCAAACCCTGACGGGATGTTGAAAAAAGTCATTTGCACTCTTGGTGTGGTGGAACTGAATCATCATTAAAGCTCAGCAAGTGTTATCACCCACGAGCAAAACACAGGAATTTATAGAAATGTATATACCAGTGGAGGACAATGTGCAGGCCTGCGTCATCTCCACACATGATTACATTCATAAAGTGTGAGAAGAGTTGATTGATTTAATTATTGTAGGTTTGAATTCGGTGTTTGCATGTTCTGTTTTGATGCCATTTGAGAAACAGAGAATCTGTTGTTTTTCCTGCGAATGAGACAAGTGTACAGTGCTCTGTGCATGCGTTAAGCGCAAGGAAATCGAGCTTCTCTCATAAATGTGCCAAGAAGACTGCTGATGTCAAGATTTATAGTGAATAAGAAGTTACATTTTGGTCTGTTTCTCACCCAAAACCGATCGTATCGCTTAAAAACACTTGCATTGTATGGATGAACACATACATCTTTAAAAAATATCTCTTGTGTTCTGCAGAAAAAAGTCTTAAAAGTTTTAGATGGCATAAGGGTGAGTAAATGATGAAATATATTTTTGGTGTGATCTGTTCCTTTAAATTATGGTAGCATTAAAACAAGTTTATCCAAGTATGTAAAACATTCCTTTTTTAATTACATTCACATTAAAATCAATATGCGACCACTTCTAAATCAAACTCGAAACTTAACCGAGATAGTGGTGAAATTAAATTCACCAGAATCCCTTGGATTTGTTAGAAGGCTTTCTCCATTAGATTTTATCCCAGCTCCCTTAAACTTTTCAAGTCGTTGCTGACCTTGTTTCAAACAGTTTAACCATTTCAATTTAATTTTGCTGTGTTAGGAATGACAGTGGTATTACCTATTCAAGTGTGCTGTTATTCAAATTAAAAAATACATCACGCATATAGGTTTGCTGAAGAGTCACGTAAATAATTATCAAGATGATGCGAACTTTGGGAGGCCTATGCGATTGTCCTTGAAAATAACAATAATAACAAATTATTGTATTTTTTAAAAGTAATTTAAGAAGGAAATTTTTACTTTATTGCAAGGCCTTTGTCAGGGCCGTTTTGGTTGACTACCAACTGTAGTAACGTAATCAAGTTATGTCATCTTTGCCTTTCAAGTCAGTGAAAATGCAAGCTGGTTCAAAATTTTGAGTACCCTCCAAGAACCGGTTCCAACATGAGAACCAGCACCGCTTCATTGGAACATTGAGAATGAGGGTCTCAACAGTACTGTCTGAGCTGTGTTTACCTACGTATTCTCCTCCATCCTCCTTACTTTTTTAACAGATGCGGCATATTATATCCACTATTTACATCTGATGATGAAGAGCTAATTGATTAATTGAAGCCACTCATCTGCAGTTTTTTTAGAGGTCTTGAGCAAGGTTATTTTAGTTTAGCTTTTTAAAATGAGTTTTTATTTTAATACCGTTTTCAAAGTTGCTATAAATTTCAGTTTTGTTTAGTTAGTTTCATGAATGTTTTTGTTTGTTACAGTTTAGTTTTTAGTTTTTTTTTCTATTTCTATTTTTTTCTATTTCTATTTTGATTTTATATATTTTAGTTTCAGTTTTAGTAATAGTAGTTGAGGAATTAACATAACACTTCTAGAGTTATTTACATCTAAAATTAAATCTAAAATTTTTACTCCATCCATCTACACATAGTTACTTATTGCATCTCTCAGCATTACCTTTACATGCTGAGTTACAGTTTGCATTTTTAGCACAGTCATGAATCAATTTGTTCAGTGTTTGGAGTGATGAACTTGGGGTCAAGAGCAGCATTAAATGTTTTGAACGCTGCCGAATCACACAGTCTTGTGGACATAACAGTCTCAACAAAAAAATGTACAAGTGCATTTTCTATATTCATGTGAACTTGTCCAAACCTCAGATCTTTTGAAACGCAAGGTCAGAGTCTGCTCTTCCTTACCGCATCTTTAGCCGTGAATAATTTGTACTCCTTGTGATAGTTGCTTTGCAAATGCACTTTCAGGTTTATGTGATTTTTATTTTTTTCCTTTAATTTCAGCACCACAAATTGTATGATTGGACGGGGCATTCCATTTGCTTTTTCCAGTTTCATAATCAAACTTGAAATAGTCCCACACAGGGCTCTGTATTAGGCAAGTGGTTTTAATGTTGTGGATGATTGTTGGTGCCAGATGGGCTGATTTGAGTATTTCTGTATCTGCTGATCTCCTGGGATTTTCACAAACAACCATCTCTAGAATTTACTCAGAATGGTGCCAAAAACAAAAAACATTCAGTGAGCGGCAGTTCTGTGGACGGAAATGCCTTGTTGATGAGAGAAGTCAACAGAGAATGGCCAGACTGGTTTGAACTGACAAGGTCTACTGTAACTCAGATAACCGCTCTGTACAATTGTGGTGAGAAGAATATCATCTCAGAATGCTATTCTGAGATGCGGGTTGGTGGTGTTTTGGCGGCACAAGGGGACCTACACAATATTAGGCAGGTGGTTTTAATTTTGTGGCTGATCGGTGTATGTATGTGTGTATGTGTGTGTGTGTGTGTGTGTGTGTGTGTGTGTGTATATATATGTGTGTGTATATATATATATATATATATATATATATATATATATATATATATATATATATATATATACTATCTACCAAAATAATGAAAAACTAAAGATAAAATCAAATTTGAAATATTAATATTTGTATATGTACCAAGTCGTGTCTAGAAGGTAATCCCCCCGGTTACCCAAAGTCTCGCAAGAGCCGTGTGTGACGTTCACACATTGTGTTTATTATTTTTATTTGGAGTCCCACAGAAACACTTCACCTACCCCTAAACCTAACCCTTTTTTATGTATTTTTTGACCTCGTAATCTTTAATCAAAATGTAATAACTTAATCTTTCGGTGAAACAACAGATTTCTGGTGACGTATGCAGATCTTCTCCAATCATTTAGTTTGCTTAAACCGCCTAACCCTAACCCTGCCCCTTTCTTATAAATACCACAACCTTGTGTAGAGTTGAACAAAGCATCAATCGCATGTTTGTGAAGATGACAAGGTGTATTTTCGTCTGTTTTCCTTCAAAACTATCGTTCCTTAACCCAAACTTCTGTGGTTACGGGTCAGCTGGCTTGAATATACAACGCAGATTGCGGTTGTGTTTGAGACATTTCACGCCTGAATGGCTGAGGTGATCACTAATGAATACAATGCTTCGGATGCCTCTGGAGTTTATTTATATTTTTTAATGCAGTTATCTTGGTATGCACAGCACGAGTAAGTGTTTTTTTCCCCTTTATATTTAGTATATTGTGGTTCAAAATGTTAAAATGTGGTTCTTTTACTCACTCGTTTTTTCAAAAGCTACATCCTCTTCGTAAGCAAAGACCGTGATGTGCTCATGCATTTATGTTGTCAGTTTGATAATAAATGTGTTGAGATCGCTGCTTAAATATACCGATAACCGGCTCTGACTTGAGCACCACGGTGGTTGGGAAGGTATGTCCACTGCAAACTCGCATTCAGTTCTGCCTCTGTTCTGCTATGCAATGCCCATATTTTCACAGTCCAAACAACAACCAGTGGATAAACTCAAATCCCTGCCCTACATTTTTTTTTCTTGTTCGATAAGCTGTATCACTCTGAAATATTTCACAATACGGAAGTAAAGTCAGTCGCAACTTCCGTTTCATGCCAGCTTTATCTATTCCACTAATGTGGAACCACAAGAAAGACATACAACAAGACATCAAGAAAGTGTCTGTCTTAATTCTGAACAATATTTCTGATGTTTTACTATTTGAAACTCAAACTTCTTTTTGGAAAATGTTTTGCTTTTTTGTCTGTTTTTGCTCTTTCTTTAAAATAAATGCTGCTAGGTTTGATATTTTGTTATATAGTGCAATGACATTCATACATCTAAGTGTGGAGTAAGTGTCCAAATACATTCTTAGGCCACTAGAGGTAACAGGAAATTAAAGCGTATGGTGCTAGTACTACACTGCCTGACTTAAATCACTGTTTGGATTGAAGGCAGTGTTATGATATGGGTTTGCATTAATTGGTCTGGTCTAGGCTCAGCAATGTTATGCGGCAATACAATGAAGTCAGCTGACTATCTGAATGTACTGAATGACCAGGTTATCCCTTCAATTGATTTTTTTCTTCAATGACGACAAGCAAATTCCAGGATAACAATGCCAAGATTCTTCGGGCTCAAATTGTGAAAGAGTGGTTCAGGGAGCTTGAAGAATCATTTTCACACATGAATTGGCCACCACAGAGTCCTGACCTTAACCCCATTGAAAGTCTTTGAGATGTGCTGGAGAAAACTTTACGGAGTGGTTCGACTCTCCTGTCGTCAATACAAGATCTTGGCCAAAAGTTAATGCAGCACTGGACAGAAATACATGTTGTGACATTGCTTAAGGTTGTCGAAACAATTCCCCAACGAATGCGTGCCGTAATCAAAGCTAAAGGCAGTCCAACGAAATATTAGAGTAATATTAGAGTATGCGGTACACGGCCAGGCAGTTATTGAGCTATTGAGTATAACATTATGGAGGAAGCTACTAACACAATTTGCAATTGATATAAAGGCAATATGCCCTAACTCACTGAAGCGAACTGCTACTGATGATGTATAATTTGCATCTGACCCAAAAGTACCATGATAAAAGAGACCTGCAGGGGCAGGAGGGTGGATTCAGATAAAAAAGTCATAGAACAGCCTTAAAGGAATAGTTCATCCAAAAAATTTAAATTCTTACTTACACTAATGTAATCTCAGATATGTGTGACTTTCAACTCTGGGATTGCATAAGGGTGAGTAAATAATGAGAGAATTTTCATTTTTTGGATGAACTATTCCTTTAATTGCTATAAATCCTTTTCAGACATGCATTGGCAAACATGACTGGCCTATTTGTGGATTTGTCTCTGACACATTTTTATGGCCTTTCACCAAGTTAAGACAAATAGCCTCATTTGAGAATCCACCACCCTTATCTAAGGGTCTCCCATTCCATCTGCTATTTGACAACTGCAGATTCTGGACTATGAAATGCTTTTGTGAAATGTCAGCCTCTGCTGCACTGACCTCCTCTTCCTACGTGCCTGTTGCGTAACTTCCCACTCTTGGCTCTTTTCAATCCGCATTCACCACATTTGGAACTGCATGCTCAAAACGATTGGTGTTATTTCCCCAGCAGTATGTTTGGCTTTTAAATGGGAGGTTTAGCAAGTCCAGTTATTCCAATGCCAAAAGAGTTGGTTATATTTCTGAGGGAGAGATTTTCAGTTTTTATTTCCTCTTCTAAGTGTCCAAGTGCAAGATGTTATATATCAGCATTTGCTTTTGGGTATCTAAATGTGCATTTTCCTCAGAACCCAGTCATTTTTCCTTTATTATACATATATAATCAGCAGGATTTCAGTATAGTTCTGACTGAACATGATGTATCCGCTGAGATTATCCTTATTTTCAGTTTCCTGAACTCATGAAATCATAGATCAGTGTGATTAACCTTTACAAACTGCTAAATCACAAAACATTTCTTAGTTTATTTAAGCTCTGATAATGGCAAGGTATTTATTATCTTAAAGCTAAAGTCTGTAATCTTTTTCAATTAAAATACTTTCTCCTATCCCAGACTAATATGCAGAGACAATTATGATTAAGCCATTTGTTGTTTGATTTCCACAGTAGGTGTAGGCTAAACACTAAAGCTTTGTGGTTCTTATTAAAACTTTACTCTCTTTGTTGGAGCATACCGACCAGCCCGACACAGTATCATTGGCACGATGAGGTGGGTGTTCAGGAAACCTGTATGAAAACAGAACCTATTTTTGCAGTTCTGTTTAGTAATGCTAGTGGTGCAGGAATCAGCATAATTGGCTTGATGGGGAGAGTGTTCAGGAAACCTGTTTGAAAACAGAATCTATTTTTGCAGTTTTGTTTAGTAACGCTAGTGACGCAGGAATCAGTTTTACCATCTTACTTTGACAACATCTCCACTGATCCAAACAGTTTTTTGTGAATAGTTACAATGGAAAATCGCATTAGTTACTCTGCAGTGGAATTCTTAAGGGTAATATTAGCATCCCTGGGTGTGCCCTGTTTGCAATTACAGTTGCAAGAAAAAGTTTGTGTACCCTTTGGAATTAACATGATTTCTGCATTGATTACTCATAAAATGTGGTGTGATTTTCTTAAGCCCGGTTCACACTGTACGATTTTTTTCTGTCCTTTACGATTGCAACATGTCAGACTGTGACCCCAGTATAGATGCCAAGATAGACTGTGCAACATGTCAGACTGTACGATATACTGTACTTATTTTAGTACTTTACACATGATTTAATGTGTTGACTGGGCCTTAGTCATCAGTCCACGTCACATTGTCTCATCTGCAGATGTGATTGCGTCATCAGATGTTGTGTTTCTATTAATTCTTTATTAGTTGGGCATCGTAGGAGTAGACACACTTCAGAACTTTGTTGGAGGCTAAAGATAATTCTAAGGGCAATTAATCGGCCGTCTGTGAGCATGTCACACTAAATGATGTATGACCGATTTTGTCCTACAACAACAGAAATCCCTTAGGATTCCTGAAATTTTCACGGCTGAATCGTAGCGAAAATCGTACAGTGTGAACCGGGCTTTAGTCACAATTATAGACAAACACAATCTGACTTTTCAGGTCATGCCACATCATCTCAATCGGGTTAAGGTCAGAACTCTGACTGGGCCATTCCAAAACACAAATCTTCTTTTTTAGCCTTTCTTTAGTTGATTTACCTGTGTGCTTTGGATCATTGTCTTGTTGCATCACCCAACCTCTCTTAAAGGTGCTGCAAGTGATCTTTTAAATGGAATGACAGAAAATATCCCTATCAGATATGTCAGGTATCAATTAAATAGGTACCATGAACTGTCACACCTCTCCTAGGCTTAGTAACCAGGGGATAAAAGATGTCCGTGGGTCTCTTTCAGATCGTTTGTTTAGCCAATCAGAAGATTTGGTGTCTGTCAATCATTGTGCGTGTTCATATGGCAGCCCATATATGCACGCATAAGTGCCGGTACAGTGTCCTGTTTCACTAGAACCTTCAGGGTCAGTCTGAGTGAAATGCTCATGGGGACCCATCGACCTCCACGGCTAATTCAACGGCTGGTCTTGTGGAAGTTCCAGAATGGATAAACTCACAAGTCATGGACTGCTGCCCCGACATTCCACTGTAAAATGTTCCTCAATGATTGCATGGCGTCCAGGCCCTTAGGCAGCAAAGCAGCACCAAACCATGTTGGTTCCTCCAATGTTTCACAGTTGGGATGAGGTTTTAGTGTTGGTATTAGAGCCCGACCAATATGGGATTTTTGAGACCGATTTTAGAGAGGGAAAATACACCGATTACCGATATGGTGGCCGATATATTTAATTTTTGAGCTGGAATGAAAACAGACCTTTTCTATGTGGATTTTTCACCAATTTTTCACCGATTTTGCACCGATATGACTATGCAAAGGTACTCAGAAGGCTGCTTTCTTAAATATTTTTATCAAAGAATATTTTACATTATTTTTATACATTGTCAACAAATTCTAGAAATGAACACTGAGAAAATAAAGAATAAATAAAAATACAATAAATCAGTATTACTGTTTAGTATCAGTCAATTGCTGACCATTTAAATAATAAATAAAAATAAAACAAATAGCCAAATAAACATCAGTACTGCTTAGTATCAGTCAAATGCTGAACATTAAAATAAAGAATAAATAAAATTAAAATAAATAGCTAAATAAACATCAGTATTACTTTTTAGTATCAGTCAAATGCTGACTATATTAATACTGCTGAGTCAAGATAAACAGATAAGCAGCGGTGTTACACCGTATTCTGTTATACAAGTTCAGGGGAAACTTTCAATGGTGGAAAACCAGACTTCTAAATATAAAATTTTATAAATGCAATTACTGGAATTGTTCGGTTGAAGGGGGTACCAAACTGTGAATCCTGAACAAAACAGTTTAGTGAATACATATTTACACATTAGCTTCCACTCATCTGACAACAATGAAAGTAGCTACGTGATTAGCTAGTTAGCCATAAGCTCGTTATCACGGTGAGTAAAACATGGACGTTGTTTATTTTACTTTCCAGCATTGTGTCGCACCAACTAGTTAAGAACATAGCATGAAATCAACACTCATCAGAAACAATCCACCACCGCACCGTTGTCAGCTGAGCTGCAAAAAGATGCTCTGATGTTTACCTTTGAATCTGCTACATTACTGACTGAACTGACAAAATATAGCTGGCTAACATGGCAAACAGATGTGATCAATATGAGTGACATGGTTGTCAGGGACAAGGTTAATGTTATATTAGTTATATTGAATTGGGAAAATGATGGGGTCATTGTTTATTAAGTTTCCAGTATGTATTTTACAAACTAGTTAACTTACCTAGACGCAGCTCAACTCCACCCTGTTTGCAGAGCCACTGTCAGTTCAGCTCTGTAAACAATGGAGTCAGAGCACGCTCTGCTTGACAAACTACATAATGACACCAATCCTAAAGCATTGTTTTCGGCATTATATGTTCTGAAAAAAGTTTTCATATCGGCGCATATCGGTAAAAAATACGCAGATACACCGATATGTAATGATGTATGATAACATCGGCCGACCGATATATCGGTCGGGCACTAGTTGGTATGCAGTGCCCTTTTTCCTCCACACATAGCGTTGTGAATTTTTGCCAAAAAATTCAACTTTTGTTTCATCTGTCAACAAAATATTTTTTCCAGAAGCATTGTGGAACATCCAGGTGCCTTGGGCAAACTTAAGATATGCCACAATGTATTTTTTGGACAGCAGTGGTTTCCAGTGATTTCTTTCCATTCTTCCTGTTCAGTGTTTTTCTGATAGTGGACAATGAACAAAGACTTTCGCAGTTTGTAGAGTTTAAGTAGAGGTCTTTTGCTGTTACTCTTGGGTTCTTTCTCACCTCTTTCAGCATTGCCCATTGTAGTCTTGGAGTAACCTTTGCAGGACGCCCGCTCCTAGGGAGAGTAGCAACTGTCTTGAATTTTCTCCATTTGTAGACAATATGTCTTAACGTGGATTGATGAACACACAGGTCTTAATCAGTGCTTTTGTAGTCTTTTCCAGCTTTGTGCATCTAAAAATGCATCTTCTAACTGTTACGTCCCTCCCCGTCTAGGGTTGGGAAGGGGGTAACATAGGAAATAATAAGAATGGAAAAATGTATAAAAATAAACGTAACAGGCAGCTAAAAAGGTATCCTCTTTTGTCCCAGCGCTGTCACAAAGATCACTCAAATCTCAAATCAATCAAAAATAATATTTATTTACAAGTTCACACATGAAAAAGGAAACTTCAAAAGGTTTCAGGAGGGAACCAGGCCAAAACAACAAACATAAAGTTCTTCTGACTTTGTTTTAGGGAGTACTTTCTAATCGTTACATATAAAATTAAAATAAACAAAAAACTTTCTTACTCCCTCTCTAAACCAAGCACAGGAGAAAACATGGTCGATAACAAATATGGCGTCCTCCCTACTGCTTCCAGAAGAACAAAAAAATAAAATACAAAAAAAAATAATAAACAATGAACTAAGGATTCTCTATGAGTATCAGTATCTTAAAATGTGAAACAAAGAATTAACACTTTTGCACAATTGCATCAACTTTAACTGTAACAGGTTTCACGCAACCTTGACCCACTTTCTTACCAAGGTATGTTACCACAGCTTTAGCAAACTCACACTTGGCCAGATTAAGGGTTAGGTGAGTTTTATTCAATCTGTCAAACAGCCTTTCTAAATTACAAATGTGGTCTTACCATTCACTAGAATAAACCACAGTCATCCAAGTAAGCTTCACAATTAGGTAACCCTGACAAAACTTTTTGCATGAGTCTCTGGAATGTCGCTGGGGCATTTTGCATCTCAAACGCCATGCAATTGTACTGCAGGAAGTTGTCAGGGGTTAAAAAGGCAGAGATTTCACATGCACGAAGTTAGCGGGACTTGCCAATAACCTTTTAGTAAGTCTAATTTAGTGACAAACTTGGAAGCGCCGACTCTATCCACACAATCTTCCATACGCGGTAAGGGAAAAGAATCAGGCTTTGTAATGCTGTTTACCTTCCGATAGTATGTACAAAAATGAAAGGAAGCATCCGATTTTGGGACCAGCAAGCAAGGAGAACTCCAGGGACTTTGACTGGGTGCAGCCAGCCCATTTTGAAGCAGATAATCTACCTCAGCCTTCATAATCTCCCGCTTTGTAGGGTTTACTCTGTACGGGTGCTGTTTGATAGGAACAGAGTTACCAACATCAATGTAATGTGACAACACTGACATTCTTCCAGGAACATCAGAAAACAGGGTGGGATGTTTTTGTAACAACTTTACAATATCCTCATGCTGATTCTTAGGCAAATATGACAAATGTGCATCTATATTACCAAGTATAGTTGAATTGTTCAACCGCACACCAGTGGATTGAGGTTCAGTCAGCATCATCACATCCTCATCAGAAATGTAGGCAGGAACGACTGTAACACAGGGTTTACACTGTGATAGAGAAGGCAGAGAGTTATTGGGTTCCTCACGTGTAACATATGGCTTTAACATATTAACGTGACAAACTCTCTTCTTACATCTGTGATCAGGCGTATCCACAACATAATCTGTGTCACTTATGGCACTTTTCCACTGCACGTTACGGTTCGACTCGACTCTGCTCGCTTTACTTTTCTGAGCTTGCTTTTCCACTGCAGTTTAGTGCCGCCTCAACGTGGGTGGGATTATAGGATGATCGTCATAGTTTCGACGCCTCTACTGCCGTGACATCATCTTAAACGCAACACAAACATTACTGACCATAAACAATAACACGACCGCTAGCTGTTAGCTACTAGCTCATTGTGCTGCATAAAGCAGTTGTTGCATGGTCATTTTACAGTTAAAATGTGTTAAAGTGTTACAGTTAAATTGGCCTGGTTCTTTTAGAAGCAAGCTTTCCAGTAGCTGGTCAACTAAATAAAGTGAAGCTTTCAAGCAGAATATAGAGTTAACGTAACAAAACGTACCATCCTCCATCGTGGACTCCAACAACGCCGTGGCCGAGTCCAGGGCACTCTTCCTCCCATTGCTCGCCGGTCTGTTGCCATAGATAGCGTCCATTTGGTTGAACCACTTCCACTTTCTTCTGTTTGAACCACTCCGGCTGTTGTGGTCCTTGATGGTTCTGTAGTCACTTAAGTTTTTTTTTTAACTTTTCTCTACACTGTGGTAGGTCCGATGGTAGCCGTGTGTGGCCAACAGTTGAGACACTTTCTGAAAGACTTTTTCGTTTCACGTCGTTTCGTTCGTCGTTAACGAGAGGAACGTCTGCATCTTGTTTATTGACCACGGCGTGGTTTTGCGCACAGCCATTTCTTTTTACAATTCGAAAGTCGCGTGAACAAATGATATTGCTGTTGCTAACTTTAAAACTAGTGGGTTGATGTCCCATGATGTCCCATGTCGCAAATCCAGTGATGCTGGTAGTGATGATTCTCTCTGACCAATCAGTGATCTGCAGGGTTTTGATGTCACATTTAGTATCAGCTCATTTAGTAGGGTTTTCCGGCATTGAAAATGTCTACAAAATTCAGCAAATTAAATTACATCATCATTGACGCAAATTCATCTTGCGTTCGGCGCTTCAAAAGCTCAAAATATGCTTCTCATCTGACATGCACATCTGTGTTTCACGTGAGTGTCGCGCATGCTATCTCTGGAGCACGCAAGTGCACAAGAGTCCGGCAGGCTTCCCGATTTGTGCTTCAGATATAGGAGAGCGCAGAGTGATATCAGACCAAAAAACGTATGTGACCCATTTGAATTCTACAGTTTTTTTTTTGTTTTTTATCTTTTAAAGCTATATGGACGAAGTTAAACATCTCAAACGGCTAGACAGCCCAACACTTTAACCACTACTGATGAGGAAAACAGCTTCAACACCGTGTCATGCGCCAAAATAAAGAGTTTCTAACTGAGCTAAACATCATCATCCTTACTAAGATTCTGAGTGATGCTGGATGTTAGGAAACAAACTGGCCATGTTTGCCTTCAGATATTCATATATTCTCCTATAGAGAGAACTTAAATCTTTAGGAGCCTTTAAGTGTTTATTTTTGTTGGACTTTTTAATTTTTTGTTTGCTTATGTATTATTTTCTTTGTTGCATTGCTCTGAGAAGACATTGAGTTTCTTGAGGAAAGTCAGTTGCTTTGTTTGTGCACATTTCCATCATTGTGAATGCTCCATAAGGGTTCACTGAATTCTTGTAGACACTGGCAACTGTCTTGCCTTTGAGAAGCTGTCATAAGTCTTGAGCCAGTTTTGGCTCTGAGAAGATTAGCAGGTGCTGCTGCTAGCATGGTACATGCTAACCCACAAGACACAGGGTATAGCTTGTGCCTCCATGTGCTAGACAGCCTGTAAGGTTCATAGACTCGTGAGACAGTGGCTGGGACAGTCTATTAGTCAGCAACACAGTCTGTCTGTCATGTGTGTTTTTTAAAGTCTGTTTGTGGTTATACTGGGCATATTCACAATTAGACATGTTTACCAGTGTTTGTGCAACACAAAAGGCTTTCTGGTCAGCATAAGACTAAGGAACATTGAACCTAAACAGCTTCTTCTGAACTTCCAAGTTGAATAAAACCACATGTACTCATTAAGAGCTAGGTTTAGGTCCTCAATAATAAGCTAAAGAAACCACAGATTTTAAGGAGAGGTTTATTAATACCATTGGCATTATAAACTTTTGATGGTAGCCTATATATTTCAGGAAACTCCATAGTTTGCACACATATCTCCCTAATTTAGCGATATTTACCTATAATACAGTCAGATTTAGACAATGGATTTTCTACACTGATTGTTTAGAAAAGCCTTCTTAATTCTCTGGTATGGATTTAAATATGATAAAATGTCTTACACAGCATACTACACTCTGGCCATGTACATTGACTGCAGCTTAATATGGGTTTCACTCCTGTTTTAGTACTTAATCCCGTTCAGTAGTTTTTGCACAGAGTTTGGTAATTTATGTGGCATAACACATGCTACAACCCAGTTCACTCCTGAAAAATACAGGTAAAGTCAACCTTATTTAGATTAAAAGTGTAGTATGTACAAAACAAAACTGAACAAGTAGTTGTAAATGACATAGTTAAAAGCAAGTCTGAGGTATGCCTCTTTTCCTGGTTCAATGCAAGAAAATAAGAAATGGAGATATATATGTCTTATTCTCATTTTAAAAAAAATAAAAATTGGGTTCTAATACAAAAACAATGGTTTCTTGCCTTGTTCAGTTTTGTTCTGCCATTGCAATGTGAAGAACACAACAGACACTCTTCATCTGTTTTCTAATCACTATGTGGCTCACGCGACACTCGTGAAAGCAGGCTTCAGACGTACCTCACAGGTGCGTGTTTTAGATGAGAAGCATATTTAGCACTTACAGTATAAAGCGCCGAATGCGAGATTAATTAAATCTAATCATTAGATTTGCTTTGGTGGCCCAAATTTAGCTTTATATCAATGCAGGAAAAACCCTAAACTGTCAAAGTGATGGAAAGCATTTTATTTGTCCATAGTAATTTTTTTTATTTTTTTTGCTAAAAGACAGTTATCATAGTATGATGTAAAAAGCAAGTAAGTTCTATTTGGCGTGGGTAAAGCTGGGGTCACACTAGCAGACTCAATTAAACAAATAAACTATGGTTTATTGGGAGGTGGGAGATTTGTAGAATTTTGTTTATGATGGAAATTCTGAAGTATTCTGTGAAAATCTGGGGAGGTAACTTAAGATCTACCACATCAGCTGAGGGCAGGGGAGGTTAGTCATCTCTGAGCATGTTTGTGCATGTTTGTAAATCTACGTGCTACAGAGCTATTCAGCAGAAGTTTTCTGAAATGCCTGGATCCAGCTGAAAAGTCTGTCGTACTCGACACCTCAGCCAAGTTTACATTCCATGTTTCCATCTGCCGTCATCTGCCTCCTCCCTCACAACCACTCGTCCTCTATCTTTCCTTCTTTGACACCAGAAAGACTTTATACTTTTTCAGGTTGGAACAAGTTTTGCATGCTTTTTCAGCATTGCCTGTTCTTTGGGACAGACAGCGTGTTCTTTGCATACCTTATGACATGTAGTGATAATGACATGCTATGTTGAAGTTGATGGTATCACCACATCCAAAGGTGTAGCCTAAAGTATGAAAGTTAAAAAAGGTTGAGAGTTTTGGTGTTGTTAAAAGTTTTATTCTGTTAAAACATTTTAGCTGTGGGGGCCTGGGTGGCTCAGTGAGTATAGATGCTGACTACCACCCCTGGAGTCGTGAGTTCGAATCCAGGGCATACTGAGTGACTCCAGCCATGTCTCCTAAGCTACTAAATTGGCCCGGTTGCTAAGGAGGGTAGAGTCACATGGGGTAACCTCCTCGTGGTCACGATTAGTGATTCTCGCTCTCAGTGGGGGCGTGGTAAGTTGTGCGTGGAGCGTGGAGAATAGCATGAGCCTCCAAATGCGGAGTCTCCGCAGTGTCATGCACGACGAGCCACGTGATAAGATGCGTGGATTGTCGGTCTCAGAAGCGGAGGCAACTGAAACTTGTCCTCCGCCACCTGGATTGAGGTGAGTAACCGCCACCACAAGGGCCTACTAAGTAGTGGGAAATGGGCATTCCAAATTGGCAGAAAAGGGGATAAAATAAAAACAAAAACAAAAAAATATTTTAGCTGCTATGAGCAAAGACAAAATGTGATATGTTGCTCAAAAGCATTCTCAACTTGGGAAATGAACACAAATATGCAAGTATGTAAAATCAATTTCATACATTGTTGCGTTCTGAAATGTGCCAAAGCGCAATTCATAAAACATCACGTGGCCGCAAGGGGTGCTATAGAAGTCTCCCTTTACATTCAGTTTTCTCTTATCAACTACTTTCACTTAGTGATACTGATTTTGATTCAGTAGAAAAGCATTTGTACAAAGCCTTTCTTTCTACTTTTTTTTTTTTTAATGTTTTAACCTGAAATAGTGACATACTGGATTATGGGTGATTTAAGCCATCTCAAGGGAAGCTTGTGAAAGTGGGAAGGGTTTGGACTGATTATTTTAGTGTTGGTTATTTTTAATGTGTGGCTAACGCTGCTGAAGTTATTAGTGGAATCATACGCATTCACCTCTGCATCTGAGGACTTGACAGGAGGTGTCGCTTCAGTGACTCACTGTGTGTCACCCTGTATACACACACACACACACACACACACACACACACACACACACACACACACACACACACACACTCACTCACTCTCAGTTATAAAGCTACTCTAATCCAGCGAGTGGGGATTTCTACATTATATCAAGGACCCTTAATCGCTATGAGTAAAAAAGGACTTTTTCGATTTAAACTTAATAAAATTAAAATTTCCTGTTTCCTTTATATAATTATAGTCACACTATTAGTCATACTTTAAACTTCATGTATTTAAGAATATATGCAGGAAGGAATAGTTTACTCAAAAATGTATTATTAATATAATGAATACAGACAACTTAAATGTACTTAACTTCAATGTTCTTTGCTAATTCTAATTTGTAACGGGTGTTTTTAGAGCTATCCAGGGCAAATTATTTATTTTTGACAGGCCTAACCTCTCTTGGGCCCAAATACTGTATATTTAATTCATAATTTAAATGTATGTTTGGGTGTACAACCATTACAATATAGTTGACCATTTGAAGATAACGTGTAAATGAATGGGCAGACCTGTAAACTGACACCTACTGTACCTGTAATAAAATTGTCTGTGGCTTCTCTTATAAAACAGTAATTTTATTGTAGTAAACTCCACACATACTTCACTCCAAAAGTATTGTTTAACATAAAACATGTTGAAGATTAGTGGACAGGTGGTCAATTAATTAAGTGATTAAGTGTTTCTTCACAAAAGCATTGTATTCGGCACACTGAAGCATCTCCTTCATTGACATCCATTCAAAAAGAACAGGCTCTGCTGCTGTGTGGTTTGTTGCCTGTATGGCTGCGTGTTACATATACAGTTGAATTTGCGCTTACTTCCCCATGTGTGTGTGTGTGTGTGTGTGTGTGTGTGTGTGTATAAAGCATTTAGGCACTGAAGACACAAGTTTGGTAAGTTTAAAAATTGGAATTGTCCCGCATTCATCCATTATGCAGGTCTTCAGCTGCACAATTGTACGGGGTCTTCGTTGTCGTATTGTGCACTTAATAATTCACCACACATTCTCAATTGGAGATGGTCAGGACTGCAGGCAGGCCAATCTAGCACCCGCACTCTCTGCTTATTCGGCCAGTATGTGGTTTGAAGTTGTCCTGCTAAAAATTCAGGGACGTCCCTGGAAAAGACTGTGCTGGATGGCAGTTTATGCTGCTCCAAAATTTGTACATATCTGTCTGCATTAATGGTGCCCTCACAGATGTGCGAGTTACCCATGTCATGGGTACCAGGGCACTGACACACCCCCGGCCCATACAGACACTGGCTTTTAGACCTGACGCTGATAAAAGCGTGGATGGTCCTTTTCCTCTTTAACCCGGAGAACACGACGGCTGTGTTTTTCAAAAACTATTTGAAATGTGGACTCATCGGACCAAAAAAACATGGTTCCACTGTTCTACTTTCCATCTAAGTTGAGACTGAGCCCAGAGAAGTCGGCAGTGCTTCTGGACAGTGTTGATGTTGGGCTTCTGCTTTGCATAGTAAAGTCTTAACTTGCATTTGTGGATGCAGTGGCAAATGGTGTTGACTAACATAGATTTACTAAAGTCAAGTCATTTTTATTTGTAAAGCACTTTTCACAACACACACTGTTTTAAAGCAGCTTTACTGAAAATCATGCTTTAACAGACAATGAAACTTTAATATCTACAAGTCTTAGTCATCATTGTGTAGTTTGATTAAATATGATTGTAAATTGTGTAAAAAAATCATTAAATAATTAAATAATAATTGTATTTAGAACCCCAGTAAGCAAGCCTAAGGTGACTGTGGCAAGGAACACAAAACTCCATAAAATGTTGGTTAATGGAGAAAAATAACCTTGGGAGAAACCAGGCTCACTGTGGTGGCCAGTTCCCCTCTGGCTAAACAGCATGAATATAATGCCAATATTAGTTATTTGTGTGCAGTGCAAGTCATGGTTTAAAATTTGTAAAAGTCCAGTGTTTAAACAAAGATGTTGTATGAACTGTAAGATTAATGTCTAATGTCTTTGGAGTCCATCCTGGATTAACTGCAGAAGTTCACATAGTTGCATTGTCCTTTGATAGTTGGCTGATGCATGCTTTTGTTGGCAATTAATTGATAGTCTATGTATTCCATTTCAAGAGTGTAGTCCATCAATAGACAAAGGTGATGCAGACAGAGATCAATGAGGTGCATCGCAGTTCAATTGGCAGGTCATTTTGGTGAGGTTCGGTGGGGTCCGTCCTAAGTCCAAATTTCAGGCAGTGGCATATGAAGTATCCGATGTCTTACAGTTGGAGTTGGCATCAGTTCATCCTCTGAAGTCCATCGTAAAAGACTGAAGTGATGTCTGGCTAGCACCGGCTGTAGTTTGTTGGCATCACTCAGCGACATGTAGCAGTGCAGTCTGACAACAAGCAGGAACGGAGCTGGATCTGGCCGGCTCTGGTAACCTCGGGATATGAATCCTGGGGTTGAGACAGGGAAACAAATAGAATAATATTAGCATAGATGCCATTCAATTTATTGCAGAGTTATAAATTATGAGAAATGTTTCTGTGTCCGGCAGACCTAACTAAAGCAGCCTAATTGTGAGTTGATGGATAAATTAGGTGTATGCCAGGCTAAATAGATGAGTCTTTAGTCTAGACTTAAACTGAGTGAGTGTGTCTGCATCCAGAACAGTGTTAAGGAGACTATTCCATAGTCAAGGAGCCAAATAGGAAAAGGATCTACCTCCTTTTGTGGATTTTGATATTCTAGGAACTATTAAAGAGCACCTGTTGTGGTTTTTCAAATATTACCTTTCATGTAGTGTGTTATAGCTGTTTGTGAATGTAAAAAAGTCTGCAAAGTTTCAAAAAATTCAAAAAAGTGCACGACAAATGGAAAGAAAGAGAAGAAAGAAAGAACCGATTCTGAACACCTGAAACGAGTTGTTAGTAATTCCAGACTTACTTCCTGTACTAACCTACGTAATTTGGTAACAAAAAACCCACCTCTGGTCTTCACAGGCTGCTTGCGAACAGCTCTGGCCCACCCTCAAACACTACACTAAGTGGTAGACCAATCACAACAGACTGGGACATCTGACCAATCAGAGCAGAGTAGGCTCTCTGAAAGGAGGAGTTTAGAATGAATCCTTTAGAACGTATCATTGAACGAGTCGTTTTTGACACTGGGAAAAAAAGGTAATGCTGCAATTTAAATTGAGCAAATTAAAGTGTTTTTTTGACCTTGGATGCATGTAAATCTATTGTATGAGACCTTTAAAACAAAATTAGGCACATTTAAAAACCATAATAGGTGCTCTTTAACAGGCCAGAATTTTGTGATCGTAATGAACGTGAAGGAATATAGCGGTTCAGAAGGTCACTTAAGTACTGTGGAGCTAGACCATTCAAAGCTGTGTATGTAGTAACTGAATTTTTAAATTAATACGAAATTTAACAGGTAGCCAATGTAACTATGATAGAATGGGGCTAATATGATCATAATTCTTGGTTCTAGTCAGCACTCTGGCAGCTGCATTTTGAACCAATTGAAGTTTATTAACTTGCAGTACATCCTCCCAGTAATGCATTACAATAATCTAGTCCTGAGGTCATGAATGCATGAATTCGTTTTTCGGCATCAGCAACAGAGAGCATGTGTCATAATTTAGCAATATTTCTGAGGTGGAAGAATGCTGTTCTACAAACATAGGAAATTTGATTTTCAAAGGACAGATTAGTATCAAATATAACACCAAATTCTTCGCTGTAGAAGACAACGTATCAGTACATCCATCGAGAGTCAAATTATATTTTAGTGGCTTATTTTTAGAGGTTTTTGGACCAATAATTAGTATCTCTGTTTTGTCGGAATTGAGTAGAAGGAAATTTCTGGCCATCCAATCTTTGATTTCATTGATACACTGTTAATTTGCAGAATTATGAAATTTCGTTGGGTTTAGAAGAAATATAAAGTTGGGTATCATCAGTATAACAGTGGAAACTTATTCCACAAATCCTGATAATATCTCCCAAGAGAAAAGCAGAGGCCCTAAAACTAATCCCTGTGGCACTCCATACTTAACTTTTGTTTGATTTTACAATTCCTCATTTACACATACAAAGTGGTAGCGGTCTGATATATAGGATCCTATTCAAGAGAATGTCGTGATCTATGGTGTCGAAGGCAGCACTAAGATCTAAAAAGAGAAATGCAGCCATGATCAGATGTTAAGAGCAAGTCATTTGTAACTCTGATATGTGCAGTCTCTTCATGACCTATGACAGCGAAGGATTGAAGTTGCTCGTGAGGAAATGTATGAGACACTGTTTTCTGAGGTGCAGTGACAGTTGATTGCATAATTTCAATTTTATTTCTGATGATTTCTATTTTATCAGTAAAGAAATTCATGAAGTCATTACTATTGTGCTGCGACAGAATATCTAGTTCAGTCGATGCTTTGTTCCTAACCACTTTAGCCACAGTACTGAATAAACACCTAGGATTGTTGTGGTTATTTTCTTTGCGTTTGCAATGTTTTGCTGACCTGGCAGCTTTTAGTGCCTGTCTGTAGCTACAGACACTATCCTTACATGCACTGTGAAATACCTCTAATTTTGTATTCTTCCACTTGCGCTCCATTTTCGAAACTGCTCTCTTGAGAGTACAAGTGTGATCATTGTACCATGGTGCAGGGCTTTTTTTCTTTAATTTTCTTTAATTGAAGGGTGGCGACACTTTCAAGAGTGCTAGAGAAGACTGTATTGTAAAGATTACTGTAAAGTAATCCCAAATCCATGTTCATGATATCCATTACAGATGAATGATGTTTTTAAAGACAGTGATGTCTGAGGGATCAGAGATCACATGTATTCAGAAGTGGTTTTCGTCTTGCCCTTTACGCACCGAGATTTGACCATATTCCTTGAATCTTTTAACTATATTGTGCACTGTAGAGGGTGCATTTCCCAAAATCCCTCCAATTTGTCTTTGGAGAACATTGTTCTCAAAGTGCTGGATTATTTGCTGAAGTATCTGTTGGCAAATTGACAAGTCTCGAATGATCCTTGCTCCTGAAGGACTAGGCTGTTTCTGGAGGCTCCTTTATATACGACACGATTGCCTCACCTGTTTAACATCTCCTGTTTCACATTGCCTTGTTATTTTAACTTGTCAAATTGTTATTAGTCTTAAATTGCCCCTGTCTCAACTTTTTTGTAGCATGCTGCAATCATCTGATTTGAAATTACTGAACATAAAAACAAACAATGAAATTCACAAGGTAAAACATCATATAATGCTTAGTTGTAGTGCTTTCAATATAGCAAAGGGTGAATATAATTTACAAATCACTCCTTTTTGTTTTCATTAGCATTTTTCTTACTGTCGCAAATTTTTCAGAATTGGGGTTGTGTGTGTGTGTGTGTGTGTGTGTGTGTGTGTGTGTGTGTATATATATATGTATATATATATATATATATATATATATATATATATATATATATAAAGAAATGTTCAGCAAAAAAAGAAACGTCCCTTTTTCAGGACACTGTATTTTAAAGTTAATTTAGTAAAAATCCAAATAACTTTACAGATCTTTATTGTAAAGGGTTTAAACAATGTTTTCCATGCTTGTTCAATGAACCATAAACAATTAATGAACATGCACCTGTGAAACGGTTGTTAAGACACTAACAGCTTACAGATGGTAGGCAATTAAAGTCACAGTTGAACGTGCCTTATGCATGCTGCATGGAGGCATGAGGACTGCAGATGTGCCCAGGGCAATAAATTGCAATGTCCATACTGTGAGACGCCTAAGACAGCACTACAGGGAGACAGGAAGGACAGCTGATCGTCCTCACAGTGGCAGACCACTTGTAACAACACCTGCACAGGATCAGTACATCCGAATATCACACCTGCAGGACAGGTACAGGATGGCAACAACAAATGCCCGAGTTAAACCAGGAGCACACAATTCATACTGCTTGTTCTGTGCCTGATTTCCTGCAAGACAGGAATGTCAGTGTTCTGCCATGGCCAGTGAAGAGCCCAGATCTCAATCCCATTGAGCAGGTCTGGGACCTGTTGGATCGGAGGGTGAGGGCTATGGCCATTCCCCCCAGAAATGTCTGGGAACTTGCAAGTGCCTTGGTGGAAGAGTGGGGTAACATCTCACAGCAAGAACTGGCAAATCTGGTGCAGTCCATGAGGAGGAGATGCACTGCAGTACTTAATGCAGCTGGTGACCACACCAGATACTGACTGTTATTTTTGATTTGGAAAAATAAAAAAAAAAAACCCTTTGTTCAGGGACACATTATTCCATTTCTGTTAGTCACATGTCTGTGAAACTTGTTCAGTTTATGTCTTAGTTGTTGAATCTTTTTATGTTCATATAAATATTTACACATGTTAAGTTTGCTGAAAATAAAAGCAGTTGAAAATGAGAGGACGTTTCTTTTTTTGCTGAGTTTATATATATATATATATATATATATATATATTCTTTTTTTATTCTAAACTGTGCATTATGACCAGTGTTTTTGTAGTATTTTTTTAACATGCACTGTGCCAGTTGTGTGGGTGGAGTGTGATCCCATGTCTTTTGGCTCTGCCAGGGCTTTGTCTGTGTAACTGTGATTGATTTGAGTTCAGCACCATGTACTGCCTAAATTTAACCTTCTCTGTTTAACCAAAGTCAATATGGCATCGTAATGCTATAATTTTCCTCCTACAAGCTAGCCACTGGTTTTTTCTGTTCTCATCATTCATCGATAATTGTGTGTATAATATGAGAGCAATGGTGTCTTAACTTTCTTTTTTTATAGCCAAATGGATTATTAAACTGCAAAAATAAAGCAGTTTCTTCCTTCACCATGCATTATTGTCGGTCCAGTCACAGTTCAACTGCTGTACCACGTTTTGAGCTGTGTGAAATGTTTCCTTGGCAGCATGGGTTATGAACAAGAAACATATTTATTGATAGATACTCATTGTTGTTTACAGCGTTGTTTTGTGCCATGATATTTTTTCACCTAACATAACGTTAAAGCATTCATACAGTATTTCCAATACCTTTTTTTTAATTATTATATGTTTAAGTGTGTGATAACTGATATGCTATATATATATATATATGCTTTTTGTTTTATATTTTATATATGCTTTTTGACACAAAAACAAATAATCAGGCAACAACAATATAAACATAACATACATTAGGAGTATGTTAATGTTGTTATTAACTGTCATTATATTCATGAAAAGTTGATTTGTAATCTAAAATAGTTGCAAATGTATTTTCATAAATATTTTCATGTCTAACTATTAAACATAAGTTACATAAGTAACTTACAGATGCAATCAAAATTATTCAGCCCCCCTGACCAGCAATACATTCTGGTGATGTGAATTAAAACACATCAACTAAAACCTCAGTAAACAGTCAAAGTAAGTTTTTAATACACATTTGAGTGATTTTGAGAACAAAGAGTTCAGTTTACCCAAATTTTGTAATTCTCTCCACAAATGTCATGTCAAAAATATTCAACCCCCAAAGTCAATCATTTGTGGAGCATCCTTTATCCTTAATAACAGCAAATAAATGTTTCAGGTAAGTGATATCAGGCTTCAGACACCTCTCTATTAGAATTCTTACACATTTCTCATGAGCAAAAGCTTCCAGCTCATTGACATTCTTTGGTTTCTGTGCTACCACTGCTTCCTTGAAATCCCAACAATGGTTTGCAATGGGATTTTAATGATGGACTGAAAAGGCCATTTAAGGACATTCCACGGCCTATCCCTGAACCAGATTTTGGACAACTTGGATGTATCCTTGGTGTTATTGTCTTGCTGGAAAGTCCAGTGATCACCGAGTTTCAATTTACACACTGAAGGCATTACATTTTTCATGGCAAAATGGCCTGATACCTGAAAGAATCCATGGTGTCAGTCACATAGTCAGGAATAGCCACTTCCTGCAGCCGCAAAACACCCCCAAAAACAGGACTGATCCACCTCCATGCTTGACTGTGTGGATGGTGTCGTTCTTGTCATCACCTTGTCATCTTACTCCAGACGTACTGCTGACCCATGGGTCTAAAACTCATTTTCAGTTTAGTGTCATACGTCTATAAAAACTTCTTCCAGGACTCCACAGGTCTTTCCTACTTCTTTCCTATTACTTCTTGCATATTCAAGTCAACATTTCCCTTGGTGAAGTTTTGCTTTCTTCCACACCCCAAGAAGGTTGCTGTAGTACCATATTTAAAAAATGTATGAATGGTGCTGCCAACTTTGTCTGTTGGAAATTGAAGTGCCTTGGAAATGTACTTGGAAAAACATGACTGCTTCTAAATATCGGTTAAACCGTTTAGTGGTCTATCTCTACCTGTGGTATCTCATATTTTATTCCTTGTACTTTGTAGGGCCCTGCCACTTGTGTAGCCTTCTCAAGGACTGGAGACTACTTTGCCTCTGGTGGTTCAGATGAACAGGTGATTGTATATTTTAATACACCGACATGAACTTGTACTCATGACTTTTATAGTTCTGCAGCTTTCAGTATGCTAAAATAGCTTGTTGAGGTATAAAATCTTGTCAGAATGGTGGCACCAAACAAAATTCTTTCAGTGTTTTAAGAATGTTTGAAGAATGTTTTTGTGGCTGTTGCAGGTGATGATGTGGAAGACGAACTTTGACAGTGTGGATTACAGTGACGTTTTGGAGCTGAAATACAATAATCCTGAGTGTCAGCCACTTAATCCAGACTCCAAAACATCTGTTCACAGCTCCAACACACGGCTCTCAGCACAGGTAAAGATAAGCCTTCTGTGATTATTAGATAATCATCTGATTGCAATTATTTGTGATCGTTTCGCTTTGGGTGTGGTGTTTGCTCAATCGCATTTTGAACACAAAGTACTCCACTTAATTTTGTCATTTGCTCAACCAAACAAACCTACTGTAACACAACAGCAAAAGAGGAGATAAGAGCTCCAGATTTGGAATGAAAAAACGAAGAATCAAGGATTAAAACAGACCACTTTAGAATGCTGCATGGGAGTGAAGAAATTAGGACAAAAATATGTCACTACTGCATAATAGTATTCTAATGTTAAAGGTGCTGTAAGTGATTTCAGCCGTTCCACTTCCACGAGACTGAGCCGTTGGATTAGCCACGCCCCCTCTTTCCAAAACCCCGAACTCCAAAGATAGCAAAATGAGCTTTATTGAGACAAATAGCACCCTCAACTGACAATTGTTATGAACAACATGGTATAAAAATGCATTACGCCTCAATAATTCACTGCAACTACAATACTATGAGAACGCGCAAAATGATTGATAGGCAGAAATCGTCATTGTCCACTGATCGCGGACATATTTTTGTTTGCTTTTTTACAGAGTCTAGAGTTGTCACAGAGACCAGTAACACATCTCAGGGCACTTATTTCATTAATATCTTTCAGGGAGTAGGAACGTTTTTTGCATACCTTTCCATGAAAAATCGCTTACAGCACCTTTAATGATGAAGTGTGTAATTTCTGCTCCACTGCGTAACCAAACGAATTGCAAAAAACAGTGACTGCTAATTTCTGCTCCACTGCGTAACCAAACGAATTGCAAAAAACAGTGACTGCTTTCATTGGGTTATTCTCTGTTTATGATGTCAAAATGTAAACAAGCATGCGCACAACACCTGTGCACATTGGATAAGCTGGTAAGAACGTCAGAATCAGTGTAATGGCCAAAAATCTACCTGTGTCGATTGGTTTATTCTGAAGCCGTTTATGGCTCTACCCCGATTAAGATAAGCTGTTTAAGGCATTTATATGACCACACACATTGTTTGCTTATTAAGCATAATCAGTATAAGAATGTGCATGTAAATACTAGGGGTGTGCAGCGAAGCCATTATCTGAGGAGGCAGGAACTGGCTGAATAGTAAACATAAACTTTAATGATATAAATGAACTTAAAACAACATAAAACATAAGGACACAGACACACATGCAATGCGGCCTCGTGTGTCTCTCTAACTGGTATCTCCGGCCCCCCTTTATCTTGCTCTCCCACTGATCAGCTGATTCAGCGCCGGCCATGCATCGTCATGGCCCGGCCATGCCCTCCTCCTCGTCACACTGTTCATATGACAAAATTATCTGGGTCTGTCTCTGTATTCGGATAAAACCTGGTGTGGGCGGGGCTTCAACCAGAAGTGCGTCAAAACTAAATGAAACGCCCATTTTTAAGTGTTGCTCCTACATATATAGTTTCTATTTATAAATTACGCCTTGTATATGCCTTTTCATAATAATAATAATTTTTATTTAAAAAATATTATTTTCTTCTTTTTTTTTTTCTTACCAGATGAAGCTGAATTTGTAGGCTACATTAACTGTGGAATATGTTGTGGTTTCTCCTGGTATTTCAGATATTTATATCGGCATGAAACAGAATTTTAGTTTGTCTGTGAATGTATAACAACATTATTCTTGAGGCAAGAGGTTTCAAGCTAAATTTGAGATGTCAAGCACACATTTTGCAGTAAATAATAAATACAAATTCAAAAATTAAAAGAAATTAAAATAAAATCAATATAGCCTACAAACAGGTGAAAGTCCCTTAAGTCTATCAGGAATTTTTACGATAGGACACCATTATTTATTTAAATAATAATAATAATAATGTTACATTTATATAGCGCCTTACCAGAGTTCAAGAACACAACATTTTCAAATTTAGCACAGTTTAAGAAGAAGAAAAGACAGCGCATGTGTTAACCAGTTAATTACCTTAATCGCTGATGTGAATATAAATGTGGTCAACTTTAAGAGATGGAAAGACAAGCTCCGACGTTAAATCACTTCAGGTCAGGAATTTAACATTGCGCTCGGGTTTAGGCTATAAATAAATATATGAGAATCACGTGTGAATTGTGTGACACATTAACATAGACATTTCAAGAAGTGGAAAGTGTACATGATGTCGTATCTTAGTCAATGTTACACTTGATAAGCTCCAGATGTGCACAATTAACAGAGACCACAAACGGAGTCAAGACCGTGGAAATCACAACGTGCACATTTTCATTTATAAGGTTTACACTTTAGAATTGGCTGCACAGATTCATAAATTCGTTGTCATTTTGGATATGTTTATTTAAAATGTTGCTTTATTCTTGTGCTTTTTGGATAATCAGTCAAACAAATATTTTTTATATTATTTGGATGAATCCGTTATTGGTTAAGTCATTATTCGCGCCTTTCCGAATAAGGTATTCGGCTTCGGGCACATCCCTAATAAACACTCTTAATAATAGGAGCTGTAAAATCCATTTCTTGTTGTAAACTGTGAAATAGATGTATCTTACAGAAAAATCGCATGATATTTTGTAATGTGTTTGTGCATTTGTTTTGAACAATCAGTTTTTTTGCACTAAGGAAATACAGACCTTTTTTATGAGGGACTGAAAAGATTTCTTATGCAACTATGACCACTAACTTGAAAAGGAAAGTTAAAGGTTACTTAGGCCAGATGGATGGACGGACAGACAGACAACGATTATTGAGAGTGGTTGCAGGGCAGTTGCTAGGGCATTCAGAAAAACGTGTACTGTAAGTCTGTGCCGAACTTGGTGAATGTTAAAATCAGAAGTTTTCAGTAGAAGTCTATGGAATTTTTGAGTGATTTGGACATCAGCAAGGGACAACTGTAAGTCTGATCAGTTGATAAAAATAAAGCCTACTAAAAGTCAGAATTGACTCAATTGTACTGAGTTTGCTGGATGTAGCTTCAAAGCTCTAGTAGGCTTTGTCAAGCCAACATAAAAAATGCTGTTGCTAAAGGCCGATTTCCTGCCTGCATCAGCCTCAGATATGTCACACCACTCCACACGGTCCAGCGACATCAAAATAAAGTTACTGTTTTTTGACCCGTCACGCTATCATGCTGTTGATAGACCAAAGACAAATCCCTGCATAATGGCAGTGTGCCCCACACTCCTAGCATCAGTGTGCAGTGAACAAATGGGCTCAGACTTCCTCAGAAAAGGATGCTCTGCTTGAGATGAATAGAGAGAAAAGGCCTGAGTGTAGAGTTTCTTATCATGCAGGAGTTTTGATAATGTTGAGTTTGTTCCATATTGACCTTCATCTTATTTAAACTCCTATTTATTTAAGTTCCTATACTGAGCTATTAGACAAGAAGACATGTGCTATGATCAAAGAGCAGCAGAATACAGTTGTATTCTTACAGTTGTAAGCCCATTCCAGACTTTTCACATATTTCATGAAATATTTTCTTTTATATTTTAGAAACTGAATTGACATAAAAATTCAAATGAGAGATTAATCTTTAATTTTATCCATGGTTTTTTCTCCATGTAAACTAATGAAAATATAAATACAAATTTTATGAAAACAGATTTTGGTGGGCTTAATGGGTACACTTACCCTACTTTAACAATCTAGTATTATCTAGTACATCTAGTACATTATTCTTTGTAGCCTCAGCCACTTCTTATATGAGCAGTAATTGTCTTGCAGACATAGATTGCTCTTCATAGGGTCTCATGTGTAGGTAATAGCTTCCAGATCACCAATGATTCACTATTTTTACCTGCTCCTTTGAAAATGGTGTTTCAAACAAGGCTGAGAAATGAAGAACACCATTATGGCGGTTAAATATCAAAAGCTATCATTATGTGTAGGTATTGTGGGAAGCACAGTTAGAAGCATCAGACTCTAGTGGAGTGGGTGAAGTGGAACCACATGTAAAGTTTTGGCTTTTTGTTTTGAATGCAGCAGTGTTCCTTACATCAACAAGGTCATATCCATGGTTCCTCACAGTTAGGCAAAAAAGCCTTAGATGCCTCTGAACACTCTATGGCTTCTAGTCCACCAGCATCTGTTTTTAACATTGATCAATGGCATCGAGCTTTTAAGTGATGCTGTAAATGGAAACCACTCTACTCACTTTCGTTTGATTCATGGCCATCTTGGTAATAATAGGCATAGTTGTAAAATATTTGACAGACACTTACCCTTTTTCCACTGTCATAGTGTTGGTGCCAAGTCTGGCTCGGTTCTGAAAGTTACCATAGACATTGACCATTGTTACCATTTCTGGGCCAGAAAAACCGGCTCCTCCGGGCCCTTCAAACCTGATCTTGAACAAGAGCTAGTGATGGTAGAAACATGCTAAAGTACATTTTTTGGGGTGTTAAAATATGTTCTCCAAACTAAAAGTAAGGCCTGTTTGTGTGCATGTCACTGCGTATGTCTTTTTTTTTTTTTTAAATGGGAGGGTAGTTTGCTCCATTATTTTTGTTGCTTCATAAGAACTTATATTTCAAAAGACTGTTGATAATTAAGCAATATCACACAAGCAGGAGTGCAGCTCTTAATCTCAGCATGGCTTTGATTCGGTCGTAGGCACAAGGCTGATGATATTCAGGTCAGCAGCATGATTGCAAGTGTGATATTGATTTTATACAAAGGTTCGACATACCACAAAATAATAGAGAAACTCATTCCAGAAGAAGCCAAAACATCAAGCTTTGTGTGTCACCAAGCCAGACAAAAACTTAAAAACAGGTCTGGAACAGTAAATGTGAATGCAATGGAGAGACAGAGATTTCCCCTCCCCACTCAAAGCTTTCTGGAATCACTGGGCTATAGCTCCATTCTGAGTTTTCAGTTTGCTGCTCTGTGCTAACTAGTGAGAGAAAACCCAGATCTCCTTGTAGAAACTCTGCAAAAGCACTTACACACTGACTTTTAAAATCCTGCTCCATGCTTCAGGCAAAATCATATAACTCCGCTCCTACTTGTGCAAGAAAACACAGACGCTATGATGTTCAGAAATCTTGCTTCACTTCCACTTTATACTGCTTTCATACTCTGGTCTGGAATTCTGGGAACACAGACAAGTTGAGTGATACAAACAGTGAAGTGTCCGAGTGCTGTTATACTAAATATTAGCTCTCTTGGAACATTGTTTGGCCAGTCAGATTCGAGGCTATGCAGCACCGTGCTGCTTACACGGGTAGTGTGAATGCTGAAACCTGATAAAGGGATAGTTTACCCGGAAATGATAATCACTCATCATTTGCTCTCCCTTATATCTCAAATGAGTTTGACTTTCTTCTTCCGCGAAACACAAACAAAGTTATTTTAATAGAGATAGGATGTCTGTTTGTCCATACAATGCAAATTAATGGTGACCAAATTTTCAAGCTCCACCTATCTCCATTTAATTATCTTTGTTTGTGTTTCGCAGAAGACAGGAAGTCATACGAGTTTGAGACAGCATAAAGGCGGTAGCACATCGGACGAGAAGCGCCATGCCACGTGCCACATGCTAGGACACGTATCAAACACGGGGCACGTCGATGCGGTTCAGGTTGCAGACAGTACACACAAAAGTTACCAAGGTTTTTCCCTTGTTCAAGAATGAAGAACGCTAAAGTAAATAATCTATGTCCTTTGATAATGATTTGGGTTGAATTTAACTGAAAATATGCGAGTTGCCCTCGGTGGCAGGGCAGAAATTTGAGCAGCCTCCGGAGTCGTAGCTGGGCGCCACCGACAGATGTCAAGTAGTGGCGGCGGTGTGTGTACCTTCAGTGAAAACAGTGGTTTCGAGTTTTAGAATGCGCCATGTCGTCCACCAGACGACCATGTCTGGTTTGCGACCCCCTTAAGTGTGAGTAGACGATGAGAGAATTATCATTTTTGGGTGAACTATTCCTTCAATATGGATGCCAAAATGGGTGCAGTGTGAAACAGGCCTAAGACTCATAAACAAAGACTGTGGTGTACAGTGTTACTCCCTAAGCTACCACAACAAACATTGTGGTAGCTTAGGGAGTAACATTGTCATTTATGTTATCATTAATGGAATAGTTCACCCAAAAATCAAAGTTCTGTGATCATTTACTCACCCTCACGTCATTCTTGTATAACTTTCTTTCTCCTGTGGAACACAAAAGGAAATACTTAAATTAATGTCTCGTTGTCTGAATTCAATAAAAAGGCAGCCTAATAAATGCTTAATAAAGCACCCCAAAGTGTCTTAAAAGCAATGATTTATAATACAAAACTGGATTGCTGACACAACTGTATACAGCCATCAGGAGGTGAAGCCACTTGAAGTGTTCGAACGGACATGTTGGTATTCTCTATTCACCATAGGGCCGCAATGACTGACAGGCAATACCGCCACATTTTCACCTTCTCTGACCTCAAGATAATACTGTGGCATACTTTTTAAATGGCCTTAAATGCTCATGATTTGGCTTTGTTGTCATGTTGACATATTGCTCTCTATAGTCATGTCACATTCTGCATGTGTATTTGCCATTTAAAAACTATTTACATTTAGTGGATCAGATTTCATTTTACAATAACCATCTTTGCATGGCTTCTCTCTCTGCGCGCCCACTGTGTATGTATGGGGAGGGGGAACGAGAGAGAACGCACTCTCTCAGGCAAGTGACCATTTTACATTTGCAATACATATGTCTGAAAATGTCTGTTTGTATCCTAATTTTCAGTGGACTTGTTTGGATTTAGGTGCCTCATCTGCCAGCTGATCTGTCTGTGACTGAAATTGGTTAGAGCTACTGTCTCTAATAATGATGAGCATAACTCGCTCTGGTTTTCAAGAAACAGGAAAAATTCCAGACTCTAAAAATTACAGGATATGCGTAGAAAGTTTACATTGTAAGAATTTACAGGCAGATTTCAGATAAAGTATGACTGCTACATTGATAACATCAAACTTCATTGGTTCGTGCGTGTCTTATGACCAAATGTCATTTTGCAACCTCACTGGTCCTTGACATGACGTCATGACGCACAAATCACATGAACTGCTCTTATGACACTTTTGGTTTATGCTTTATTAAATGTTAACGGAGTTTCCATGTACTGCCATTATATTAAATTATCTAAAAGGAAATAAATTATTTCCTTTTGTGTTCTACAAAAGAAAGTCATATGGGTTTGCAACAACATGAGGGGAGTAAATGATGACAAAATTTTAATTTTTAGGTGAACTATTCCTTTTGGAAAGTCTGCAGTTCCACCAAACGAGCACCGGCTGTGCACTGCCACCAGCTCTGTTTCAGGTATCTGTTGTCATCACAGTGGTGCTTAAGACATCATGCAACCTGATGACATTGATTTGATCTTTTTTCAGTCTTTAAAAAATGTGTCTTTATTTAGAGTCAGAATACTTTGCAGATTAGTCTGTTTATTCTGGAATTAATTTTACTCTTGTTCACTTTATAAGTAATCGGCGACCAAAAGAAATGTTACTTGAACATAGGTCGCAAGACATGCTGTCTTAACCTGTAATTGCATTTGCGGGATATAGTTTACACAACTGTGTTTTACTGAGTGCTTTTCTACCTTCCTGCTAATCATGAGCGTAGCTTAGCATGGGTTTTTAGACTAGCATGTTTTGTTATGCATAATTTCATTTAAGGGCTGCTGAAAGGACAGCCTTTTCTCAACACTAGGCTTTGTGAAGAGTCTTTAAAACCATCAGGCTGTGTGTTCTGTAAATGTCAAACTCAAATACACTGTAATTCACAGAAGTGCTTTCTCCAGGGCTTATTAATGGCCTTTGATGGACTCATTATATTTGTCAGATGTAATTAGAAGAACCTTAAAACTGGACATGTCTTCACAAAAGTTCTGTACCCATTTCCTGAAAATGTTAAATAGTGTTCATTGTCTGTCTCTTCATTGAAAACCAGTTGAATTCTGTGTCTGGAACATGGTCCTGAATTAGTCAAAGTTCTTTAGGTAGATAACTGTCTGTACTTTGTGTTCTCAATAAGGACCCATTATGGATGTCTTATCGTCCTTTCTAGGAGCTTTAAAAAAAATGTATTTATTCATTTTGTTAACATACTAAATAGCACCTAAATGGTATGCAAAATTATTTTGTGGATATCAAATCATATTTCATTGAAGATATCAAAGGTGACTGATTCTGCACTATTTCCAGTGGATTTTCGAATTTCTGCTAATAATTAAAAAAAAAAAAAAACTTTGCGCTGCAGAAGTTTGTGATGGTTATTTTTTTCAACTTTCATTTTTAGAAAAAGAGCAACGCATGAGAGTTAAGTTATATCGTATTTTTAAGGTAAGAAATGCTTATTTAAACATGTAAATAAGTCTGTGGTATCACAATTTTATGAAATGGTAGTATGTACTAATAATGTCTTACTACTACTACTACTCATCCTTTCCCATCACAGCAAAGTACTTTGTTTCAGTGCAGGTTAGGGTTAAGAACTATGTGAATTGTGTTTTAGCAATGGTCTTCACAGGAATTAAATTTTTATCTTAAGGGTGGTTTCACAGGCCATGTTCTTGTGCCCATCTGCTCTGTTTTTAATTGTTGCTTTATATAAACATCCACTAGATGGACATTTTTGACCATAGGGATGTGTCTTGTGCGATAAGTGCCACGTTTTTAAGAAGCTCCATTCCTCTGTGCTGCCTCTGGCTGCAAGAATGTGTCCTGTGTAAACGGAGATGTGAGATGTCACTGTTGTGGTGAACAGCATCCCTGCCTTGGCCTCTGTTGAAGGATTCCAACAAAAGAATGAACGCCAGAAGTTTAACAAAATTTCTAAATGTGTCAGTGAGGGATCATGTGTGTTTGCCACATTTCAACGTGGATTGCTTGTGAACCAGTTATATGATGTATGTTGTTGGATGTGTGTTATGTGTTAACACTGAAATATAGTTTTGTGGTTGCGGAGCTGGTTTATTCAGATTGATTTTCAAACTTGAACTGCTGCATTCGAGGGGTCGCACCGGTTACCATTCAGACGTCACATGAATTGCGAATGCATAAAGGCTTATTTGCTACAAAAAGATGTTTGCAAATCATAACAGTGGTTGTTTACAATAAAGTCTTAAAGAAGAAGCAGTGCCAAAACTGAGCGTGTCAGTCAGAGGATCAGAGACACTGGACAGGGCAGTCTCATGATATAGATGTCACTGTAGCATCTTTCTGCCTGCATCATGTAAACAACTTTGTCATTCCATACTCACCTCAGTTTGGAAAAGTCCGCAGGTACATGTAGTCAGAATAATTTTATTTACATTACACTATAATGTTGATATTTTTAAACCCCTAACCCCACCCTTGTGACTAAGTCTAACCAATAATAACAATATAACCACACAAAAAATGTTAAAAGATATAACAAGCAGATGCAAGATGTACAATCACAATAATTTATTCAAAAAATTACCAAAACTCATTATGAATGTATTCCACAACTCATGCTGCATTAAAAGTTCTCCAAAGATACACGATAGCTCTGTGTGAAGAACAGAGTGAAACTCAAGGTTGTTATCAATGAAAATCTTCCTCTCTGTGAAGGCATCTCATTAATGTGTGTCGGGTCACTTATACGGTAGCAGTCACATTCACAAATGTACACAGAACTAGCGGGAACCCAATGTGCCTGTAGCTTTCTCTATATCTGTTCGATCAAGTGATAGAAAGACTACATTCTCAAGACGTATGGCAAACCTATCTAATCTGTTGCCTATTAAACATCAATCAGACATTGCTGTGGGGCCAAAAACAGATACTGTGAAGTTAGCACTTTTAGACATCTGCTCACTTAAGAACAAATTATTTTGAGTCAATGACTTCATCACAAACAACCTGGATTTTATGTTTTTAAATGAAACTTGGTTGGATAACAGCTGTAGTACAACAGTTCTCAATGAATCAGCCCCTCCAAAGTTTACTTTTATGAGTGTCTGCAGAGCTGTTAGGAGAGGTGGAGGATTAGCTGCGATAGTTAAAGATGTCTTTCAATGCAAGCAAGTGTCACTTGGTGATAACTTGACCTTTGAATATCTAAATATTGTACTAAAAGGTGCTCCACACATTCTGTTTATAATTATTTACAGGCCTCCTAAATACTCTCCAGCCTTTGTTGATGATTTTACAGAACTGTTATCAGCAACGTCCTCTGAATTGGACTGTTTTGTTATTGCTGGGGATTTCAACATTCATATACTGTAGATCAAGGTATAGAAAGCAGAACGAATGTGGCGGAAAACAAAACTTGAAGTCCATTATCATATCTATAAAGACAGCCTTCATGCTTTCAATATGGAACTAGGCACAGCTAGGCAGACCTTCTCAAACATAAACTGAAATAAACAACACCCGTACTCTCTTACTGTAGAGTGAAAAACTAACCCCCCAACACAAGTTCCCTGTGAAATGCTCTCTGACAGCAAATGCAACGAATTTGCATCATTTTTCATGAAGATCAATGATATTAGAATGGCAATCAGCTCGTCCTCGTGTTGCGCTGAGGTTGGACAGCACCCACCACAAAAACATTAGTCACTTTGTCGGATTTTGAGGCAATAGATGGCAAAAAACTGGAAGAAATAGTACAGCATCTAAAAACATAGACCTGATGTCTTGACACACATCTACATCATTTTTCAAAAACGGTTAACGTTTAACTGTTTAGAAAAAGATCTGTTTGAAATAGTCAATGCCTCACTCCTTTCAGGCACGTTTCCGAAGTCCCTGCCCCTTAAAAAAAAAAAAAGGATAATCTGGATAAGTTTTTATTAAACAACAACAACTACCAAACTCAAATCTTCCTTTCATAGGCAAGATAATTGAAAAGGTTGTTTTCAATCAGCTGAACAAATTCTTAAAATCAAATGGCTACTTAGACAATTTCCAGTCTGGTTTCTGACCACATCACAGCACAGAGACGGCGATTATAAAAAATGCTTAAAGAAATTCTGCTAAATACTGATTCAGGCAAAATATCAGTGCTGGTATTACTAGATCTCATTGCTGCCTTTGACACTGTTGACCACAACATTCTCCTAGACAGAGTGGAGAACTGGGTTGGGCTCTCTGCAACGGTACTCAGCTGTTTCAGGTCATATCTTGAAGGGAGGGGCTACTATGTGAACATAGGGAACTATGAATCTGAGTGGACATCCACGATGTGTGGAGTCCCACAAGGCTCAATTCTTGCACCGCTACTGTTCAAAATATATATGCTCCCACTAGGCCAAATAATGAAAAAGAACCACACTGCGTACCATAGCTACGCAGACGACACCAAGATTTACCAGGCCCTATCGCTAAATGACTACAGCCCTATAGATTCTCTGTGCCTGTGCATTGATGAAATTAACAGTTGGATGTGCAGAAACTTCCTTCAGTTAAACAATGACAAGACAGAGGTCATTGTATTTGGCAACAAAGACGAAATCCCCAAGGTGAACACATACCCTGACTTCAAGGGTCTAAAGACAAAGAATATAGCAAGGAATCTTGGTGTCATTGTGGAGTCAAACCTTAGTTTCAGTAGTCACATCAAATCAATAACTAAATCAGCCTACTATAATCTAAAAAATACAGTGAGAATTAGATGTTTTGTATCCAGTCAAGACTTAGAGAATCTTGTTCATACGTTCATCACCAGTAAGGTGGATTACTGCAATGGACTTTGCCATACGCCTTCCCAAAAAGACCATTAGACAGCTACAGCTCATTCAAAATGCTGCTGCCAGGATTCTTACCCGAACCACAAAATCTGAGCATATTTCTCCAGTCCTCAAGTCTTTACACTGGCTTCCAGTTACATTTAGAATTGATTTTAAAGTACTATTACTCATTTATAAATCACTCAATGGCCTAGGACCTAAATTCATTGCAGATATGCTTGTTGAATATAAACCTATCAGACCTCTCAAGTCATTAGGATCAAGTCAGTTAGAAATACCAAGGGTTCACTCAAAACAAGGTGAGACAACATTTAGCTATTATGCCACCCGCAGCTGGAACCGTCTTCCAGAAGAGGTCAAGTGTGCTCCAACAGTAGCCACATTCAAATCCAGACTTGAAAACACATGTTTAACTGTGCATTTTCTCACTGAGCACTGTGCTGCACTTACTGATTGCACTGCATCATTATTTCTCTATTCTTTTTATTTTTTATTAATTTTAATAATATATTTTTTTAATTATTATTTAACTTATTACTTTTTAATTCTTATTTCTTGTTCTTAATTGATTTTATTTGTATCTTTAATTTTTTGTAAATAATTTTTATATAAAGCACTTTGCCAGTTGTGTATGAAAAGTGCTATATAAATAAACTTGCCTTGCCTAAGGGATAGTTCACCCAAAAATGAAAATTCTCTCATCATTTACTCACCCTCATGCCATCCCAAATGTGTATGACTCTTCTGCAGAACACACACACACACGTTGGTGCAACTATCGTTATGAGGACTCTCCATAGACATAATGATTTTTATTCTGTATGAACTATAGATTCTATCCCCTAAACCTAACCCTCACAAAAAACTTTCTGCATTTTTACATTTTTAATAAAACATCATTATGTTATTTAAGCAATTTAAATTATGGGGACACTAGAAATGTCCTCATAAACCACATTTATAGCATAATACCCTTGTAATTACCAGTTTGTAACCTAAAAAAAAGTCCTCACAAACCACTTAAACCTGCCCCCACACACACACACACACACAAATTTTTTAGAAGAATATCTCGGCTCTGTAGGTCCATATAATGCAAGTGAATGGTGATCAGGCCTTTGAAGCCCCAAAAAGGAGATAAAGTCAGCATAAAAGTAATCCATCAGACTCCAGTGGTTTAATCAATGTCTTCTGAAGTGTCCAGTTAGTTTTGAGTGAGAACAGACCAAAATATAACTCCTTTTTCACTGTACATCTTGCCAGTCTCTAGGTACAATCATGATTTCAAGCTTGATTATACTTCCTAGTTCTTGACGCACGCGCAGAGCACTAGATGCCGCTATAGGAAGTGTAATCAAGCTTGAAATCATGATCGCCAAGAAGACTGCTGTCAAGATGTACAGTGAAAAAGGAGTTACATTTTGGTCTGTTCTCACCCATTATGCAGCATAAAATTGATACCGAAAGGTCTTAAGACTTCACATGGACTCGTGACAAAAGACTTGACTTGACGCTGTACACACCTGTAATTCATGTTAACTTTTAACCAACAACCTAGAGATTATTGGGTAAAAGCTTAAATTCAAAGGCACCAAACACTGGACATCCAGAAATTCACAGTTTTGTACCTCTAATATATATATATATATATACAGGTGCATCTCAATAAATTAGAATGTCGTGGAAAAGTTCATTTATTTCAGTAATTCAACTCAAATTGTGAAACTCGTGTATTAAATAAATTCAATGCCCACAGACTGAAGTAGTTTAAGTCTTTGGTTCTTTTAATTGTGATGATTTTGGCTCACATTTAACAAAAACCCACCAATTCACTATCTCAAAAAATTAGAATATGGTGACATGCCAATCAGCTAATCAACTCAAAACACCTGCAAAGGTTTCCTGAGCCTTCAAAATGGTCTCTCAGTTTGGTTCACTAGGCTACACAATGATGGGGAAGACTGCTGATCTGACAGTTGTCCAGAAGACAATCATTGACACCCTTCACAAGGAGGGTAAGCCACAAACATTCATTGCCAAAGAAGCTGGCTGTTCACAGAGTGCTGTATCCAAGCATGTTAACAGAAAGTTGAGTGGAAGGAAAAAGTGTGGAAGAAAAAGATGCACAACCAACCGAGAGAACCTCAGCCTTATGATTGTCAAGCAAAATCGATTCAAGAATTTGGGTGAACTTCACAAGGAATGGACTGAGGCTGGGGTCAAGGCATCAAGAGCCACCACACACAGACATGTCAAGGAATTTGGCTACAGTTGTCGTATTCCTCTTGTTAAGCCACTCCTGAACCACAGACAACGTCAGAGGCGTCTTACCTGGGCTAAGGAGAAGAAGAACTGGACTGTTGCCCAGTCGTCCAAAGTCCTCTTTTCAGATGAGAGCAAGTTTTGTATTTCATTTGGAAACCAAGGTCCTAGAGTCTGGAGGAAGGGTGGAGAAGCTCATAGCCCAAGTTGCTTGAAGTCCAGTGTTAAGTTTCCACAGTCTGTGATGATTTGGGGTGTTGGTGTGCTTGACTGGCCAGCAAACTCACCAGACCTGAACCCCATAGAG